>NC_085139.1:20303698-20908680 GCF_024139115.2 Armigeres subalbatus | reverse complement strand
GGTATGATAAACCTTTTGGACTGCCTCGCATTTGGAGTGTGCTTCCAATTTGTTTCTACTTTTGAGGTTATCCACATTTTCAGCTCCATTTTTAGAGCACATGCAGATAAAGCACAAAATGGTTCTGGTCCACAGAAACTGTTTGATGATCCGAGTTTTGCCAATTTATCGGCTCTCTCGTTCCCATCAATTCCACAGTGGCCAGGAACCCAATATAAAGTGACTTGATTACAACAAGACAAGTTTTGAAGGGAATTTATACATTCCCAGACGTGTTTAGAAGTACATGTCGCTGACTTCAAGGCATTCAAAGCGGCTTGACTGTCCGACATAATGCAGATATTTGAATGCCTGTATTTGCGTCGCAAACACAAATTAGAGCATTCCAAAATCGCTTGTATTTCAGCTTGAAACACAGTGGGCCACTTACCCATGGGTATTGAGATTGCTGCCCCTGGGCCAGCCACCCCGGCTCCTGCTTGGTTATTCCCTGCAGCCTCGAACCATGTAGTGTAGAAAACTATTGATCCTGATCGTAGATTTGGACCGCCGTTTTCCCAAGAAGTACGCCCAGGATTTATTACCTGGAATAAACGCTCAAAGTTATATTTTTTACCCATCCAGTCTTCATTATTTATTACTAGTGGGTTTATTTTAATCATATTTAGAATACTCAGATGACCTGTAAGATCACCTTCCAAGAGGTTCATTGATCGTCGGATCTTTAGAGCACTCGTTTCGGCCTCTAATTGGATGAATTGATGTAAAGGAAGTACAAAAAGTAAGCAATCCAAATCCTTGGATGGTGTACTTCTCATTGCACCAGTTGTTGAGATAGTTGCTAATCATTGAACTCTGTTAAGCTTTTTTTTCGCAATTTTCTCCTTTGTTTTTGGCCACCATACCAATGAAGCATAGCATAGTAATGCAGTCACTGACGATCTACCCTCCTTATAAGCAAACTGATGTTTACTTAAAGAATTCGTGATTAAATATGATGATTTTTTTTTTGTTAAATATCTTGGCTATGCATATACACAGCATATGTTTTGAAATGGACAAATTGATATGAAATTTGCGAAAAAGAATCCACGTGTCTTGGAGGGACTCGAACCCTCAACCTCCTACTCTCTAGATAGGCGTGATAACCCCTACACAACAAGACCACTTAAAGGTCACGTTTGCGGAAAAGCCATCAGAATCCGAGTACCAACCTCCACCGCGGTTAGCTCTCTTTTTTGCAAATTGAATATCTTTCGGATGCTTGATTGACAGAAATGACAGAAATTTCTTTAATAAGTGCTCAAAAATAGAACCGGGAGTTTTTCCGCAGGAAGTCACCAATCTATATCTGCAAGAATTTCTAAAGCGATTTCCGTAGGAATTCATGAAGGGATTTCTGCAAGTAAGCTCTGAAGATTTTTCGCAGGTTATTTATGGAGAATTTACTTGAACTCACGACAAAATTCCCAAATGAATTACACAATAATTTCTCAGGGGAATTTTTGTAAGAATACTCGGAGGAATTCTCACAGATAATTTGGAGCGACTTCTGCACTTCAGCAGATTCAAGGGCAGTTGGATTTCTGCAAACATTTCCATGAAAATTTCCGGGAGAATTTCAGGAGGATGACCCACGCTATGTTTAAAGGCAACTAGTATGGAAAGTGAATGCACCTCGGATGTTTTTGACCTCTAGTTTAAGGATCTGTGTCGATTAAAATATTTTATCGGTGAAATTTTGACTTTTTGCCTTTCTCGTATACAAAGTATTTATTATTTAAGATAATATTTTTACCCTAAAAACCTTATCTGATTTTTTAATTTTTTTTGGAACAAGTTATATAAAATCCTGATGCTTTAAGAAACATTTTCATATAAAAACATTTTTCATATGATGAAAATAGTAGAAGTTATATTAAAATTACTGCCAGTTTTAAATGAATTTAAGGTTTATCATGAATAGATCTGGAGCCTTCCTTGGCCATGCGGTAAGATGCACTGCTACACTGCAAGACCATGCTAAAAGTGGCTAGGTTCGATTCCTGGGCCCTGTAGCATAATCAGACTAATAATATTAGCTACAAGTTACAAGTTACAAGTCAAAAAATTACAAGTACTTGTAATTTGTGTTGCATAAAAGTGATTCGCCAACTAATAATATTAGTACTTGTATTATTAGTAAGGTTGAAATGACAAGTCTGTCAGGTTCATTTACCTGTCAAAATTCATCCGGCAGTTCACTGTCAATGCGGCGATAAATGATTTGTTTATGTTTTTCTGCAAGTTTGTGCATAGAATACTGCGATAGGTATACACGGAACAAGAATTTATTATCCTTCTCTCTTTAATTTATTGATTTAATCCGGTTTCGTGGTATTGGCATGGTATTGGAGTGATTTTCTACGTGGTTTTTATATGCGATTTTTGGGATTGGGTTTTGGATTTTTGGGTTTCAATTTACGTTTTTACGGGACTTAGGCGGGTTTGGATTTTTTGCGTTGCGTTGCGTTGTAACGGAGTATTTCGTAGATTGCATACTGATAGTTGTCATGTATATTCTTTACCTTTCTTACCCCAATTGATTATGGATTTCCATTTGGGATTCAATAGAAATCCAATTGGGGGTCCAAAATGATAAAACATGAAAGCTATCATTGCCGGCCACGCCCATCTTCTCCGTTACTAGGAAAGGGAAGGAAATGATGATATGCCATCGACTTAACGAAAGGCCAGCGACTCACCGACGCCCTCATAGATGTCAAGGAATTGGATGCTGGGTAGGGTATGTGGTTTAGGAGTATCATTATAAGCAAATGATAGAAAATTTGTGGAAATACGTTGGGAGTGACTTTGCTAAGAAATTTATGTCACTCCATTATCCTTGCCGATGATTTTCCTCGGATGGGGCGAAGGTATTAGCCTTGCCCTGGCTAATAGCCTAGGTTTAAGCGCCTTTGCTCGCTCTCTGAAACGAAAAAAGAGCAAAAAGAAATTAAATTCCCCTTCCCCCCTGATATGATAATGATTTTGATCAACAAATGAATTAAAAATGTGGAACGCTTCACGATTTTGCGTGTCATCCTTGCGCAGGGCCATGCGAATCTTCTCTGTATCGTTTCAATTTTAGTATATGTCCAGCCTAAGCTAGAAATTGATCAGAAATTGGCCAGAAATCGACAATAACTATGAGTTGAATTGAATTTTGGTAATGATCCGACAGCTGCAGAACATGTGATGTGCAGATGTCAACCATGTAGCATGTGTAGTATGTTCCGTTCAACTTTGAACCGAGTGAAATTTAGTGGGTTTTACATACTGAGATGTATCTTTTTCATGATAAATTAAAAAAAAAAAGAATCTATTTCAAGCATCATGAATGTTTTGAATACAATGAATGGTGCTATTTATTCAAGACTGATGAGTAGTATGCTGCATAGAAATGGTAATCTAACAAACAATAAATATTGTCAACGTATGGAAAATCTTAATTGAACATTCATCATGGTACAGAAGTGCTACGACGGTTTGTAAAGAGTTAAAATCATACAATTGTTGTTAGCCGTTAATAGACTTCGAACAAAATGAAAACAGAGAACATCAACAGAAAAGGAAGATATTGGCTCTGATATTAGCTTCCAATATAAAGCCATAAGATACAATGTTAACTTTCAAAGTTTTAGCAAAATAATGGTCAGGGATAACAAAATCAGTAAACATCTAAACCATTCAATGACGCCAAATAAAAAAAAAAAGAATACTAATATTAAAGTCATAAACATCGTCGCCTATGTCCAAGGGACTATGTCCAAGGGCTTGACGATCCCTCCCCAGGCCATCTGCGAGTTGTGGCGCCTGCCTAGGATGTGGTGGGGTTTGATAGTGGGCCCTGTTAAACCTCTATAAAAAGCTGCATGAATCCGCAAGTAGGCTCCGCCAAAGCGACCGTGTGCCGCTCAAAGCGCACAAGCCCAAGTCCTGGTGTTAGGTGGGACGCTAAACAGCCGACACGACGGCCCTCAGATGAGACAGCAGGTTTGCGTAGGCCCAATAAGCCGCCTTTAAAAACAACCATTACGAACAAAATAGAAGATAATACGACTCGATGCAATCGGCAACGACCTAGGCGACGAATAAAGGATCACGATTGGAAGCTTGGAAGATGAAACTGCAAGTCGCTTGGCTTCGCAGGTTGCGACAGGATAATCTACGATGAATTACATCCCCGCAACTTCGATGTCGTAGCGCTGCAGGAAATCTGCTGGACAGGACAGAAAGTGTGGAAAAGCGGGCATCGAGCGGCTACCTTCTACCAAAGCTGTGGCACCACCAACGAGCTGGGAACCGGCTTCATAGTGCTGGGAAAGATGCGCCAACGCGTGATTGGGTGGCAGCCAATCAACGCAAGGATGTGCAAGCTGAGGATAAAAGGCCGTTTCTTCAACTATAGCATCATCAACGTGCACTGCCCACACGAAGGGAGATCCGACGACGAGAAAGAAGCGTTCTATGCGCAGCTGGAGCAGACATACGACGGATGCCCACTGCGGGACGTCAAAATCGTTATCGGTGACATGAACGCTCAGGTAGGAAGGGAGGAAATGTATAGACCGGTCATCGGACCGGATAGTCTGCATACCGTATCGAACGACAACGGCCAACGATTCATAAACTTTGCATCTTCCCGCGGAATGGTAGTCCGAAGCACTTTCTTCCCCCGTAAGAATATCCACAAGGCCACATGGAAATCACCTAATCAAGTAACGGAAAACCAAATCGACCACGTTCTAATCGACGGTAAATTCTTCTCCGACATCACGAACGTACGCACTTACCGCAGTGCGAATATTGAATCCGACCACTACCTCGTCGCAGTATGTCTGCGCTCAAAACTCTCGACGGTGATCAACACGCGTCGGAGTCGTCCGCCGCGGCTAAACATTGGGCGGCTACAAGACGGTAGACTAGCCCAAGACTACGCGCAGCAGCTGGAAGTGGCACTCCCAACGGAAGAGCAGCTAGGCGCAGCATCTCTTGAAGATGGCTGGAGAGATATTCGATCCGCCATTGGAAGCACCGCAACCGCTGCACTAGGCACGGTGGCTCCGGATCAGAGAAACGACTGGTATGACGGCGAATGTGAGCAGTTAGTTGAGGAGAAGAATGCAGCATGGGCGAGATTGCTGCAACACCGCACGAGGGCGAACGAGGCACGATACAAACGGGCGCGGAACAGACAAAACTCGATTTTCCGGAGGAAAAAGCGCCAGCAGGAAGATCGAGACCGTGAAGAGACGGAGGAACTGTACCGCGCTAATAACGCACGAAAGTTTTATGAGAAGTTGAACCGTTCACGTAAGGGCCACGTGCCACAGCCCGATATGTGTAAGGACATAAACGGGAACCTTCTTACGAACGAGCGTGAGGTGATCCAAAGGTGGCGGCAGCACTATGAAGAGCACCTGAATGGCGATATGGCAGACAACGGTGGCGGTATGGTAATGAACCTAGGAGCACGCGCGCAGGACATGCGACTTCCGGCTCCGAATCTCCAGGAAATCCAGGAGGAGATCGGCCGGCTGAAAACAACAAAGCCCCTGGAGTTGACCAACTACCAGGAGAGCTGTTTAAACACGGTGGTGAAGCACTGGCTAGAGCGCTGCACTGGGTGATTACCAAGGTTTGGGAGGATGAGGTTCTGCCGCAGGAGTGGATGGAAGGTGTCGTGTGTCCCATCTACAAAAAGGGCGATAAGCTGGATTGTAGCAACTACCGCGCAATCACATTGCTGAACGCCGCCTACAAGGTACTCTCCCAAATTTTATGCCGTCGACTAACACCAATTGCAAGAGAGTTCGTGGGGCAGTACCAGGCGGGATTTATGGGTGAACGCTCTACCACAGACCAGGTGTTCGCCATACGTCAGGTATTGCAGAAATGCCGCGAATACAACGTGCCCACACATCATCTATTTATCGACTTCATAGCCGCATATGATACAATCGATCGGGACCAGCTATGGCAGCTAATGCACGAAAACGGATTTCCGGATAAACTGATACGGTTGATCAAGGCGACGATGGATCGGGTGATGTGCGTAGTTCGAGTTTCAGGGGCATTCTCGAGTCCCTTCGAAACCCGTAGAGGGTTACGGCAAGGTGATGGTCTTTCGTGTCTGCTATTCAACATCGCTTTGGAGGGAGTAATACGAAGGGCAGGGATTGACACGAGTGGTACGATTTTCACGAAGTCCGTCCAGTTATTTGGCTTCGCCGACGACATTGATATCATGGCACGTAACTTTGAGAGGATGGAGGAAGCCTACATCAGACTGAAAAGCGAAGCTAAACGGATTGGACTAGTCATCAACACGTCGAAGACGAAGTACATGATAGGAAGAGGCTCAAGAGAGGTCAATGTGAGCCACCCACCACGAGTTTCTATCGGTGGTGACGAAATCGAGGTGGTTGAAGAATTCGTGTACTTGGGCTCACTGGTGACCGCCGATAACGATACCAGCAGAGAAATTCGGAGACGCATAGTGGCTGGAAATCGTACGTACTTTGGACTCCGCAAGACGCTCCGATCGAATAGAGTTCGCCGCCGTACCAAACTGACTATCTACAAAACGCTTATAAGACCGGTAGTTCTCTACGGACACGAGACCTGGACGATGCTCGTGGAGGACCAACGCGCACTGGGAGTTTTCGAAAGGAAAGTGTTGCGTACCATCTATGGTGGGGTGCAGATGGCGGACGGTACATGGAGGAGGCGAATGAACCACGAGTTGCATCATCTGTTGGGAGAACCATCCATCGTTCACACCGCAAAAATCGGAAGACTGCGGTGGGCCGGGCACGTAGCCAGAATGTCGGACAGTAATCCGGTGAAAATGGTTCTCGACAACGATCCGACGGGAACAAGAAGGCGAGGTGCACAGCGGGCAAGGTGGATCGATCAGGTGGAGGACGACTTGCGGACCCTCCGCAGACTGCGTGGTTGGCGAAGTGCAGCCTTGAACCGAGCTGAATGGAGAAGTCTTTTATGTGCAGCACAGGCCACTCCGGCCTTAGTCTGATGATAAATAAATAAATAAAATAAATAAAACATCGTCGCCATGGATGGTACATAAAGTCTGCTCAAACCCATAAAACCATTAAGAAACATGCTCCCCGTAGATTTAATTTCAGAAAGAAACTTTTAACATAACTTAACAACATTCGCGAAGCATAGTAGAATCATATAGCTAGTCCGACTATTCATCGATTGTAAATCAAGTGAACATGGTATCAGCATAATCTCAAAATGAAACCCGGGCGCAACGCGAAACACTTCCGAAAAGTAACACAAAATATCGTAACCTTATAGATAGAAAACGAAAGATAGTGTAGAACAATATTGGTTTGGTCTCACCATAATCCATCTGAGACCCGATGAAAACTGTTGCATGCCATCCTTCATAAACGGTTTATTCTGTAGTAATTTTCTTGATGGAACAGGAAGAGCAGAGGGGCGGGGCAGTTGTAACATTACCAACTAGTTGAAAATCAGTAACTACGACTTTGATGGTTGTTTTGATGCTTATGATTTGATTGTGCTTCAGTAATAACAAGTTTATGGGCTGGTTGTGTGTATGCAATCTTGCAATTTTGAGTCTTGAGTCCAAATCCTTCAAAGTCAAACCAAGTCTGCACGCCAGTCATCACCACGTTGATACTCGGAGTACAATTTTTGAATAGAAGTCCACTTCACTTCACGGCGGTCACAATCAACCGCGCTTTACCTATTTGGGTTTCACTAGTGTAAATATTAGGCGGGTTTGGATTTTTTTAGACCAATAATTGAAATTTTTGAAATTATTATGAAATTTAGGCGATTTCTTGATAGATAAATCAATTCAAAATTTAAGTTCAAAATACTTACTGATGATAATATCGCATCAAATTTTATTAAAAATTTAAGTAGTTTTTCCTTTCTTTTCCATGATTGTTATCAAAAATAGGGCAAGATGCATGGCCCCACCCGAGATTGTTCAGTATAACAACTCTCATTTGAATAAAGTCATATTTAGGTAAACTAAAGTTACTAAACTTTGCTTTGGGTAATATGTTTTACGTAGATTAGGGTAAACTACGTGGTGTTAGAAGAGTCATTTTACACTAAATTGACGTCAGCGCTTAAAGTATTTCTGCTTTCTCCAGAGTTATTTGAAAAATTTCATAATTCTCAGTTTTGTATTGGAACGAGAAATTTATTCTTAGTGCATAGTTTTTCACTGTATGACAATTTATTCATTCATTTATTTAGTTAACATCTAAACAGATAACACTGAATCAACAATTTGACGCCACAATGCACGGTTCGAGGCCGCATCTCTCCATCCTCGGATACGCCCCACGCTCGCCAAGTCGTTCTGCACCTGGTCTGCCCATCTCGCTCGCTGCGCTCCACGCCGTCTCGTACCTGCCGGATCGGAAGCGAACACCATCTTTGCAGGGTTGCTGTCCGGCATTCTTGCAACATGTCCTGCCCATCGTACCCTTCCGGCTTTAGCTACCTTCTGGATACTGGGTTCGCCGTAGAGTTGGGCGAGCTCATGGTTCATTCTTCGCCGCCACACACCGTCTTCTTGCACACCGCCAAAGATGGTCCTAAGCACCCGTCTCTCGAATACTCCGAGTGCTTGTAAGTCCTCCTCGAGCATTGTCCATGTTTCATGTCCGTAGAGGACTACCGGTCTTATTAACGTCTTGTACATGACACATTTGGTGCGGTGGCTAATCTTTTTCGACCGCAGTTTCTTCTGGAGCCCGTAGTAGGCCCGACTTCCACAGATGATGCGCCTTCGTATTTCACGACTAACGTTGTTGTCAGCCGTTAGCAAGGATCCGAGGTAGACGAATTCCTCGACCACCTCGAAGGTATCCCCGTCTATCGTAACACTGCTTCCCAGGCGGGCCCTGTCGCGCTCGGTTCCGCCCACAAGCATGTACTTTGTCTTTGACGCATTCACCACCAGTCCAACTTTTGTTGCTTCACGTTTCAGGCGGGTGTACAGTTCTGCCACCTTTGCAAATGTTCGGCCGACAATGTCCATGTCATCCGCGAAGCAAATAAATTGACTGGATCTGTTGAAAATCGTACCCCGGCTGTTACACCCGGCTCTCCGCATGACACCTTCTAGCGCAATGTTGAACAACAGGCACGAAAGTCCATCACCTTGTCTTAGTCCCCGGCGCGATTCGAACGAACTGGAGTGTTCGCCCGAAATCTTCACACAGTTTTGCACACCATCCACCGTTGCTTTGATCAGTCTGGTAAGCTTCCCAGGGAAGCTGTTCTCGTCCATAATTTTCCATAGCTCTACGCGGTCTATACTGTCGTATGCCGCCTTGAAATCAACGAACAGATGGTGCGTTGGGACCTGGTATTCACGGCATTTTGAAGGATTTGCCGTACAGTAAAGATCTGGTCCGTTGTCGAGCGGCCGTCAACGAAGCCGGCTTGATAACTTCCCACGAACTCGTTCACTAATGGTGACAGACGACGGAAGATGATCTGGGATATCACTTTGTAGGCGGCATTAAGGATGGTGATCGCTCGAAAGTTCTCACACTCCAGTTTGTCGCCTTTCTTGTAGATGGGGCATATAACCCCTTCCTTCCACTCCTCCGGTAGCTGTTCGGTTTCCCAGATTCTGACTATCAGTTTGTGCAGGCAGGTGGCCAGCTTTTCCGGGCCCATCTTGATGAGCTCAGCTCCGATACCATCCTTACCAGCTGCTTTATTGGTCTTTAGCTGTTGAATGGCATCCTTAACTTCCCTCAAGGTGGGGGCTGGTTGGCTTCCATCGTCCGCTGAACTGACGTAGTCATCTCCTCCGCTGCCTAAACTTTCACTGCCTGTACTCTCAGCGCCATTCAGATGTTCCTCGTAGTGCTGCTTCCACCTTTCGATCACCACACGTTCGTCCGTCAAGATGCTCCCATCCTTATCCCGGCACATTTCGGCTCGCGGCACGAAGCCTTTGCGAGATGCGTTGAGCTTCTGATAGAACTTGCGTGTATCTTGAGAACGGCACAGCTGTTCCATCTCCTCGCACTCCGCTTCTTCCAGGCGGCGTTTCTTCTCCTGAAAAGGCGGGTCTGCTGTCTCCGCTTCCGTCTATAACGTTCCACGTTCTGCCGGGTACCTTGCTGCAGCGCGACCGCCCGCGCTGCGTCCTTCTCCTCCAGAATCTGTCTGCACTCTTCGTCGAACCAATCGTTCCGTCGACTTCGACCCATATACCCGACGTTGTTCTCCGCTGCGTCGTTAATGGCTGCTTTAACTGTACTCCAGCAGTCCTCAAGAGGGGCCCCATCGAGCTCACCCTCTTCCGGCAACGCTGCCTCGAGATGGCGGCGGCGAAATCAATTAGTCGTAGGCCGTTTTCGTTCGTCAGCCGGTGAGCGCTGAACTTTCCAATAGTCGGTCTAAACTCCTCCTCTTGGCCAACCTGAGCGTTCAAATCTCCTATGATGATTTTGACGTCGTGGCTTGGGCAGCTGTCGTACTCACGTTCCAGCTGCGCGTAGAATGCGTCCTTATCATCATCAGTGCTTCCGGAGTGTGGGCTATGGACGTTGATTATGCTGAAGTTGAAGAACCGGCCTTTGATCCTCAACCTGCACATTCTTTCATTGATCGGCCACCACCCGATCACGCGCCTTTGCATATCGCCCATCACTATGAAAGCTGTTCCCAGCTCATGTGTGTGTAGCCGCAGCTCTGGTAGATGGTATGATTACCTCTAAACGTTCGCACCATTGATCCCTTCTAACAAACCTCCTGGAGCGCTACGATGCCGAATACACGGACCTTGAACACATCGGCGAGTATGCGTGTGCTCCCGATGAAGTTGAGAGATTTGCAGTCCCACGAACCGAGTTTCCAATCGCTAGTCCCTTTTCGTCGCAGTGGTCTTCGCCGATGGTTCCGGTCCGTACTCTCTTGTTGATTGTTCGTTGCTTATGTTTTTTTAAAGGCTGGCTTGCAGGGCCTGACACCAAACCCCCTAAATTTCCGGAGGACCATTCCTCCTTATTTCCGGTGGACCATGGTGCACAGTTTCACTTAGAGTCCCTCGCTGGCACTCGGACGATGATCAGCCGCCCCTAACATGGAGAACAGACGCTGTTGTGAGCCGATCCTAAAATGGAGAACAGACGCTCAATAAGATTTACACCTCCGGAGAGGAGCAAACCCCCCCTTCCCTGTCAGCATACGACCATAGTTCCCACCGGGGTTGGTTACCCGATCTTCCCTAAGGTTGCTCGTATCCCGGCCAGCACCGCGGGGAGGTAGGGATAGGAGTTGCTGGGTAAGAGGCTAAGGACCGCGAGATGGGGTCTATTTTATTCCTTCAGGTACGCGAAGTACCAATGGTACGCTTTACCCAGCATTTGCCGTATGACAATTTAATGCACTTTGAATAATAGTTTCTTTCTCTTTTAAGTCGTTAAAACAATAAAACGATGTATATTTGCTTTGCACAGCTGAAATAATAAAATAAAAGCGACTTGTAAATTAAATTACAGCACCATTCATACTTGTAAAAGAAACTACAAGCCAACGCTAATAATTTGTACTTGTATTTTCTTTATGCAACAGTTACTTGTAAATTCTGCTAATATTATTAGTGCGCTTTACTTGTAATATTAGACTTGTAAAACGATACTTGTAGATTCATTATGCAACAGAAAAATACAAGTTACAAGCTACTCTACTAATATTATTAGTAAAATTTCGATTATGCTACAGGCCCCTGGTCTTGTCTAGAAAATTTTCTCGCCTTCCCTGGGCATAAAGTATCATCGCAGTCTCATGATATACAAATTCAAAAATGGTAACTTGGGCTAGAAACCTCGCAGTTAATAACTGTGGAAGTGCTAAATGAACACTAAACTCCGAGGCAGCATATGTTAGAGTGGTTGATGTAATGCCAATAAGAAGAGGTATTTTTAAATTTAAGGTCACTCCTGACGGAATCCAAGTTCCAAAGTGCTCGCGTTTTCGGGGGCACACCACTCGATTCAGAGGCGGCGCACAACTGTCATTTTTGTTGATTTAGCTTTGCTGCGTCGCAGCATGCGTGAAATAATAAAAATGACAGTTGTGCGTTGCTTCCGTATCGAGTGATGTGCCCCCGAAAACGCGAGCACTTTTAAACTTGGATTCCGTCAGGAGTGACCTTAAGAACATAATATCACTTTTTAACATTTCAAATCAACAAAAAAAAACAAATAAAACCACGAACTAGTTCAAAGTAGTATTTATGTTCCGTATTTCAAACTTGATTTAGCCTCAATGGACGTCTGCATTATGTGACCACTTGTATATGCTACCATCGTGGATAACAGTTTACTTGCATTCTGTTAGTGGTTATCTGGCATTTTGTAGTTTTACTAGATAGTATAAACATTTTTGTAAATGGCTTCCGTTGTTTGCTCCGTGTACTTTGTAAGGCATCTCTGTGATGCGCTCACAAAATTCAAGAACATGGAACTTTAAAATATGATTTTTTTTGGTGATAGCCCGACTGCTATCCAACTGTCACAAAAAGCTCTTATGGCGTCTGTACAGAAATCCAAAAATCTTACACTAAAACTGCAATCCACTTCTTGTGGTAGACTCTCCAATACTTTATAATAACCATTGCATTATTTTCCTTTCAAAACACCTCGTTTAACTAAAAGACTTCGGCAGTAACACCCAGTGAAACCAAGTTGAGCGGGATGGGTTGAGTTACCCTCTGATGTCCAGACTTTACATTTGTCTTGATGGTTTTTTGTTCCGGGCCACAGGGCCGAAAATTTGGTAGACCAATAATCCCACCAGCTAATGTAGCGGAGGAGGGGTTTTATCTAAAATTGTGTCATAGTCTCCTCCTTCCAGAAGATGATTATAAACACAATTGAAATACAATCGAGCATCTTTCTAGACCTGTCCAGCGTTGAATTCTGTTTCTATGATAATAAGTGGACGGTGCCGGGTTGCTGGTTTTTTAATAGACACGTATGAGATATGCAGTTAAGTTACACAAAAATTCGCTATCGAAAAATGAAATATATTTTCGGTGTCAACAGTATTTCTAGCATAACTTCTGGTACTCTCATCATATGAAAAAAAAATTATATGAAAATGTTTCTTAAAGCATCAGGAAAAAAATTTAGAAAATTAAAAATAACTAAAGAACTTGAAGAGAAGACGTTCAATAAATTGTTATTCAAAAATTGACATTTAACGTGTAATTTGCTTAGAATTTAGATCTGGATCGCGCGGATTTGGCGCGGAATGAATTTCATGTCGCGCGGAAATTGCGCGGATTATATTTTAGTCGGCGCGGATTTGGCGCGGAAAATATTTCAGGATCTGTAACCTGTACCAGGATACCGTCGGCGTATATCTGGCATAGTCTTGAAGGACCCCTGTCTCCACCTTCACAGTGTTAGATGATGTTGCACCGAGTTAGACTAGGAAGGACTGACTCCCCCTAACAAATTTTTGACAAAGTGAAGAAGATTTCCAGAAATCCACCAAAGCTTCAGTTTTTTCCAGGATGCCAGGTGTCCAATTCCTATTGTAAGCCCCGGAGATGTCCAGGAAGACTAGTTCGGTGTGATGCCAGCGTGCTTTGTCTCGTCGACTATTTGAGCAAAAGAAGTACGTACTGATGGCTCCCAGCGTCGCAAGGGAACGACGATACTAGGATTCCTCTGTCCAGCCAGAGTGTCGGACACCCACCCCTTGTTAATGCCCTCGAGACAGATGCTTGAGCATTAGATAACCAATGTTGTCTGGACTGACTGACATCCTTTTACTCTTGCGCAGGATCAGGGTACCTTTTACGAAATCTTTCAGGGTACTGACAGTAGGGTTATTGGGACTCGAAATGGTCAGCTACTAGCTTACAACGCCACCGATGGTGAGTGCGATGTCTTTGGATAATCGCTTCTCGGTCAAAAGGCTAGGCGTATATACTTAAATTTCAGGAAAAATATTCAATTTAGTGGGTCACGTGCCCGATCGTGCCCCAGTTTAACTAATGACACAAACTGTTGGTAAAAAAGATTGGATGAACCTTTGCGTGGATTAACGCTCAGTCCATTAACACTAACAAAGCTTTCAATGTTAGTAAGATTCTCTTTCAACAAGATACAATCCGCGTAGATCGTCACTATCGCGTTAGTTATAAATGACGGCAGTTTATACATACCCATGAAAAGAAGCCGCTGGCGTGGCCCAAATGACTACTTTGTGGAACTACTGATTTGAAGTCGAAAAAATCCGATGTATTGTTGAAACATTTTACATACTGAATTCTTCTCAATAGGTATATTTTAACTCATTCAAACTAAATTGCTCTGATACGACCGAAATCGTTTACACGAATTTAGCTATGTATACTAATAACATCGACAGACAACTTGATATCATTTTGGCATATAGTCCGGAACCATGGCCAATCTGCTCCTGGCTTTCCTGAATATCTGGAGATATATATGTACAGCACGGTGCATCCAGGTTCATCACCGCCCCGGTCTTGTAAATCATTTTAGTGGGATTTTGCTTAAAACTTTAGGAAATAAACTACAGCATGTGTAGCAAGGAAGCAAACTACAGCATTTCTACTTTATTGAATTTCCTCTCCATGACTGAGTACTTTGCTCTTGACACCTCTCATGAGGTTTTGTGTAATGGTAGAACCAACTTCTTTTGATACGTTTACCCACTGTTTCTTCAAAACCAGTTCGTTCTGAAATACCTTAGGTGTTTTCCAAAGTTTGGCCTTCATTGTGATGACTTCATGACCTATTTTTTTCCAATTGGACGAAGTTCCGGCGAGTTCGGTGGGTTGAAGTCTTTTGGTACAAAAAAATATTGTTATCTATATTATATATATATATATATATATATATATATATATGTATTATTATATCTATGGTACCACCAGTGTAACACCGGCCGCACGTAGTGACAAGATGCCAAATCCGGCCATAATAACGTCTCGTCTCCGCCCAAGTAACAATCGCAATGCTTCGAAGATTTATGCTAGTTTTATAGAGGTTTTATTACGGCATGTATAAATGCTTAAAGTTTTATTTTGGTTTTATACAGTTGTCATTTAATCAGATCCGCAAGAGTACTTGAGAACTACGTTTTGAATTCCAATATAAAACCACAGCTCTTTAGGTTTTATAACGCTCCTGTGTTCCTCCTCAGAGCTAATAAATGGAACTAACATAAAGCCAACAGTTTAGTTATATGTTGGTTTTGATCAGGACTTATAAAAGCTACCAAGCTTCGTAAAGTCCTGTATAAAACCCGCATATAACCTTTAATCCTGAAGAAGACCTGTATAGGAATACGAAGCTTTAAACTACTACAATGGATAGAAATTTCAAATTCAGCACAAAATGTTTGACCCACGGAAGTCTTTTCATTTCGATTTCAGTCGAAAAGTGCAGTTTTTTCTACGTCGTGAATTATGTAGGGGAACTGTTTTGATAGAGATGGATAACTAAGATGGATGGATAACTGAACATACATTCATCTTATCGGAGAGCAAACAAATACGGTACCAATTTCGTCCCTTCTTTTTGTCAACATAAGGGCTCCTGCTGAAAAAAAAATACAAATCAAATACCTTTCCATTGCTCTGCTTTTGATGGGATGAACATTGGAGCCATGAGATGAAATCCAGGAGTAGTTCCCTTATATATTTAGGTCGTCGAAAAAACTGTTTAAACAGCATTTGCCGATGAGGAGAATGAAAATATGCATTTCATCCATACATGTTTTACCACTTTAACACAGTAAAACACTTTTATGGCTCAAAATGTTCCATTTAACAATTGTCACTATATGCTGTTTAATTGTAATACTTATTTTAAGAATTACCTGCATGCGATGTCGAGGGAAAAAATGTTTGTTTATGATTTTTCTTGTATCTGTCTACGTTGCCATGTTGTCATTATACATAAAACTGCCAAGCTTTTAGTTTGACCAAGATAAAACTTGCTAGTCGTAACATGGTCTTGATAAAGGCCAAGATAAAACCTCTAGTAGATTCAAATGCCAAGATAGGGCCAGTTCAGGAGTAGTGGTTATATAGAGGCATATTTTATGCAATGAAAGTTTTATTCGAAAAAATGTCGCCGATATAAAAAAAAATGAATTTGATAATCGAAATATCATGCACATTTATGTTACACCTTTTAAACGGTAAAATTGATCATCTGAATACTATTTAAGCATAATGCTTTGATTATTTGATCAAACAAAGTGGTTATTCATTGAAATTATTTCGAAAGTAATTAACTAAGGCAATTAATTAAACTTAAAAAATTCTAAATAATAACAAATTAACGAAGCGCATTGCTGAAATACTGATTATTTATCATGGTTTCACCATGAAAAATCTCTGGCACGCCTTCAAACATGCATAGAACACTAAAAGCCAGATATGAACTTTTATTGAACATGGCTGATAATAATTCTTATATTTTTGTTGCTGACATGTAATCCATATAATGCAGGAAGAAAAACATATTCCTATTCGAGTACAAACGATAAACAAATAATCGACCTGAGAGTTGACAGCTGTCTAATTATCGGCTTGTTTGTTATATCATAGTCATGAAGTGGTTGTATCATGGTTATATAGTGGTTCTCAAAACCACCAAGTCTGGAGGAGGTTTTGTGTTGCATGTTTTATGTGAGACTTGAAGTATATTATAAAACCGTTGGTTCTGAACTAGAACGCATATCAGGTTTTAATGATTGCAATAAAACTGGGCCAACTGGCTGTAACATGGTTATATAGAAATCTACAGGAGGTTGTGGAAACTGCGTGGACTGCATGGAAGGTTTTGAGATTAGGTTTTGAAGAACGCTATAAAACTCTGATACAACCTCAATTGTTACTTGGGCGTGATACTGTAAGAAGGGCAGCAGGTGCTTCTAGAGGCACTCTTTTCGGTAGATTTGCCCATCGATGGGTTGTTAAGGGTTGCGTACTTAGTTGGTAGTGTAGCCTGGGCACTGTTGTCCTTCTGACATCAGCTAGAGTGAGAGGGTGCGTCCTGTGGGGTCTGCCTAGGATGTGGTGGAGTTCGACAGTGGGCTCTGTTGAACTTCTATAAAAAGCTGCATGTGTCCCCAAGCAAACCCTATCAAAGCGACCGTGTGCCGCTCAAAGCGCACTAGCCTAGTCCTGGTATTGGGTGGGACTTTGACCAAATTTGACCCGACTGATCGAGCGTCTGTTCACCAAGGAAGTGCGGCTCCAACAGCCTTGTCTGTTCTGACATCCAGCGTCTGAGTATGAAATGCTATTCCCCGGAAGCTATACCTAAGTTAGCAGCCCCATCCCGGTGGATAGGGAACCTTGGGCCAACAACCTACTGTTCCCGAAACATCAATTTGTTTGAGATCCCGATAATGAAAGAATACGGACTGATTTTACGGCGACGACTTTTAGCGCGAAACAACGGACACGAATAGGAACATGGAACGTTTTAACCCTAATCCAGCAGGGTAAATTGGCACAACTTGACAATGAGGCACGCCGCATGAAGCTTGAGATCCTGGGACTGAGTGAAGGCCGTTGGCCAAACTTTGGAGATCACAGAACGCCGTCGGGACAAGTTCTGCTATACTCTGGTTTACGAGGTGAACACGCTCCCCGGCATCGCGGAGTTGGCTTCTTACTAAGCGCTGAGGCACACTCTGCGCTTATGAAGTTGGAACCTATAAGTGAAAGGATAATCGTTGCCAGATTTAGAACACGGGTCCGAAACCTTACTATAATCCAATGTTATGCGCCAACCGATGCTGCCGATCTGCAATACAAAGAGAACTTCTACAGTCAACTTAATGCCATTGTAGATAGAATTCCGAAGAGTGATATCAAGATCTGTTTGGGCGACTTCAATGCGAAGATCGGATCCGACAACTCGAACCATGAGCGCATTATGGGACGCCATGGTCTCGGAGAAATGAGCGAAAATGGAGAGCTGTTCGCAGAATTTTGTGATGATAACGACATGGTGATCGGGGGATCGCTCTTCCCTTATCGACCGGTTCACAAAGTCACGTGGGTCTCACGTGACGGCTTCACAGAAAATCAAATAGACCATATTTGCATCAGCCGAAAATGGAAACGGAGCCTTCTTGATGTACGGAATAAACGTAAAGCCGATATCGCGTCTGATCATCAACTCCTCATCGGCGAAATACGCCTGCGCATTGCGCGGATTCGTCGGCAGGAGGAAAGAGTTGGACGAAGATTCGAACTGGAGACGCGTGCTGCAGATATTCCGGTAGGTGGCAGCGTGGAAGACCAATCACCAGGCCATCAAGACCAGGCCATCAAGAATGCCTTCATCCCCACCAGCGAGAACAATCTGGGCGAACTGCGCACCCAGAGAAAACAATGGATCACCGATGAGACCTGGAGGAAGATAGAGGAGCGAAAGCCGCGATAGAGCGATCAAAAACCAGAGGAGCCAAAGTCTTAGCCCGTCAACGATACGCGGCTCTTGAGAAGGAAGTAAAACGCTCATGTCGACGGGACAAGCGAGCGTGGGTAGACTCTCTGGCCGACCAAGGAGAGAGAGAGCCGCCGCAACCGGGGACATTCGCCTCCTCTACGATATCTCACGACGCTTAAGCGGGGCGAAGATGAATGCAACGATGCCTGTGAAAGACGCGAATGATCAGTTATTGACCGACTCAACTGATCAGCTGAAACGCTGGTTTGAGCACTTCGAACAACTTTTTCAAGTGCCAGCCAGGCCATCACCACCTCGGCATAATCTGCCTAGGATCCGACGTATAACACGTGTCAATACCGAAGCTCCATCACTGCTAGAGATTCAAACAGCCATCCAAAGCATGAAATCGAATAAAGCCCCAGGGGTCGATCGCATATCAGCCGAGATGCTCGAAGCTGACCCCATGACATCCGCTCAACTACTGCATCGTTTATTTTGTAATATCTGGGACACCGCAACTTTCCCGGTCGACTGGATGCAGGTATCTTAGTGAAGGTGCTTAAAAAGGGTGACCTAACTGTATGCGTTAACTGGCGAGGCATTATGTTGCTGTGTACCGTTCTCAAAGTTCTATGCAAAATTATCCTAGCCCGGATTCAGTAGAAGATCGATGCGACTCTCCGGCGGCAGCAGTCTGGATTCCGTGCCGGAAGATCCTGTGTGGACCATATTGTCACGCTTCGCATCATTCTGGAGCAGGTCAACGAATTCCAAGAGTCCCTTTACTTGGTATTCATAGACTACGAAAAAGCCTTCGACCGTCTCAATCACGAGAATATGTGAGGCGGACTGAGACGCAAGGGGGTTCCTGAGAAAATCATCGGCCACATCGAGGCACAGTACTAGGCCTTCTCGTGTAGAGTGCTGCACAATGGGGTCTTGTCCGACTCTATCCGGGTCGTAGCTGGTGTGAGGCAAGGATGTATTCTATCACCGTTACTGTTCCTCATCGTAATCGACGAGATTCTGGTAGATGCAATTGACCGTGAACCAAACCGCGGGCTGTTATGGCAGCCTATAACCATGGAGCACCTAAACGACTCCTCGCTCAACGGCACCCTGATATGCAGAGTAAGCTCAACGACCTTGCCGAGCGCTCCTCTTCGGCAGGTTTAGATATCAACGTTAACAAAACCAAATCGTTTGATGTAAACACGGTGACTCCTTCCAGTTTCACAGTACCCGGGCAACCAGTGGAGAATGTTTAAAGCTTCCAATATCTCGGTAGCCAAATAACGTCAGACGGCGGTACCAAGATCGACATAGGCGCACGGATCAAGAAAGCAAGGGCTGCCTTGGCGAGTTTAAGAAATAGGCAGACCCAGAGGTTCATGGCGTCGAAGCCTCAATAAAGAAATAAAAGAAGTCGACCGCAATCTAACCTGGCAACAGGTTAAAGCGATAGCCGGGCAACGCTCAGGATGGAGATCTTTCAAGTCCTTTGCACCACCGGAAGTGTACAGGATTCATAAGTAAGTAAGTAAGCCCATCGATGGCACCCGTCGTCATGGTGTACGGGTGGCTCACCTTGCCACACCCACATATGGCCTGCCTAATCAAGAACTTTTTGGCGAACATGTCCGCTTTCTTCTTTCTTACATCCTTAGGAATGGCCAGACGTGATGTGGCAACGTAAAGCTCCTGCCGCGGCAATTGCTTTGTTTTCTTTGATGTAAGTCTCGTCGCCCATCACGGTGCACCTCGGTTTCGTCAGCCACTCTTCGTACAGCTTCCTGGTGCGGGTTTTGGATACAAAATTTTGTTTGCCGTTCTGTGTTGGTCCCTTGTTGAAGTGGAAATCACTCGCGCTTTCTTCGTCAAATCGCGGATCTAAAGATTCGGTCGACGAACAGATTTCAATACCTTCCTTGCCTTCTGCGGATTAGTTGTCTTTGTTTTTGCCACTGCCTGGCAGCCGCTAGGTCGTGTCACATTGTAAATTAATGTCCAAGTCGGTGGTTTAATACACGGAACATAGGCAATTAACTTTGATTGAACTGAACCTGAGTTGCGTGTTCTTGCCTATGCAATACGGTCGGGTCTGAGCTTGACGACCGACTGGCAAATAGCACACACAACCTCACCACCAGTCTAGCGTACTGAGGGTCGGGGGTTCAAAGGGAAAGAGGTTACCTTCAATACAATTTTCAAATCAAAATCTTCTACATAATGTACATACATATTCAAATCTGAGTTTTTCAGAACATTGTAAATTAATCTCCAAGTCGGGTGGTTTAGTACCCGGAGCATAGGCAAACCTTGATTGAACTCATTACACTCTTAGCTAGGTTCAGTCAAAATTTCATCAACCTACACGTTCAAAAGGCGGCGAAGAATGAACCATGAGCTCGCCCAACTCTACGGCGAACCCAGTATCCAGAAGGTAACTAAAGCCGGAAGGGTACGATGGGCAGGACATGTTGCAAGAATGCCGGACAGCAACCCTGCAAAGATGGTGTTCGCTTCCGATCCGGCAGGTACGAGACGGCGTGGAGCGCAGCGAGCGAGATGGGCAGACCAGGTGCAGAACGACTTGGCGAGCGTGGGGCGTATCCGAGGATGGAGAGATGCGGCCTCGAACCGTGTATTGTGGCGTCAAATTGTTGATTCAGTGTTATCTGTTTAGATGTTAACTAAATAAATGAATAAATGAAATGAACGTTCAAAAGTTTGGCATTTGCTCAGTTCATTGAGCAGAGATGATTGGTATAGAGCAGTATGCGTCTCCCAGGCTTCTATAAAAAGTTCGTTTTGATATGATATCCGTTCGGTATAAATTTGTGGAACGAGAAAGGCAAAAAGAATGAAAAGGAATTTGATTTGATTTGTGAGCACGCAAAAAAAGCGAAGAGATTATGGTGCTATATTTCTTTTTTCTATAAGATGAATCTATATTCAGTGAGAAGAACATAGGAACAGATCCGCATGTTATAAGTTGTTATGAGAACTGCAACCCTAAGGCAAAAATGCAATTATCGTTCTCTACATATAACTTAAAAATCACCAGGAACAGAAAGTTTGAACAGTTGAGAATCCCTGGTAAGCACGGCGCTCTTGATAATGACCACAAAATGCTGGTATGTATATCTTAAGCTCAAGGAAATCACAGAAGAAGAAAACTAATACATGGCAGAGGTGCGTTAAATCATTCTTGCCAGTGAATCGTCACAGATAGGGTAAAAGCGTACCGGTACGAAAAGGGAAAATATATTTAAGGGTGGAAGCGAAATTGTATACACCTGATAAATAAATTGATGAATGAATTGAATAGATGTTTATGTCATTAATGTGTAAATTGTAAGCACCAAGTGCTTATTAATTGGCATTATATTATCAAAGATGGACCTAGGGCTGCAGCAAGCCTCTTTAATAAAGACAATAATAATAATAATAGCTTATTATACTCAATTTTCAACGTGCTTTTGTGTATACACATATTTATGCTGAGCAGTTTAATTGAACACATATACTGCGGTCATACGCATATTTGTCCCATGTTTGCTAGGATTTCCTATGTGCATGGGACAATGGCAGTATAGTAAAGAATATTTTTGACCACAGTAATTAAGGATATTCTATAATAATATACCTATAAGTAAATATGAATAAATATTTATATGAAAATTCTATTTAGGAAAAAAAAAGAGCTTTGCTGGAATATCTTCACTTGTCATAACTTTAGTTACTATCTCATTCAGTTCACCACTTGATTGAAAGTTTACTACGTATACGTTTAGGAGCAGCAGGGACTATGTTTAAGGGATTGACGAATTGGGCCATCTGCGAGTTGTAGGGCTTGCCTAGGATGTAGTAGGGTTTGTGTCAGGTGGGGTACTAAACAGACCTGACACGACGGCCCTCCGACGAGACAGGAGGTTTGCGCAGTTCAATAAGCCGCTTGTAAAACCAATCATTACGAGCAATATAAGAGATAATGCGACTCGATATAATTTGGCAAAGACCTAGGTGACGAATAAAGGAACACGATTGGAAGCTTGGAACATGGAACTGCATGTCGCTAGGTTTCGCAGGTTGCGACAGGATGATCTACGATGAATTACATCCACGCAACTTCGACGTCGTGGCGCTGCAGAAGATTTGTTAGACAGGACAAAAAGTGTGGAAAAGCGGGCATCGAGCGACTACCTTCTACCAAAGCTGTGGCACCACCAACAAGTTGGGAACCGGCTTCATAGTGTTGTGCAAGATGCGCCAACGTGTGCTTGGATGGCAGCCAATCAACGCAAGGATTAGCAAGCTGAGGATAAAAGGCGGTTTGGTCAACTATACTGCCGTGAATCGCATATTTGCTGGGTTTCCTATTCATATGGGACAAATATGCGATTCACGGCAGTATAGCATCGTCAAATGTAATAGACCGGTAAGAAGGAAATGTATAGACCGGTAAGCGGTACTATAGACTCGCATACAAACATGAAGCGTGGAGGTAAATAGAGGCAGACCAGATTGCAGTGTTTCGACCCAAGACCGACAAAAAGGGGCTTCACAATATACACGCTGCAATGCGGTAGTCAACCAGATTGATAATCATAAATAAATAAAAACAAAGTTTTTTATTCATGGTTTATATTTCTTAAAACATTCAAACTCCAAATCGCGTCTCCGAAACCACAATTATTATCATTTACAAATCTACGTGTTTTAATTTGCTATCACTGTTAACATCAACGTTAACTGTGTTCGCAGTATTTCGACCATGTGACACAATTCGCAGCACCTCTTCCGGTAGCTTAACTTTCCTAATGGCTTTGTGCACCGGTGAACCTAGCAGTAGGTAATCTCCACTTTGCACGGCATGTGCCACAAAATTAGTATAACCATCGTCGCTATGCAGAGCGGCCAGAATGTTACCTTCCCAGTCCAGCCGCAGTACCGTTCCCCGTTTAGGAAACAAAGCGGACATACTGATGAAGTTTCCAATAACATGAGACACCCGCAGTGCTAGATGGTGTCCCGTTTTCTTATAGAGATACTCAAATGGAAGCTCCGCTATGGTCATTAAACGCACTAGGAACTTCCGTACATTTGGATAAGATGCCAACTTAGCTGATAGCGATGGATTGTCACTGTCAACGGCGATCAGTACTGCCGCCCAAATGCCTGTGTCGTCCTCAACTAGGTTATCGATCTGACCCGGAAGTCCATCAATAAATATATCGTGTGTTCCCGCTTTTGGACCTTTAAGATAGTACCGACGAATCAATTGTCCTCCAAGCTCGGCCACCAGAACGAAACTCTCGTCTTTGCTGAGTGCAACTCCACTTGCTCCGAAAACCTCATCAATTAGAACCGTATTTACACCGGAAGCTCGCGAATAATGCACGAGTCGTCCCGACGGATTCAGCAACATAGCTTGGAGCCCGTCCTCAAAACGAAAATCAGACGACATTTCCGACCAATAGATATCTCCGTTCTTTGCCACTTCCAGGTTCATCGGGATTCCGGGCTTTCGTGATACTTTGCCACCTTCAATAACCTGATCTAACGAAACGAGTAGTTTCTTCTGTCCAGTTTTAATATGTACTTGGAAAATTCCGAAGTAGGGCTCAACTACAATCAGGTTGTTGCCCTGGGTATCGAATGCTATACCAAGAGGGTGTCCGCACTCGCGTTCATGGTAGAAGCCCTCTGTAACAAAATCATGAGAAAACTCAATCTGCTGAGTAAACGAGTGAAGGCTACTTACGACATTCAACTCCGAACTTGGTGATAATTCGAATTTGTTGGTCACCGGTGATTTCGACAATTTTCCCACCAGCTATCGATGCATATGTGCTATTCCCTCGTACTAGAATGCTCTCCGGAGCAATTAATATATTTTCAAACCATAGCTCCGGATCGTTGAGCAGCTGATTGGGAGCTAGAACCCCTTCCAGGCGAGGAGGTTGCGATACACTGAAAGAGTTTATGTTATTCGAAACACGTTGCGGTAATAAATAAAATATGATATATAATTAGAGTATGTACGCCACTCGACTGAAGTGATCATGCGTCTTGATTTAAATTATTTAGAATTTGCATTAGCAAACATGCCAGAGTAAATAAATCCGATCTCTGAATTTCATACTCACTTGAACTCTTTGAATGGGAATGTCGGGAATGGTGGTAATCCGGGCAGAGTGGCAACTATTGCGACAAATATTGACAACTTCACCGCAGTTGATTTGAAACCCATATTCCTTGGTGTTAACTGGTGATGTTGATATCAGAAAATAGAATTTATCAACACTGGTCTTTGAACTCACGCATTAGATGCCGGCAAACGATACACCTCTATATAGATAGACGTCTTTTTGCTACTGTTTACAATCCTGATGTGGTAGGATTGAACAGCATCGGATGTTTGTGAGCTAAGCTGTTGAAGACAGACCTTATCGGACTACATGTGCCCAGTGGATAATGGCATACTGCTACATTCTCATTCGCTCGCTTCCTCTCCTATTCCATTGTATTCCATACAATCGACTGTAAACGAGTTTTGGGTGAGAAGGTAGTGAGAGAGATTAATATGTATGGATTTGTTTTCATGTTGATCAAATAAATAATAAAAAAGATTGCTTTTTGTTAAAAATAAATTATCGAACTTTGAACTGTGTACATATAGCGCTTTTTTATGATATATCATCAGGCTGTGTGGGGCCTCAATGATATGATGTTTACTTATATTTTACAAAATGCAAAATTACAGAACTAAACCTTCGGCAAAGGAGTAGACGGGACAAGTTAAAATAAAAAAAGCAACTTTGTTGAATAGTCTTTGAAGACCGCCGATAGGCACACATACCGTAGTTCGTTATGTGCATAGGAACCCTAAACATCGAATTATTCCTAAGGGATCGGGGTTACAAGTGAAGGTTGATTTGTTCCAGAAGAGAAGCGCAATCAAGTCATCCTTGTAAAAGATCTGCTATCAGTAATGTCCTGGTTGTCCATCGGCGTACGGAAAGGGCTTCCAAATCAATCGAACGGCAACGGTTTTCATAGCTTGGAAGGCGGAAGGGTTTTTGCCACGATAATCTGCGCAATGCGAATCTCAGGAAACGATGATGAACGGATTCTATTCTTTCGGCGCCGTTATTATAGTGTGGAGACCTGACAAACCGAGCAGTACTCCAGAACGAAACGAGTTAGGCAACAGTACAACGATTTCAGATAATAGATGTCCGTGAATTCTTAGGCTCACAACGTATGAGACAAGCTGCTTAAAGGTAAGTTTTGAGTCTAGAATAACTTCTAAGTCTTTAACTTGATCGACTCATTCAACCTTGATTCGTTACTCGTCAAGAAAAGCTTGCTTGATCCAGTGTTATGAAAACTCAGATGTGAATGTGTTATGTACATTATGTGGATGATTTTGATTTGAAAAATGTATTGGAGGTAACCACTTTCCTTAGTACGCTAGACTGGTGCTTTAACCAACTAACCTACGAAGGACCTCCGTCGGCCTTTACGCAACTTAGCGGCTACTGAATGACCCCGAGATTCCAAAATTGGACGCATAGTCAAATCACTTACAATCCATTTGTCAAGTCAACTCTTCTACATGTGTATAGTAGACGTTCACATTAGAGGAGCGTGAGTAGTCAGCATGTCTGGCTACACACATGCTTCATCAGTAATTTGTACTGATCAAGTGAGGTTGTATTTGCTCTTTATCAAGCTCAGACCTTAACTTACCAGATCGAGGAGTACTATTTCTGCGATAGGATGAGTACTGAGTAAATTTTGGGGAATTTCGCCATTTCCCCCACATTTTGGCGGTATATGCCGTCGGATTTATGAAGTTTAGGAAGTCTTCCAGGAATCAGATTTTGGCGTCTTGGATGACCGTTCCGCATACATTGTGTTTTTGCTTCAAATTTACAATGCACTTACCTTTATTGGGTAATCAGGGGGAAAGTCAGCGCTCGGATAGTTGTCACGTCAATGGTGGTGGCCGAATTGCCATTAAAAAAAGTGGGTGAACCATCGTTCAGAAAAACTTGTTCTTCCTCCTCGAAAGCTTCGAGTCCAAAAGTACACGAATTTTTCAACCACCTCGATTTCATCACTACCTATAATAACTAGTGGGCTACCGTTGTCGAAAATCGTACCACTCGTGTCATCCCCCTGGCATTCGTATTACCCATCCAAAGCAGGGATTGAACTAATCATTTCATTATCATTTAGTATTCAGCCAGAGGCGGAATTCCGGATTGTGTTGTATAGTGGTCTGGCACTATGTTCCCTCTACCACTTTGTCTAAGAGTATATTGCTCTATGTCTAATGTTTACAGCGTGAAACGCTAGTATCACTTAATATACTAAATGATAATAACACTTATTATCACTTAGTATATTTAGCGATACTAGCATTTTACGCTTCAAATATTAAACATAGAACAATGTACTCTTAGACAAAGTGATATTTAGAGGGATCATAGCGCCAGAGGTGCTGGGTGAAGCGTACCATTGGTACTTCGCGTACCTGAAGGAATAAAATAGACCTCATCTCGCGGTCCTTAGCCTCTTACCCAGCAACTCCTATCCCTACCTCTCCGCGGTGCTGGCCGGGATACGAGCAACCTTAGGTAAGATCGGGTAACCAACCCCGGTGGGAACTATGGTCGTATGCTGACAGGGAAGGGGGGGTTTGCTCCTCTCCGGAGGTGTAAATCTTATTGAGCGTCTGTTCTCCATTTTAGGATCGGCTCACAACAGCGTCTGTTCTCCATGTTAGGGGCGGCTGATCATCGTCCGAGTGCCAGCGAGGGACTCTAAGTGAAACTGTGCACCATGGTCCACCGGAAATAAGGAGGAATGGTCCTCCGGAAATTTAGGGGGTTTGGTGTCAGGCCTTGCAAGCCAGCCAAAAAAAAAAACTCACACAACGAACAATCAACAAGAGAGTCCCAGACAACCAGAATGCATGCATAATAGAATTCTCGGGTACTTATTCAAAAGGACGTATGTGATTTTGTAAACAAAGATTCAAACATCGATTTGTCCAATCTGATGGCACTCCCACGCAAACCATCACTACAGACAGGCAGGGGAAGCCTTCGGCTACCTGTTGGTGGTGTTGGTTTGCGTGGGAGTGTCATTAGATTGGACAAATCGACGTTTGAATCTTTGTTTACAAAATCACATACGTCCTTTTGAATAAGTACCCGAGAATTGTTTTTCTGTTATGCGATGCCTATGCGCACAAATTTCATCGCTTACCAGTCGCGAAAACACTTTTTACGTACAAAAGTGGAGGCGATATATGTGTATTTCTTATCCGACGTTGCACGGAAGTGTATGCGATGTGCACGATTTTTATGCGAGTTTGTTCGTTATGTATTGCGATGTAGTTTGTGATAACAAACTCTGTTTGGCAGATAATCCGATTTCATGTGAGTTTGATTGCAGGAATATGCGATGTCAACAAATGAAGCTGGAATAAACTCGTAAAATAGCCTACTGTGCGGGAAAATTTATAAATAAACTGATGAGCTTTGCACAACAATGCGATTGTGATGAAATTTGGATCGGTAAACGATTTTGATCGTGCATTCTTATGCGATGTGTGGTTGTCTGGGTACGGACCGGAACCATCGGCGAAAACCACTGCGACGAAAAGGGACTAGCGATTGGAAACTCGGTTCGTGGAACTGCAAATCTCTCAACTTCATCGGGAGCACACGCATACTCGCCGATGTGCTCAAGGACCGTGGATTCGGCATCGTAGCGCTGCAGGTGGTTTGTTGGAAGGGATCAATGGTGCGAACGTTTAGAGGTAATCATACCATCTACCAGAGCTGCGGCAACACACACGAGCTGGGAACAGCTTTCATAGTGATGGGCGATATGCAAAGGCGCGTGATCGGGTGGTGGCCGATCAATGAAAGAATGTGCAGGTTGAGGATCAAAGGCCGGTTCTTCAACTTCAGCATAATCAACGTCCATAGCCCACACTCCGGAAGCACTGATGATGATAAGGACGCATTCTACGCGCAGCTGGAACGTGAGTACGACAGCTGCCCAAGCCACGACGTCAAAATCATCATAGGAGATTTGAACGCTCAGGTTGGCCAAGAGGAGGAGTTTAGACCGACTATTGGAAAGTTCAGCGCTCACCGGCTGACGAACGAAAACGGCCTACGACTAATTGATTTCGCCGCCTCCAAGAATATGGCCATTCGCAGCACCTACTTCCAACACAGCCTCCCGTATCGGTACACCTGAAGATCACCACTGCAGACAGAATCACAAATCGACCACGTTCTGATTGATGGACGGCACTTCTCCGACATTATCGACGTCAGGACATATCGTGGCGCTAACATCGACTCTGAGCACTATCTGGTGATGGTTAAACTGCGCCCAAAACTATCCGTCATCAACAATGTTCGGTACCGACGACCGCCGCGGTACGACCTAGAGCGACTGAAGCAACCTGATGTCGCCACTGCATACGCGCAGCATCTCGAGGCAGCGTTGCCGGAAGAGGGTGAGCTCGATGGGGCCCCTCTTGAGGACTGCTGGAATACAGTCAAAGCAGCCATTAACGACGCAGCGGAGAACAACGTCGGGTATATGGGTCGAAGTCGACGGAACGATTGGTTCGACGAAGAGTGCAGACAGATTCTGGAGGAGAAGGACGCAGCGCGGGCGGTCGCGCTTCAGCAAGGTACCCGGCAGAACGTTATAGACGGAAGCGGAGACAGCAGACCCGCCTTTTTCAGGAGAAGAAACGCCGCCTGGAAGAAGCGGAGTGCGAGGAGATGTGCCGTTCTCAAGATACACGCAAGTTCTATCAGAAGCTCAACGCATCCCGCAAAGGCTTCGTGCCGCGAGCCGAAATGTGCCGGGATAAGGATGGGAGCATCTTGACGGACGAACGTGTGGTGATCGAAAGGTGGAAGCAGCACTACGAGGAACATCTGAATGGCGCTGAGAGTACAGGCAGTGAAAGTCAAGGCAGCGGAGGAGATTACTACGTCAGTTCAGCGGATGATGGAAGCCAACCAGCCCCCACCTTGAGGGAAGTTAAGGATGCCATTCAACAGCTAAAGACCAATAAAGCAGCTGGTAAGGATGGCATCGGAGCTGAGCTCATCAAGCTGGCCCGGAAAAGCTGGCCACTTGCCTGCACAAACTGGAGTGTCGACTATCTGGAGTGTGAGAACTTTCGAGCGATCACCATCCTTAATGCCGCCGACAAAGTAATATCCAAGATCATCTTCCGTCGTCTGTCACCATTAGTAAACGAGTTCGTGGGAAGTTATCAAGCCGGCTTCGTTGACGGCCGCTCGACAACGGACCAGATCTTTACTGTACAGCAAATCCTTCAAAAATGCCGTGAATACCAGGTCCCAACGCACCATCTATTCGTTGATTTCAAGGCGGCATACGACAGTATAGACCGCGTAGAGCTATGGAAAATTATGGACGAGAACAGCTTCCCTGGGAAGCTTACCAGACTGATCAAAGCAACGGTGGATGGTGTGCAAAACTGTGTGAAGATTTCGGGCGAACACTCCAGTTCGTTCGAATCGCACCGGGGACTAAGACAAGGTGATGGACTTTCGTGCCTGTTGTTCAACATTGCGCTAGAAGGTGTTATGCGGAGAGCCGGGTGTAACAGCCGGGGTACGATTTTCAACAGATCCAGTCAATTTATTTGCTTCGCGGATGACATGGACATTGTCGGCCGAACATTTGCAAAGGTGGCAGAACTGTACACCCGCCTGAAACGTGAAGCAACAAAAGTTGGACTGGTGGTGAATGCGTCAAAAACAAAGTACATGCTTGTGGGCGGAACCGAGCGCGACAGGGCCCGCCTGGGAAGCAGTGTTACGATAGACGGGGATACCTTCGAGGTGGTCGAGGAATTCGTCTACCTCGGATCCTTGCTAACGGCTGACAACAACGTTAGTCGTGAAATACGAAGGCGCATCATCTGTGGAAGTCGGGCCTACCACGGGCTCCAGAAGAAACTGCGGTCGAAAAAGATTCGCCACCGCACCAAATGTGTCATGTACAAGACGCTTATAAGACCGGTTGTCCTCTACGGATATGAAACATGGACAATGCTCGAGGAGGACTTGCAAGCACTCGGAGTATTCGAGAGACGGGTGCTTAGGACCATCTTTGGTGGTGTACAAGAAGACGGTGTGTGGCGGCGAAGAATGAACCATGAGCTCGCCCAATTCTACGGCGAACCCAATATCCAGAAGGAAGCTAAAGCCGGAAGGGTACGATGGGCAGGACATGTTGCAAGAATGCCGGACAGCAACCCTGCAAAGATGGTGTTCGCTTCCGATCCGGCAGGTACGAGACGGCGTGGAGCGCAGCGAGCGAGGTGGGCAGATTAGGTGCAAAACGACTTGGTGAGCGTGGGGCGTATCCGAGGATGGAGAGATGCGGCCTCGAACCGTGTATTGTGGCGTCAAATTGTTGATTCAGTGTTATCTGTTTAGATGTTAACTAAATAAATGAATGAATAGCGCCAGAGGTCCACCATACAACACATTTTGGAATGAGTTATTGGCTGAATACTAAATGATAGAAAAAAAAATTCGTCTTAGACGGTTTACTAAATGATAATTAAATGATAAGTACAATCCCTGCTCCAAAGCGAAATCAGGCACGAAAAGTAACCCTCTACGCGTTTAACAAAAACTCGAGAATGCTCCTAAAAACTCTAACTTGTTGGAATATCATGTAGTGTGTGACGCTTCGCAGTAGATCGTAGATGGGTAAGAAGCAGGCGCCGGTTAGTCGTAGTTGCTCTTTGGTATAGATTATGAATGTTGATGTGGATGATTATACATACCTGTTGTTGAAAAAAGAGAGCTGCAGCTGCTGGCAGAGCCAATAGCCTGCCGTGGAGTGAGAGGGAACTCTAGTATTGTTATACTTTTTTGAGGGGGTTCCTTTGTTTCGCCCAACAGGTTATGGGCACAGCACAGTTCTGGATCTACATTGTATTGACCGTCGACGTTACAGCTGTGGGATCGTGGATCGGCCGCATAAGTCGCGTGGTGCAGTGGGATCATGATCACGTAAGTCGTGGATAGCGTCGGACGGACTTCATAAGTAGATCGGTAGGATGCTGGCTGGTCAGCAGGAGTTCGAGAGGAGCAACGGGTCGAAACAGAAGTTGGTTGGTAGAACATCAAGAGGCGTCGTACAAGCATCGGTGTCGGGCCACTTGTATGGGCGCATGTGCTAGAGAGCTTGGCGTACAAACAAACTTCGGCGAGAAAGAGCACAGTGTTAGGAGGAGCCAAGATAGTTGCGAGGCGTGCATACTAAGTGTTGGAAAATCAGCTAGTGTGCGATTAGGGTGGTCTAACCGGTAGTACCGAAACCGGTAATACCGGTATTACCGGCCAATTTTGGGTACCGAAAATACCGGTATTAGAAACGGAAAATACCGGTATTTTCGGTATTTCAAATTTTGCTGTCAGTATAAAAAAATCTCGAATAATTTTCACCTACTTTTATCAACTCAACTGCCTGTAAGGGCTCGTGGGACAAATATTCGGTAACAAGCAGTAAAGACTCATCGAGCATAAAATACATCAATTAAATGCGCGCATGAGTAACTTTGCCCAAGTAAGCATCATTGACGAAGTTTACGTTACAACAAAAATCGACCAGCATCGTCATTTATCATACCTGTTGTTTTATTATCTTAGCCATCTGTCAACCTCATGTGACCAGACGTTCCGCGTTTCGCAAGACGCTGCATTTTTCAACCTAGTTTTACAAATTTATTACAATTCATACAACCTTACAAATGTTTTTCCAATTTTTTTGTGCTAAAATCTATGCGAAATGCACTTTTGGAGAATCCATTTTCAAGCCAGTGACGTAATCCAGATAGGCGTCCCGCGTTTCGCAGGACGCTTGCTGGTCACATTAGTCAAACTGCGAATGACTTTTTCGGACGTGGCGTTCCAATTTACGTAGAAAAAAATATTAAATCAAGCCACTATTTCGATGCTTTTAACTTCTAAGGAGTAAATCCAAGAGAGACGGTTCAAATACGCCGATCTTTTTCTTTTTGTATAATTATGCCGTGAAGCAATTAATCAGAAACGATTTTGGCATTTTCTTCGAGGCATCCAAAGCTACTTTGATTAAGCAAGCGTATGGGATCTTGAAGCGTCTTATGATGCGATCGTTGAAACAGAGACAACGATCATACCTGACGATTGGTACGAAGAAGATGCCTCTATGGATTTTTTTTGGTTTATCGGTTAAAGAACAAGTAGTGAAGAGACTGTAGCAGAGCAAAACACTTACGTTGCTGGTGGCAAATACGTTAACGCCAGGATCCTTGCATACAATCCGTAAGGAATTCTTCTACTATGAATCGGAAGGGATTAAGCACAAGTATTTGACACTGATTTTCGATAGTCTTGGAACCATCCGTCCTACTTCGGTTGGACCAGAGAGGGCATTCTCAGTAGTTGCAAACATTGCTAACAAAATCCAATGCGGATTGGAAGATGAGTCGCTCAGTATGTAATGTTTACTTAAGTTTCGCTTTGCCCAGCTCAACAAGCAATGATTTTAACATTTGAAATTTGTCAAATGTTAACATTTGAATGTTGTCATCCAAAAGTCCAAATCGAAAGTTTTTCTTTTACCACCTGAAATTTTCACAAAAACCGGTATTCTACCGGTATTACCGGTATTGACTCCATCAAATACCGAATACCGGTATTTGACAAAAATGGCCAATACCGACCACCCTATGTGCGATGCTTCGCAGAAGATCGCAGAGATGAGTAGGAATCATACGCCGGTCAGTTGTAGTTGGCTCTTTGGTATAGATTAAGGATGATTGTACATACCTGTTATTTAAATAAAGAGAGCTCCAGCTGCTGGCAGAATTTGTCAGTCGCCTGCCGTGGAGTAAAGGAAACTTCAGTACACCCGATTCTTTTTTTACACGGGGGATGCGTTCCGTGTAAAAAAAAGTTTTAATTTCAAAATTTGAAAATCCGTGTAAAAAAAGTTTTATGATTTCTTGACGAATCATGCAAAATGGAGCAACTTTGCAAAAATTTTGTATGGGATTTTTTTTACACGGCCGTGTAAAAACAGAATCGGGCGCATTGTATTGCTCCTTGCTCTGCCCAACAGAACTAGGCAAAAGTGGGTAGGGCAAGACAGCCAACGTTATTTATGCCTTAAATGAGCATTATATTCACACTATTATTACAAGGGATGGTTCACAATAATGTAAAAGGGCTATACAATTGAAAAACGCACTTTGACAACCTCACTTGTTCTTGTAATATTGATTTGAAGATGGTTTAGTTGAAATTTGATTTTTCTTATAATTTTCTAGTTACATAATTTAACAATTGAAGCCTAAATTACTCATTTTTCAGGACAAATTGATATTTACCGAAGCTTTTATATAACTATAGCCTATATACAATAATAATTTGAGGAGATTCACAGTAATTAGGTTCTATAGGATATAAATCTTTGGATATACGTCGGCCTGGGGCGGTATTGTCAACTGTATAGCAGGGCTGGTAGCGATGAATGTTGTTCAAAATAGTGACTTTAGTGACCAATGATGACGAAAAAGTGACCAAATAGTGACCATACTCCATTGCACGGTGACGTCATCACATCGTCTATCTCTTTTCCACTTGTTGAAAATTAGTAAAACAACAGAAGCAGTACTTGTCAAATTTGAAAGGTAGTGGTCCTGTTGTTTTCTAATTTTTATCAAGTGGGAAAGAGATAGCAGAGATTCGTGCAATGATCTATTGCAGAAATAGTGACTTTTGTATGAAGTTTTGAACCGGATATAGAGCTACAAGTTGCATTAGGATTGTTTCGGTATTATTCGTAGATTGCAAACTAGTGTTTTATTTTTGAAATCCTTATCTAGAATGCTATCAGAAATCAAGAAAAGGCAAAAACAACAAAAGCATGAAGATTACTGCTACTGGTCACGCCCATTTTCATCGTAAGGAGGGAGAGGATAGAAGCATGAGGCCAGTGACTGCGACACTCTCATAAGTACACCGGAGTTGGATATTAAGGATGGTATTTGTTGGATCAGCCAGAAGCTAGTGACCATGGACCTCATATTAAGTAACACACCACGAGAAGGGATCTACCCGTCGTCACGACAACGGGTAGTGAGTAACAAGTTGTTTCACAAAATTATGTTTATAATTACAACATTTTTTGTTTAATATGAACTCAAAGTTTTCTGTATAACAGCCAAAGAATGATATACAATTATCTAATTAATTCCTATATACGGTGAACTATTTGGACTCACAAAACTTATAAATCTTTGGTAGGACCATTTCTTTGAAAAATATAAAGTAACTAAAATAATGAAGAAATTTTAAAAATCCGATTTGACCCGTTATTAAAGTATGGTTTATGAAGTTTTTGAGATTTTGAACTTGACGCGGCATTCTAAGAAAAATTTTAAAGTGGCCAAATAAGCTTTCAATCTAATTATTTTTGCCTTTCTCGTATACTAAGTATACGTAAAGGCTATATTTTCGCTCCAAAAATGAACTTTTTATAGAAGGTCCGGAGACCCATAGTGTTATATACCGATCGACTCAGCTCGACGAATTGAGGTGATGTCTGTGTGTGTATGTGTGTGTGTTTGTGCGCAACCACCCAAAAAAAATGTCACTCATTTTTCAGGTACTTATCCTTAACCGATTTACTCGCAACAAGTTGCAACAAGTTGCAACAAGTTGCAGTCGACGCAGGATACTCTACAATTGTTTCCTATTGAAAATTGGTCAGATCGGACTATGGGCTCGGAAGTTATGACCAAAATACTATTTTTTTAATGCACGAAAAAGGCACCATCACCGCTAGGTGGATTAATCAGGGTTTTTTTTATTTTTTTTTTAGATTTTGAAAATCCAACCAATTTTTCACTTCCACACTAGATTTTTGAGTATCTATTCTTAATTGTTAATAAACAGATTTTTTATAGTATATAATACTTATAGTATCATAATACTTATTCAGAAATGATTTCAATCAAAAAGTTTTGAGTTTAGTGGCTTGTGTCAGAGTTATTTCTGGCATAACTTGCTCCACAATTTTTTTCGAGACTTTTCTCGAGGGGTCGCAAGACGGATTTTACAATCATAAACGGATTCTGTCTGCCATCAGCACCTGGAGGGTATTAACGCTCACCAACAGACGTGGTTTTGATTCCCATACCAGACAATTCTGGACTCTTTACTTGAGGTTAGCCCTTCGCATTTTATCAAATTCCATTTGTGAAGGAAAATATTATAGTAGACATGAATAGGAAAAAATAAGATTTTCATATTGCTCACATTTGATTTGGTTGATAATAAGGTACAAATGATTTTTATTTTGAACTTTTTTACAACAGGTAATGCAAAAATAGTGACTTGAGTGACCATTTTTCGAAAAATAGTGACTTTAGTGACTTTTGAATGCAAATAGTGACTTTTTAGTGACTAGACTCAAAATAGTGTTACTATGTCTGAAACTTGATTATGCATATGTACAACATGTGATAGATTTAGTTCGGAAAAGGTATTGGAGGGTAACCGCCCCTTCGGTGGGGTTTGATCCCACGACCCCAGTTCGCATGACAGGTGCTTTCCCTACTAAGCTACGAAGGACCTCCGTCGTCCACCGCAGCTTAGCGGGTACTGATGAAACCAAATTCCCAGCACCAGGTACCAGCCGATCTCCCGCAATACATTTTCAGAACTAACTCTCTCAAATGTATTTTTGTACACATCATGTCAACCAAGTAGGATGAGTATTTAGTATTGTCCGGCTCCTACACACTTGCTTCATCAGCAACGGCGCTCAATGAAGTAGGGTTGTGTGAGGTTGTGCCAGTTTGGTCGTCAGATCCCAACACGACCACACAAGCGAAGAGAGATCGCCACTCGAGATCAGTACATTTCAAAGTTAATTGCCTATATGCCGGGTATTAAGCCACCCGGAGTGGAAATTAATTACTATGTCTGAAACTTGATTATGCATATGTACAACATGTGATAGATTTAGTTCGGAAAAGGTATTGGAGGGTAACCGCCCCTTCGGTGGGGTTTGATCCCCCGACCCCAGTTCGCATGACAGGTGCTTTCCCTACTAAGCTACGAAGGACCTCCGTCGTCCACCGCAGCTTAGCGGGTACTGATGAAACCAAATTCCCAGCACCAGGTACCAGCCGATCTCTCGCAATACATTTTCAGAACTAACTCTCTCAAATGTATTTTTGTACACATCATGTCAACCAAGTAGGATGAGTATTTAGTATTGTCCGGCTCCTACACACTTGCTTCATCAGCAACGGCGCTCAATGAAGTAGGGTTGTGTGAGGTTGTGCCAGTTTGGTCGTCAGATCCCAACACGACCACACAAGCGACATGATGTGTACAAAAATACATTTGAGAGAGTTAGTTCTGAAAATGTATTGCGAGAGATCGGCTGGTACCTGGTGCTGGGAATTTGGTTTCATCAGTACCCGCTAAGCTGCGGTGGACGACGGAGGTCCTTCGTAGCTTAGTAGGGAAAGCACCTGTCATGCGAACTGGGGTCGTGGGATCAAACCCCACCGAAGGGGCGGTTACCCTCCAATACCTTTTCCGAACTAAATCTATCACATGTTGTACATATGCATAATCAAGTTTCAGACATAGTAATTAATTTCCACTCCGGGTGGCTTAATACCCGGCATATAGGCAATTAACTTTGAATGTACTCAAAATAGTGACCAAGTCACTAAAAAGTGACTCGCTACCAGGCCTGGTATAGGAGCAAGGTCATCTCCAGGATGAGGAGTCGCTTATCGCTTAAATGCATTTTAAAAATGGTTAAAAGAATCTCTGCGTGAATCAAAGATGATTTAAAACAAACAGTAAAAATTAGTTTTAGGCAAATTCTGATATTGTCGTAATTTACAATGTTATGGAAACTCATATGTGAATATGTACGTTATGTGGAAGATATTGATTTGAAAAATGTATTGGAGGTAACCACTTTCCCTTCGATGGGACTCGAACCCATGACCCTACTGTAGGGTCATGGGTTCGAGTCCCATCGAAGGGAAAGTGGTTACCTCCAATACATTTTTCAAATCAATATCTTCCACATAACGTACATATTCACATATGAGTTTCCATAACATTGTAAATTAACGTCCAAGTCGGGTGGTTTAATCCCCGGAAATAGGCAATTAACTTTGATTGAACTGATTGTCGTAATGCCAGTTGTCAAGAAATCAACATAAAATACGACATTTTTAAGGATCATTTGAACATTATCCACAGAGGTGCAAGTAAAGTGTCCCCTATTCTAAATAAATTTAGCACACTTTTGATATAGTTTTTGGTCCATGCTCGTCTTGCCACGAGGGGGTGGTCATATTGCCCCATATGGTAAATATAGGCATTAGACTGGCCCAGGAAACAAAAAGTTGTCTAATTCCACGGTGCACCCCCCAGGATTGTGTCTTTTGGTGAGAAAATCAGTCTTTGAAAATTTCAGCTCAATCGCTTGTTGCATAAGCTGGCGCATTTGATTTGAAGTTTGTATGGGGATTTCTGCCAAAATGTATAGGAAAATACACCTCCGTCACTCATTCGATCTGGAAATTGGTTCTGATTGCTCGATTGACCTCAGAATTGCAAAAACGGCAGTTGGTATGCTACAGAACAATTTCACAGAACATTGTATGATGATTAAATGAACTGTAAAATGTATCTTGTATGGCAAAGTACAATGGATACACTATGCCCAGAGTTGTCGAGAAACCCGAAAACATATACTAGACCGGACCGAGAATCGAACTCGCCATCTCCGGATTGGAAATCCTACGCCTTTGCCCGCAAGGCTATTGAAGACCCGGAATCCTGGCTGATACTGCCGCTTAAACTCTCTTGCAATTAATCCTGCTGCTTTCAGCAATGTAATCGCGTAATATTTGCACCAATTCAGCTTGTGGTCTTTGGTAGGTAGGTGGTTGTTGAGTGAGACACACGACACTTTTCATAGCATGTAGCAAATACAGTGGGTCCAAAAAGTATTCGTCTAGCTGCATATTTTTTAGTAAAATGTAAAACTTAGGCGTGATAGAAGTGAAATCAAAAAACTTTCTTCTAAATTTGGTAGAAAACTTATTATCGCATGATTATTATTCAAAAACAAATAGAAATTTCAATTACTTTTTCTGGTATGTAGAGAATATCTAAATTTCGTCAATTTCGCTCGCTCAAAAAGTATTCGTCTAGTCAGAAAATAATCGAATGAAACACGAATATAATAGTTTTATTCGCATGTAGTTACACTAGCACACTCTAGTGATGTCTAGCAACATTTTTGTCAATACTCAATGACAGATCAAATAATGTTTTTGTTTTGTTTGAATTTGGGGCGGAAAATAAAAGCACCATGGGTGGGAAAAGCAAAAAGATGAGTCCCATTGAAAAAAAACTTATTCTACGCCTGCATAATTAGTGCAAGTTGATTCATGACTTTGCAAAAAATGTGGGTAGACCAAGGGTAGCAAGAATTCAACAATTTAATTGATGATTGATCGCATCAGCGCCACAAAAATCTAATAAAACAAATAACAAAGTGGTCGTCAGCGATGGTTTACTGATAACGATGAGCGATTTATTGCGCGGAAAATAAAAAAAAATCCTTGAAAACGAGTTCACAAATATAGGCAAGTGAGCTGGAGGGAAGAAGTGCTCAGATACGAACCAATACGGCGAGTAACACAGAAGAAAATTCAAGTGAGCCATCAAATTATCAAAAACAGCTCGATTTCAGCTAAAAATATCGCTGGAAGAAGGATGACTATCGGAATCAAGTCATGTTATTTGACGAAAGCAAGTACAGTAGACGTTCGATAACTGCAAGTCATTTAATTGCAATGCTTTTTAACTGCAATTCGATAGTTGCAACAGTTTTGCAGTTATCGGACCGCTAAACTTCAAACTGATGTCAAACTCAATGACAGCTGCATTGCGCTGCACATTTAGATGCACTTTTATTGCATCTGACGTCTATTGACAACCGTTTGACGTCTAGAATGCGTTGCAGTTATCGAACGGCATTCGTTAACTGAAAAGTAAACATTTTGCAGTTATCGAACGGCTACTGTACAGCATATTTGGATCAAATGACCGATGTATGGTATGGCGGAAAAGGAATATTGAGATACAGCCGCAGAATCTATTTTGAACAGTAAAGCATGGTTTGGGCTCCGTCATGGGCTCTGAGGTGCTTGAGCGCAACCGGTTTGGGAAAATTTCACATTATTGAAGGAATTATGTATCACAAAAATGTTCATCCGCATTTTGAAAGAAAATTTGAACGCCAGTGCTGAGAAATTAGGCTTACAGGGAACATACATCTTGCGGGGTGATAATTACCTCTAGCACACAGCCCAAAGTACTAAGCTGTAGCTACTCTATAATACCCGAATCAACTCAAAAAGCCTCCTCAGAGCCCAGATATGAATCCAATTTAACTCCATTGGAAGGTTCTGGACGACAAACTTTTCGTGAAATTCGTGAAAGTCATATTTCCAACAACAACGAATTGAAATTAGTGTTGAAAGAATAATAGAAGAATATTCCGTCCCCCGTTACGGCTAATTTGATCAGTTCCATGCCACAAGAACTACAGCCCATCATAGATACACAGGGGAATCCAACAAAATATTGAATTCCATTCTACAACTCCTGTTTTCGTTTGAAAAGCGCGCTAAACCTGAATAGACGAATACTTTTTGAGCCCGTATTTAATGAATTGTTATTTTTTGTTACCTTTGTTTTTGTTATTGTTTTATTTTTCTGTTTGATTTTTAACAATAAAGATGAATTGATTAATTTGCTACAAAATGTAATCGATAGTTTTATTTTGTTGAGCTTACTAGATTCTATCTTTGACATTTTCTAGAAAACACAGAGCTAGACGAATACTTTTTGGACTCACTGTATGTTCAATAAATAGTAAACTTCGACGATATGGTTTCAATGTTCTTTCATTTCTACAATACTAACAAAACACAACAGTTGTACATTTATTAGTCAATTATAAATATCATTTTATTTACTTTATTATTTGCTCGCTTCTCACATTGTGGTTGTTGTGGTGATCTTAAGGTTTTAAGTACTCTTTTTTATGTTGCAAATTTTCAATTTTTCTCTCCCGGAACCACCACTCTACCAATTGCAACTGTTTTGTCTTTCTCCAATGCCACATTGTTTGTTCTCCACTCAAGATTGATTATTTTCCCCTCGGTTGCTGGGTCTCAGTAGGTATGTGCCGTTTTCAAATTCTTGTCATTCGTGTGTTATTCACCGGAGAATAATTTGTTTTTATCAATTATCAGTGTAATACCCTTAAAAGTAGCGATTAGGTATCTGCAATGGCGCCATATAATGTCCCATTCACGCGCATGTCGATTTAAATGCATTCGTAAAACTTTTCTTCAACTACATCAGTGCCGGTATGTATGAGTGCTTTCTTTCTTTTACTGGAAGGTCTTTTTTGGGGGCGTGGATGTTTGATTTATTATGTTTAAAGATAGTTATTTTTTATCAATTTGAATAGAATCGTGGTAATTCGCACTCTTTCAAAAATTATCAAATCAAGCTAAATTTTGTTTTTTTAGATATTTTCTTTTTTAAAGAATTGTTTTTTTTTTGTTAATCTGTATGAAACACGTACACATTTACAATTCTAACATATGGGTTTTTGTAGTTCATTGCTGTCTTATCTATACCGTCCCTAAAGTCTTGTTTTTGGTTTTCGGTGTGGGATCTCATCTAAACAGTCGGTTTTATTGTATTTTGCGATCTGCTCACTTCATTTTACGACAATCCGCATGTGAGTAGTGCACTACCTGCCATGTGATCTGGGAATACGCATTTCCTTGCAATGTTCGGGTACGATTGATGAGGAATATTTACAAGTTATCTTTGGGATATGATGGATAATTTCACTACTTGCTGAGGGGACTCGGGATTAAAATACAAGGTGAAAACACAATCGCCATACATTCATTCCTAGCTTCCACATATTTCACAATTAATGATTTATTTTAATAAATGTTTTGCAGAAGATCATACATATTGTGGTGGTCGATTATTGTGGTTCATCTACAAAATTGTTTTATTATTTTAGGCGTTAAGCATTACATTTCTACTAGATATAAATTTTCTAGTTTTCGCTGTTTGTAACTTTTAAACTAAATGTTAAACATTTGAACAGTATTCCACTTGCTGTATCAGGATTATCTGGCTCCAGTTGATTCAACGTGCCGCTAAAAAGTGGAGGCTTTGTAGGGTATGATGGGGCAAGATGGGTCGCCTAAGGCGAACCCTGAATTTCTCAAAACAGAAACATTTTATTTTAATTTTTCAACATGGATCTATAAAAATAGCTCATAATCTGTAAGCCTGGGGTATGAAATAACAAAAACTCCACTTTTTATTCCATTTTGAGTCATTAAAGTAGAAGTCTATTTTTCTGTCAATAAAAAAATGGCGGGGCAAGATGGGTCACCTTTAAATACTGCAATTAATATTGTTTTTATTCCCAATATTGAATTACACACAGATAGATAGCTTTATTGCCAATGATTATATTGAATAAAAAATAATGTTTAAGCCTTGGATGAAGAAATGGTTCTACATTTAAAAATATCTGCAAATTCTTATGAAAACAAGCCCTCTAAGTATAGCTTTCTTAAAAACAAAAAATATATTTTTTATTGTCTTTATTAACGAGGTTTTCGGCCCTAGAACGGTTCAAAAAAAAAAAAAAAATAGACATTTTCAATGAACAAATTAACATCATTATGTCAAAAGTAACCCTAAAATGATTGAGCCACCAATGGAAAATATGTTTTGAATACGAACTATGCCCCTCAGTATGTGCTGACCCATCTTGCCCCATTTGTAAGTTCACGTTAGAATGTCTAATTTTCGATCAAATTTATTTATTTCAACGCAGTTAGTATAACATCACCTACATTACTTATAATACGTTCACTATGTTACTAAAAATGATTAAATTTCACATTGCTTGACGAGATTACACGTTTCATAGAAAGTGTGCTTCGCATAAGAAACAATGCTGAAAAATATTTTACCTTGCCATACACTACCAAAATAAAATTTTATCATCAAATCGAGTGATAATAAAGTAGAACCAAATTATTCCTCCTACAAAGTCATAATCTCCACATTAAAATGTACACGATGCTCAAAAACGGCCCTGACCCATCTTACCCCGTGACCCATCTTGCCCCGCCTAACCCTACTCATAGAAATTAGACCAGGCAACAGCTGTATACAGCTGTATACATAGGCTCAAAACTGGGACTCTTCTGATATTGAAATATCTGCATATGAAGTAATGTATTTATATGCTTCAATAAGTCAATTGAAAATGTATTAAAAACACTATTGGTCTCCGGACCTTCTATCACAAAATCATCTTGGAAGTGAATATATTATAGCCTTTTCGTTACACATTGGTGTACGAGAAAGGCAAACGGTTTAAATGAAAAGATACAGGAGAAAATAACCCACATTGAAAACACATTCCTTTATCTCAGCGATTGTCAACCTGGGGTCAGGCTTTGCAGAAATCGCTCTTAATAGATAACGAACAACGATAAACGAGAGGAAACAGTTGTTCCGAATCATAACAAGCCATGATAACAAATTTATCAAACTTGTATACAAGTGCGAAAAAACAGAATCGGATAAGAAATTTATCATGGGGTATAGCATCCCGAATCAGTTCTCCATCATGACAGCTTGCGAAAAAAGTCTCTCGCGGTATGCTACATATCGTATATGTATACAGAGATGATAAGTGAGAGACTTGTTCTTTCTCTTTAAAATTCAATCCCTGCCTGGGATACATGTACCCCTGAGGCCCTAAACAGTGTTGTTCTACACTTTGCGCAAAAAATCTTGATTTTTCGCCATTTACCTACACTCCAGCGTCTTTTAAATGCGCGGCTCAAGAAAAGTTGGACGTTGAAAAGAGCTTTCTGAATGATTTACTACCGGCGGGGTGTCATCTGTCTCTTTCCGTCCTTCGAAAGGTCCCTCCCGAAAAATCTCTTAAGGACACGGCAGGTATTTCCGTCCATCGTTGTAGAGGCTAAAACCAACGAAAGCTACGTCCATTTGCTAGAACTCCACTATAGCAAAACGTTTCTCCTGACCATACGATTTGGTACGAATGAGTTTGACAAAAAAGTATTTCTTTTATTGGTTTTCGAGACGAAAACACGAAATGCCTGTAGCCCTAATTAGTGTACCGCACCATGGAGTAAAACTAAAACGTGAAGCAACAAAAGTTGGACTGGTGGGGAATGCGTCAAAGACAAAGTACATGCTTGTGGGAGGAACCGAGCGCGACAGGGCCCGCCTGGGAAGCAGTGTTGCGATAGACGAGGATACCTTCGAGGTGGTCGAGGAATTCGTCTACCTCGGATCCTTGCTAACGGCTGACAACAACGTTAGTCGTGAAATACGAAGGCGCATCATCTGTGGAAGTCGTGCCTACTACGGGCTCCAGAAGAAACTGCGGTCGAAAAAGATTAGCCACCGCACCAAATGTGTCATGTACAAGACGCTAATAAGACCGGTTGTCCTCTACGGACAATGCTCGAGGAGGACTTGCAAGCACTCGGAGTATTCGAGAGAGGGGCGCTTAGGACCATCTTTGGCGGTGTGCAAGAAGACGGTGTGTGGCGGCGAAGAATGAACCATGAGCTCGCCCAACTCTACGGCGAACCCAGTATCCAGAAGGTAGCTAAAGCCGGAAGGGTACGATGGGCAGGACATGTTGCAAGAATGCCGGACAGATACCCTGCAAAGATGGTGTTCGCTTCCGATCCGACAGGTACGAGACGGCGTGGAGCGCAGCGAGTGAGATAGGCAGACCAGGTGCAAAACGACTTGGCGAGCGTGGGGCGTATCCGAGGATGGAGAGATGCGGCCTCGAACCGTGTATTGTGGCGTCAAATTGTTGATTCAGTGTTATCTGTTTAGATTTAAACTAAATAAATGAAATGAACCATGGAGTAAAAAGCAGCCACATCCTGCGAATTATGAATTATGATTAATTGTTGTTCTTTTTCGATGGTAGTTATGGTCCATCATTTTTCGACTTAGAAAATGCCAACGGCACTGACTGAGATTGATCTCTGGCACATTGAAATGAGAGGTAGGCATGCCCAAACCAGGTCTCGTCTCACCTTCAGCATGATCTGCACATGAAAAACTCTTATCATATTTCTGATAACAGGGAATCGTTTTTTTTATAACCGACAACCAGAAATATTCTTTCCATTTCTTGAATTTCACAGTTTCGATTAAGTAATTGATTAAAAAGTACATTGCCCATAAGCCTAACCCCGAAGAAAAAAAATTATGGACTTCCATGCGAAGACTGATTCTTATAACTTGAACCACGAATGCATTATGGGACACCCAGGGGGGCAAATAAGTGAAAACGGAGTGCTGTTTGCAGAACTGCAACATCGTAATGGTAATCGGAGGATCACTTTTTCTTCATACATACAAAACGTCACATGAGTCACATTATCACATTCAATATAGCATCTGTCGGAAATTATTGTATTTAGACACTCTTCATAAATTTAGTAAACTTAGTGCCCAACATTACCAACGAAGTCTGTCTGCGTACCGGTTTGATTCATAGATGAGACAAGAAAATTGTACGACAGTTATTCTACTGAAATATTATCCGAATGTTAAGATCAAGGCTGAGAATAATTCCACCTTCAAAACTGCATCATTAAAGCGACAATTGTGGTGGCAGGTTCAAGACTCCGTTCGATTTTTTTTGAATCGAACTCGATAGTGCTAGAAAACAGCTAACAAATAATCCTTTAAGGCATGGTTTCCCAAACTATGGGTCCCGAACTCCAGGGGGGTCGCGAGCGGATTATTGGTGGGTCGCGCAGAACAAATATTAATTGCAGCTCGAATGCCGAACCTTTTGATCATTTTTTTTCCAGGAACATTATTTCAAGCTCAAACCGCATTTTATTTTTTAAATATCCATCACCACGCTATTTTATTTAACATTTATGCCTAAAACCTGTCCCCTTAATGAAGTAAAATAAAAACGCTAACATTTTGACAAACAATACCATGTTCGTCATTTTTTGCATTTGTACATGTAAGGTAACGTGAATATTTTTTATGTAGAAGAAGCCGAAACAGATGACATTCTGATTCAATTAATGCCTAATACTACTTGGTAAAATGCATTTTTTCATAGGTGGGTCGCGAGACATATAGAATTTTGCTAGGTGGGTCGCATACCCAAAGGTTTGGGAAGCTCTGCTTTAAGGTGATTATAGAATGAAGCCAGAAATCGGCCATTTTGTAAACCACGTGCTTTTCCAATATTTTTTTCAAGAGCACAAGATGAAAGAACCATAACGCGTATGGGGCTGAAATAATGGTAGATCGTTTGCTTAGTTATGCTGAACAATCATAATTTGAGTTTCGGCACTGTACGAAAACTATCACGCCAGATCCAGATTTGGGGTTTTGGAAATGTATGTAGATAAACGTGTGGTAAATTTGAAATTCACCACGGGCTTAATTCTATAATCACCTTTAATATACAATACTAGCGAAAGAAACCCAGCTTTGCCCGGGTGTTGAAAATGTCACAATGATCTATTTGCAGCACCGCACTCTAGATCAATTTCCGTGCGTTTGTTTTGTTTTCCTCAACAGCTGACCCAAAATAATATTCTAATGATTTTTTACATTTCCTGGTTATATTCACCAAATTTTTGTATATACAAACCACAGAGAAACAGACGTCTCACTTAGAACAAAATGCAATCAAAATCATCGTCACGGAAGCATTATCGCCCAGTGCTAAATGCAGTGTGTGTGGTCAAACGGCAACCAGATGGCGGTAGTGTGCAAACGTCAAACACAAGCAAATCCGATGGAAGCGCCATCGGTGGCCGATTGACCACCTACAAAAATTTGAATCCACCGTTAAAAAGGTGAACGATGGAACATGTGTTGAGTGAGACGTCTGTTTCTCTGTGTACAAACCTTGCGGTTGTTCAGCATTGAGACATCAGTATAGGATACAACTGATCCTGGAATTTGGTTCACCTTTTGTTCATATACTTCGATCAAGATCAATTAGTTAAAAATAACGATAAAAGTTTTATTTTCTCCTAATCAAGTTATCATTGTGTGTTATCCTGATCAGTGAGATGATACTTATTTTGTTTTGAATACTAAGATGTTTTTTAGGACACCTCCAAATATGTTTGAATCTCTTCTGATTTTCAAAGTACTCTTCTCTGCTTCTCATGGAATAAATTGGTCCGATGGTAGCACGTGGAGCAAAGCTTCCAGTGTTTCGCATTTCACCACTACCTAATTAAAATAGTAGCTCCACTCTTTCTTTCGTTTTTTGGCCAGCATATTAGGCATATGAAATCTTGGGTTTCACAATCGCCGTATAAATCCATTGAACTGTTGGCTACAATTTCCACTTTTTACGCCTTATTTATCCATAAAGTATTTTGAGTTCAGTGCGAGATTTCTCTTGTTTCGGACTGCAGAACGGTGGCGCGATCGGCCGAAATATTGTGTTCTGCTTTGCGCGGCCGGTAATAAAAATCAGTTCAGTGCGTGATTTCTCTTGTTTCGGACAGAAGAACGATGGCGCGATCGGCCGAAATATTGTGTTCTGCTTTGCGCGGCCGGTAATAAGAATCTGTTCAGTGCGAGATTTCTCTTGTTTCGGACAGCAGAACGATCGCGCGATCGGCCGAAATATTGCGCATAAGCCCCAAAATTTTATTCCCACCTTTGGGTTTCCGCGCCGAGCACTCAGCGCCAGACTCGGCGACAAGGAGATGGTAGTCAAGTTGGTACTCCTGATTTTCTGACAACTGATGTCGATTGGTTGTGTGAGTGCACCGGTGTCAAAAAATAGAGCTTTTAGCTGAAAATTTAATTGTCAAATGTACATTTTGACAGCAATATAGATGTATGAGTGAATGAAATGTGCAAATGCTCTATCGCGGAAGCAGTCGCTGAAGACAAGTGTCAATGCTTTCAGTGACGAAACGAAAAGTTTCAATGCAAAAAGCAATATTGTGTTCTGCATTGCGCGCCCGGTAGGCCGGTAGTTAGTTTGTACTACTTTTCGCGCCCGATTCATGGCTAGGTAAAATCACTGTGTATAAAGAATGGCACGGTCGTATCGCTTATCAGAGTGAATCCAGATCCAACGATGCCTACCAATTAACTGATAATCCTTCCTGTGGTTTTTGTGGAGACGCAGAGGTAAACACGGTCTTCAAATAGCAAAAACCACCTACTAATATTCCTTCCTTCTTCCTAACTGACTACAAGGACGTGGCCGGCGCCGTTATTGATCATTTGAATTTTAGAGTCACTGAAACTTGCACACTGAGAATGCTTGAACAATCCCAGTCAATCATTCAGTTGATTCTTTGTGCAATTTCACTGATTCTGGTCAATCACGGAGTAGCAACCATAGATATGTGTAGTCAGTCAAAGCTAAAAGCTAAGCTAAGCTTATTTATCCATAAAGTATTTTTAGCTTTGCTAATTGTTTCTTCGATATGTAAGTTCCAATTACTTTACCGCTTACTGTCAATTCAAACTTCAAGATACTGACTGAGCTTTGAAGTTTCTACTCTGCTCCTATCAACTTAGAAATAGGAAATGAATTATTTCTTCCCCTTTTAAACGCCACTAACTGTGGTCTTTGAAGGGGTTATATTCAACCCTTTTTTCACACCATAATGTGATAAAATTTAGAGCAATTTGCATTCGGTTAGAAATAATACTGGGTTGAGAAACATGTGAGGATGTGAGCGATATCGGCACTATAGGTTGTGAAGTAAACGGAATGTTTCAGAAGCTTGGAGATTATTATTAGAACATGTTTTATTACACGATTTCACCCATCTCATCTGGCATGAAGCTTTGATATTGACAGTTGTTGTATGACTCACCACAATATGAATGTTTTCCAATTGAAAATTCCAATGAATCCATCAATTTAAAACACTTTCTTTTGAAATCTACAGGGGTTAAACAAAAAGGTTGAGATAGGCAAAAATTTGTCGATTTTCAAATCAGCGTAACTTTGCGTAGAATGATCCAATTTTGATCAAACTGGGACCATCGGACGCGGAAACTCTTCTAGTATACTGGCCCTATACGAAACCTCTGATTGGCCCTTAACCACCGGTGGTGTTCCGGGTTTTCCGAGGGTATGTAAAAATGCATTTTTCTGCTGCTTGTCATTTTATATAACGTTTACTGCCATCATGTTTTATATTTTCCCCAGAAACTAGAACTAATATGCTGAACAATGCTGGCTGCAGATCGACAATCCATTAGATATACGCAGAGATATGGCCATTTTCGTGAAAACGGTACGGGATTGGCCATACTCCCTGAACAAATGTCACTTTCGCAGAACTTCCGGAACCTGTTACAAATTGGCCAAAGAGTCTTACAGTCCTCAAAATATATCTCTAGTAAAGATCCTAGATTCATCGTTTTGGGAAAACATGAATTTTGACACCCATATATGCATGGTTCCAGATGGTGCCAAAACCGGCCCCTCCTGGAAGGCCCATGGAACTTGCTATAAGGGTGGCAGTGGACACTATCATTCTGAAAATGTTTCTGTAATCATTGTCTCGCAAACCCATGAAGTCAGATACTCATATTTGCATTATTTCGATCTGTTATCATCTCATCATGTTCCCAGTACCGTTTTTACGGAAATGGCCGTATCTCTGTGTAGTTTAAATGGATTCTCGATCTACAGCCACCATTGACCGGCATATTAGTTCTAGTTTTCAGAGAAAGTATAAAACATGATGAAAGTTAACATCACATAAAATTACAAGCAGCGGAAAAAATGAATCTTGAACATACCCTCAGAAAACCCGGAACATTTCCGGTGGCCAAGGACCAATCTCAGGTTTTGCAGAAGGACAGTATACTAGAAGAGTGACCGCTTCTGATGGTCCTGGTTTTATCAAAATCGGATTATTATACGCAAAGTTATGCTGATTTGAATTTCGGCTTATTTTTACCTATCTCAACCTTTTTGTCTAACCCCTGTACTATCAAGACGCTCCTCAGACGTATTACTCTTGGGGGCAGCAGGGACCATGTCCAAGGGCTTGACGACCCCTCCCCAGCTGTCTGCGAGTCAGGGAGAACTGCCTAGGGCGTGGTGGGATTTAGCAGTGGGCTCTGCTAAAATCCCTCCCAAAAAACCACAAGTGCCCGTAAGCGGACTCTATCAAAGCGACTGTGTGCCGCTTCAAAAGCACAAGCCCAGGGAGGGAGTGCCAACTGGCATGTGGAGTGTCCCTACTTCGGTAGGGTAGTGCGTGAGCTGCTTTGGCAGGGAGTGAGTGATCTGTTTGTGCTGAGGCAGGAGTGTCATAGCGAGTCGCCGCCGCTATGGCAGCCTCGAAGCGCAGCAGAAGTCTGAGTATGGACTGCACATGCTAAGGTAAGAGTGTCGTAGCGTTGCTACCGCTATCGACACCTCGAGGCATGGCAGTGGAGTGTTAGAATAAGTTGTGGAGTGTACCTACTTCGGTAGGATAGCGCGTGAGCTGCTTCGGCAGGGAGTGAGTGATCTGGTTGTGCTGAGGCAGGAGTGTCATAGCGTGTCTCCGCCGCTATTGTCACCTCGAAGCGCAGCAGAAGTCTGAGTATGGACTGCACATGCTGAGGCAGGAGTCGAGGGACCTATCGACACCTCGAGGCATGGCAGCGGAGTGTTAGAGTGAGCACCCGAAAAAGGGTCACATGGAGCGAATGGTCTTTGGAGAAGCTGCTTCGGCGGCAGGGTAGCAGTGGGTTGTACCCACACACCTACAGTTGTGCACATGTGGTGCATGGGGAGTGTCCCTGCTTCGGCAGGGTAGCGTATGGTCTGCTTCGGCAGTGGTGTGATTGATCTGCTCGTGCTGAGGCAGAGTGTCGTAGCGCAATATCTGTAGGCCCAGGCAGTTACCGCTATTGACACCTCGAGGCATGGCAGCGGAGCGTCCGGGAGAGCATCCAAGTAAGACTCAAATGGAGTGAATGGGGTGCGAGCACCCAAGTCAGTCTCGCGTGGGACGAGTGCCTGTGTGAGCGATAATGAGTGAGTACGCTTAGTACTGCCGTCCCCCCAGAAGTAGTACTGCGAGGTAGTTCCTGGGGGAAACGATGGGAAAGACGTATTACTCAAGTTTTCGGATAATTTCAACCATACTGTGAAGGAAAAAGACAGGAATATTGGGATTCGCAGGATGCGACAGGACGAATTACATCCTCGCCTTGACGTCGTGGCGCTGCAGAAGATTTGCTGCATAGGACAGAGAGTGTGGGAAAACGTGCATCAACTTTCAACCACAGTTGTGGTTTCACCAACTCGCTGGGGATCGCCTTAATAGTGCTGGGCAAGATGCGCCAACGCGTGGGTTGGGTGGCAGCCAGAGTTCTCATAAATCGCTTCCAATAGATGAACCGGTGCCAGCGAAAGTGGTACAAAAACCATTTTTTTCAATTTTGAGTTTTTACCACCAACGGCTTCTATTTGCAAAGATCTAGTAAGGGAATAACGAAGAAGTGATTTTTGGCAACTAAATCTGGAAATATGCAAATTTTATTTTCTGGTATATATCACAATGGCCATTTCGTTGCCAGAAAAAGTGGTACATGTACAGTTCCACCCACTAAAATCTGCTTATTTAAAAGAAAATTCAGCAACATGACTGTTTTCACAACAGATTTTAATCCTATTTTGAATTTCAAGATAGTTTACTGCCGTTTAGAATGATTTTAAAAATGTACATGTACCTTTTTTACTGTCAACGTTTTTCGGTTTCTGTTTCTATTTGTTCCCATTAATAGTGGTACATGTGCAATTTGTTCCAATAAATTTGAAATTTTTCATAAACTTTGCTCATTTTTCACTACTGTCTTTAGGCACATCAGACATAACATGTTGGTACAGTTAATTGCATATTATTCGGCAACTCGGCCGTACGAAAACCATTTTTTTTTTGTTAAATATCTTAGCTGTGCATATGCACAGCATATGTTTCGAAATGGACAAATTGATATGAAATTTGCGAAAAAGAATCCACGTGTCTTGGAGGGACTCGAACCCTCAACCTCCTACTCTCTAGATAGGCGTGATAACCCCTACACAACAAGACCACTTAAAGGTCACGTTTGCGGAAAAGCCATCAGAATCCGAGTACCAACCTCCACCGCGGTTAGCTCTCTTTTTTGCAAATTGAATATCTTTCGGATGCTTGATTTGCCCAATCTCCACATTTGCTTTACTGTTGTATATCCACAGCCAAGCGAGTGCACATTGTTTATTAAACGAGAGGATCGCACTCCATGCCCCCCAGCAACGGACTGGGCGGGACGGTATAGAATGCGAATTCAATATCACTCTGCTGTGCCAAAGGCTTGCTTGGCTAAAGCATTTGATGAGTTTGATTGCCTTCATTGCCTTGTTGGTACAGTTTAGTTGCACAAAACTGCAAAAATTAATTTATTATTCGATATTTGTGGGAAAATGCGTCTCCTGAAAAATTTACTCAATGTAACATGTACCACTTTCGCTGGCACCGGTTCAGATAACGAGCAACGATAAGATAGGCAAAAACTTCTTCGAATCATAACAAGCCAAGGAAACAAGTTTATCGAACTTGTATACTGCCTGTAAAGATTGTATAAACCCAGCAAAGATGGGACTTATTAAGTTCGAAAAAAAACAAATTCCCCCAGGCAGCCCTCACCGGACTATGATAAAACGCTTTGTTCTTCCTCTTCCCATGTTTCGCGAAAATCAAATGCTGCTTTTGCCTCTCCAAATTGATAGAATCTGACGATGCGCCACGATAAGTAGAATGTTCAATACAGCAGTTTTCCTCTTTACTTTCAATCAGTTCATGTGGTGGCGTGGTTATAGTTGGCGCTCTAAACATTTCAAAATTGTTTTAGGTTCGAATCCCGTCGCGGTCCTTAATTTTTGTGCTTGTAATGCTTGTAAAATTTATCTGGTAAAGCGACGAGAAGGAAAATTGGGTGGATCAAAATCCGGCAAGCTCACGAACTTATCACCCGTCATTCTATCCGGCTAAAAATGTTATATGTGAGAATACTTCCTCAGAGGGGAACATGAAAAGCGGAGTGTGCTAAAGGAATTAATCCTAGATTTTAATTCATATGAGTGAGAATTCCGAAGCCTGCGAAGCAGCTTGTGAAAAACGTCTCTCACTGAATGCTATCTATCAAAAATGCATACAGAAATGATAACTAGGGATTTTATTCAAATGGGTGTAATTGTTTTTGACCTTGATTTTTGGAACGGCGATTGTGCGCTTCCTTCAAACTATTTTTGTCAACTAATGTGCTTAGCAGAAAGATTGAATTCCAATCTATCTGGTAGTATCGTTATTATATGCTGTATAGAGGAGTATGACTGCCGTTCTACGTATAACTGTCCCATGTTACCTTTGATAAAAAAAAAAAATCAAAATTCGAGTCAATTTGTCCCACTAGTTTTAGAATCGATTGGATCTTTAATTTTAACAAATATTTTTACTGTTGAGGTCGAAATACGTATCTGTCAAGGTACAATCAAGAGGTGGAATGAAATGAAATATTGTTGGGATGTTATAAACGTAGGCAACACTTCTCCAGGACATACAACGAATCACTACTTATTTAAATGGTTTTCATTCTCAATTATCATCAAACAACAACTTAATTTTTCAGTGAGACAAATTGACTTGAGTTTTAGATTTTTCATCAAAGGCAACATGGGACAATTATGCGTAGAACGGCAGATTAGTTGTTTCAAATTTCAAGGTCAAATACAATTACGCCTATTATTCCTAGATAAGTGAGATTTTTTCATTCTTCTTTGGATTCCATCCCTGCTGGCAATCAATTAACGCCAGGATGTGCTAGCTGAGGATGAAAGGCCGTTTCTTCAACTACAGCATCATTAACGTGCTCTGCCTATATGAAGGGCGAAATAGAAGAGGAGAAAGAAGCGTTTTATGCACAGCTGGAGCAGATGGATGGACTGCGAGCCGTGAAAATCGTCATCGTCGACGGCGACATGAACGCTCCGGTAGGAAGGAAGAAAATGTACCCATCGGTGATGGAACCGCATAGTCTGCATACCGTATCGAATAACAACGGCCAACGATGTATACACTTCCGCGGAATGGTAGTCCGAAGCACTTTCTTCACCGGCAAGAATATCCTTAAGATAACATGGAGATCACCAAAGAAACGAAAAACCAAATCAACCACGTTCTAATCGACGGTAAATTCTTCTCCGACATGACATCACAAAAATCGGACGAAGCAGATAAACATTGGGCGGCTACAAGATGATAGACTAGCCCAAGACCATGCGCAGTATAGCTGAAAGTGCCACTTTCAACGGAAGAATTTCTACTTCCGTTCTTCTCTTGAAGATTCGATTCGGTGAAAATAGGTCTACTAGGGTATCTGTTCCCATATTAATAACAGCCCGTATATTAATCCCAACCGTCGATAAACCAAATAAAAAATCAATTTAATTACAATTTCTCACATCGTATGTACACAATAATGGATGGAACAGATTCTTGAATGTTTCGAATATTATTCAAGATTTTCTTAGAGTAATGTTTTAATGCACAAGAATCAAATTATTAAAAGATAAAATTATTATGCACTTCTATTTTCATTTTCCTACCTCTGAACTGTTGGTTTGATGCACTGCTCGATTGCTACTAGCAGATTCATCCGTTTTCACGCCGGTTTTTTTCCACTCAATTTCAAGCTAACACAAGTGTATCCTTTCGAAATTCACTTCACAACACATAAAGCACATCACATTTTCACTATACATATAATTATATTTGAAAAACTAACACGATTTCCTATAGTTTGATATAGGTTTATTTCGAACAATGTCTAAATTATCCTTGCCCGTATTCCAAACTGTTTACATGCCTTGCAGTACTCTCAAGGGTTGCCGATCTAGATTTTTATTTCAGAAATGCTTGAATAAACTATTACTGTGAAATTCAACTCTTATGTTTGTAAAATAAGGTATATCGAAAAGATAATCTACGACAAACATAAACTTTAACTGATAAGTTGAAAAACTACAACAAAAACTGCAATTTCGTAATTATATTTCAACTCAAATACAAAACATTGTAGAATTCGGCATCACTGCAATCATATCGTTACGTATACACACAAGTAATAGTGTGCGTATTTTATGTTGGAAACAGTATTATTGATATAGGTACAGGCATAGGATTAACTATTCTTGAATGTTATTGAAATAGGTGCATGGCGGTGATGATGTTTTTCAGCTAAATACTTCTAAAATGTGATAATAATTTCATTTTTGAAGTTACCAAATTGTTTTCAATTAAAAATTACGTGAGCCAAGCATAATTATTCTCATGTTTTTTGATTATTGGGTAAGAAATCAATGCATTTTATATGCGCATTGCCTTATTGTTATTGATATAGGAACAGATACCCTAGACAACGATCAGACAAGAACAAAGCATGGTAGGCGACGTGCAGACATGGGCCGAGCTTAAAAGTGACGACTTTTATGTCCTGCAAAGGCAACATCAATCTTAGTCTGTTTGAATAAATAATACGAGTGGAATATAGGGGTAGTAGGGGCAATATGAACATACGGGGCAATATGAGCCACCCTCATTTTGAGCTTATTGACTAGTTTTATCATGTAAAAGTTATATGATCTTTAAGAGGATGCTCCACATATGCATCAACGTGAAAACCGCATTAAAATTTAATTCAAACATGAAAATATACTTGAAAATGTAAATTTTCGCTGCATAGGCAAAATTATTATAAGATTTGAAGTTTATAAATAAGGTTTTGACACAAAACTGATTAAAATACAGGTCAAAAATACACCACAATTAAAAGATATATTAAAATTGAATATTGTGCACACATGTTTGTATTGATACAAATCTGAATTTATCATAAAACTTTTTTTTCCCAAAACCGGTCTCTATGGGGCAATATGGGCATACCTGCACAGAGCAAGATTTAAGGCCTTAAAATGCGAACAAGTTCAAATTTCAGTAGTCAAATACAAGAATATTATCATATATGTAAGATTCATTACGGAGAAATTACAACAGCGCATTACTGCAATTGAAACAGAAAAAATGACCATTGACCAATTGAAATGTGGCTGTTCAAACGGTGAAGAGTGACAAATCGGTTTAGTCCGCTGTTGTGCGGTTTTTTAATTTTATTTGGTATGGAATACTCACAACTATTGTAGAAATATCATATTCTTCCATATTACGATACTTTTTTCGCCTAAATAAAGGTTTTGGATGGGTGGCCCATACTGCCTCAAATGGTGGCTCATATTGCCCCGTATAGTCGGGAACACACATTAAAATCAATACATTTTCAAAAGTGCATTCCAACAATTTCCAAACGCATTTTTTGTCATTCATCGACGTAATATGAAAGGTAACATTCTCTAGTATAAGTCAACTACATTTAAACGATGTTTTTTTGAGTTTTTCGGCGCTTTTCGGAACGATTTCCTTAGGTGGCCCATATTGCCCCGATCACCCCTATATCGTGAGATTGAATGAGGAGAGAAAAGTTCCATAAGAATAACGTTTTCGATTCACGCGCGAGTCCCATCTTCGGGGTGACAATTGGCTAAATGGAGGTGAGAATGGGCCACTGTTTTTACAACTTAGAATTCCTGTATGATGGAGTTAGTGTATACAAGGACAAGAAAATTAAAATATAAGAGATATTTTTGAACGATTCAGTTATCCGACCCACATACTGCTCATGGGAGCAAAGACCCAATCTCACACCCTGGCCCATTGACGGTACTTGAAATCGTTTTATCTCACGTTACTTTTAAAGTAAATTACTACTCGGTTTTTGAGTAATAGTACAATTTAAACATCGATGAACCGTTGTTTTAATGTGTGACCAGAAAAAGCTCATAATAACCACATTAGCTAAATAGATTTTCACTTTTTTTAATTAGTGGAACTGTCATGATAACATCACAGAGAACAGACATGGATGCTCGAACAAAATTTCGTTAAAAACGTGTGTAAAGATTTAAATCGCACCTCAGCGCCGCCAACGCAGGCTGCCCGACATAAAAATTCAATTTCACTAAATGATGGCGTTGGCATACACTACATGAACAATGTAGTGCTGCCACCTAGGAGCGAGCCTAGGAGCAATTCGGAATGATCACTAGCGCTAAAAAGTAAAACACGTCAAATTTTAACCATATTTATCAGCACACTGGCACCGCGCAACGGGGGCATAACGACATACTTTAAAATGACCAGTACAAACTTTTACACAAGCACGCGAATGAAGATGAACGTCTGTTCTCTGTGATAACATTTCCGAACTAAAGATTCCCAGCAACTCAAATAAACTACACAATGAAGTAATAATTACAAACCAACAGAACACAAGGAATATTTCTTTCCATAAAACGAAATGATACACAATCAAGCCGATGCAGAAATAAAACAAAATGAACTTATAAAAATTGTACAAAAAGCATATGTTTATGTAGTTGTTTAAGATCAGCGCGGAAAAGTGCAATATACAGTAATGTACAAATGTCATTGGTTTGCATTCCTATAGAATATAGCTCCAATTACACTAATTATGTGTCGTTCACTAGAACTCTCGTGTTTTGATTCAGTACAAATGTGATAGCTCGATAATATACCACAGAAATAATAGACCTATTAAAACGTCACAATGCGTGATGATGAGTGATCGGTTACGTACGAGCTACTTGCCAAGATTCTAGACAATCGAACAAAATCATATGTAAGAAAGTACAATAATACCTAAAATACACAGTTTTTCTTCCTAATGCTATCTCGCGCGCTAAAATAAGCAGCTAATGGTACGATTCGAACACATTCATATTAATACACAGTAAAACAAATATTATTTAAAAGTCGATACAATGTGTGTCGCGTGTGTAAAAAAAACATAAACATCTATTCAACCTGTAACACAGATAAATGCACTGGGACACAGTATACGAAGTGCGTCGTCCTTCGACGTACGAACCAACAGATTTACATTTACAATAAGCTTTTTTTTTCTGTTTGAATATTCAAGGTACATGTTACTCGGAAAATAAATGGAGAATACTCTGGCGTTGGTTTTGTTTATAGCTTTGTTTTGCGAGTACAAGACTGTATAGGGATTCTTTTTGGGCAAAAACGTACGATTGAATATTCACATTTCAACATTTTGGAATATACTAAAAGGAGAGGAACAAAGCCAGCTCAAATTTGTTAGATTGAATGAAATAAAAAGAGGGATCTTCTTTTATTATATTTTCCACAAGTAGTTGCACCGCGGTATTGCGTTACTAGACATAACTTGTTTTTAGACAAAACTTTGGTGATTTTCGTACGTAATTTTGAAAATATCGAGTAATTAATGGGAATCAGGTAAGACCACTTCGCACATGCACAATAGGATAGAAATTGTTATAAAAAAATTGTCCGCACAGGCGTCAGAAAAAATATTTTTTGTTGTGAGCATAGCCTTTTCATTGCGCTCTAGTGTACGAAAAAGAAAATACCGAAATTTGATTTCTGAGACCAACTTCAGCCATTATAGATCGCACGTTTATTATCAAAACAATCTTTCAAAACTGATGATAAGGTTGTTTCTAGTTTGCATTTTACTAATAAAAAGAGAGCCTTATTAACTGCGTGACGCCCCAGCCCCACGCACGAACAAGTAATGAACCACAATAATTTCTCCACATCGAAATCACAATACGACACACTGTTTTAAATTACGGAATCGAACATGGGCTGCATGAGAATTAAGTAACCGTATTTTGTTTTTCCTAATAGTTGTTGTGTGGGTTGTCGCAAGGTTGCGGTAACATTCGAAACTAAGATTTAGGGTCTGTCTCATTTGGAGAATTATACTGAAATTAAACTTAAAAATGACATTCCAATAATTATCGAATAACCCTGCTCGCAGAGCATAATTACTTTTGACAGATATCGAATCATTTTTCGTAGATGTCCTATTGGAATTGCTGGGTAGCGCCTGCCATTCTTATGACAGGATATTTTTTTAAATTTTCGAACTGTCACTTTTAAGTTTTATTCTCCAAATGAGACAGACCCTTAGAAAGTATCGAGAACATGGTATGATTTGGCTTCAATCGACGTTTCTAGATTTGATTCGTTGTATGAAATCTACGATTGATAGTTTCTCTCTCGGTGAGTTGGGTTGTGTTGAGCTTGGTTCGTTTTGCATTTGTTTTTCTTTTTAATGGAAGTACGCAGAAGTTCTAGTTCTGGAAATTGATCTGGTTTGAATATGGTTTAGATTTTGGAATACAAAATTAACGATTTAATAACGATAGTTGAAAAGATAGTTTAATGTAGATGAAGTAAATGTACGTATTTAGAAGAGGTGAATACTTCTTGCTTCTGGTTCATTGTAAACTTTGGGTCTGACTAAACTGACTTTGTGAACTTGGAAGAAATGAAACCAACTAACCAAAGTGGGTATTTTAATATGGCGTGCGACTACACTTTTGCTCGAATGTTGCATGTAGGAATCCCTTTTATTGGAAGGCTTACATTAGCTTATCAAGAATCAAACGCTGATTTGTAAAATCAGATAATACGTGCATACATCTCTAGGCAGATAATAATTACTTGTGCTTCCTATTGATTTTATTGGTTTTGGGTGACGATGCTATCAGATTTTGCAAATCGACGTTTGATTCATTTGTTTTATCATAAATCAGATAACTTGAATTAGACACTCTTCAAAAATGAAAGAAATTCCTTAATATCATAAAAGAATGTGAGAAACATCATCCAAGATGAATGATGATGGACAAAAACGAACCAGTACTCAACGAAAGATCGACAAAATGCTGCATCAAGATGGTTTCAGCGTGACCTACAATCATAATTTTTGCCACTAAATAAATCGACAGTTGTATTTTTTACTAATAGAAAACTATTTTAAAATAAGGATCACTCGCAATTAAAGCTGTTTTAGAAAGTAGTTAAGAAGGGGACATTATGATCTGAAATTCGGCTTCTACGAAAAAGGCAAAACATTTGGATTCGCTAAAAGAACACAGAAACTGGACATAGGAACACCTAACTAAAACTAAAAATATAAATATTAGTACACAGATACACAGTAATATCAGTTTTGCGCTCTATTGACTTTTCCTAATAATGCGTCTTTGAATTTACACTTTCTATACACAATTGGTTTATTAGTTTGAACAAAAAAAAAACGTTAAGCGCGCACGAGAACAAAGGAAACCAGTCACTAATATGTATAATACGTGGGATTCGCCTATTGCGCTAGAATTTGATTCCGAACAAAATATATTTTTTCACAATAGGTACACTATTCTTCTTCTGACATAATAATAATACTTACAAATTGCATGTCACGAAGACGCAACTTGGGTCAGGGGGGTCGCCCCATTCAGTTCGCTTATTGATTTACAAAAAAAAAATCGAAACTCAATCGAAAACAACAAAGTACATCGTGAAGCTACATGGTTCTGGACAATGGAAACACTACACACGCTTGTTACTACACACACCAATTTAAAGATCCTCAACATACTTTTTGTTTTACTATTTGTTTGTCGGTTCTTGGATTATTCCGAAAGGAGCTCACGCGTTATACACTCTAAATTGAAATTAAACGAGATTCGTTCCTTCTGCGACCACGTTTTGAATGATATTTTGCTTTTAAATTTTGTTCCAATAGGGACTCGCAAGGTGCGGAATGTTTTGGCTACTTACTGATTCGATTTTTTTTATTTTCTCATATCGATTAGTTTTAGGCTTCCAGGATTGTTTTGCCATAATTCCTGTCACTTTTATTCTTATATCCTGCTTGGCGACTTTGTTTTTACTTGTCAATGTCGTTTTCTTAAACTTGTGTGTTTTCTTAAATTTTGAATTATGACCGACTATTATTAATACGGGGTTTGCCTCGAATCTACGTAGGGCTGTTTTCTGTTCCTTGTGTAGTATGCTATTTCTTCAACGTGTTTTTTGTTTACCTAAGCGCGTGTGTATATGTGAGAGTGTGGGTGTGTGAATCTCATGCTTCCGGACTGTTGCTTTACACATTTCACTAGTATTTTAACACAGTATTATAAATATAACAAGTCCCTAGTTTACCATCAAAGTGTGCGATTCCATTGGCGCCGCGGAATCGTACAACGTGTCGGTATCCTGCGTGGGTTCACCCTGCAGCTGACACTGGTTGGTGAGTGTACCAGCACCACAATCACAGAAGAATCTGTAATGAGAATGAAGGGTAATGAAAACATCAAAAATGTGCTGAATTTATTTAACACGGGTGACACATTTCTTGTACTTCTAAGGATCATGTTCTAATGATGTTTCGATTGAAAATATGATAGATTGTTGGCCCTTGGCTAACTGGCAATATCTCAATTTACCTAAAACTAATTTTTACGATTAAAACCATTACCGTTGTTTTGAATCATCTCTGTTTCAGGCTGAAACTATTTTGATGATTTTGGAAATGCATTTAAGGGTTTGGCGATTCTTAATCCTGGATATGACCTTGTTTCTAATACAGTTGGCAATACCGTCCCAAACCGACATATATCCAACGTTTTATATCCTATCGATCTTAATTAATGTAAATCTCCTCAAATTATTAAAGTTGTTCGGTGTGGAATTCTAAGGCTCTGTCTCAATTGGATAATTAAACTCAAATTAAACTTAAAAGTGACAGTTCAATAATTATCGAATAACCCTGCTGGATGAGCAGGATTACTTTTGACAGATATCGAATCATTCTTGATCGATGTCTTATTGGAATTGCTGAGTAGCACGCAGCCATTCTTATGGCCGGGTGATTTTTAAATTTTCGAACTGTCAGTTTTAAGTAAAATTAAATTTAATTCGGGAAATGAGACAGAGCCTAAATGTGTGTTACTGTATTTTTTGAAACCACTGAATGCTTTTGTCGTAGTGGCTGAATGAGTGAAGAATCCTCTTCGAGTGAACGCCTAACTCTTTATTTCTCACCCTTTCAACTGATATATGGATACTCGTATAGCTCAGTAGGTGCGGCACTGCACTTCTACTGTCGTCGGTGTGTCGGCTCAGCTGCGATCGCTTCGCTGCTGTGGTAGCAAGCTATTTGCACTTCTTTTCCTTTGCATTGCATCGTCTCGTTCTTCTCGTGATGTCGCTTGTGTAAGGGGCCGCCCAGAAACCACGTGGTCATATATAGGGGGAGGGGGGGGGGGGGGGGGGTGGAAAATGATCAGGATAAGCCACATGGGGGGGGGGGGTGTTGCTCTTGAACCACGTGGTTTTTTTACACGAAAAACTTTTGGTGAATAACAATAACGGTGAAAAAAATACAAATCATTTAAATTTAATGATTTAATCATTAAACGCAAAGCGCATCTAAGGGCCGATGCCCACGTAGCGTCTTTTCAACTCAGCGTTAAAAAGACGTAGGTGTGCATCGAGAAAAATCGATAACGCAGCGTCAGTCGCAACGCCGATGCATATCTGCATTATTTGACCATCTTAGCCTAAATCCTATATCCATACAAAAATAAACGAAAAAACAGGTTGCGATTCAGTCTCAATTTCCACAATGGTTTGATGGTTTTTGGCATCACGCCGCCGACACTATTGCATCAGCGGACTGCAGCTACAATTTTGAAAAATGTTCATGTTTTTAAAATAATCCAAGAAAAAATTCAAAAGAATTTCTTGTGGATATTCAGGAAAAATCAAGTAAAGAAATTTCCTGTAAAAACTTTGACATTGCTTCATACAATCCTGATAAAGTGCTGGCATTCAGAATTCTTTCTGAAAAAATTTGCTTGGAAATTTTGCTACAAATTGAAAATAAAAAAAAAAAACAAAACATCTCCAGTGTAAATTCCGAAAAATTTTCCTTAAAACTCAGAAAAAAAAAATTTTGTCTGAAAATTAAAGACAGTCCCGTGGGAAATACATATAATTTTCGGTGGAAAAACATTTTAATGAATTTCTTCGACAAGTTCTTCCGAACCTTCGCCAGAAATTCTTCTTCATTTACATTTACTTCAGTTTTTCGAACATTTTAAGGAGTGCACTTCAAAATGTTCAGTCTCCAGTTAGCCTTGCGAGCAAAGGCGTAGGATTGCCAATCCGGAGATGACGAGTTCGATTCTCGTTTCTGTCTAGGATGTTTTCGGGTGGGAAACATTCTCGACACCCTAGGTATAGTGTATCCATCGTACTTGCTACACAAAATATATTATCGTGCAATGGCTGGCATATAAAAGCCTTCAATTTATAACTGAGGAAACTAAGTTGAAAAGCAGACCAACTTCCAGTTGGAATATGGAGCCAATGCCACATGAAACACTTTGATATTTCCGTTGATTTTTTTTTCAATTTTGGAATTTTGAAATGAAAATTTTTCGGAATACTTTTTTACGCTCTTTGTGAATTCTATCACATTTTTTTAAATTTTCCAAGTATTTTTTATTCGAGGCATTATTTAGAATTTCCACGGAAGAGTCTATGGATTATCTTCAAAAAATTCTTTGGATTTTCAAAGAATAAATCTTTAGAATTCTCAAGGTTCATGTTTTTTTGAATTTGAACCAGAAATCATTTCAAAATTTCATCGGGAATTCATTCTTCTTCGGGATGTCATTTTGATTTCTTTGTAGGTTCAGCTAATTGCTTTAAATCTTTACCATGCAAAGATGCACAGGAAATGATTTAGAAAGTTTAAGGAATTTTCACATCAGAAAATCTTTAAAATTTTGATTTAATTTTTTAAGGAATTCCTACTGTAAATGCTTCAAAAGTACAACCTTTACAAGTACTACAAAAGTACAATTTTTTCGTTATTTCCACTTGTAAAAACATCGGAATTTCCTCGGGAAATTCATGATTGGTGTTTCAGGTGAACTTTTTTCGATTTTCCACTGGAAAATCTTAGGAATTTCCATCGGAAATATTTTGGCATATTCCGAATAATTTCTTTTAAAAATTAAAAAAACAGCTGAAAATTTCTAAAAATTTCTTTTGGAAAACGAAAAAAAAATCCATTGGAAATTTAGAAGAATTTCCTTTGAAGATTCATAAAAGTTTCCTAGGATTTTGAAAAAAATCTTTAGAGATTCTGTAAAAAGTTAGTTGGAAATTATTTCTAATTTATACTGGAAATTCTTCGGAATTTGATGTTTATTGGAATTTTCATCGTAAATATGCATTTCGGATCCTTCTACGGATTCTTCTAGTTCTTCAAAATTTCTACCAAACATTTTTCGAAACTCTTCCACAGAATTTCGGAAAAAAATGTCGTTGAAATTCTAAAGATTTTCCGGGGAGACTCCGAAGAATTTCTTATCAATATACCGGAAAGTTTCCCTTGCAACTCCAGAATAATTATTCTTGAAAATTAAGAAGATCTTGGAATTTAAAATTAATCCAAGCAATAAATGTAGGCAATAATTTAGGCTTAAGAAGCCTTGTTTTTATGATATTGAATAGCTAGGATAATTGATCGAAAAAATTAATAATGCACCTAAATGTTCTAAATGCACAAAATTCTAGTAGTGCGCATGAAAAAGGTTAAGACATAGAGAAGCTTGCATTTAAAAAATCAACATAAAATTCTAAATAACATGCTTTTTAAATTCATAAAAGGGTCTTAGAACTAAGGAGATTCCTGCGATATGAAAAAAGTGGCCGTGTTCCAGAAAAAAACACTCCAATTCCTAAAACAATCTAGGTTAAAAAATAGTGTTATAATAACAATTGAAATTAAATTCCAAAACAAACCCTCAACAACCCTTTCAGGAATGATGGGTCATATATGCCCAGCGTTTTAGATTGTCTATAAAATCACAAAAGAGAGCTAGGCCACCATTTTCTTCAGTAAAATTGTTCATCTAGATATTGGCTTTACCGAAAAAATATGGGAGCTCAAATTTGACTGACCATGAAAACTCAGATATCCAAAACCTTAGGAAGATTTCGATTCTAAGAGCATGTAAATAAAGTTTAAATGTTTGAATCATTCTGAACAGATGGGTGGTCAGATAAGATGGGTCATCCTGAACGTTAAGCCAGTGATTAATATTCAGGAATACAAGATGCTCAAGGTACTTCAAAATGCTCTCAAGTTCAGCCCACGAATCTATCAGATCAATCAAGATATTTGCATTGTCTCATCATCGGTATATACTCAATCTGATGAAATAAGCATATGATCCTAATTTTCAATAACATGAGATCCAAGAGACAAGGTACCCAAAATTATCTTGAGTCAACATCAAGTTGCACAATGACTATGAGGTTTGTTCGCAAACTGTTTTTGTAGGGCCTTAGAAGCACTGGGTTCACGGACTTGAATGATCAAGTAGTTCAAACATTACGACTTCCAGGACGTTTTGTATAACCTAAAAAGTCTGTCTACTACTGTATAAATAATAGTGGTAGTCATATCAACCCAATGAACCTACTGGGATATTATATCATACATCATTCATAAGTTGGTTAATTGGATAAATCAAATAATCCGAACTCCAAAATAATAATTGGTCTATAATACATTCATTTCTCTAGGAGTCGCTTATGAAAGGACCATTGACTGAAGCATATTCGAGATGTGGAATAGAAGGTCCTTGGAAAATTATTCCAAAGAACCATCAGAGTGACCGAGAAAATATTTTTAGTATGGCATCATTGGCTTCCACGAGTCGATATCAAAATAAAATTTCAATGAAGAATTAGAAATTTTGAGAGATGAGCCAGCTCTGGATTGAAAATCTCTTTAGTAGAGAAAAAAATAGAAATTTTCCAAAATAAAATATGAAATTAGAATTGCCAATAAAGAACAATAATACACACAATAATAATAAATTAGCACTTGTAAAAGCAAAAATTGCAATTATGAATTAAGAATTTTCCATAAAGAAATCAAAATGTTCAACGAAAAAATGCAAAATTTTCATGAATAAATCAATATTAGCAACGAACAATTAAAAAAAAAATATTTTATAATTATTTATTTCTAATATTGATGATTCTGAAAACAATTCTGAAATTTGTACAAGAATGCTACTCAAAAGAAACAACAGTAGGAGGTTTTATTTTATTTGGGGTCTGCCAAATGACCACGATAAGCCACATGGGGGGAGGGGGGTTGAAAATCTTCAAAAATATGACCACGTGGTTTCTGGATGGCCCCTAACGTCGTATCGAATAGTGATGATGGTTCCTTGAAATGGGACTTGTTTTATACCGTTCGTTTCATTATTGTCTCAGTTTCTGCTCGCTTTGCGATGTCGTTCAGAGCGTGGCTTATTTTCATGACTGGGTTCATTTTTCTATTCGGCATTTGATTGCGGGAGACACAACGGTCGTTCGAAGATCAACGAGAACTCAACGAAGCGAACGGCGACCCGAAGCGACCAGAATACTATGGGAGTTCTACCAGTCAAATAATTCAAGCAGGTTTGATAAGTTTAAAAATTATTATTTTATTGATGTTACTACTACAACTGCTTGATAACGAATGAGCTCCTCACTTCAGCTTCTCTCTATTTATACCCTGACATGCAGAGTCATTGCATACTGTGATTTGTTTACAGCAACATGGCACACTGCGTTGTACACCAGCATAACGTCAACACTCCTCCTCAACGCTGGATTGCCTTGAATTGGAACTTCTTAACAAGCCACAGAGTTGCCTGAGAGTCTCCATGCGAATTCTTGATATTGGTTTTGTTAGTAAATCGGTTGGACAGTACTTGAAAGTTATTAAGCCGGTTTGCTTCAAGTCCTTCGTAAAGTGATATCTTGTGTCAATATGCTTCGTGCGATTACTAAATTTTTCGGTTTCTAACATATGCAAACAACTTTGATTATCTTCAAATAAAGTGATTATTGATTGTTCTTCATCCATATCTTTCAACAATCTTCGTAACCAAAGTGCTTCTTGAGATGCTTCAGATAATGCAACAAATTCGGCTTCTGCGGTAGACTTGCGATCATTCCTTCTGCCCAATCTGCGTCCGCGTATCCCTGAAGTCCAGATTTGTCCATATGGTTGCTTAGTCGTAATTTGAGGTCAATGGTACCTTTTAGATACCGAACTATTCGTTTTAGTTCACTCCAATCGGTTTTGGTAGGTTTGGTTATCTTGCGGCTCAGGATGGAAACTGCAGCAGATATATCCGGTCTAGTATTGACGGTGATGTAGAGCAGCTGTCCAATCAGTCTCTGGTATTCGAAATTGTCCGGGAGCAACTCTTCTATTGATTCCTGTTTACCGTATCCTGTATCCAATGGAATAGCCGATGTTTTCGCATCCTGAAGTCCTGTTGATTTGATAACTTCCTTTACATACTTTTTCTGATGAATGTAGTAATCCCCTGCATCATCACGTTCAACTTCAATTCCGAGGTAGTTTTGCACATTGCCCAAGCTACTTATTTCAAAATTTCTTGAAAGGACATCTGTGCTTCAATCATACGGTCATCTTCACTGACAACGATAAGGTCATCGACGTAAATTAACACATAGCAATGTCTTCCGCCCATCATTTTTCTGTATAAGCAACGATCAGCATCACAACGCTTGAAACCTTCTTCTTCTAAAATCTTGTGTAAACGGTTGTTCCATGATCTAGCAGCTTGTTTGAGACCATATATACTTTTCTTTAAACGGCAAACCTACTCTCTTGACCCTTTCACTGCAAAACCAGGAGGTTGTTTCATGAAAATATAACCTATGGGAGTTCTACCAGTCAAATAATTTTCCTTTTGCCAAATTCAAAGTTAGGTCTTCATCCGGTCTTGCCTCCAAAGCAGTTACAAGTGTTTCATACTCCTCTGGTAAACTACTGAACAGGATCGCAACGAGCCATTGATCATCCAAAATCTTCTCTGGCTCCAAGTCATTCAATTTTTCAAATAGTTCAGTAAGCTTCGCAATGTGGATTTCCATATCTCCATGTTTCTCCAAGCGCATTTGACAGATCTTCCGCATCACGGACACCTTGGTACTCATAGTCCGCTTCACATGGAATTTTTCTAGGTTTTCCCATGCTTCACATGCTGTCTTCGCCTTCTTAATGTGGATAAGTTGGTTATCTTCGACGGCCAATCCGATAGTTGCCAACGCCAGCTCATCTTTGCTTGTCCATGCTTCCGTTACTGGTTCAGGTTTATCTTCCTTGATAGCCTTCCAACATCCTTCTTTGACCAAGAGAAGCTTCATCCGAAAACTCCAGTTGTCATAGTTGGATCCATTCAACCTTGGAAATGACACCAGTTTCTCTGACATGGTAGAACTTGATAAGGATTCTAGCTTCAGTGATTCTAAATCTTGACAGCTTCAGTGATCCGTGACTGGGCCCATAACCTATGGGAGTTCTACCAGTCAAATAATTCAAGCAGGTTTGATAAGTTTAAAAATTATTAGTTTATTGATGTTACTACTACAACTGCTTGATAACGAATGAGCTCCTCACTTCAGTTTCTCTCTATTTATACCCTGACATGAAGAGTCATTGCATACTGTGATTTGTTTACAGCAACATGGCACACTGCGTTGTACACCAGCATAACGTCAACAAATACTACATGCCTCATCATGCAGTACTATGACCAAACAATTATACCACCAAATGCAGAGTTGTTTTCGACGCCAGCGCAAAAGCATCCTAATCCAGCTTATTACTTAACGACGTACTATTGGTGGAACCGGTGGTACAAAGCGAACTGTATGCCATAATGCTACGATTCCGGACGTATAGGTTTGTGTTCACGGCGGACGTAGCAAAAATGTACCGTCAAATTCGATTGCATCCCGACGACACCCATTATCTAAGGATATTCTGGAGAGAATCCCCGAGCGAACGTTTGAAGGTCCTAGCATTGACAATCGTCACTAATGGCGCCGCATCTGCACCCTACCAGGCTACCAAGAGTTTAGTTCAACTCGCCGACGACGAAAGAAAGAAGTTTCCTGTAGCAGCCAAAATAATCAAAACGACTGCTATGTAGACGACATTTCGTCATCCCGAATCAAGACCGACAAACACTGAAGCCATTGTAAGACTGCGAAATCAATCAAGCTCCTCCTGGCTGAATTTACTCCGAAGTAGCATAACTCTTCGACCCGTTAGGATTGTTTTCGCCAGCCATCGTTGCTAGTTCAGCAACTTTGGCGCAACAAGCAAGATTTGGATAATCCTGTGGACGACATCATCAGCCAACAATGGATCGAGCTACGACAATCGTTACACTCGCTGAGACAGTTTTCCATTCCTCGCTGAGCAAGCATCGATGGTGCAGTGCAGTTCGAGCTGCACGGATTTGCGGACGCTTCAACCAAAGCATATGGAGCGTTTCTGTACATCTTCTTCTTCTTCTTCTTATTGGCATTACATCCCCACACTGGGACAGAGCCGCCTCGCAGCTTAGTGTTCATTAAGCACTTCCACAGTTATTAACTGCGAGGTTTCTAAGCCATGTTACCATTTTTACATTCGTATATCATGAGGCTAAAACGATGATACTTTTATTGCCCAGGGAAATCGAGACAATTTCCAATCCGAAAATTGCCTACACCGGCACCGGGAATCGAACCCAGCCACCCTCAGCATGGTCTTGCTTTGTAGCCGTGCGTCTTACCGCACGGCTAAGGAGGGCCCCTTGTTTCTGTACATCAGAAACATTAACCCACATCGCACAGCCACATCAAGACTGCTGACCAGCAAGACAAAGGTAAGGTGCACTTCTTCATGTTATGACGATTCCACGTAAGGAATTATGCGCCGCTTATGTTGGCTTGGCTTCAAAAGCATCCTTGCCAGCTTGAAATCTTTGTTCGCAATCGCACAGCAGAGATACGAAGGTTAACTGGCAGCTACCAGTGGAACTACGTCCGAACTCATCTCAACCCGGCGGACATCATTTCGAGGGACCGACTACCAATCAATTTCATCACGAGCGGACTGTGGTAGGAAGGTTCCAAGTTTATCAACAAACCGATCATCGAGATAGAATCGCCAGACGAACTTTCCGACAACGAGTTGCCCGAGCTAAAAGCAACAACAGTGACAACAGCAGCAATCATCGAAGAAGCACTACCAGTTTTTGGAAAATATGAGTCTTTCCGCAAACTACAACGAATCATCGCATGGATTCTACGCTACGCGACTAACTTGAAGTTGAAGACAATGGAACGAAACCTGACAAATGGTTAACCATCTGCGAACTTCGCCAATCATTAGTTATCAAATCGAACGTACCATGCAAGAAAATAGGACCTCTCAGCCCCATTTACAGCGACAACATCTTGCGTGCAGGTGGACGCCTCAGTCATTCACGTCTACCTGATGAATCGAATCAAAAACTTATCCTGCCACACACGACCCCCATAATAGAAATGCTAATACGAACGGTACACATCGAGCAGATCCACGTCGGACCAGATCATTTAGCAACAATTCGACAGCAGTTCTGGTTAAGGCTTAAGAAACAACTGGACAATTGAAAAAGATTTCCGATCGAGCTACCACCGGCAGTGTGTCGTTTGTCTCTTTCCATCTGCCGCAAAATTATAACTGTGGTAGTGCAACACCGAGCGGCAGCACACTCACTTGAAACACGTAGTTGTCGGTTGCCAATTTTACTTCCTCCTTAGCAAATGCCAGATCTATACGAAACCATCCCATCCCTCTAAATAATCCTCATGTCATATCCACCTGAAAAATCACGTAACTGATATTTTTGGAAGAAATGTCGATTGTTACTTGACGTTAGTAACATTCACCTGAAATTCACGTCACAATTACTAAAAAAAAGGTGAATATAACTGTGTGTTAAGGTGGCTCAAAAAACACTTTTTCAAATTTTTTGATGGGCCGCCCTCTTATTCGGTTCTATTTGTTGCCCTGATGCTCTGGACAAAATTTCAGCCAAATCGGTCAACGTTTGGGCAGTGCTAAACTCGTTGAAAGTTTATATGGAAAATGTATGCAGAAACATCCAAAAACAGTGATTTGCAGTTGGACGGCACAATTTACGATCAAGAACAATGATACTCATTCAGTTCTTGTAGAATTAAATACAGAATGTTATGCTGAAAACCGCGAGAAGATTCGAGTTTATTAGGCAAAGATATTAGCATTTTACTGGAGTGTTGTAGGGGTGAATTTATTTCTTTTCAAAGGTAAAAGAAACGAAATTTGCTCAAACCGCACTTCAGAGAAATGCTAATAACTAAGCAGGGAAAACTCTAATCTTCTCGCGGTTTTCTGCATAACATTCTGTATTAAATTCTTCATAATCTGAATGAGTATCGTAGTTCTTCTTCGTAAGTTGTGCCGTCCAACTGCAATTTACAGTTTTTGGATGTTTCTGCATACATTTTTGCATATAAACTTCCAACGAGTTTAGCACCACCCAAACATTTACCGATTTGGCTGAAATTTTGTCCAGAGCATCAGGGCATCAAATAGAACCGAATAAGAGGGCGGCCCATCAAAAAAATTGGAAAAAGTTTTTCCCATACTAATTTGAGCCACCCTACTGTGTGTGTATGTACACAATTTGAATGAGTTTGTGTTAGTGTTACAGCTTGCGTTACGTGATATTCACGTAAGAAAAAAAATCAAAATGGCGTCGAGTGCGGATTTAATAAATAACCTTCTGACGGATTTGCAATTTCCACGCAATTTACTGCAAAAATTGGACGGTAATTCATGTTTATATTAAGCAAATCAATTATAATATTACTTATTTCTGTTTTAGATTCTGGAATAGGTATACTAAGCCTTATAACTATTTCTGAAGAACAGTTAAGAGATTATTTGCGACTTTTGGATCTGGACGACACTGATTTCGATTCATCATACTACTACGAGCTCTTGCAGTCCTGGAGAGCTCGAAATGTAAGAATATTTGAAAAATTATCGTTTTATGTTTACGTTCAAGTGTGTTTTTTTGTTCCCACAGAAGCCAGCTATACAGCGCTTAGTGAGTTGGTGCATATACAAAGATTTTGCAGCGGAACCACCTGCAACTCCGAAGGAAATCATTGACCCACCAGTCGATGTTTCTTGCCGAGCGCCCTGTCAATCCACAGCGTCGGTAATTCGCACAGACATACTCACAGAAAAACAGATTTTTCAGGCCGCAGCGTCCGATACAGCTTTAGTGCCACTGGACATTTCAAGTGGGAACTGTTTTGTGAAATCGACATTACCTGCAGCCGAGGAAGAAGGAATTATTTCGCCATCATCTGGTCAAGCTACTTCTCGACTTAGCCCACCAGCAATCAATCAGATTTCCGTAGGAGGACAATCGCAGCCCTTGTCGTTAATACTATCTGAAAATCGTGCACCGATCGAGAATCTAAGTTCGAACTATTTTGTCATTGGATTAACAGAACCATCGCCAGAAGCTCCCGACTCGACTTGCCAACTCGTCCCGTCAGCGGTTCGTCCTCAAGTATCTGCAGTAGGACAGGCACAGCACATAGCACAAGCGCTCTCTGAGAATCGCGCACCGTTCGAGATTCCAAATCCAAACTATGTTGTCCCTGGATTAACAGCAACATTGCGACAGCAACAGCATATTCAACAGAAGCTCCCATCAACAGAAGCTCCCGATAAGAAAACTCCTTGCCAACCACCGAAAGCCACTTGTCGAGTTTCTTACCAACTCGCCCCGTCGGCGATTCACCCTCAAGTATCCGCAGTAGGACAGTCACAGGTACAGCACATAGAGCAAGCGCTCTCTGGGAATCGCGCACCGTTCGAGATCCCAAGCACGAACTATTTTGTCGCTGGATTAACTGTAACATCGCCAGAAGCTTCCGAGCAGGAAATCACTCGCCCACCACCCAAAAACAATGATAAAGTCGCTTGCCAACTCATCTCGTCTGTAATTCGCCCTCAAATATCCACAGAAGGACAGGCACAGCCCTTGTCGCTAGTACTTTCTGGAAATCGCGCAAAAGTCAAAAATTCAAGTCCAACCAATTTTGTCCCTAGGTTAACAGCAACATCACCGAAAGCTTTTGAGCAGGAAAGAACTTGCCAACCACTGAAAGCCACTTGTCAAGTTGCTTGCCAACCCACGATTCGCCCTCAATTATACACAGGACAGTCACAGCACTTGTCGCAAGCACTCTCTGGAAATCGCGAACCGATCGAGATTTCAAGTCCGAACTGTTTTCTCACTGAATTAACAGAAGCATCGCAAAAAGCTCCCGAGCAGGAAACCCCTTTCCAACCGCCGAGAGCCACTTGTCAAGTAGCTGGCCAACTCGACTCGTCGGCAATTCGTCATTCAGTACCTCAGCTTGTGTCAGCAATATCAGAAATCCCGGAGAAAGAAACAATTACTCCACAACCAGGAACCTCTAAACAAATTGTTGTATATGCTGTGGAGCAAGGTTCATTGAATACTTCGTCCTGCGCTGAAAGTGATGTCCATGGTGACTTTATCACTAATGTCAGCAATTGTGATCTTGTGGTTCCAGAGTGTTCTCCACAGGTAGCTGCTTGTAGCACAAATAGGATTTCGGCAGAAGCATTTTCGGATCGCAGTGGTTCTAACTCGTTCAACTGTACAGTTCTTCTAGAAATACTTAATCGGTCTGAAGAAGGTAAGGACATCAATGCAAAAGCCCAGAATGGTGAGCTATCCGAAGCAAAGCAACTGCAACTTGCAGGAATAGTTGCCAAATATCACCTGACCTGACCCACCGAGACAAACTAAGCGCCGAAGATTTGAAAACCTACAGCCTTGCGATTTGCACTTTGTTTAAATCTGAGCGGCCGGTAAATATTTTAAACTAAACAAAAATTATAATTTCTAGCGCTTCCAGTAGCTATCAAATTTTGACATTTCATATTTAAAATATTCCATATCCATTATCTTTTATTAAAGGAGAACTACTATATTGCCAGAGGAGGTGATAGAAAAAATCATGGTGGAAAAATTGCAAACAAGGTCAGCAATTTAAAAAAGAAAAAACGTAAGACGGAGGAACTAGAAGTACAACACGCCAAATGCCTCAAGCGAAGTACACAGTCATGTGAAACAGTAAGTCATCTAGATGAAGCAAGCATCCAAGCTTATGAATGGCTCATACTCAATCAAGAACCCTGGACAACCGTAATCGATAAGTGGCCTTTAAGCATACCGAAGCGAAAGCCCTACTTACAAGCAAACTCAACCGCGAGTAGGATTTTTACGGTTTTTCCTCACTACAAAAATCAATACGGTTATCAGTTGGTGAGTTGAATTCTCATATCACTACGTTCATTGTGTACTCATATATTTTTATTTACTTGTATTTAAATACAGATCGATACTGACTACAAGCATCTATTCGGTGGAGGGTCGAATGAAATCCTGAAACTTGAAGCGTTGCAACCAGGTGTCACAGCGTTCATTGCGAGGAAAGCTCTTGATCCATCTAAGGAGCAAATTCTCAAATTGCTTACCAACAACGACACACCCGAAGGTAAATAATGTTTCTCATATATTGTTGATTGTATATATAATTTGTTATGCTCGTTCTTTTTCAGATACAAAGCATTGTGCTTTACTCTTGGGGCACAGTACTGTGTTGCCACCTATTTCGGCCGGAACACATTTCAAGCCCACAATCTGTGTTTCACAAGAAGACACGCTCATATTTGCTGAATCGGAGATTGATGCTTCTGACAAGATACAAGATACCTATCTAAGTTACACTAATCGGAAGTTGCCTCTGGTCCCCAAATTGGTAGTTCTGGGAAAAGATGTGAACGACATTAGAGGACGTTTTGTTGTGTACTTCGAGGATTTCCACTACGAATTACCAACAGCGGCTCGTGCAATCGATGTTATAATAAAAGCATCCGCTGTGTTTGGCCTACCTTTCTCTAAAATTTCAAAATTGGTTTGGCACTTTATCAGCAGCGAAATCTATGGCATTGCCGAACGAGAATCATATGCAAGCATCAACAAACTAAAAACTTACCTGCGATCAACTTCTGACAGCAATACATATTGGTTGTAATAATGATTGGTTGTATGATTACATCATGTACTTCTAGATTCCAAGAGGCAGAAGTATATTTCCAGCATTTGAAAGACTACCACCAAGTGCCTATAATGTATCGATACCATTGCACTGTGCTGTCCTGCCGACAGATATTTACAAACTACCATTCATTCAAAAAACATATCAAAGGACATGGAGCAAAGAATCAGTTAAATCTACCGTCAGTATCACCAACTCCGCCAGTCAGAGATAGAAAAAGAGATGTTGATCCGGTCGTACTCGTCGATGTATCACCACACAAAAAAAAAGTTATAATGGACGAGGAAAACCATCAGGCTGAATGTAGCAATCTACTAATAACTCAAAATGATACCATGTTGTCATCTGCTGTACAATTCACACTTGGGCTACATATGAAAAGTACAATTTGGGCATGCATACTATGCTATCATTCGCAAGTGGGTTCAATGCCACATTTTATTGTAGAATTTGTAGAAGGCCCAAGGAACTTTTGAAAAAAGACACTATTGAGCATACTGATTGTCTTAGACGGAAATCAGACTATGAATATGATGTTCAAACAAATTCATTAAGCGAAACAGGAGTTGTCGGAAATTCAGTGTTTAATTCTTTACCGTCGTTCCATGTCACAAAGAACATAAGTGTCGACCCGATGCATGACCTTTTTAGCTCGGGTGTATGCAAGTACGGGTTCACAAACATTTTGAATCATTGTATTTATGCCAACAAATATTTTACTTTGAAGCAGTTGAACGAAGCTCTTAGAGAAATTAGCAAAACAAGCATAAACGACGAGCTTAGACGAATGGCTGATATATCAGATTATTTCAATAGTCGCGTAAAACAGAAATCTGTAATTCTCAAAATGACGTCAAGTGAAATGCTCAATTTTACACATTACTTTTCATTAATCGTAGCCAAGTTTGTTCCCAGCCATGATTTAGTTTGGAAGTTTTGCACTATAATAATTCGATTAGTTGAACTATGTCTAAAATCTTCCTTTTCCTCAAATGATCTTTCACGACTCAGACATCTCATAGAAAAGCACCATAAATTATACATTGAGTTGTTCAATGATGACTTGAAACCCAAACATCATTTTTTGGTTCACTATCCCACCGTTATTGAAAATTCAGGTCCTGTGTATAAAATGATGTGCTTCAGAAATGAGGCCAAGCATCGCGGGTTTAAACAACATGCACATATAATGCCTTCACGCAAAAATGTTTGCTACACATTGTGCGTCAAAGCGTCATTGCAATTCACTTACAATGCAATTAATGGCACATTTCTTGAAAATGAACCCAATAATGGATTTCAGGCTAGTGATATTCGATTACGTGAATATTTCTGTGAGCTAGTTCAGCCACTAAGTATACAAATAGATTATGAAGTTATGCTTTCAAGTTACGCGAATTACAAAGGAACTAATTATCGAAAAGGAAATTTCGTTACTATGTTTAAAAATGATGCAATACATCTGTATGAGATTGTTGAAATCATGTTACACGAGGGTTCATTGTATTTGATAGCACAAATGTGGCGCGTAGGGCAATACAACGAACATTTCTTAGCATATCCAGCCATAAATATGGTCAAGTTAGTCGAGCTAATTGGTATTGATGTTTTCGACAGCCAGCCCATATCACTGCATCGTATTGATAATTCATATATGTTTAGAGTTAAGAATAATTATAATGACAATTTTTAAAACGTGTATAATAAATAGAAAACATAATGTATGTCCGTTGAAATTTCCAATATTCAATATTGCCCTCTAATTGGGAAAGGAGTTTTCACGTTTTTATGCATCCAATTTAATGTGACAGCTCACATAAAAAACTAAATTTTTAATTTGTAGTGATCGATTCATCCTTTGAATTAAAGAGCTCCGCATATATGATACGATTGCGTTTGACAAATTTCTCATGGGAAAATTGTCAAACGCAAACGTATGCTATGTGCAAGGCTCTTAATAAAGTACATCGAAATTACGCAAATGACTCCCCCAATTAGTGGGCAGTTAGTGATTTATGTTTTATTTATTTTAAAATCTAGTACAATTTACTTAAAATGCTTTTTAGACATACTGGAATACCAGGTAAAACTTACCGGTAATCATGTAGTTTTTACTAAAAGTTCACGTAATCTGTACGTAGAAATCACGTCAGCTTCACCTAATCGATCACGTAACTATTTCAAACTTTCACGCCATTGGTACGGGAAAATCCAGTCAGATTCACCTGACTTTTCACGTAACTCGTCAGAGCTAAAAAATTTGAGGTTACGTATCATTCAGGTCAATCTTACGTGAAAAGGTGGTGGATGAGAATAACATTTATTTTCAGGTAAATATGACGTGAAGATTATTTTGAGTGCACGTCACTCAACTACAGGGCTGACCAAATTCTAATCCGCGAAATCCGCGACTACAAAAACAAAACCGCGACAAAAAAAAATAAGCGCCTTTTCACGTAAAAACAAATTTCAATGAAAATTTCAATACTGTTGCTTTTAATCTATCAAAGTTTTGATCAGTATAAAAAATGATAAAAAATATGCTGTTTTGCCTGGTGAAGCAGAAATAATTTCATGATTTATAAATAAATGGATCTTTGCATTCATAATAGCCTAGCTTCCAGGCTTTCCCACTTGATATTGTTATGATGTTCCAAGTCCACACTAAATAAAGTACATGACGTTTCATATCAAGATACATTATTTTATCAAATGATAGAACTAGTAAAAAGTTATACGTTCGAGCAGAACTGACTTAAATTCAGCCAAAATAATTGATGGCTATTCCACAGTCAATTGAAGGGTTTCGGGTTTTAAAATTAAAAAATCACTTAAAGGAGAAAAAAACATGTGTTTGGATGGAATGATAAGAACATTTGACGATTCCGAACGCATGGTGGAACCAAAGTGGGAAGCCACCAGTTTATATTCTACACACTCGAACTAACATCGATACGAGGTTCTAAGTAGGTTATTTAGATGGCGTTTGTCACAGGTAGATCACAATTTGGTAAATGATAATATTGAAGAGCAATAACTTGGTTGAAATGTATTAACTACTAGTTGACCCGACAGACGTTGTCCTGCATAGTAGGCGAAAATGCGCGTTGTAAACTGCCCATGCCAAATTCCCATACGATTCTTAGTTTTATTTTATCTCGATTTTCTCGACATAACTTATGATTTTTGCATGAGGAAATATCATATAAACCCGTCGGAAACGACAACGAACATATCTTTTGAAGGAATGAAGAAAATCCATCCAGCCGTTTTCGAGTTATGCGGATACGAACACAGACCATTTCATTTTTATATATATAGATTTAGAAACCCCGAAGAAAAGAACCCTTATGCAACGTTTTGATAGGGCAAGGGAATTCAATTGACTTAACAAAAGTTAAACATATAAAAACAAACAAAAGTCATTTTTTTCGTTCGAGTGAATTGAACGGAAATGTTTAGACGTTCAATTCGCGTTCAATAAATTCGAGCAACTTGTTCAATTCACTTGCCCTTTCTAAACGTAGCATTAAGAACCAAAGAGGCCCTAAAATCTTATCCAAAAAAAAAGCTTGAAGAACTCTCTGAAAAATAGATGCAGAGGCGGATAGAACAGCGGATTATTCAACAAATTGTCAATAAACGGTGTGCTGTCCACGAAGTGCAGAATGGAGTTATCTTTACTGCATAGTTTATATTGGAGCAAAGGGAAATACAGGAGTTGCGATATTATGGTCCCCATGAACATTAGTACCCAAATTGTATAAGAACAAAGGAATTGCATCGTCTATTGACCATTGAACAATTGCGAGCAGTGGATCGTCAAATTTACAACCAACCGTGTTTTCCTATCGTGTCTCAATTTCTGTAATTTGGCTAATTTCTCAAAACCTTTTTCAGAAGCACAATATCAAATTAAAAGGTGTAACGAACTTATAGCTCTTAAAAGGTCATATAACTTTGTCTAACAGGTCTAACAGGACATTAGCTTAGCTTAGCTTAGCTTAGACTGACTGTACATATCAATGGTTGCTACTCCGTGATTGATCAGAACTGGTGCAAATTGCACTACGATCCAAGTGAATAGTGTTTGGGATTTACCAACTATTCTCGAAGTGCACGCTTCAGCAGCTCGCAAATGTTGATCAATAACGGCGCCGGCCAAGTCCTTACAGTCAGTTGGGAAAGGGAGGGAATGTGAGTGTGTGGTTATTGTTGCTACTAGAGACCGAGAATACCTCTGCATACCACATTTACCACGGGAAGGAAGTAGTGTTAGTTGGGTGGGGTAATCAGTAACATAGATCGGGATTCACCATGGAAAGTGATGTGACCTATGAAACTTCTACACAGCAGTATTAGCATTTCCTTAATTTGTTCAATTGTTCATTCTTCGCGAGAATAAACAATCAATCGCTCAAAGTGAGCGATTGTTCATTTGAATTTCGGATTAGGCGCCCGCGTTATCATTTCATTAACGTAAGAAAAGTAAAAAAGAAACGGGATTAATTGAAAATAATTGATAGTAATCGGAAAGCTAATGTTATTCAGCAACCCTTATTTTATCTCTATTCTACACGTTCATTTTACATGTCGTTTATTTTGCATTACTTTCGCGCGCGTGTGTGTCACTTGCCTTGACCAATATACCGTAATCAGGATCTCACTTGTATTAATCCTGATGTGCCGGTTGGCACTCGTGTTGGGCTTGTGCGCTTTGAGCGGCACACGGTCGCTTCCCAGTCTACATAAAATCGCACATGGTGCAATACAAGATGCTAAATTAGAGACGATATACATACATGTTGTGTGGAAAAGTACCTTTATCGCCTGCACTTCAGCATCCTACACGACACCATATACGTTCATATGTTGACTGGGTTTGATAGGGCCTGCTTATGGACACATGCAGCTTTTTGTAGAGGTTTAACAGAGCCCACTGTCAAACCCCACCACATCCTAGGCAGGCCCCCTAACTCGCAGTGGCCATGGGGAGGGGTCGTCAAGCCCTTGGACATAGTCCCTGCTGCCCCTTGTCTAACAGGTCTAACAGGACATTGTTGTTAAAATAGTCTGACACGTGGGAGGCAAAATGTTATTCAAACGACAAGCGACATTTTGAAAAGATTCCACCAGGTGGCAGAAACGTGTTTACGAAACGTATTACGTATTGCGAAATGGCAGAAACGTATTTACCGAAAATAGTTCTAACCAAACAATGATGGTAATTGAACATTCCCGTCAAAAATTTGTATTCGCTCAATCGATTTTCAATTTATTTAAGATCAACTTTCCCAAAGAACGCCTCTGGCTATTATTGAAATCCAAAACAAGAAATCGAAAAAGTGCTGATGATCAAATTGGCCTTATATTCGCAATTTTGAACCAACATCAGGCGAATCCTTGTGGCCGATTTATTTGTGCAACACTTTTCTATTTTTTTTTTCGATTTTTTGATATACGGGTTTTTTGGGAATGTTGACCTCAAATTAATCAAACTGAGCCTATAAAATTATTTGACAGGAAAGGTCAATTATTGAGTTTGGATGCAAAACAAGGGACAAAAGAGAACCAACGACAATGCTATCGGAGATAATAATGACAAAGATCCAAAAAAATTGTCAACATCAAAACAGAAGCAGCTGTCAAAACTTTCAGTTATTGTATCGGGTCGGATCGCGATCCGTTCCACTTTATTAAGCTCTCCCTTTTAGATGGCCGCCTTCCGGGTTTCCATTCCACCGTTCGTTAAGGTCATTGTATGCTATTTGGTGCGAGACTCATGCATTAACTATTCTAATTACTCACCAGTGAAGAACCAAAAAAATCAAAATTCATGATAAAAAAAGTAAACAATCACTCACCTATCATGCCGGATGAACTCGACATCATGGCCCGCATGACACGTTTTGATACAGTTCACGCAGATAGCGTTCCGATCGGTCGTATTGCACGTATGACACCGGTAGAAGTCGTGCATCGGAAACGAGGTGTACGAGCTGATCTTATACAGACACTGGCCACCCGACACGGCCTTCTCCACTTCGTCCTGGTTGTTGAAGATTTTATTCCCTCGCGTAATCGGCTGTACGCCACTCGCCAAACATAAACCACCAAACTTGTTGTTGAATATCTGGTTGAACTCCAACGTCGCCGTGGCATTGTTGGTGATTTCAACGCCCGCCGCCAGTCCGTCGAATATCCTATTCCGCTTCAGAATCGGATGACTTTGCGTAGAAATCAGCACTCCGGCTTGAGTATTTCGGAAAATATCGTTCTCCTCTAGAACCCCCTTTCCACCGTTAAATATGCAAATCCCACCATCACGACCATCGTAAATTTTATTTCTTTTCAACGTTGGGTTCGAATCAGTCTTGATCCACACTCCTGCCATTGCATTGTCGAATATTTCGTTCTGCTCCAGCAACCCCAGTCCCCCATTATACACTAACACTCCGCCGTTCTGGCCGCCCCAAATCTTGTTTCCTCGAATCACCGGATTGCTTCCCGTCCGGATTTGCACTCCCGAATACAGATGATTGAAGATGTCGTTATCCTCCAACTTTCCGTGGCCATTGTCGTAGAAGTATACGCCAACTTGTTTGCCCGAATGGATACGATTGCGCCTTAAAACTGGCGTACTCCCGGTCGTAATCCAAACCCCAGCGAGCGTGTTTGCATACACCTCGTTCTCCTCTATCAATCCCTGGCCCTTCTCGTGCACATAGATGCCTCCGTGCTGCCCATGATGTATCTTATTGTGTCGCACTATCGGATCACTTGTCGTACGGATTTGAATGCCCGCCAGCGCATTGCCGTAGATATTGTTATGTTCAATCAGTCCTCGGCCTTCGCCGAATATGTACACTCCGCCCTGGTGACCGTTGTATATTTCATTCTTCCGTATCGTTGGGTTGCTGTTGGAGGTGATCCAAACACCTGCAATTGAATAATAACAATTTACTATTTATGTTTCTAGTGAGGACTTGTGGTATATGATAGTTACCCGCAAAGTTATTGGAATGGATCTTATTCTCTATAAACTGGCCAAGCCCATTCTCGTGTACGTAGATTCCACCGGTTTGACCATGATGGATCTCGCATTTGACCACCGTAGGATTGGCTCCCGCTTTCACCTCAAAACCCGCTATTCGATTATTATGAATGTCATTCTTTTCAAAGTAACCCTGAAAAAGACGAAGATGATTGTTAGTTCTAAAATGGTGAACCTGTCGTGACACGTACCATCCCGTTATCGAAGGTGAATATTCCAACATCCCGGCCGTGGTGGATGTGATTTTCACGCATGATTGGACTAGCATAGTTTTTCACCCAAATGCCGGCCAGCGCATTCCGGCTAATCTCGTTATGTTCGTACGTTCCCTGGGCGTAATCCGTCACATACAAGCCAACATTTTCGCAATCGCTAATGTCGCAATACTTGATGAGTGGATTTGCACCCACACCACTGACGCAGACCGCCGCTCCCACTGTTGACAAAAATAGAGAATATATTTTAGGAGACTGTTACTTCCTTCCTTTGTGTGGTTGTGGTTCTAATAAGTATCTATTTTATTACTGTTTTTTTCTAGTTTTTCTCCATTTACTTAATTATAAAGTGTGAGACTGCAATACTTTCCAATTCGCATGTCTATTTTAAACTTAACTAATTGAAACTACTAATCTCTAATCTGAACAACCATCAACCACACAGTTATCAGTCAATAAAAAATTCACATTTATTTCGCTATCGCTCAAACTTACCCACTGAAGTACTCCGGATAATGCAGTGGTCGATCGTCGGACTGCAGTTCTCGCTTACCTCCAAGCAGTAGTGTTTGTGGTGTGGTACCGTTGACGTCACATCCGGTGAAAATTTTAACGTCATGTGACCTACGTAAGCGTGCTTGGCACCCTCCACAAACATCACAGTCGATTCCGATTCCCGCTCCAGAACAATCGACTCTGCCACGTTTCCCGCTGCTGCACCAATCAGCGCCACATCAGAGTCGATCACCAGGAATTCTCCCCGGTATGTGCCATGATGTAGGAATATAAGCGATCCATTGTTTTCCAGGGGACAATTTTCGTCACCACCGGCGGCAGCAGCACCGCCACCAGCGGATCCGGATCCAGAATTGTTACTAGAGCTACTATTGTTACCATTATTACTACTGCTAGTGTTGCTATTACTACTATTGCTTCCGCCCACCACGCCGGCAGGGTTGTTGTTGGCCGAGTTTTTCTCATCGGCGTAGTCCAATGCTGCCTGAACCGTGTTAAAGTACGCTATACTCCGACCCTGATACCTCCGATCCTGGTAACCGGGCCGTACATGAATTCCTCTGTACAACTGCCGATAGCTTTCCTTCCATGGGTTTGCGTAGTCCGAATCTTCCGATTTGACAAAGATGAATTTGCATGGTTCTGGGTTGAACAAAGGAAGATCGTATTCGTACACACTCTGATAAAGCCGCTTCCACAGTTCCGTATCATTGGCAATTGTCTGGAAGCGTTTGCATACTAGCGAAACCCGGCAGAGATCCTGCTCCAACAAGTAGGAGAAGATGGTCAACAGAACTTCGTCGGGCATTTCGTACTGCAGATAATGAGCAGCCGATTGCATACAATGCGCCGTCACAGCGGTAATACTGGAAGTAATGGTGGAATTGCCTAACCCACTGCCAACGCATGTTCCTGGGTTGGCCGTTACCGTGGCTGTCGTTTCAGTGCTGGTAGAGTAAGCACGTCTAGGTCGCTTCCGTGCCGGAAGCATATAGGCAGCATTGCCATCGTAGGCTTGAGATTGTAAAATGCTATGACTACTATTACTGCTAGTGCTTGAGCTTCCATCGGAGGACGACGGCCCTGCCCCACTGGATCCGCCAGAGCTGCCAGATCCGGCAAGCCAGCTGCCGGAGTCATGTGCTGCCAAGGGGGACTTCTTTCTTAAATCATAGGGCGAGTTTGAGTTCTGTTTGACCTCGGACAGGGCAACCGAGGAGATGGCATTCGAAGAAACTGACGGCGACGACGTGGACGATGAAGCCACCGCCAGGGAAGATGACGAAGATGCTGCCCCTCCGGTTAGCAAAGCCGAGGAAGATACGGAAGAACATCCTTGTGACGAAGACGAACCGGAGGACGAAGACGACGATGGTGCTGCTGTGCTTGCGCTTGTGCTGATTGGTATATTCGGATTGTTTACGTTGGAGGAGCTGTTGCCACCAGAGCCGCTACTGGAGGAATTGGAAGAGGCGGGATTGACAGACGAACCGGAACCGGGAGCCGCGGCCAGGGTGAGACCGTTGTTCTGCTGACCGGCCGGCGCTGCGCCCACGTTCGGGGCCGGAATGTTTTGACATGGTGGTTCGCAGAGAGCTGAAAAAATAAGGAAGACGATGGTTAACTTTCTCATTATGATAAAACAATTGGAATATTACAGAATGCAAGGAATATCTTTTTTGTATAACATAAAGAAAATTCATGAGCTCCTCGGAATATGATTTCAGACGTATTTAGCTAACTCTGAGACTGAACTCCAGTAATTTTTCTGATGGTCTCTAGGCTCGGTATGCGAAAAATTCTTTCAGTCCGATGCTGGCTCGTCTCAACAGCTCGTCATTGATCATTGATTATACCGTGGACCCATTTTTAATCTGAACACTTTTTAATTTGAACCCCGTTCGTTTGAACATCGTTCAAATTAATCGTGAAGCGGAACGCAGAATCAATACAAACCAGCAAAGAGTGCAGCCAGAAAACAATTTTTCTGATGGCAATAATGTAACCAGAAGTTCAAATTAAAAATGAACCTCGTTAATTTGAATGAGGTACCGTTTAAATTATTGGGGATCCACGGTATATGTTTTGCCATTGAATTTTGTTAAATCTCAAGGTTAATGCACTAAAAGGTTGTCAGATTTTCCACCATGTTTTAGAATGACTGGTTCAGTCGATCTTGTGCCTACGACAACGTAGGAGCGAAAATTAAATGAAACTTGTCCAAAGCACCCCTCCCCCTAGAAAGTGTTGTTAGCAAATTGCCAACCACCACCCCACCCTGAGTTTTTTTTTCAGGGTATTCGGTAGGAGCTAACTAGTAGCTTAGTTTGGTAAGGCTGGACCAATCCCTACGTTTCCCCTAATAAGGACGCATACCGATAATGGATTAGCCTATGATGGCCACTTGAACATTGTGTGCGATAGTTTTTTTTTAATTCGCTATTTCCCCATTAATAGCGTTCGAATCATTTTTCCAGTTCCTATCAAACAAAAGAAGCCCCTTTTGAAAATTTCTTAATTCAATGCCATATGAACCGTAACCGTAATGCCAATGAACCGTAACCCTTAGTGGAGGTAGTGAGGTCCTAATGAGATTTTTCATAATTATACACTCTACGATGGTTTCAGTGATGGTGATCTGATTATAAGTTTCTAAAAAAAGCAATGCGTAATGTTTTTAACATAACCGCGAGTAGACGTAGGACTTGTATAAACGTAACGTATTTACATTTAACTTTTGGATCTATGGAGTTTGATTATAGGTATTGATATTGGAAACGACGTCTTCCATGCTGTGTAGAATTAATAATTTCTTTATTCAAAACTTCTGTAAATAAAACTAACAATTAATTACATAATTAGAATTGCTTTGTTTCTAATTATTGAGCCCCAATTTACTCAAGCAAAAGTAGGGCATTTATAGATGTCTGACAGTATTTAAAGTATAAAAATTCTATTAATAAAACTTGGGCAAAATGTGCTATTTTAGGGAAACTGTCAAACTGGAACAAAGAAATACAGCACCAATCTCGTTGCTTCTTTTTACTAACATGTGTGCTTACTGCTGAAAAAAATCACAACAATAAGAAACAAGTCAAGGAGCAGTAACCCTACTAAAATAGATGAGGCACTGCTAACACGTCAACGAAAAATTATTCAATGCTTTGGCTCCAAACTCCGAGTCTAATTCACGGCGAAAGTTTCTAATCTAAAATGGATATTAACACTATTTCTGATTATGCATCTTTAATTGCTAATGCCTTATGCGAATGATTTTCATTTTCATCAGTGTAGTTGATTTTTTTGCTGCGGAATCAGAACTGTTATAGTATAACCATGTTTTAATGTACGTGTCGTTTAGTACCGACCACAACTTAACATATGGTCAGTCATTGCCATGACTCGTACCCATCCTGGTATCATGTGGATTGTGAAACCAATCACTTTCCGTGGATGAGCAATCCAAATCTCTCTAGGCTAATTTTTTTCTTCATCTACCACCGCTGCCATCGCTGCCTCAGTCATCATCAGCATCTAGCCGTGAACTCCGAGCGATCCGATAGACGATCGCATCCAACGCAACCGATACCGCTGCATCCGACAATCATCAAGTACAGATTGACAAAAAAGCGCCCTCTTCTTTCATGCATATTCGTAGATCCACCCAGCAGCTCTACCGCTGGTGATTGCATGCTGTGTAGGTAGACACAGCGAACGAACGAACGAAACGAAAAATGCGAGAGCAAAAAGCACGCCAGTACGCGCTGCTGTCAAGAATTATAATGACTCGCACACGACAGGCGCTGCTTCTTTTATACACAAAGAAAATCTTGCGGTGGACCCGAAGGACCGCGGCATACTGCATTCTGAAGTCCGTGTTAGGAATGCACAGGATTGGTTATACAGTCGCCTCTCCACATCTCGATATTGAAGGGACCATCGAGATAAGGAGAGATCGAGGAATGGAAGGAAAATTGAAATGGGTACTAGATTGGAAAAAGCTCGTTGCTATGAAAAACGACAACAAAACAAATGTCATATCTAGTTTTTCATGGATTTGTTATTGTCCAAAAATGGTCTAGTAGCCTAGAAATATGAATACATCGACATAGGGAGAGAGATTTCTGAGCTAAATATGACAAGAACACATCGAGATAGAGAGATATCGAGATAGGGAGGTTATCGAGATGTAGAATACCCAAATGTACGTAGATTGAAGGGACCGAGAAAACTATCGACATAGGGAGAGATATCGAGATATAGAGAGTCGACTGAATATGAAATTTTTATTGAATTTGACAAAAATTGAAAATTTCAACAACTTATCTTAGCTTAGCTTAGACTGACTGTACATATCAATGGTTGCTACTTCGTGATTGATCAGAACTGGTGCAAATTGCACTACGATCCAAGTGAATAGTGGTTGGGGTTTACCATCTATTCTCGAAGTGCACGTTTCAGCAGCTCTCAAATGTTAATCAATAACGGCGCAGGCCAAATCCTTACAGTCAGTTCGGGAAAGGGAGGGAATGTTAGTGTGTGTTTATTGTTGCTACTAGAGACCGAGAATACCTCTGCATCTCCACAATTACCACGGGAAGGAAGTTGAGTTAGTTGGGAGGGGTAATCAGTAACATAGATCGGGATTCATCATGGAAAGCGATGTGGCTATGCAACTTCTATACTACAGTATTAGCATTTCCTTGATTTGTTCAATTGTTTATCCTTCGTGAGAATAAACATTTAATCGCTTGAATTTGATTGTTGAATTTCGGATGAGGCGCCCGCGGCATCATTTCTTCAACGCAAGGAAAGTAAAAAAGAAACGGGATTTAAATTGAAAATAAAGTAATAATCACGGCTGTTCAACCAAATTGATAGTAATCGGAAAGCTATGTTATTATGTTATCTCTATTTGACGTTAAATAAGAATGTTCAGCCAGACATATTTTGTTAATTTACGTTTATTTTACATGTCGTTTATTTTGCATTACTTTCGCGCGTGTGTTTGTCGCTTGCCGTGACCAGTATACCGTAATCAGGATCTTACTGGTATTAATCCTGATAGGCCGGTTGGCACTCGTGTTGGGCTTGTGCGCTTTGAGTGGCACACGGTCGCTTTTCAGTCAATATAAAGTCGTACATGGTGCAATACAAGATGCTAAATTGGAGACGATATAGATACCCGATATACATACATGTTGTATGGAGAAGCACCTTTATCGCCTCCACTTCAACAGCCTACACGGCACCATATACTTTCATGTGTTGACTGGGTTTGATAGGACCTGCCTATAGACACATGCAGCTTTTTGCAGAGGTTCAACAGAGCCCACTGTCAAACCCCACCACATCCTAGGCAGGCCCCCTAACTCGCAGTGGCCATGGGGAGGGGTCGTCAAGCCCTTGGACATAGTCCCTGCTGTCCCCTGAAAATTTCAACAACTTATCGTTAATAATCTCAAGTTTCAATGAAATTGACAAATTGCTGGAGAGTGTCCGAGTCGATTGATATATAAATCTTCAAAATCCATCGAAAGATAAAGGCGCTAGAAACGTTTGAAATCTTCCCTCTCAGCGTAACGCTCTCGCAGTGGCGTTTAACCTCAATCTACCTGTGCACTGGGTTTAAATTTGAGGAATAAGGCATTTTATGAGACGTTTCGCGGTGGCCCGTTTATTTACTTCTAATGTTTTGTTTTGGTATGCTTCTGCGTGAACATTCCGTTAGGTCCGAACACAAAATAATGTTTGTAACGTTTTACTTTTCATTCGTGTTTTCTTCAGCATTTCATGCTTAGAATGCAATGGTATGAATTATCTAACGATACATTTTAAGAATCATATGAAAAACTTTGTTCTAAAACCCTGGTAGACGAAAAGTAAAACAGGCAGAATTGATGATGGGACCCATCGGAATATTCGGCGCGAAATTACCAAACAAACGGGCTCCCACTAATTGTCAAAGTAGATAAACACGAGAAAAACAGCTGTTGGGATCTGTCTCATAAAATGCCTTATTAGTGTGCGGAAATGCATACAATAACTACATTTTGATTAGTTTAAACGAGTCTGATAATTTTATTTCCCATTTAAGCTGTCAAAATACCATAATATTCATTTTTTTGGGTCAGTGCACAGGTAAAAAATGAGGTTACGCGACGCCACTGCGCTCTCGATTTCCAAAAATCTAAATGACACCCAGTATAGTAAAGAAAGACGTTATTCCTACGTCAAAAAAATGCTCAAAGAGGACTATCTACAAACCAATAAAAAAAGACTTTTTGAAAGTTTCAAAAACTTTTTCTTTCACAAAATATATCTTTTCATAAATTATGAGTCAATTCAAACTTTCTGATGAAGTTACAATGTTGCACAAAAGTTACTCTAACCCCTATACAACCGAACTTAGTCACATTTGAGTTGCTGCAAACAAATTGGTTTCGATTGTGCTGCTAGGATGAAAAGTCGAGGTTGGAAATCGACTAAAACAATCTTTCATTCCATCTATCAGATTTCACCTAGTCAGTTGATAAAACTAAACATTCAAAGACTATTCACAAACTTTAATCAAAATTGATAAAGATTATACAGGTTACAATTATGCGATCATGGTCAGTATTCTATTTCAAGAAACCTTACTACTAACAATTGTGTGAAAGAGCTTAATGGATACTAAGCTGCGGTACGGCAACGCTCCACTTGTGAGATGCGATGTCATCAAAAAAAGAATCAACAACTCATTAACTTATCATTCAAGCTGTCGAGAAATGTGTTGTTGTTTTCGACTTTCTAGCCTGGTATCCATTCATCAAAAACTCGGTGCACTTCCCTTCCTTCGCTTTCTCGTTTGGTTATAGTTCCGCCCCAACCCAAACCAACCATCAAAACTGGAAATTTTATTTTTGTTTTTCCACATTGCAAAACACGGGCGCATACGTACACATACAAAAGAGAGTATGAAATATAGGTATGACTACCTTGTAGGGATATCTTGTTTTGGCTGCCACCTTCTGGTTATAAGATTTTTAACGCGCTTAACTGCGCTTCTGCATGCGAGTACGCTCGTGCACGAGCTATCGATAATCTTCGTTCTCGTGTTGTGTTGTGTCTTTGTGTGAACACGCAGGACTTGTTTCTTAGGTCTCATCCATTTCTGCGGCAAACAAAGCAAGAAAGATTGGTAATGGATCAAAACAGTATTTTCATAGCAGTAGTACATCCGCTAATAAACTTTAATTATTTTGGGGCCACATAGAGAATCAGCATGTTTGAGCAAGTTAACTATTTTAAACAGATTTAGTATTTTTTTGCGATTTTTTTATCAATTCAACACGGCACATAGCAATAAAAATACAATGGATCCATATTTAACTGGAGATTGGCCTGCTTTTCATCTTAGTGTTCTATTGGCGTGTCCACAGTTTTTACTCCGTCCGTGGTACTTATGAGGGTGTCGCTATGTCGGTGGCCTCTCGTTAAATAAGTACCACCTCAACACTTCCTTCCTCTCCGTAGTTACGGTGAAGATGAGCGTGGCCAGGAGTAGTAATCCTCATGCTTTTGTTATTTTTGTTTAAGACTGGAATCAAGGACTACTCCTCTTCTTGATTTCTGATACCCTTCTAGATAAGGATCTCAAAAGTAAAACATGAGTATCATTAGTGTCCAATCTACGAATTACACCGTAACAATGTTAATGCTAATACTATTGGCATGTCCACAGTTTTTAATTGAAAGCTTTTTCTATACCCGCCAATTGTATGAATATGTACCCTGTGCCTGTGTACACCTGTGTAGCAAGTATAATGGGTGCACAAAGATCACGGAGACGAAAATGTTTCCCACCCGAAAACATCCTAGGCCGGACCGAGAAAACGAGCTCGTAATCCTACGCCATCTCTGGCAATCCAACGCCTTTGCCCGGAAAGCTTACTTGAGCTTGAGCTTGAGCTTGATTGACTGCTCGTAGTTGCTACTCCATTATGACCAGATCAGCTGCTCTTGCACAGAGAACCAACAGATGTTTGCTTGGGACTAGCACACATCTTCAATGTACAAGTACTGGTGATCTCATTTGTTAGGTCATACTGGCGCCTGCCACGTCAGAATGCAAGTCAATGTAGGGAAGGGGGAGGAAATGATGATGCAATCACTCGCACACTGCAAGCCGAATATACCTCTGCACTTGCCACGAGTTCATGCGGAATTTGTTGGAATTTTTGGGTTAGGTTCGGAGAGGCAGAGGTCCGTCTTGGTTAACGAGCTGCCAATGTGATAGATAGGAGAAAGCTGATGGAATTTCTAATTGGATGTTTGGAAACGCGCTTTATAGTTCATTTCCAATTCTAGCAGATTACTGTTAGAATATTCAAGTTGAAGGTATAGGAATTGAGATGGAAACGGTATGGAAGTCCATTTCCAGTTCTAGCGATTGCTAGAACATGAGAAATATAGAGAAAGATACAAAGTAGGAGAATGGAGCGGACCTGGGATTGAACCCACGACCTCCTGCGTATGAGGCAGAAGCAGTAGCCATATGACTACCAAGCCCGCTAAAACCCCTTTGCCCGGAAAGCTTACTCTGAAAATCTCGTAAATAATAATAGTGGAACTGGAAGTGTGAAGCGCTTATTTACATCAAAAGAAATCCTTTGTTACAGTGCATATTTTTTATCTTTCTCGTACAACAAAGTTGTACCGAAAGGCTATCATTTCACTCCGAGAACGAACTCTTTTTAGAAGGCTCGTAGACCCAGAGTGTTATATACCAATCGACTCAGCTCGACGAACTGAGCACATGTCTGTCCGTCCGTGTGCGTGTGTTTTTTTTTTCTTGAGCAAGGGTAAACGGAAATCTGCAAACAGACACCTGAGGAAGTTAACTCAGGTAGTGTGGGGATGGGATCACCCGACCCACTAAAACCAAAACTCTTTCGCCAGTTCGTATCCCTCGGCCCGCAATTAGGCAATACATCAAGGGAGGACTATTGAGAACGCTAACGCACTCGACGTTATAACGCAACATCGACTTCAAGGGTGGAAACCTCACCACCCGTCGATCGCAAGCCATGATAGTAACCTATCGGTCTTTATCATAAACTCGCGTAGGGGACGAGCACCCCCACAACAAACGCCACCCGTGAACCGCAATTACCTCTATATCTACATACGGAGGACCCCGCAGCCCACTCGCGACGTTTTTGTTGTCGAGGTGAGCATAGTGTTCACTGCATCACAGTCTTAGTCTCTACTGCAGACGCCATCAGCGCTGTAGTTTCGACAAAATCTGTTGAGACGCATTCCATATAACCTCTTACCGACACATCCTCTGAACGAGGTTGTCCGGGATTGTATCCATGCCGCTGACAGGCAGCATGGCATGGCGTTCAACATCGAATCGCGGGCATGCAAACATCACATGCCCTGCCGACTCTACCTCACCTACACATTCCGGGCACTCCGCAGAATTTGCGAAACCAAACCTATGCAGGAACTTTTTAAAGCAGCCATGTTCAGACAAGACCTGTGATAGGTGGAAGTTGACTTGACCATGCTTCCTACTAATCCAATTTGATACCTCCGGAATCAGTCTGTGGATCCAACGACCTTTGACTGCAGTGTCTCTTTGCCATTTGAGCAACGAAGCTGCTCTCTTGACACTTTGCATTTGCACCGAGTCCCTGTCGTTGAAACACTCCACATCTTCCACCAGAAGTATGTCTATCGGCATCATACCAGCAATGACGCACACCGCCTCATAAGATATGGTGCGGTATGCGCTTGCAACCAGCAGACACATCAGCTGGTATCCTGGTTAATTTCTCACCATTGCACCGGCTTCTAGTACGTTGGACCATGCTGGTACGCCGTATCGGATAATAGACAATGCTACATCCGCTATAAGCCTACGCACCTGACTTTGCATCGCCGATCCGTTGGACATCATTCGCGATAAAGATTTTATCGCCAATGAAGCCCTTTGGCATACATAATCGATGTGGCTCGTAAAATCGAGCTTATCGTCGATCATCACGCCCAGATGATTTTACGGAGTTAACTGTGCAGGTCTCTACGTATATCCTCGCTTGCTGCAACCAATGCACCACAACAACCTCAGTCTTATGATGTGCTAACACCAACCTCCTTGAGTTGAGCCATTCTTCGACTCTGTTAATCGCGTACGAAGCTTTCAATTCAACTTCGTCGAGAGTGTCCCCTGTGACCTCTAGCATTACATCATCCGCAACGCCTTCTATTTTCAAACCAGCCGGGAGATTTAAGCGTAATACTCCGTCATACATGATATTCCACAGAACCTGTTCGAGAATCGATCCCTGTGGAACACCTGCTGACACACCTGAAAATAGCTTTTCAGAATCCTGCAGATAATCCAGGACTTTCAAGCGATGCTAGCGTTATTAAGCGTTATTAGCTAGCGTTATTAAATGCATTCGTTACATCTAGTGTAATCAATGCACAGTAGCTAATACCTCTCCTATTAAAACCACGCGCTATCTTAGCCGTTTCCGTTACCATCCGAATTGCTTTGATGGTAGAATGGCCTTTACGGAACCCATACTAGCACACTCCGTATAGTCCGTCAATCTATTCAGGATCACCCTCTCTAACAACTTAACAGTAGGGTCGAGTATACTAATTGGTCTGTATGCCGAAGGATCTCCCGGGGATTTCCTAGGCTTAGGCAATAGCACCAACTTCTGCCGTTTCCAACGATCTGGGAAGTCTTGGTCCAGGTAACGTTGGAGGCAGCTCCTGAACATATCTGGAGCGGCAAGAATCGCGTGCTTAAGCACCAGGTTAGAAAAACAGTAAGGCCCTGGTGCCTTATTTAGCTTAAGTTTTCTTGCAACGGCGATAAGCTCATCGTTAGTCACATGCGGTACCACGTTCACTGACTCGTACGGTGTGGCGGGCCACTCCGATGAGTCATGCTTCGGAAACAAACCTTCAACGATCCTGGCTAACATCTCCGGGGATTTCTCAGAAGGTGTGTTGTTGGTCCTAGCCATCACTACCCTGTATGCATCCCCCCATGAAGTATTATTGGCCATCCTACACAGATCTTCGAATCAGAATCTTTTACTGCATTCGATTTCGTAGTTCAGAGCTCTGCTCGCTGTTCGGAACACCCGGCGGCTTACTATCCTGTCCCCTTCGGTTTTAGCACGTCGCAACCTTCTTTTAGCTCTAAGACAGGTTCTGCGAAGATCAGCTATCGTGCTCGTCCACCAGTGCACCGGTTTGCGATTGCCGGTTGGTATAGTCCTCCTGGGCATTGTCACGTCACATGCTCGTGTTAGGACATTGGATAACTCGTCACCACTAAGGCCTAGAGTCCGATTTTCCCACCGTAGTAATTCTTCCAGCAGTTCTGGGTCGAATTGCGAGGTACGCCATCCTAGATCAGCTTTACTGACCCGCCTGCAACTTGCCAAAATTCGCAAAACCATATGAAACTTGCTTGAAATTTGTCATAAAGAAACTATATGCAACTTGCCAATGAAACACGCCGCATGAAGCTTGAGATCCTGGGACTGAGTGAAGTCCGTTGGCTAAACTTTGGGGAACACAGAATGCCGTCGGGACAAATTTACGAGGTGAACACGCTCCCCGGCATCGCGTAGTTGGCTTCCTACTAAACACCCAGGCACACTTTGCGGACGAATAAAGCCCCATGTTCGACAGGTTTAGCCATCAACGTCAACAAAACCAAATCGTTGCATGTAAACAAGGTGACCCCTTCCAGTTTCACAGTACATATCTTGGTAGCCAAATGGCGCTAGACGGCGGTACCAAGATCGACATAGGCGCACGGATTAAGAAGGCAAGTGCTGCCTTTGCGAATTTAAGAAATATTTGGAAAAACAGGCAGATAAGTGAACGCACCAAAATACGAATTTTCAACTCTAACGTGAAATCTGTGCTGTTATACGCTAGCGGTGTGTATCAATGGAGAACACTCAACGGCTGCAGGTATTCATCAAGAAATGCCTGCGGTACATAATAGAGGGGACTGGTGGCCTCACAACTGGATCTCAAACAATGAGCTCCATCGTGGTTGTCACCAGAGGCCGATAGCAACATAAATTCGGGATCCGAAGTGAAGCTGGGTCACTATACGTAGGGGCGTAAACGAAATCTGTAAACAAGCATTAGATTGAAACCCAGTGGGACATCGTAGCAAAGGCAGACCCAGAGGCTCATGGAGGCGAAGCCTCAACAAAGAAATTAAAGTCGACCGAAATCTAACCTGGCAACAGGTTAAAGCGATAGCGACATCGCTTAGAATGGGGATCTTTCGAAACGGCCCTTTGCACCACCGGAGGTGTACAGGATCCATAAGTAAGTAAAAACCCAACTTAATTCACCGAGTGGTGTTACTGCCTTTCTCGCATTTAGCCAAGACACCAACCTTATATGGCGCTTATATAGTTCGATTCCATTTTCTTAATAATTTTTAAATGCAAATAACGATCGTTATCAAATTCAATAGTGATCAATAAGGCTTTGTCCCCTGTCGAATGCAGCTTGTTGCGAGAAAATCGGTTAAGAATTACTATATGCAAAAGTGCCTAATGTTTTTCGGTTTTCGTGTGCACACACACACATACACACGGACAGAGAGACATTTGTTCAGTTCGACGAGCTGAGTCGATTGGTCTCCGAGGCTTCTATAAAAAGTTCGATTTTGGAGTGAAATGATAGCCTTTCGGTACAACTTTGTTGTACGAGAAAGGCTAAACTGTAAAAAAAAACAGATTAATCCACCTAGCGGTGATGATGCCTTTCTCGTGCGGTAAAAAAAAGTATTTTGGGCATTACTTCTGAGTCCATCGTCCGATCCGGCCAATTTTCAAAAGGAAATAATGAGACAAGATTCTGCGTCGAATGCAACCTGTTGCGAGAAAATCGGTTTAGGGTAAGTGCATTAAACGTGAGCTAGAATTTTTTACGCGCTTTTTTTATGAGAAAAAGTATTTTGGCCATAACTACCAAGCCCATTGTCCGATCCGGCCAGTTTTTAATAGGAGAAAATGGGGCAGTATACTGCGTCGAATGCAACCTGTTGCGAAGAAATCGGTCTAGGGTAAGTACAAAAAAAAGTGAGCGAGACTTTTTTACGCGCTTTTTTATGAGAAAAAGTATTTTGGCCATAACTTTCAAGTCCATTGTCCGATCCGGCCAATTTTCAATAGGAAACAATGGGGCAGAATACTGCGTCGAATGCAACCTGTTGCGAAGAAATCGGTCAAGGGTAAGTACAAAAAAGTCTTTTTGACTTTTTGCTCTTTTGGCGCGCGCACACACACACACACAGACATCATCTCAATTCGTCGATTGATTGGTATATAACACTATGCGTCTCCGAGCCTTCTATAAAAAGTTGGTTTTTGGAGCGAACATATAGCCTTTACGTATACTTAGTATACGAGAAAGGCAAAAATGAGAACAAAGACTAAGTTCTTAACACATTCCAATCAATTTCATAAAAATTTCGCAATTTTTGAAAAAGTGCCATAATAGGAATCCGCGATTTTTGCGACAACATTTAAAGGAACCGCTATTTTTGCTACTGGAGGATCAAATCCACGACTATTGTAACAGCCCTGCAATTGCTCATATACATTTTCAAAAATGTGTAGGGTTGTTACGGAGATCCTGAAATATTTTCCGCGCCAAATCCGCGCCGACTAAAATCAAATCCGCGCCATTTCCGCGTGACATGAAATCCATTCCGCGCCAAATCCGCGCGATCCAGATCTAAATTCTAAGCAAATACACGTTAAATGTCAATTTTTGTATAACAATTTATTGAGCGTCTTCTCTTCAAGTTCTTTTTTTTTACAATTATTACTGATTTCAAATATGATTTTAAACTGCAACATATGTTTGTATCAAAATGCTAATAGGACTAATAAACCGGTGATAAGTATTACAACCCTTCTAAATGGCCTTATTCGCCACTAGAAGTAATGAATCTAAGGGAACAAGAACTAAATAGTCAAAACTATTTGCATAAGCTCTGCTTTTTGGATTAGATGATGGCTTTCGCATGTTTTGTTATTATCAGGTTCTTTTTGTTGATAGAACTTTATAAAATTCGGCACAAGGTACGTTGATTACAAATGAATGTTAAGGCCAGATTTGATCATAATTTATTAAAAATAAACGTGGCAAATATTAAAATATCTGCCAAAACCGCAATTTCTTTTAAAGTAATTAATTGCTTGCTTAGATATTGAGGAATTAGACAATGAAGCTCCGTTTTTAAACAAAACTTCTGTGAAACAAATATTTGAATTCATATCTAGACACAAATAATACAAAATCTAACATAGTTGCTCAAGCTCCGTTGATTTTTATGTCAGAATCAAGCGTAAATTCCTTCAAAAATTCCAGAGAAATATTTTTAGAAATTTCAGAAGAAATTTCTTTGGAAATACGGCAGAATAATTTGCGTAAACTCCAACAGAAATTAGTCCGTTATTTCTCCTTCAATTCATGTAACAAGCTTTTCTAAAAATTCACGCAGATTTTTTTTGACCGTTCTTACTGGAATTTCATTTAAAAACTCCGAGAACTCCTGTAGAAATCCATCTTTCGAGCGCCGATTCAACGATTGGTGACTTCCTGCGGAAAAACTCCCGGTTTTATTTTTGAGCACTTATTAAAGAAATATCTGTGATCATCGCTATAACTCTTTTGTAAATTCAAGGCGGCATTCTTTTCGATTTTCTATAGTCATTCCTGCGGTCACCGCTCCAGGAAATTCCTCCAAAAATGTCTTTATAATTTTTCGGGTTTTTAATGCTGCAGAAATCCTCTTTACGCTGTGGAAATTTATTTGCAAGGAATTTATACAAGGATCATCATAGGGTCCTTGTGGAAATTTCTTTAGGAAGTTTCTTCGGTTTCTGTTGGTAATCCTGTAAAATACCATCGGAGTTAACCGAAAATTATCATTAAAAACCGCCAGAGCCCAGAAATAACTTTTGAGAATCATCTTCTAATTTTTGATCGACTTTCTATCAAAGAACTTATTAAAATGAGGCATCTGCATTAAATCACAGAACATTTTTATGTTTTCAATTGTTGTATAAACCTTTATTCGTACTAGATGAATGTTATAGAGGAAATATAAAATGTTCCAATATTATGAAAGAATTCCTGACGACTTTGGCGTATCCCTCCTCATACCATTTGTTTAAATAATGCTTGAGAGTGTAATTAAATCGTGGGTGGCTATACAATGCTCAATTCAAGCTCCACCCGGAATAAGGGCGAATGTCGCAAGAGAAGACTCTCCCCGTCGACCCCCTCTCCCTTAAACAAAAGTGACAAGCAGCAGATCTCTCTCTGGTTTATCACTTCAGAACGAAAGAAAACAATGCGAACTTGCATTCTGAGGTGATAAACTGGAAAGAAACTCCCTGCCTGTCACTTTCATTCAAATGAGGGGAAGTCGACGAAGAGAACCCTCTCCAGCGACACCCGCCCCCCCACCAGACAGAGCTTGAATTGAGCAATCTACTGTATATTGTCGCAAATTGGTACTTGGGATTAGTACCTTTTCCTATACAGTAGCAGTTGTATACCTGGCCACGTCCTTACAATCACGGAAGGAAGGGAAGGAATGTTAGTTCAACATCTACTAGTGAAGATGCAGGGAACCCATACTACCTTCATAGATGTCTCGGGAAGGAAAATTTGTGTTAGTGGGAAAGGTGAATAATAGGGAGCTCTATTCGACAATATAGAGCGTCTGTCAATAACAGTATATGCTGTAAAAGTAATAAAATATATTCATCAATTTACTTACGAACCGTCCTAAGGGAAAAACAAAACAAAACACAAAATTTCGGCAAATCGCGCGATCGTTCTGCCGTCCGAAACAAGAGCCGACACGCACTGAACTAATTAACTTTATTACCGGCCGCGCAATGCAAAACACAAAATTTCGGCAAATCGCGCGATCGTTCTGCCGTCTGAAACAAGAGCCAACACGCACTGAACTAATTAACTTTATTACCGGCCGCGCAATGCAAAACACGAAATTTCGGCAAATCGCGCGGTCGTTCTGCCGTCCGAAGCAAGAGCCAACACGCACTGAACTAATTAACTTTATTACCGGCCGCGCAATGCAAAACACGAAATTTCGGCAAATCGCGCGATCGTTCTGCCGTCCGAAACAAGAGCCAACACGCACTGAACTAATTAACTTTATTACCGGCCGCGCAATGCAAAACACGAAATTTCGGCAAATCGCGCGGTCGTTCTGCCGTCCGAAACAAGAGCCAACACGCACTAATTAAATAAGGACCTTGACATATACGAAAAATAATGTTAATAAGCTTGAAACGTAAATTTGTTCTCAACTACATTTGGTAATGAAAATAAAGCCCATCTAGATAAGCATAAAACTAATTTTCAAATAAACTTCCTTAGATTTTTTCTTAGAAATTTCGACCTAAAACTAAATCCGCGCCAAATCCGCGAAAACCACGAAATCCGCGTAGTCGTAACAACCCTGTGTGTATGAACCGTGGACATTCGGCATACACTCCCTCCCCCTAAATTGTCCACGTAGTATATGGACAGACCCTTTTAGTTCTCCATGGTGTGGACCCATAGAATGAGCCGTCCTGCCACGACAAGGTACAAAAAGTGGTTAAGAGGAGGAAATCATTTATTTGCAGTCAGTTACAAATAAATAACTATTATGTGTGAAATCCATAATGAGGACCACAGTGTACGAGAACGGTAAACATGTTTTTGAACAGCACATCTTTTCCTAGTACGAGAAGGACAAAATATCGATAATCCATCCATGATACATATCTGTTCTAGCGTATTGCAATTCATACGAAAATAATAAATCCATTTTATGACTGATATCAAGAAGTACGATGTACACGACACGATGTATACCAGTTGTGGATTCTTTTCCTTCCATGCACGACTACTCCTCAACATTACATTGTTGTCGTCTTATTTCGTGTGAGTCGTGAACTTGTTTTCGTTCGGGTTGGGTTGTTGGGAATCAAATGCGTTCTGTTCGCTGCCTGAATGATGTTTTTTCCATCCTTGTTTTTGCCCTGTTAAGAGAAAACTTTATCAACACGCAATCTCTGAATATCTCAGTAAAGACCGACCGCAACAGAAGCTGTTTTCGTTTCATTTGGCAGCAGAAAACGGTATGCTTCTGCAGCCGTTTACAGCTCGTATATCGATTATTAGGTGTTTTGGATTATCTCGCATGTGGTGAAAAATGTTTTGACATAACGTGTGCTTGCTTGCCATTGTCTATCCGAGGAAGGGACTAAATATGCAGATTCAAATTGGTCCTCCGGGAGCGCAGATAGCTTTGAGATTGTTCTCATGTTTGCTTATACCGTATACAAGACATCCGTGCCCCTTCAGTGATTTTAGTATTGGACATCATCATGGCATTCAAGTAAAAGATGAAGCTTGGAACAAAAATGTTTCACCTCAGCTACCTGGCATCGGACGATAAAGGCTGACCAGAGGTGCACATTCAAGGTTCATTTATCCTTCGACCCGATCTTTCGAATGGGCTGTGATTGCGCATATATATGTGTGTCAATAAAGGTTATGAACGGATTTTTTGTGGACCATGTTGCACAAAAAAGGTAAACTTTACCTGGCTATGTTTAATTCATCAGCCTCAGAAATATCCCAAAATGAACGGTTCATACTCGATCATAAATGTTGTAGCTGTCGCTCCTAGGTTGCTATAAATATGAATCTTGCATTCCTTCTGAAACTTTCACTTGATGTCTGCTAAAGTATTAAACTCACTCACATGGGCAATCAAACCGCTGGGCAGAGTAGCATCGTTCTCGTTTACAGCGGGAGAAAGCATTTGGTGCGTAGTAAAATTCTAGTATAAATATAATAATTAATAAAGAATCTATTTATAAGCCGCATCGCACGCGCATCCAAAGCAGTCGTCGCGACAGCATCCATGCATAGGAGCTCAACATTCATAGTGAAAGGCTTTAAACAAAAAGCTGCCAAAAGTCAAAATCATGTTCAAATTAAATATGCTAACATCAAAATTTTATTCAATCTGTCGAGATCCAATAATATAAGTTTTGATGTATTTTCTTCTTCTTCTAATTGGCATTACATCCCTTACTGGGGACATTGCCGCCTAGTAGCTTAGTGTTCTCTAAGCAAATAAAAAAAGAAGAAGACAAAAGCTAAGGAAGGCCCCCGATGTACTACATATTGATTATTTTATTATGGTAGATGATACGACTCAGCTAATAAATGAAACTGTTTTGCTGAAATTCTATTTCAAGATTTTTATCCGGAATAGATGTAGTTAAAGGATCTGAGGATGACGACTGCAGCATTGTCGGGTAAAATCAGCGCATGTAAATGTATTACTACCCATGTTATTCCCATTTTTCGATTACTCAGCGAGATATTACACTGGACATTAGCGGATTGAAGCAAGACACTTGATGCGTAAGTTGAAAAAGAACTATTAGTTAATTGCTATAAGCAATTAGTTTTTCAAATGTCTAGAAGAAGTAATAGCGCCATGTTGGACATGAAAAATAAGTTATTCATTTTGAGATTTGTACACTGGGGTCACTATTTATGCGGACTGTTTTGGCCTTTGGATTTATTAAAATATTGTGTTGATTCCACAAAATAAATTTCAAAAATTAAACAGAAATTATTTATAAATCTATGAAAATACATGTAAATCGAGATCAGACCGAGTAAAAATCGACCCCAGTGTAAAATCTCTACCGTGGGGCATCGAAATCCGTACACTTAAGCACCTTAGTATATGAAAAAGTCATTAGAAAATAGGAATCGAATGTAAATAAAAGTTTGTCATTGACACAGGCGCATGAAGGCTTCTACTTTTGAAGTGTTTCACATTTACTCATTAAAAACTCCGAAAAACATGATAAAATAATGAATTAAATCAACTACTGCTGACTCGAAATCCGTCCACCGTGGACGGATTTCGAATCAAAGGATCATAATCCGTACAGCTATTTCTTCACTAAATATTTAAATTGAAACAGTCTGATTGACTAAACTACCACTGGAAATAGTTCGATACGCACCTTTAGAAGCGATCCCTTCCATTTGTATTCCGCTTATCTTATGTAATGATTTGCAATTAGCAATTAAAACACACTTACTTTTGGTGCAATTATGCTCTACCCGAAAACAAAATGGCGGCACAAACTCCGCGTTTGGTGGGTGGAGATTTGTTTTTGATTTTTGTTGTTTTAAATTCAAAGCCTTTTTTCCAATTCTATGCCCTAGAAGCTTACTGTCAAGTATCTGAACAGGATAAGATTAATTATTCCTACATTAATTACCTTTAACCTCCTTTAATTTATTGATATCTCATGAGGTGGACGGATTTCGGTGCTGTACGGATTTCGGTCCCGCACGGTAGCCTAGATATCATATTCTCAAATCGAAGTTCCGCCCACTGTGCGCCACCCAGCATCCAGTTTCATCAACAGTGATGAACGTTTTTCGGTGTCATCAACTTCCCATCAACGTGCATTTTTCGTCGCCAAGATGAAAACTGACGACGACCCAACATGCGACAGGTTTTCAACCTTCCTTCCTTACAAATTATTTGACTTGCGTTACACTTTTATCCGAACGCGCAGGCAGGCGGGCAGGCATCCAAGCGAGTGGTTTTGCTGATTCATTCATAAACTTCCATCCTCCACTGATCGCGCTGCGCTGGCTGAGCGACGTCGCCGCGTCGGTCGGTTGTTGGTCGTGGGAGCTAACCGTGCACAGTGGTGCGTGCGATGAAGAATGTGATGAATGGTTTCTTTAGGTGGGCACATGGTAAACTAGCTGGGGACGTCTGTTGAGAGGAGGCCATAACAGCGATGGATAAGTCTACTTATGCTCTTCAGTGAACGCGCATTACTGAATGGATAATGTCACAGTTCAAATGCGTGGAGGGGGTTAGCGTTAATAACACCAACTGGCTGGCGGTAGAAAATTTGAAGGTTCGTTTAAGATTCACTGGTTTTAGTCGCACTATATTATAGTCCCAACCATGAGCCTTCAAACTAAGAGAATTGGCATAGCTGTCATACCCATCGCATACTGATTCAAAGATGTTTTTAACTCGCATTAGGTCCATCAACATTGCTGCCTTTTGGCTTGGTGTTCTTAAGGCACCAGCACAGTTATGAAGGGCGGCGGGGTTCACGACTATTCCTTGCCCATGAATAACGTACATCTGTGCATCACCGTTGGTAATTTCATGACGATAGACCAATTATGGACGGATGGCTAACATTACAAGCTACCAACACTTTATTTTATTTTCATATAATTTTATCGACAGTTAATGTGAAACTAAACTATTGAAAAAACGATTGTCGATTGAGAAGGGGCCCGTTCTGTTTTGGCCATATGGCGTTCGACTAAAAGTCAACAACTGAATAAGCATGGGTTAGCTTAGCTTAGCTTGATTGACTGTACACATCGTAGTTGCTAGTCGTCATTGACCCAGTTTACCAATTGAATAGTCTTCTTGGACCTAGAAAGGTATTCTCACAGTAAATGCTCCAGACTCTCTTTAATTCAAGACCAATAACGATGCCGGTTATGTTCTCACAGTCATTTGGATAGGAAGAGGAAAATTAGTTCGACACTCATTGCTACAAGAGACCGAGGAATCCTCTGCATCTCCATGAGCGCACTTGAAAGGAGTAAGGCTACTGGTCCTGGATTTTATCTCAGAAGAAGGAGCGGAGTGCGAGGAGATTTTTTTTCTTTTTTTTATGGCCCACCACTTCTCCCACACAAAAAAACTTGCACAGAGAGCTTCCTGGAAATGGACGCATCTAATATTTTAAACAAACAAAAAAGACTAACAAATAATACAAATTAATTAAAATGCTAAGGTATGTGTGATGAGCAATTACCGCAATAAGTTTATCAGGGTGTACCCAGTGGAATTAAATTCCTTTTAAGGGATCCCTATTAGAGTAGCAAAAAATAATAAAAATAAGCCGATATAGTGTAAAACAAATTTAAATAAAAGAGTGTATTTTCATATTTATGACTGGCAAGTTATAATAAGAAATCATTTATTTTTTATTTGAAATATAATTTTAATTTGGTTTTGAATAAGAGACGACTATTTATGTTTTTCAAAAATTCTGGTAGTAAATTATATGAAGATGGACCGTAGAAAGAGATACGCATTTGACCCAGACAAGTTGATGCTCTCGAACGTAATACATTATTTGCGGATCGAGTATTATGCCCGTGATTCATAGTAGTAAGCGTGATATTGTAGCGCAAATTTTGATCTTTTAGCATGTCATACACAAATAAACAAGTATGTAACTTGCATAATCCGCGAAGTGGAAATGATAACCGTTTGTATAGAGTTGACTGGTGGGATATAATTGCGGCAGTTGAATTATAATTTTTAGGCATCTATTCTGTAGGACTTGTAGTTTTCTTATATTGGACTTGCTAACATGACCCCATACGATTATGAGGTATTGTAAAAGATAATGAATACAGCCATAATAATAACTGAAAAGTGCACGTTGTGGGACAAATTTTCTAACACGATACATAAGACCACATAAAGCCGACATTCTTTTTCGAGTTTGCTCTATATGGCTGTTCCAAGAGAGTATAGGGTCCAATATCAAACCTAGATATTTGAAGTGTGAAACCTTCTCGATCACCTCAGTTCCTACGCATGGATCATTGTGTGGATTATTTTTTTTTCCTCGGAGAATGAAATAACATGTATTTTGTTTTACACAAATTCAATGAAAGAAGATTGGTATCAAAATATTTCATAAGCAAATTCATATCACTTGTTATATGTTGTATGATGTACAAAGCATCAGTATCTGGGTAGAAAAGTGCTGTGTCGTCGGCAAATAATTTCGGTATTCCTTTTCATGGTAGATTTCCAATATCATTGATATAAATCAAAAATAGAAGAGGGCCGATGTTGCTCCCTTGTGGGACCTCAATATCAATAGACCTTGGAGTACTTCGGGCATCGTTCAAAACTACAAACTGTTTCCTGTCGTTTACATAACTACGAATGATATCATTAGCTAGGCCACGTATACCATAGCACTCCAGTTTCTGCAAAAGAGAGACCTCCAACAATACATTTCTGATCAATATTTTGCAACAGAAAATCAACAAGCTCAACAATTTCTGTTGTAGTACTACATCCTTTTCTAAATCCGTATTGGTATTTATATAATACATCATGCCTAATTAGACAATCCATGATTCTATTGACAAGTAGTTTTTCAAAGACTTTACTAAACACCGATAAAGTTGAGATAGGACGATAGTTACATGTATCACAAGCATCTCCAGATTTAAAAATAGGTATAACCCTAGCAGTTTTAAGGCAATCAGGGTATTTTCCCTGGTTTAGTATTTGATTGAAGAGTTGAGTTAAAATCCTACCGAATACATTCGCGTTATTTTTGACGATACTTGCTGGAAACTTATCGGAACCACAGCTTTTCTTAACGTTTGACTCTTTCATAATTAAATTAACTTCAGCGACATCAGCTGGACGCAAGAAGATTGATTGTTCTAAACAAGATACGGTGCTCAAAGGGTTATAATTATTTGCTGGAATAGAAGCAGCTAAATTTGTACCTATGTTTGTAAAGAATTGGTTAAATATTTCGCATATTTCAAAATTGTCTGAGATTATGTGTTCTTCATGTTTAAGAACAGTTTTCTCAACACCTTTCTTTCTTCCCATGACTTCATTCAAATTTTTCCATAGATTGGCATGACATGTGGTGTCCAAAAGTTGCCTAAAATACTTATTTTTGCATGCTTTTTAGCACTATTTGTTTTGTTGGCTACATACTTGAAAATATCTCTCAAGTGATTATTGCTTGGATTATTTTTAACTTTTTTTCTATATTTATTTTTCAATTTGATCCATTGCCACACATAATAATTTAACCATGGGCAATGCTTAACTTTTATTTTACTTTTTCATGTTTAATGCTAGTACATTCGGCAACCATTCTGTTATAAGTAGATGTTATTGTTTGGATTGTTTCGTCAACATCTTCATAGCAAGACAAATTATTTAAAAAGTTTGTAAATAGATCGTTTAGTTTAGCTTTGTTTATGATTGTCTTTGTGAGTTCCACACACTCTTTTGAATTGCAAGTTTTTATTGATGAAACTATAATCAAATGATCACTAATATCCGAATAAATAGTATCATTTCTAACATCATCACAGTTCTCTTTCCTTATAATAAAGTGATCCAAAACATTATTACTGCTAGAGCGAGTTACATGTGAGTTTGAACAAATACAATCATAGGAGTCTAAAAGGCTTCTGTATCGTAGAACAACATTATTATTTATGATATTTATTGGAATGTTTATATCTCCAGCTATGTAAATTTGATGTGAACTTTGAGCTGATAAGCTGAGCTGAGGAATGGAACAGCTGTGCCGTTCTCAAGAAACACGCAAGTTCTATCAGAAGCTCAACGCATCCCGCAAAGGCTTCGTGCCACGAGTCGAAATGTGATAATGATGGGAGTACTTGACGGACAAACGTGTGGATATCGGAGACGAGCCAGCCTCGGGCTGAAAGTCTCTTTAATAGACACAAAAAAAAAAACAAACGTGTGGTGATCGAAAGGTGGAAGCAGCACTACGAGGAATATTTAAATGGCGCTGAGAGTACAGGCAGTGAAAGTCAAGGCAGCGGAGAAGATGACTGCGTCAGTTCAGCGGACGATGGAAGCCAACCAGCCCCAACCTTGGGAAGTTAAGGATGCCATCCAACAGATAAAGATCAATGAAACAGCTGGTAAGGATGGTATTGGAGCTGAGCTCATCAAGATGGGCCCAGAAAAGCTAGCCACTTGCCTGCACAAATTGATAGTCAGAATCTGGGAAACTGAACAGCTACCGGAGGAGTGGAAGGAAGGGGTTGTATGCCCCATCTACAAGAAAGGCGACTAGCTGGAGTGTGAGAACTTTCGAGCGATCACCATCCTTAATGCCGCTGTGAATAAGTTCGTGGGAAGTTATCAAGCCGGCTTCGTTGACGGCCGATCGACAACTGACCAGATCTTTACTGTACGGCAAATCCTTGAAAAATGCCGTGATTACCAGGTCCCAACTCACCATCTGTTCGTTGATTTCAAGGCGGCATACGACAGTATAGACCGCGTAGAGCTATGGAAAATTATGGACGAGAACAGCTTACCAGACTGGTTAAAGCAACGGTTCGAATCGCGCTGGGGACTAAGACAAGGTTATGGACTTTCGTGCCTGTTTTTCAACATTGCGCTAGAAGGTGTCATGCGGAGAGCCGGGTGTAACAGCAGGGGTACGATTTTCAACAGATCCAGTCAATTTATTTGTTTCGCGGATGACATGGACATTGTCGGCCGAACATTTGCAAAGGTGGCAGAACTGTACACCCGCCTGAAACGTGAAGCAACAAAAGTTGGACTAGTGGCGAATGCGTCAAAGACAAAGTACATGCTTGTGGGCGGAACCGAGCGCGACAGGGCCCGCCTGGGAAGCAGTGTGATGATAGCCGGGGATACCTTCGAGGTGATCGAGGAATTCGTCTACCTCGGATCCTTGCTAACGGCTGATAACAATGTTAGTCAGTCGTGAAATACGAAGGCGCATAATCTGTGGAAGTCGGACCTACTACGGGCGCCAGAAGAAACTGCGGTCAAAAAAGATTCGCCACAGCGCCAAATGTGTCATGTACAAGACGCTAATAAGACTGGTTGTCCTCTACGGACATGAAACATGGACAATGCTCGAGGAGGACTTGCAAGCACTCGGAGTATTCGAGAGACGGGTGCTTAGGACCAACTTTGGCGGTGTGCAAGAAGACGGTGTGTGGCGGAGAAGAATGGACCACGAGCTCGCTCAACTCTACAGCGAACCCAGTATCAGAAGGTAGCTAAAGCCGGAAGGGTACGATGGGCAGAACATGTTGCAAGAATGCCGGACAGCAACCCTGCAAAGATGGTGTTTGCTTCCGATCCGGCAGGTACGAGACGGCGTGGAGCGCAGCCAGCGAGATGGGCAGACCAGGTACAAAACGACTTGGCGAGCGTGGGGCGTATTCGAGGATGGAGAGATGCGGACTCGAACCGTGTATTGTGGCGTCAAATTGTTGATTCAGTGTTATCTGGGGGTTTGATAAAACCTTTTGTTCTCAATGATATGGAAATGCTAATATCATTTTGAAAACCTAGACATACATGTTCATGATAGAATTAGAGGCGAAAGTATAGAATTGATCTTGGAATTGATAGTTCCGTTAGGATACGGCAGGCATGATGAATCTTATATATAAAAATGAAATGGTCTGTGTTCGTATCCGCATAACTCGAAAACGGATGGATGGATTTTTTTCATTTCTTCAGCAGAAACATTCGTTATAGTTTCCGACGGGTTTATATGATATTTCCTAATGCGAAAATTACGAGTAAAGTTGAGCAAATCGTGAAATACTAAAATCAAGATTCGCATGGATATTTCGCATGGGCAGTTCTCAATGTGTATTTTCGCCTACTATGCAGGACAACGTCTGCCGGGTCAACTAGTGTTTTTATAGAAGTCGATTTGAAAACGAGCGGAGGGCAATATTTGTGATGGTAATAAATCGCACGACCTTCCGTATGAAGGGGGAGGGAAGAATATCAGTGTGGAAGCTGATATATCTTCACTGGCAAAAGGAAGGTGGTTCGATTTGCTCATATGCCATCGCGTGCGGGTTTTCTATCGGGTTTTCTATCAACGAGTACTGTCTCTACATTTCTAATATGACATCAGCATAGTCATATCGTCGAATAGGATTTTTATTGCGCAGTTCTGTTTTATGTTGGGAACCTTTTTTTTCGCAAAGCTGTGTAAAACAAGTTGAAATGCATAATCAGAACCGGTACACCCAATCTTGACGCTTTTTAATATAACTTTATCATGAGGTATAGCCCTCCGAATCAGTTCATTATCTTAACAGCTTCCGAAAAACGTCTCACATGTCTCTCATGGTAAGCTACCTATCGAAAGTGTATACAGACCTGATAAGTGAGAGATTTTTCAATCTCCTTTGGATTCAAACCCTGGATGCAACAAATCTTGCAACGAAACGGCTTCGCAGTTTGTTCAAGTTAACTACGTGAACGAAAAAAAAAGGTACGAGAGAAAATTTTAGGAAACTGCGAGCATAATATCGACGCCTTCTCACATTTCGTTGCAACTCATTCAAAACTTGAACGAGCAAGAGACATATTCTAGGTCGCTTCAACTAATATGGAATGTGCGGAATACAAATCTACGCATGATACGGGTGTCAGTAGTAACAGTAAATTCTTGACTTATTTTTTGAGAAAAGCTTGGTTCAGCATATTTCTAAATGAGAGCATCATACAGGGTGTCTGCAAAATATCCGTACAACAAAATAGGTCCACAAGTATTTTTTTTAATGAATTAAAAAACAACAATATGCATTGCATATTATTATAATAGATTTACACGAAACAAGCTGCATTTGATCATATCAAAATGACCGTTTTACGCCTTTGAACGTGTCGAAAAATTCAAGACAAAATTTTCAAAACGACTTATCTGCTTTTGTAAACAAAAATTCAAACGACGATAGGTGAAGGATTCCGCTACCTGTTGATGGTGTTGGTTTGCGTGGGAGAGCTATCAGATTCGTCAAAGCGTCGTTTGAATCTTTGTTTACAAAAGCAGATAAGTCGTTTTGAAAATTTTGTCTTGAATTATCACAATGGCCGCACGTTTTCATAACGATACTACGATAATTCAACGTGAGTTAACTCGATAATTTCGTTTTGAAACAATACATTTATCGAGAAGAAGTTGGTGTTCTTGTGCATATAAGTGCAGTTTTTGTTACGATTATGAATGGGAGGTTCAACAATTTCCCCGCATGCTGCGTCTGCTTGGCTAGTCACCGGACAGACAAACAGGGCTACTATATATAGTAGGGTGGTTCAAAAAATCGATTTTGCTCCACAGTGCTCATCTGATTCTTTACCATGTTCTGAGTGTCCTTTGATAATTTGAGCTCATTTGGATTAAAACTGATTTAGCACAAGCCGTTTCAAGTTTGCATGCAAATTAGCATGGGGAAATTTATTTTTTCATCATACTGTTAATGACGCTCCCCCATTATGCGCACGTTAAAAGAAAACCTACATAGCTAAAAGGAATACTCAACAGCTTTCACCCAACGAAAACCGCATGTTGATTAACCACCCCAATAATTAGTAATCGATTTTAAGACAGGTTGCGAATCTTTAGTCATGATCATTCAACTTCTTTGAGGGCATCACTGAAATGTGCAGTGCAACATAGTAGCCTGAATTTGTGTGTGCTATCTTTCGCACCACGAGCAGCAATGTTGCCTGTTGATGAGTTATGCAATTAGCTCCACAAAACCACGGTATAGATTAAATTCGATTACTAATTATTGGAACGATTAATTGAGATGCGGTTTTCACTGAGTGAAAGCTGTTGAGTATTCCTTTTAGCTATATAGGTTTTCTTTTAAGGTGATTATAGAATGAAGCCCGTGGTGAATTTCAAATTCACCACACGTTTATCTACATACATTTCAAAAAGCTTACATCTGGCGGAATAGTTTTCGTACAGTGCCGAAACTCAAATTATGATTGTTCAGCATAACTGAGCAATCGATCTACCATTATTTCAGCCCCATACGGGTTATTGTTTTTATATCTCGTGCGCTTGAAAAAAAATATTGGAAAAGCACGTGGTTTACAAAATGGCCGATTTCTGGCTTCATTCTATAATCACCTTAACCTGCGCTTGATGGGGAAGCGTCATAGTATAATGAAAAAATAAATTTCCCCATACTTATTTGCATGCAAACTTAAAACGGCTTGTGCTAAATCAGTTTTAATCCAATTGAGCTCAAATTTTCAGAGGACACTCAGAACATGGTAAAGAATCAGATGAGCACTGTGGAGCAAAATAGATTTTTTGAACCACCCTAATAGTATAATAAATGTTTTATCCTTTCATTCAGTACATATTCTCTTCAATTTTACTCCAGAGGAAACATGAATGGAACGATGAAAAATTCCAAACGGAGTTGAATGCTAAGAGGAGTAAACGAGACAACGATACCAAAACCATGCCGATCACGCAGAAAGTTCTGCATGATGCCGTTGACGCCCTTACAATTAATTAAGGTCTGGACTTTAGCAACGTTGATTTCATTTATTTCAAAAGAATAGCTGAATTGGGATTACCAGACAGTATGACGGTTGGATGTCGACAATCACTAACAAAACGTATGGATGAGAAAATGAGAAAATGAAGATACAGCTATAATATAATAGTTTTCAAAGGACTGGATTAGGAACGTTACAATAATTTTTCTGCTGACGACAACAAGGCAACAGCCCCCCGGTCAGCTGACAATCCTACGTGTGGAGAAGATTTCGTGTAGTAGTGAACCCAGTGAACCAGTGGAGAATTTTCCGCTTTACGAAAAGTTGTCTTACTAGGCCAGAAATCGAAGCCACACTGCACGACCACGAAGCCCCAAAAAGATGGAATAATTTAATGGATGGATTAGAACGGACTCCATTACGATAATTGTTCTGCGAATTTCCATTTTGATCTCTTGGATTTTGAAGGATTCGGCTGCTTATGTTGATGAGGAATCTGAGCAATGATCGGCGTTCAGTTGCGGGCTACACAGAGCAACGACCTCTTTGAAAGTCAGATAGCAGATGTGAGTATAGCATTGTCGACGACTTCATGGCGGCTCGCTAGTCTGTGTCAACTAACTGCAAGGCATTTATTATTCAAACTAAAGCCAGTGTGACCAGTGCAGTACACAAAAGATTCCTCCACTGGAATGAAGCCTTTTGCAAGCGCGCAGTCTACAAAGCCTTCTTGTGTTGTGGCAGGGGCCCTCCTTAGCTGTGCGGTAAGACGCGCGGCTACAAAGCAAGACCATGCTGAGGGTGGCTGGGTTCGATTCCCGGTGCCGGTCTAGGCAATTTTCGGATTGGAAATTGTCTCGACATCCCTGGGCATAAAAGTATTATCGTGCTAGCCTCATGATATACGAATGCAAAAATGGTAACCTGGCTTAGAAACCTCGCAGTTAATAACTGCGGAAGTGCTTAATGAACACTAAGCTGCGAGGCGGCTCTGTCCCAGTGTGGGGATGTAATGCCAATAAGAAGAAGAAGAAGTTGTGTTGTGGCAGACGGATTGCTATCGAGAATATTATTTTCACCGAGTTATTATCCGACATTTTGGCTACGTGCCCGGCCCACAATAGTTATTGCAATCAATTGCCAACAGCTATTGCAATCAATCAGTCAGCCGATCACCGATAGCAATGTGAATGGAGAAGTCATGATGTTTTGGTGATGTCCTTTAATTTATTTTACACAGTAGTGCAAAAAAAAGTGTTGCAAACAGTAAATAAACAAAAACAGATAATTTTACCGCCATATGAATTGGAGAGTGTGGAAACGCTTCTTGGATTCATTTTAGATCGCACTTGCACGCTGCTCAAAAAATTATGCCTCTTTCATCGTCAAATAGCAATTCCATTGAAAGTAAATTCTGCAGCCTAGCGGAAATATAATTATGATAGAAGATGTTTTATGTTACGAACAACGCACATACTTTTTTTTAAGTCAAAGTTGGGCTAAGGAAGTTTTAAGACGTTTGAGAATTAAATTATTTGAAAATTACGTTTACTAATTGAAAAATATCCATCCTTTAGCAATGAAGGTAGCCTTATCGGCAAAGCCACGGTGTTACCAAGCCGGGAGAAATTTTCTCTTCTTCTATAGGCATAGTATACCATTGTGCTTGCCAAACATAACAATGGGGTCTAATCATATAAGAAATTTTCCGAGACTTGTCCAAGCCGACTTAGGACAAAAAATCCGGTGCGATTGTCGATCCGGTCAGTGATGCTTTCAATGTCTTACATCCCCAGGGCGTAAGTTTGCGCCTTTGATTCTGCTTATAAGGCTTATTCTGCTTATAAGTAGTAGTACAATGCCTTCAAGTATTTTTAATGGAATGAATTACATATTATTTTTATTTTCATCACCTCGCTAGATTATTGCTGGGAATAACTGTCTGTGTCCTATTTTACAATTTTTGTTCTTTTCAGGTAGTCCGACATCCTGGGTTAAAACAGTTTTTTTATATGTGTAGATGGGCTACAGAATGTTAATCAAATAATTTTGGATTCGCAGGTAGATATGTTTGCATAATTTATTCAAAGCAAATCAGTTGCACAAACGTAGGAATTATCCTTGCATTCTATACCAGTTAGGAGGACTTCGATTCCCGTAACCCTCTTCAATGGATATCGTTTGCTGAAATTTTCTTACCTGACGTTCTCGACGGCAATGGAATTCGATTTCCCTTCCTGCGGGATCGCCGCACGTACGACCGGGATGAGGAGAACGAAGCACTCGGCATTTTTCTCTCTGTTGGCTTCTTTCTTCCGTGCTCTGTCCTCGGCCTGTCCCCCGCCCTCGTATGTGCGGGATTCCCTGTTCTTTTGGCCTTTTTGTTGATACTTGAAATAGGTCTGTGCTGTCTGCTGTTCTTGGGGGTTTATTTTCTGACAGACACACCACAGTCCTTCCTGTATAGATATATTTTAAGCTTATGCACTCTTCTCCTAGCCTAAGTTGTGTATACCAACGATGACGACGATGTACCCAGAGCCAGAAGAACAAATCGATTTTCCAGCTGCTTCCTTTCTCACTCTTTCCGATGGCTCTCTTATGGGGCCTGCACTCTTTCACACCTCACCGGAGCTGGAAGCGCTTCCTACTGCTGCTTCGACGGCTATTAGCTCATCTGGTACAAGATTTTCCTCTTCCACAGACATTGCCACTGAAATTTTCATTGTGCACCAACTTTCCGGAAATGCTTACTGGACAAAAAAACAATGAACAAAAATATGTATCACCTACAATTAATTCACACGCACAAAATTGCTTGACCACGGAACACTTTCAATACACTTTGCATTCAATCTGCAGGGGCCCTTCCACTATTTGGTTTGCCTTCGGCGGAGTTGTGCAAACCTTATTTTCCTGAAATACACACACCCGTTACGATTACGACTATTTTGTGGGCTCTGCTGGGGCTACACTTTTCGGGCCAAAGTTTTGCCTAGATTTTGAGCACCGTAGCTGATTCAATTCACCAGCACTGCCGACAATTCGTGGTTGAACAAAGAAGGTGACGACGACGTCGACGTCGACGACCGAAAAACCGTGTCCAGCAGTAGAGCAGCAGCAATCGACGGTACCAGTCCTCCAGTGCGGCGAGCCGACGTCGAATTGGATGCGGCCATTTTTCAACTTTTCGAAAGCATAATACACACTGGGCGATGCTTCCTATGTGTGCATGTTCTGTGTGTCGAGTCCAGCGTATGCTTTAGGGTGTTCCGGGGACTAGTTTATGTTGTTGGGATTATGAGATTTTTACGTTGCTTAGATATTTTCTCACGCAAAAATACAATTTCTTCAATACAAATTAATCCCATTAACCTTCTCGATTGGGGATCGCCAGTCTATAACACGTAACCAATCCCGATGATAATTTAAAAGCATCTATTAAGACTAACATAATCTATTACAACTAACAGGTTACTATCTCAATATAATATTTTGATCAAAAAACAGAAGCAGTCAACTACAGTTTGTTGGTCATGAAAACGACGAATAATACGTCGATCTGCCAGAAGTAGCACTGACCCACGAAACCACAGGCGATTTCATATTGATGCGCGGCTACAAAACAATACAATACTGAAAGCGGCTGGGTTCTATACTTCGGTCCGGTCTAGAAAACTTTCGGTTTGGAAATTTTCTCGACCTCCCTTCCAAATGCAAAAATGGCAGCTTGTTTTAGAAAACTCGTAGTTAGTAACTGTGGAAGACGTGAATGAACACTTGGCTGCGATTTCTTGTGTCAATAGTGCAATGCAGTTGTATTACTTACTTTCCTTCTACGGGACTCGAACCCACGAGCTTCTGTAGCTAGACTGGTACTTTTACCAACTAAGCTACGAAAGACCGCCGTCGATCTCCGCTACTACCGATGAACCCGAAATTCTCAAACAGGACACAATGTTCGATGCATTCACAATCTTCTTCTTCCTCTTTTTTAATCTACATTCCAACTGGGACTTGACCTACTTTTTAATTTAATTTTCTATTCGCATTTTCCACAGATTAATTGAAAGCTTTTCTATGCCAGCCAATTGCATGACTATGTATCTTGTTTGACAAGTATTAAAATGGATACACCATCTGCTGAGAATGTTTCTCATTCGAAAACATCCTAGACCGAACCGAGCGTTTAAGCATTTAAAATCTAATTTCCAGCACCAACGCTTCCACCGTACACATTCACATCGAGTGGAAGTAAGTGTTTTATTATTATCTGACAGCTACACACATTCTTCGTCAGCAAATTAACTAATCGAGTAGAGGTTGTGTGAACTATTGTCAGTTGGTTGTCACTTACTAACCTAACCACAAAAGATAACCAGACAAGAACTCTAGTTTGGTGCAATTAAAGTTGAAACCCTATTGTTTTCGGGAATTTGAAAACTAGACATGAACATTAACTACAACGTTTGATAAACGATGTGTATATACGGAGGATGTAAAACATTTTATTGGAAAATATAATAGAAGTAACTACTTTTTTCGTTGCGTACAGAACTTACGACCCTCAGAACGCTAGAGTTATGCTTTACCAATGAAGAACTTCCGTCGGCCCTGCTACTTAGCGGATCGACGATAAGCTCAACATGACATTGCTTTTGAAGTTTAACGCCAAGACTTCCAAAATTAAGTTTTTGGATCACCCTAAGGTCAAACTCCGTGTATACACCTTTTGGTGTCTAGCTCTGGTGTGAGTGGATGTGAACAGTAAACTGGCACAGGCCTGGCTACTGATTCGGCTGGCTCTTGCAGCTCATAACAGCAGATATACACACAATGTTTTCTCGCACACATAGGGCTATGATGTGATGTTTTTTATGCTTTCGACTCCTACGGGCTATGTTTCGTTGCCGGCACTGTGTTGTCAGATTGTATTTAATATTGAATGAGTAATAATAAATTCTCCTCTACAATTCTCTGTGCCACCTATTGTGCAAAAACGCGCCTTAGACAGAGTAGCAACGCATGCTTTGCTGTCTCTATCTTTCGCCTTGGATATACGGTAGTGCCGTTCGTCGATTATTGCTACACAAAAAGCCTACTTTGAAATTTGCAGTTTGTTCTATGATACCTATCTGTTTTGTGTATTGTGGGAATGCATTTCTGTTGTTTTAAAAAGTTATATTTTTTTTCTGTGCAATCAAGCTAATATTTGTTTACAGGGACGTAAACACTCGATGTTGGATTGTCTTGATGTGATAATTGCATCTGTTGGATTTGACTTGATGTGATAAATGTATCCCAAAGTTTATCGACTACATTTTGGCGAATAAATATTTTGAAGCATTTTATTCATGCTGATAATCATGGATTACATCACGGATAATTTGAGTTATGATTCAATGTGTGAATGTGAATGTATTTGTTCATCAAAAACTTTAAACGTTATTCAAACGATTTGATTTATTGACAAACAAAAACAATAACGTCCAACTAGGATCGTTTCTCCGTCAAATGAAATCTGTTGCACTCGAGTGTGTTGTGCGAGACAGGCCATAATTATTTTCATTTATTTATCAGGCTTGCTCTAAAGAAGAGATGATTTTTGATTTGAAATCGCTTTATTTAGAGTTTCATTGAAATGCCATAGGCGAATACCTTTACTTATAATTGAATGTCTTGTTTGAAAAATTCTACCGTCCGAATATTTTTAATTGCGTTTAGCAGTAAATAAAAAGGAAATCCTTCGAAGCAAAGGATGAATGAAAATAGTAACCGGGAAAGCTTAACTTATCGCATTCCTTCTGGAGTAATTAAAACCGATTCAAATTTTGTCGGTTGCAATAATGCATAACAAAATTTTAACAAAAGGAGTTATTTATTTTAAAAAAATATTGTAGCAAAATGTGTTAAAATAACAAAAAATATATCAACAATCCCTAAAGCCGTAACGCAATTAAAACAGAGGTTGATACCTTCATATCAACATTATAACAAACGTTGGTATAATTATTCTGTACAAAAATCTACTTTCGAGGTAATATTTCGTAAAACTATCTAATTATCTTATTATAACACACGTTGTTTTTAATAACAACCGTTGATAGAATTAAGTTATAATTTTGTTATGCATTTCTTATCGGGTAGTAACCCAAATTTGTGTTGCGTCTATCTGCCAAAAAAATATTCACAAAATTGAACTAAAGGTTTTTCAGTTATTCAAAGAGCATGTCCGCCGACTAGGGTAAAGTGCCCAATAGTGGACCCCCAACCAATAGTGGACCCTCCAGCCATTTTTGCATTATTACAGCACAATGTAAACATGTTGCTATGAAATTCCATCGGGAGAACCTACCTGACAGTCCTATGATTTGATTACATGCATTGGAAATGCTATGGAAAGTAAAATTAGATGAATTTTTACAACTTTATAAAAAATAAACACGAGAGTGTCCATTATAGGAATATTTTGGGGGGTCCATAATAGGGAAGAAGAACGTCACGAAATGGAACATGAAAATCAAATGAAGTGTCGACTATAGGGAAGCAATTTCCTATTATGGACCCCCAGGGGGTCTACTATAGGGCGAATTCAGTCAGACTTTAAAATGTTAATTTCAACGAATAACGTCGTGTATTTGCGTGTTTTATGTATGTATCGTGAAGAGGAGATGCAGAACTTGTTATTAGATATCCTGCAGACTTAATATGTTGAAAATTTCTACTCCTTATGCCAGGAAGAGCAAAATTCCGCTACTAGGGGATCCACTATTGGGCATTTTACCCTACATTACAAAATGAAAATCAATCCTGAATTTGACATGAAAAGAATTTGACTTTCACGTTATAAAATAATTCTGGCAACGCTGGCCGTGACCCCAAATGTGTGCTGTCTCTTTTGCACTTCCACGAAATTCTTCACCTTCGCAACCCACCCCCGCACAAACTCACACAATCAAAACAAAAACAGATTGCGCGAACACAAACATCGGACCGCAATGTACGAAACAGCACGATATCCTCTTTCACTTGCACTAACACATTTTCCCCGCGTACTAACCAAACATCCAAAAAGTTCCGTTCTCTTGTTTCCCTTGCTGGGTCGACTGCACCCCTGCTCTCTCACTCTACCGTTAGTCACTGATAGTCCTACCCGATCGTTCGTTCCTCGTTACTCCCACAGTGCCGACGGCGGGGTTCAATGTAAATAAATACTAAGGTATGGAAATCCATATATTGTGTGCGTGCCTTTTGTGTATGGCGAAAAATCTTTCACTACTACATTCGAACGAGCTCCCATAAGAAGCCGTGCAAATATGTACGTCACCATTTGCTGTTTACATTTTTCATCATCCACTAATACACTTGCATTTGGTCTTCTTCCTCACCTTCTATTTAGTCTCATTGGGCGGGGTTGGCGTTTTTCTTTTTCCACTCACTCCGCCATCAAAACCCAAATTTTTTGACCCAACTTTTCCGATCGATTTTTCACCCTTTTGCGATCGCTCGGGACGCCACAAACGGTTCGCAACGGCAGTACACCCGACGAGCTCGCGATCGTCGCTAGACACGGCCCGGAACGACGAACATAAATTGCACAATTTTTGCACTTTTCCGCGACTGCACAGAAATTTGCTGCTGGTTCACAGATCCGAGAGACACGATTCGAATTCACCATCTCACCCAGTCGTTGTGGCTGTGTGGGTTTCGTTGCGTTGATGTGCAGCAGCCATGACGGTGAAATCGAACGCATACTTGCACAATGCGGGTTTTGTTTTGTAAACCAAAACACCAACACCACTAACAAGAGGGGGGTTCAGCACACGAGAGTCGAATTTTTCGAAGTTCGAATGTTGAAGCACACGGATGATTCAATTTATTCAAAAGGTGTTCAAAACTATCAAAGCTCGTCAAAACTACACTCAGAAATATAATAATTCTAGAATAGTATAAAAACAAATCGGTTTTTATATTTTTGATGTTTATTTTTGGCATAGTTTAAATAATAATCTTCTCAAGTTTATCATTTAATCTTTAATCGAATTCTGCAAAATTATTCAACAAGTGCATTAGTTTGTTTGAAATTGCAGTGAACGCAGTTTTTCTTATCTGCTCAAAATAAAATGGCCAAAAAAATCCGGGACTAAGGATAAGTTTCGGCAGTTGGCAACTGCCAAGCCTCGACCACAGATGGAGAGAAACGGATACGGATTTACGATGTTGTAGGTAACAAACATTGAAGGTTGGTTTTTTGAATCGTTTTCCGAAGAAAATTTCGCTTATTGTGCACTATTGGCCATCGATTTCAGATGATGACACTTTGGTTCCGATACCCTTCTCGGAGATTAGTATAAAAGCCGAAGCTATGATCCTGTTAATTTTCGGGCGGTGATCCTGTCAATTTTTGGGCGAGGAAAAACCGAGCGAAAAACATATTCATCGGAACTGGAGGTATATGAAGATGTTAAAACCGTCGTGCAAGTGGAAGATGCTCACTGAAAACCTCTAATTAAACCGACCAAGAAAGGAAAGTTCCTTATCAACAAACAAGAACTTCCGGACACAACATTCAATATCGAATTCTTATACCACGGATGATGGATACACGATGCAAGGTCTCACCGGACGTGAAAAGCAAGAGCTTCTTGTTGAACGTATTTGACACACCAGGGCATGTTCTTCTAGTGGACGCAGCAAAATGAGTGTCCTCAAGTTAGTCCATCAATGCGGTTAGATTACTGAATCATACATTACCGGTTCCTTACATGAAATTCAACAATATTGGAATATATGAGTCGCTGAAAATCTTGATCAACATTTAGATGATAAGCAATTGTTAATTTATATTTCGAAGTCCGTCGGTGCCTGCATTGCTTTTGTAGGATCTTTCACCGAATCACTAAAAACATTTTTAATGGTGACTGTTTTGCTCATCTAGAATAAATATTTTTTGCGAGTTTTTCTGTCCTGTTTTTGTTTTGTTTTTGGAAATGATGAATGGTTTCAATAAACCAAAACAAAAGTTGTCCAAGAATATTAATTTCAATAGCTCCGCACTATACTATTCTCATATATATGAAAGTTATACTATCCAAGTATAACCAGAACATAAAACACATAGATTCAACATCCGGAAACAGGCAGATCTTGGTCACTGCCCTTTTGAACTCGCTGCTCGCCGTCTTGACGGTGACCACTCGCACCACCTTATCCTCGCCTGGATGTGTGGCTGTGATACGGCCTAACTTCCACTGCTGGGATGGAACGTTCTCTTCTCGCAATAACACCAAGGCTCCTATCTTGATGTCCAAAACACCGTCCTTCCATTTTTGTCGAGTTTGTAGTGTATGGAGATAGTCTGCGGACCACCTCTTCCAAAAATGATCTCTCATGTACTGCACATGCTGCCATCTTGACAGTCTGCCGATCTTTTCCTGGTCATATGAAGGTTCCGGAATTGCTTGACCAGTGCGCCCAATCAAGAAATGCGATGGTGTTAAAGCCTGGAAATCATTTGGGTCGTCCGATGAGGGGCACATTGGACGTGAATTCATTATCGCCTCCGCTTCCGTCAAGAACGTCGTCATCTCTTCGTACGTCAATCTCGTTTCTCCAACAACACGCTTAAGCAAATGTTTCATTGCCTTGACTCCGGCTTCCCAAATACCGCCGAAGTGCGGGCTTCGTGGCGGTATAAAATGCCAGGTGATGCCTTTTGCTGTACAGAACTCTGCTAGCTTGTCCTTGTGCAATTGGCTTTGGAAAAGTTGTCGTAATTCCGCTAGCACGTTAGCAGAATAGCAGCACCGGTGAATGTAGTGGCATTATCCGAAAAAACATCAGATGGAATGCCACGTCGACTCGAAAACCTCTGTAACGCTGCCAAGAACGTCTCTGATCGCAGATCTGTGCACAGCTCTAAATGTACTGCTTTAACGGCCATGCACACGAACACCGCAACGTACGCTTTTACGAACTTCGGTTTCTTGCCACTCTCCCTGAGTATGAACGGTCCAGCAAAATCTACGCCAGTCGAAGCAAATACTGGTGCAGGTGTGACGCGGTAACTTGGCAGCTGGCCCATGAATTGGTTCAACTGCTGTGGCTTGTGTTTGTAACATCTAAAACATCGACTAGTAATCCGCTTGACCGTTGTCTTCACCTTGATCGGCCAATACTGCTGACGAACGATTGAGATCAACGCGTTCTGCCCGATGTGGAGGTTTTTCTCATGTAAGTGACGGACCAGTAGTTCAACCACCGGATGCCTTTCCGGAAGCAGTAGTTGGTGCTTGCCTTCGTATGGAATGTTTGAGTACTTCAGTCGTCCGCCAACTCTGATGAAACCTTCGTTGTCCACAAAGGGTGCCAGACTCGACAAATTGTTTCGCTTCTTGTCTCCTGACTGCAAGTACTTATACTCCTCCTTGAATTCCTCCTGTTGTACAATTTTGAAGATAGTTTTAGTGGCTCTGGACAACTCGTCAACAGTGATCGGATTGCTGACAGGATTTCTCTTCTTCGTACGGGCTATTTCAACAAATCGCCACACGTATGCCCAAGCATGTTGCAATCGACTAAAGTTGCTGACTCGACACCAGTTGTTACACGATTTCTCCACGATCGTAGCAAGGACGCTTTTCGAACTCCGTAGTTCCGGTAGTTCATTATCTGCTAGCAAAGGCACGCCTTCATCTTCCACTTCATGATGCTGTCTCTGCTCTGGTGCGGCTCTCCACCAAAGTTCTTCCTCAATCAGCTGCTCCGGATGCAGGCCTCGTGACAACACATCAGCGGGATTGTTCTCGGACCTGATGTATTCCCATTTGTAGTTCTGCGTTAGTTCGACGATAGTAGCGACTCGATTGCACACAAACTCGTTCAAAACCGCCGGAGACTTTTTCAACCAGCTAAGACAAATCATCGAATCGGAGTACAGTGTAACGCTGTCAAACTTTACTTTCAAGGATACAATCGCCTTCTGAGCCAGCTGCGCCAGTACCAGTGCCCCACATAATTCGAGTCTGGGTATAGTCATCGGTTTAAGAGGGGCAACTCGGGATTTACTGCACACTAACTGAATGTTGATTGTGCCGTCGCTGACCTCAGTCCGAACGTACAGAACCGCACCATATGCGCGTTTCGATGCATCACAGTAACCAAGTAGCTCGACCTTCGTGGCATCACCGGGGATGACGCATCTCTTTTTCCTGATCTGTCGCACTGCAACTAATTGTTTACGAAACGCTAGCCACATCTGCATTTGTTCATCGGGTAACTCATCGTTCCAGCCAAGCTTTAAACGCCATAGCTCCTGCATCAACAGCTTCGCAGTTGTCACCACCGGTCCCAGAAACTCCAGAGGATCAAAAAGCTTACTGATCTCCGAGAGCACTATCCTTTTCGTGGGCTTACCTCCGTTGAGCAATGGGAGCGGTACGTTGAACACGAAGTAGTCATGGCCAGGATTCCATATCAATCCTAAAGTCTTGATGGTGTCGTTGATCTCGGACATCTCGAAATCTACCTGCTTCTCCTGTAACTCCAGTGGAATCAATTGTAGAACTTCTAGGCTATTGGAGCAAAATTTGTGCACGCCGAATCCACCTCGTTTCAGCATAGCCGTTAACTGTTTGTAGATTTCCTTGACTTCTGCTGCTGATCTGCCACCCGTAAGGAAATCATCTATATAGCTATCCTCCTTGACAACTTGTGCTGCCACTGGAAAGTTGTACGCTTCGTCCGTAGCTAGTTGTGTCAATGCCTTCGTTGCCAGGTAGGGAGCACTAGAACAGCCATATGTGACTGTTGTCAATTCGAAGGTAGACATTTCGTTCACTTCGTTCAGCCATAAAATTCTCTGGTACTTTCGATCATCAGGGTGTATTTGTACCTGACGGTATATTTTAGGTAAGTCCGCTGTTAGTACTACCTGATGCGTACAGAAGCGTAGCATGATAGTAATCAAATCGCTCTGTACTGTAGGACCCACCTGCTGAGTGTCGTTCAGTGATACGCCAGTCGATGACGCCGCCGAGGCGTCGAATACCACTCGTACTTTTGTAGTAGAGCTGGCTTCCTTATAAACTGCGTGATGCGGCAGAAAGTAACCTTGATCGAAATCGTGGGAGACCTCCTGCATGTGGCCCAAAGCCACGTATTCCTTCATGAACTGCTTGTAGGCTTCTTGTTTGGAGGGGTATTTGGCGAGACTAATCATCAGTCTCCCAAAACGACGCTTCGCATTCTCGTATGAGTTGCCTAGTTGACTCTTTCGATCATTGAACGGTAGTCTGACTACATACCGTCCCTCGCTATTACGGCTGTGGGTCCTTTCAAAGTGTTGCTCTACTGCACGCTCTGCTGCAGTCATCTTGCTAGTATAATACCCTACCTCCAATTCCCAGAACTTGGAGAGGGTACGGTTGACGTCTTCGTGGGTGGTGTTCAGTTGACAAACTCGTTTCTTGATGTCTGGTTGCTGGGTTTTCGCAGGTCCACTTACGACCCACCCGAATACTGTTTCAGCCAGTATCGGGAAGTCGGTCCCAATCTTGAGACGTCCTTTCTTCAGAACGTCGTAGTACAGCTCAGCTCCGATAATAACATCAACATCGTCCGGGACATTGAATGTAGGGTCTGCCAGCTCTATGCCGACAGGGAGTATGGCCAGTTCTGGGTTTCTACCTTACCTGTTGGTAACTTGGTGATAGACGGCGTTACGATGAAGTCAAGAATAGCAGAAAACTCGCCATCCCGAAAGGACACTTTCGTCTGGACAACCGTGTTAACTGTTGTCTTCATACCATTGAGCCCGCAAATAGCAATCGGCGGACTCATCAACGAGAACTGAATTTTCAGCTTCTTAGCCAACCTCTCCGTGATGATGTTGGACTCGGAGCAAAAAAAATTAGTGTGATAACAAGTTTTCAACAGTGCCTGGCGAGGCGAAATCATAAATTGTGCGAATGGCTTTGCCTTTTGTTCTGATAAAATCATCATTCGGGCTTCGTGGCCGTGTGTTTAGCGCAGTTAATCATCTAGACACATGCGCTATGGAGTGTGGGTTCAGTCGGCAACTTGGCCGTACCTAGAGAGGAGGTTGAGGGCGAGGTTGAGGGTTCGAGTCCCTCCAAGACACGTTGATTCTTTTTCGCAAATTTCATATCAATTTGTTCATTTCGAAACATGTGCTCTGCCTATATGCACAGCTAAAATATTTAACAAAAAAAATGTATGTTTTCTTTAAATGTAGGCAAATATGTAGGTTAGAAATCGGAAGAATGTTGAGTTAAACTTGAAAAATAGCATTTTTTCGATTTTTTTGTTTTAAATTTTAATAATATACATTTTCTATCTTTTTTAAGTGATTTTGTTTATTGTAGAGTTCACTAAATTTTAAAAATAGACGTCAATAAATATTATGTTCTTTGAGATAGTTTATCTCAATAAAATTCAAAAATCGATTGAGCGAATGGAAAAAAATGACGGGAAATGTCAATCTAAAACCGAAAACTTCCGAAAAGTTTCCCCACCCATGGAAACAAATCCTATCCTTAATGTGCGCATGTAAGAAAAAGATGATTAAACATCAGCAAGCCTTATAGAGGAAAAAAAACCTTTATTCCTATAAAACATTATAATAATTTCAATAAATATAATAATTACGCGGAACCCAGCCATGTTCAAATTTTCGAATCAAAATGTTTGAAAGCCATTCGACCAACGATGCCTCAATCCTTCTTCACAGTGAATTCGAATGTAATGCGAACTGTCATATCGTTGAATTGCTTCCCAAAAAGTAAACAAGCACTGAAGGAGTGTTGTGAAAAACATTTCCAATTTTGTATAAATTGAGTGATAAAAAACTGTTTATTACACTAACGCAAGGGAGACTATCATAATTCGGGTTCATAATGGAAGAACCCCGTAATTTAACGGAGTACAAGTGCTACAAAACCGACGAAGAAGGTCGAAAAACTTTCTCGTCTATGGAACAGGTAATGTGCGTTCAACTCGTGTGAATCATTGCGTGAGCGTGATTTGACTTATTTTAAAAATAGAATAAATTGCGGTGAAAATATGTATCCTGGTCCACTATTCTACATCTTGTATCGATTATTGTTCTTGTAGATCAAAACGGAAAAATCTATCGAACGTTTCTACGATCGTTACGAACAGCTGGCCGCACTCGATTCGTCTCTGCCGAAACTAACGCGAACCGAGCATGCCCGCTATCTAGAGATCTCCCTCGAACGATTGTCCTGCGGATATGAATGCTTGGACAGCAGTCGTCCCTGGCTTGTATACTGGATTATGAATGCAGCCAGTGTGCTGGGGGTAAAGTTTAATGATAGTTTGCTCAACCGAGTGGTGGATTTCTTGATCAAGTAAGGAGGCTGTTAATCATTCACTAAAAGTCCCTAAAAGAGATTTACATATTCTAAATTTGGATACATTTTCAGATGCCGTAGTCAAGATGGTGGATTTGCCGGAGGGCCGGGACAAGATCCGCATCTGGCACCGACTTACGCTGCAGTTAACGCCCTTTGCATTATTGGAACCGAAAAGGCGCTTAATGCGATTAACCGAAGAACTCTCAAAAAATTCCTCTGGGCCGTGAGGGAGTCCAACGGAGCATTTAGGATGCATGTTGGGGGCGAGCTGGATGTCCGCGGGGCATACTGTGCTATCTCATCGGCAAAGTTAGCTGCGTTCTCCGCGGAGGACGAGGCAAAGCTGTTTGAAGGCACTGCTAGTTGGATTGCCGAATGTCAAACTTATGAAGGTGGATTCGGGGGTGCTCCGGACTTGGAAGCCCACGGAGGGTACTCGTTTTGTGCGGCAGCTGCCTTGGCCATTCTGGGAGGGGAGGATAAATGCGACTTGAACGCACTGCTTCGCTGGGCTGTGAATCGCCAGATGGCTTACGAGGGTGGATTTCAGGGACGTACAAACAAATTGGTCGATGGGTGTTACTCGTTTTGGCAGGGAGCGCTGATCCCGGTTATTCAAAGTTTGATTGCGCGGAAGGAGAACTACAGGGAGATCATGAATACAACATTGTTCAATCGTACTGCTTTGCAAGAGTACGTTTTTATTTGCTGTCAGAAGCCAACGGGAGGATTGATTGACAAACCCGGGAAGTGAGTATAAAAACGCGTTATTAATGCTCAATAGTTTGAGTACCAGAAATGGCTATGTGATTGTGCTGAGCTACTGTTATACCGTTTCTATGATATAACATTCTTTTGAATTTATAATCATTTTGCGTATATCGGCTTTTGATTATTTTATTTTTTTCAGACCAGCTGATCTCTACCACACATGCTACACCCTAAGTGGTGTCGCAGTTGCTCAGCACTGTGAAACAAATAAACCCCCGCTGGTTCTAGGCCATCCGGATAACGAACTGCTGCCGACCCACCCGGTTCACAACATCCCCCCGAAGTCCGTCATTGATGCCTACAAGTACTTTTTGAAGAACGAAATGATCGAAGCGGAGCATACCAACGGTCAGTGCAATGGCGACGCTAGAGATGCTGCATCGGCAGCTCAGGTAGCCGGTGCCGATGTCGATGTGGTGGATGTAGAAATGAGAGAATCATCGGTGGAGTCGGTACGATCTGGTCAGTCGGAAACGACAACGGATTCGATGTCCGGCGTCACGAGTAGCACCAGCCAAAGGAGCTCCGAGGAGCGTTCGGAGTCCATCGATTGAAACAACATCGGTGGGGATGAAGAAAGTATCAAACTTTTTTTTTAACTTTTGCTAGGAGCAACAATACAAAATGAATTATGTAAACCAATAGGCCTGACAATGGAAACAAGTTAGCTTTAAACAGTTGTTCAATCCCTTCTTTATTATCTATACCTATGCTCCGATTTAATACATAAATTATATTTCTATACACTGGCACTGATGCTGATTTCTTTGACACGATTGAACATGAGATGCTATGTGTAAAACAATCCGAACTCCTTATATGTAATTTTTTTAGAATAACTCTTTGATCTGTTATAAAATGGTAGAGTAGGAGAACATGTAGGGTGTACAAGATTCTGATGGGCCAATAGAGGTAATAAACTATTGAGGAAGATTGTCGCTGTCGTTACTGGCGAAAATCTTTTGCTGGCGAGGATAGGGCACTAAATGTCAATGAAGGAAAAATCAGTACATTTTGACAGATGTACCCAACATGTTTGTGAACGATAACAAAGGGAACCGCAGCGACAATCGTCCTCTATAGTTTATTAAGGTACAGTGGGGCAAGTGGGTAAAGGAAATCGTATATTTCATGTTCATCAAGTCATAAAAGTTGAATATAATATTGAAAATGATCATATTCATGACATAACGAATCATCTATCCAATCTGTATATGCCTTGGAACAAGATCTTTGAAAAATACTTTTAGGATACAAAATATTTGGAAAACAAAAAAATCGGTTTCAATTTTTCACTTGCCCCACATGTGGGGTAAGTGAAAAAAATATTTTAAAAGAGGATTTTTCAATATAAGAACACATTTTCTGTTCATATATTTCATGCAAATGATAATTATACTGAATAGAACATAACTGTGATCTGTTGTGATGCTTTTTGACACTTCATGAAAGTCAAAGGGCACTAGAGTGCCTCCATTAAATGATTTTTATGTTTTTATGTTTTCTTTACTTGAATTTTTTGAGATCTAATATCTCATCTCCATTTGTGTCTAACACTACTTTCTATTTCAGGTTTATAGTAAGATAATGAACCTTGGCGATAATGCAGAGAAATTATCTTTGAAATATTCATCAAACCTGGAATCATATTGTGTTTCATTAACAATCCACTTATGATTTCAGTAGAAGAGTCTACATTAACAAATAAATAAATTTTATAAATTTCAACTAAATAAATCATAATTGTTGATATATTTGCAATAATAGTGATTCTTGTATTTAAGCTATATAAATAACATTTTTCACGAATTATTTATCGAACATGGATTATTTAAAACACTGACACGCTTGGCACTTTGAATTCCTGATTTAGTATTACCACGTATCACTGTAATAACCAAAAGCCTTAGAATGAGTTCGAATTGGTATCATTTGTTTATATACGCTTAATAGAAATAATTTGTGTTTGGAAAAATAGAGAAATGCATTCAGTGTCGGCAAATTTTCACTTGCCCCACCCATGGTAGAAAACAGGCAAAGCAATAAAATATTTTTTTCAAAATTTTTGATGTTCCTATCAATATTTTTGTGGCTGGAATTCAAAACTACAAAGAAAACCAACTTATCAATGCACTAATTGAATGTGTTATGGAAACCAACATAAAAAAATATTTGTATTTATTGACACGCAAAACAACTTGTGCAAAAGATAAACTTGAAATGTTAATAAACTTCTACTCTCGCATGTTGAAATGGTTCATTATTTCATGTTTCACTTATTCAACGCATTGATTTGAATGGCCTTGTATGATTGTGAAGTGAAATTGAATAATTCTGTGCTTCATCAGTGAAATACTTGCGTTTTTTTCACTTACCCCATTTACCCACTTACCCCACTGTACCTTACCTCTATTGATGGGCCCCCATCACGGAAGGTGCACCGCAGGGATCAATCTTGGGTCCACTGCTGTAGAATGGGATGTAGGATGATGTCCTTAGGTTAAAGCTCCCGCCAGGAGTCAGCTAGTGGGTTTCGCTGAAGCCGTCACATGGACTGTGTATGGAGAGTCAAGGAGGTCGAACTGCCTGAAGCAGTCGTCGATGAGTGATTGCGCAGCTTGAAGGGGCAGCTGGCGTATGATTAAACGGAAATACTCGTCAACAATCAGAAATTGGTACATAGCAGGCGTCAATTACGTCGACTGCAAGCGCGTTTTGCCGGCGATAGCAAAACTATCGAGGATGCTCATGCATATGCTCTGTCGGTTTCAATACTGCTCCCGAAAACTGAAAAGTACGCAGAGACTGATGTGCCTTAGCCTCATCAGCGCATCTGCACCGTATCGCGAGGCAGCATGTGCACTCACGGGCATGGCGCTCATAAAACTGGTGGTCAAGGAAGACGAAGAGTGCCATGCTCTCAAGGGATCCGCCAGTACTCAAAATAATATCAAGACAATAGTAGTCATATGGCAACAGGTTAAAGCGATAGCCGGGCATCGCTCAGGATGGAGATCTTTCAAGTCGGCCCTTTGCACCACCGGAGGTGTACAGGATCCATAAGTAAGTAAGTAAAGTAGTCATATGGGAGAGGGAGTAGGATAATTCGTCTTAGGACAGGAGGACCCACCGCCTAGTTCCGCTCCCAAGTATCTTGACCTGGATCAACAGACTCTATGGAGAGCCAAACTTTGCCTTGACCCAGTTCTTAACAGGCCACGTATGCTTCAGGTGGTGTTTGTGCAGGTTCGAACTTCTCCCGATTCTCCGAGATTTCCAGACGTGACAAAAACGGCTGAGCACATTCTGTTCAAATGTCCCCGTTTCGCCTTGTCACAAGACACCGAAGAGGGAAACACTCCTAAAGAAGATCCAGAGCTTGAGACTAGGGCAAAGATAAGCCACCCCACCACTGAATAAGGGGGCAGCAGGGACTATGTCCAAGGGCCTTACGAACCCTCCCCACGGCCTCTGCGAGTCAGGGGGCCTGTCTAGGACGTGGTGGGGTTTGGCAGTGGGCTCTGTTAAACCCCTACGAAAAGCTACATGTGTCCGCAAGCAGGCCCTACCAAAGCGACCTTGCGCCGCTCAAAGCGCACAACAGCCCAGGGAGTGCCAATTGGCATGGGGAGTGTCCCTACTTCGGTAGGGTAGCGCGTGAGCTGCTTCGGCAGGGAGTGAGTGATCTGTTTGTGCTGAGGCAGGAGTGTCATAGCGCGTCCCCGCTATTGTCACATCGAAGCGCAGCAGAAGTCTGAGTATGGACTGCACATGCTGAGGTAGGAGTGTCGTAGCGTAGTATCGTTGATTGGTCCCTACATACCGCTATCGACACCTCGAGGCATGGCAGTGGAGTGTTAGAGTGAGTACCCGAATAAGAGTCACATGGAGCGAATGGTCTTTGGAGAAGCTGCTTCGGCGGCAGGGTAGCAGTGGGTTGTACACACACACCTACACTGCCGTGAATCGCATATCTGTCCCATCTTTGCTGGGTTTCCTATTCATATGGGACAAATATGCGATTCACGGCAGTACAGTTGTGCACATGTGGTGCATGGGGAGTGTCCCTGCTTCGGCAGGGTAGCGTGTGGTCTGCTTCGGCAGTGGTGTGATTGATCTGCTCGTGCTGAGGCAGGAGTGTCGTAGCGTAATATCTGTAGGCCCAGGCTGTTACCGCTATTGACACCTCGAGGCATGGCAGCGGAGCGTCTGGGAGAGCATCCAAGTAAGACTCAAATGGTGTGAATGCCTGTGAGGGTGGGCACACAAGTTATAGACCCGCACGGCATGACAGAGGTGCAACAGAGTATGTAGGGTGTGTTTGAGGGTGCGATAGAGCGAGCACCCAAGTCAGTCTCGCATGGGACGGGTGCCTGTGTGAGCGATAATGAGCGAGTACGTTTAGTACTGCCATCCCCCAGAAGTAGTACTGGGAGGTAGTTCCTGGGGGAAACGATGGTGGAGCCCAAGGGAGTTTAGTCGGTATTACCGGTATGGTCGAGTCCGACACTCCAGTACACTTCCGTGTGGTAGTTTGGCAACTACAATGCACGTGTACTGGGTTAGTGTGTAAATGCATTCTCCCTTGTAAAAAAAAAAACACTGAATAAAGAAGCGGAAAGATGCTTAAAATGTTAGGACTTTATAAACCGGGCGGAAGCTTCTAATGGTCCGGAGAGTTTAAACATGTTTAGGAAATGTGGGAAGACAGGTCATCTTGTGAAAGACTGAAGTGCATACTTTGCTTCCCTGAGAGCGATGTGACCGAATTCTCCGTCGAATCCCCAGTAACATTTTAGTTTTATGCTGGTTTTATAACACTCTTGAAGAGTAAATTATGGTCTTCAAGAGCGTTATAAAACTTAAAATGTTATTTAGGATGCAACTTGTTGCGAGTAAATCGAGTAATGCTAAGTTCCAAAAAGTATCTTCAAAATTTGTACACAAACACACACACATACAGACAACACCTCAGTTAGTCGAGCTGAGTCGATCGGTTTATAACAATGTGGGTCACCGGGCCTTCTATCAAAAGTTCTTTTTTGGAGCAATCCTATAGGCCTTTAGGTACAACTTTGTTATACGAAAATGATGAAACATACACCTGAGATTTTTGGTCACAAAGCACACAGGCTAAACTTCCCACTTCCTACCTTCCCATTTATATTAATAATATAAATGTAGCGAAAAAATAGATTTCAACAATTCGGGCATGCTATTTCACCGTTGTGCTCGGAATGTTCCATGGCCGACCGACTAGATATTGCCAATGCCGAACTAAAGAAAGACATCGCTTAGCACGGAAAACAAATTGCACAGTAACAGTTGTCCAACGGAATTTCATCCTTAACACCCACGAATTTGTCACAAAGATACATCATTCGCCCACCATCTCTAAGATACGCCGCGAGGAAGGATCGGTCTGTGGTACGAAATCTCCGGATGACAGTGTTTTGGCCAATGTTGTCACCGCTCCTGAGTCCAAAGAACTATTTTAGCTGTACTATCTCGAATCCATCCGAGTCTGAAACTAGAGTCAATTGACAAAAATGGTCGTGCAATGCGAGGAACCAGTGAAGATCGTGCCGCTAGTAAAGAAATGGACTGAAGCAGGATGAATTTCATCTCATACATAATCGGGATGGATTCCAAACTACAGCTCTGAGACAGGATACACGGCCGAACGGCATTCTGTTCCGCGAATTTATTTTTAGGATGTTACTATTGAACACACATACCATTGTAATATCTCCTGCATCAGGTCTCTCTACATTTTTGACTCCAACTTCCGGACTAGATCAAATTTGTTAAATCACATGCTGCACAGTACTGCCAATGTGGCTTTGGAGGGTGCAATATCTCATATCAAGGTCTTCAATTCGCCTATTAATGAGTATTCACATCGCCGCTCATATCAGCCGCTGGGACGCACCCCTGCCTCATGCATTATGAAGGTCTATAAACTCCCTATTACAGTCGAGTCTCTGTGTCTGGTCTGTCGGGTGTCAAAGAAGTCTTCCGCAAACCATGCAAGTACCATGCCTTATCGAGCAATCCTCGGCCTGAAAGCCTTTTGAGTTTCTGTTTTGCTCGACGACGAGTCAACGCTAATCTAAATAGCATTTCTATTGCATCTCCAATTCAATCATCCGACTCTACTCAGAATCGTTTCGTCTTCCGCTCATCGTCTGGACCTTCTTCGCCAAAAATCAGCATAGATTCCCGAGCACGACGACGACCTCGATAACAGAAGTTTTGCCCGCCGTTCGTGAAGAAAGTTCCCGAAACTGGGCCTCGTGGCCGTGCGGTTAGTGACGTCAAGTAAACTTTTTCGTAAAAGCGAAAAGTTCTCTACTGGTCCACTGGATGATGTGTAAATGTCCTGTCCGTTGTCTCATGCTATATGTATTTTGAAACCCTCGTACATCTTGTTCTATCACCTTATGAGCACATCATCCAACCCGGGGCCCAGACTTGCCACCAGTCATGTGGAAGCGTCTAGTTCACTAATCACAGTCGAGCCCATCTAGCCAGTGACCCACAGTCGTCCCGGTCATGTGTTTGAGCTGGATGAGAAGGTCCTCCGCACACCATCGGCAAGCAAGTACAGTACAGCAACTATCTCAGTCATCTTTCAACCGATTTTGAGGATTTTGGCATCATTCGATTGACGAACTCTCTAAGATTTTGCATAACTATTAAAAAATGGGTATAAAACGCTAATCTATTGTAAAATTGAATTTCGCCAGGCACTGTCAAAATTTGGTAAACCAATCAGTCCCGTATGTGCATCGCAAGCACAGACATCAAAATCGTGCAACTTACGGGCTGGGCTCTAATCCCCACATCAATTAAGATTTCACGGACAGCAAACGCGAGGGCCGCACAGTACTGTCGCTGCGATGATGCCGGTAGCAGCAGGCCCAGCAGAAAGCGGATCATCGAGAGGACGCCGTCAACAGCAGCAGCACTCAACTAACATTTCAACGCAATGTTCGGACCATTGTTTTGATTGCTGTGAGAGGCGCATTGTGAAAATAACCTCATGGCCAACATTTTTTGAGAGGAAAGGGTTGATTGCGAAAATTGCGTCGGTTGCGTTCCTGACAAATCAGCGTTCTGAAAATGTTTTCTAGATGGTGGTATCTTAGCGGAAATCCCTTCCTTCGGTGAGCGCGGCTGGGTCCCTGAAATAAGGACCGTTTTAGGTGGAACTACACCCTCATTCTCGTTCTCTGGGAGCTGGTGTACGGGAGGCCTCAGCCGCGATACGCTCGAATATGTCATTTATGAAGCTGTTCACGAAGCTTATCGCCTTCGACGAGACGCCAGTTTCCAGGTGGACCTGCTTCAACGCCTTGTAAATGTAATAGTTTTCTTTCCTCCGTGGCTTCCGCTTATTGCTTCCTCGGTTGCTTATCGTCCTTGACGATGTTTTTCTGAACCTGCCCGTTACAACCGCCATAGCAGCCATCGTCGCTGTAGTCTTTATCGCTGCCTTTCCGATGCCGGCTTTCGGTGCCAGGATGTTTGGTCGTTCGGTCGTTTTGGTCGGTTTGTTCCAGTCGTTCTGTTGATCGGTCGCGTGAACCGGACGATGCAATGGAGATCGAGGCTCCGCCCCTCCGGCGGCCAGTACTATTGGCGTCCGTTGGTTACGCTTTTCGCTCGTTCAATGCCAGTACTTGTGCGGCCCAGTTCTGCCGAACGAGCTATGCGTCACGGGGTGTGCTGTCTTATCGCGCGTGCTACTCCGTTCGTTGTGCCACGAGGGAAGAGGCAAAGTCGTGGCCTGCTGTTTACTAGTCGGTGTTGGCAACCAAACCGTTATACGATATAGACTAACGCAAAATGAACTCCCCCAAGAAATTATGACGTTTGAGCGGGTCGCATAATGAACGCAAAATGAACTTTTGTTCGAGAAGACGACCCGCTCAAATGTCAAAATCCATCAGGTGAGTGAAATTGATGAACTCCTGCACAGGTCTATTTGCATATCTGTCATCAATACACTCTAAAAGTCGATTGCCCAATTCCTAATATATCTCACCCTCACAGTACTCTCGAGCAAAACCAGGGTCAAGGCATTTTCTTCAAAGTGCAAATCATATTCGTTTGGCGTCAGTAGCAGAGCAAGTGCTCGTTGGATGGAGACGCTGTGAAAATCAATTTGCATGAATAGTGTCTATCATGTTTCAGCAGAAAATCATCGATTGGCTTCAAAGTCAATCATGTAAAGCAGTGATCCCCAAAGTGCGGCCCGCGGGCCGCATGCGGCCCTTGAAGCCTTTTCCTGCGGCCCGCGAAGGTTTTCAGAATATACACTACATGTGGCCCATTGACAAACATCAATAGCTTTCATTGTGTCCAGTTTTTCGTTGTACTCTGGCTGGGTATAAGTCAAGTTCACATCATTATGATGTTCAAGAAACATATAAACCAAGAATCTTTTTATCAGCATGATTAAATGAATTTCTCACTTCATACATGCTATGAAGACTAACGGCAACATACTTTGATGGTATTTTTGGCGCTGAATATACAACGTTTTTAGGTAAAAATAATGTTGTCATACATTGCACCCTAATATGAATTCTTACCTTCTTCAAAATAAGTTAAGTTGTGGCAAAATTCGATTAAAAATAGCTTGATTTATAATTCCTGAAAATGCGTCATGTTAACGTACTTCACACTAAGAAAAATGTTCAACGAAATCAAGATTTTGTCATGCTGCTATTAGTTGGGATGATAAAGAAAAGGTTTCCGGAAAATTCAATTACTTAGAAATAATGGAAACACGGTAAACAGTTCAGAGTTCAGATTTACTCAATTTTCTATTCAATACTGCTGGTAAGTGATTGTACTTCGACTGGGATAATTGTTCTCATTTTCTGAATTAGTTAGTTTGAGACATTCAAACGGGTTTACATTTGCAGAGTCCGACGTTCCGGCCCGTTACTGAGTCTTTTTCCTGATAAGCATTTTCCTTGAAAAACGATTAAATAAACGAGTCGACACGTCGGGTAATGCAGGTGTAATTCCGTTTGAATATCTCAGATCGAAAATGTAGAAGGTTGTATCAAATACACGACTGCAAATTGAACGTAGAATTACGTATAGTTCCATTGTGGATGCGAAATTCAATTTTTTTGTGCATGTTCATTGCGGATGGATATAGCCGAAATGTAGGCAATTTACTGTGATTGTGAAATTTGAACACTACGTGTCGAAATTGGATTTTCAATAGTTAAATGTATTTTATCAATTATTTACAATAGTAGTATGAAATCTTAAAGAGTTAATTGTTCGATTCATACCAAAATATCCAGAGTCCGTTGAAAAACGGCTGGGTTATTGGCTTTTACTTCCTGGCCTCTTTTCGTGACAGTTCCAAATTTGAAATTTTGGAATGACCCCCTATCCTACCGAAAGACGTAATTCTACGTCAAAAAGTCAGAAAATTAGTACTGCTGGTAAGTTCACATGGCTTCAGAAGCACGTTTCAAACATGCTGTCGTTATTTGCAACAACAATCATCGAGGATAAAAACAGTTCAAACTCTTAGAATCGGTCGACAGATTTTTGTTTGGTAAAGCAAAGGAGATTTTGTTGCAAAACTAAAATTTCACGCTAAGTCCTCTATCGTAGAAGTGTGTAATATGAACTTAAACTCAGCTACACTGTAGAATGTAATGCCCCTACAAGTATGTTTTTTAAACAGATTCTTTGATTACATTGTATTATTGTATCAAAATTCAATTCGGAATGATAATTATCATATTATTTATAAACAAAAATTACAAATAAACCGCGGCCCGCTTCAACAGTTCAAAATTGCTGTGTGGCCCTCGATAGTAAGCAGGCTGGGGACCACTGATGTAAAGTTTTCTTTTAAGATTCTGATTTTGATTTCTTTCTGTTCGTGATTGGAATGGCACAGTATTGAATATCAGAATCACCATTTTTCGCAAGAGAATGTTTAGCCGAGACAGATTTTCTTTAAAGTGCAAATCATAATTGCTTGGCGACGGCAGAAAGTTGCCCCCGGTAGCAGACTCACAAGCGCTCGTCGGAGGGAGACGCTGCAAACCTGGGTGGTGCGGATAGAATCGATTTGGTTGTCAAACTGAAGCCAAAATTTTCTATTGTGCCGGAGCCAAACATTGAAGATTGTGGTTATGTTCGTTTCTGATCTAATATTGAGAAGTATTGTTATTATTTTGGGAAAAAATAAAAATAAACTTTGTTTGAGTTTTGTATTCTTTGTAACAATTATTCTCACATTATATTTCGAGTGGAAATTTAGTGGGAATGCAACTAAAAAGCATTCGTTACGAAATTTCACGAGATTCAGCAGCTGATCGGAGCATGAATGTTTGTAAACAATCGTAAAGTCATGTAGAGTCTAGCGCATTTGTGCGCTCTCATGCAGCGTGGAAAGAGAAATTCGAAGAGCGGGAAATGTTTGACAGCCAAGTAACTGCAAAATAATTTTGTTTATGGGAGTGATTTCAAAATATCCCTCTGCTCGCTTGAGCGCAGAAAAGCGGCTCTATCCGCAGTACCCAGCTGCAAACATTGATTCTAATGGACGGGTCTATCGCGGATACAACCTTCTACTTTTTTCCCTCAGACGAGGTTTTTCCTACCAACGCTTTAACTGCGTCTGAGTGACTGCTTTGTCGTGTTTTTGCTCGGTGAGCAGATAGTTCGCACGGACCGATTTTGTTGCCCTGTGCGGTCTGAATGAAAACCAATCAGTGCCTGTTTTGTTGTGTTTCTGCTCACTAAGCAGATAGTTTGCGCGGGCAGGGCTTTGTGCAGAAAGCAAAACGATCAATCGGTCACCGAAATTTTGTTCTGCATTGTGCGGATGAGTAAATTAATCAGAAAGTTTAAATTTGTTTCTTGTCCAGTCGTGTTTCTACAGTAAGCAGAGCGATCGGCCGGTCATCGAAATTTAGTTCTGCTTTGTGCGGAAAGCAAAACGATCGACCGGTCACCGAAATTTTGTTCTGCATTGTGCGGGTGAGTAAATTGAGCATGAGCATGAGTATGAGAAGGATGACCATACAATTCGTAGTTGCTACTCCGTGATTGACCAGAACGATCGAAGTTGCACAAGGAACCAATAGATGGAGACTGGGATTAATTTCACATCATCAATGTGCACAATGCGAGGGTTCTGTTATTCAAAGAGTCAATAACGGCGCCGGCCACGTCTTTATGGTCATCGAGGAAGGGAAGGAATATTTGTGTGACATTCGTTCTTACTAGAGACCGAGAACACCTCTGCATCTCCACGTATGTCATAGGAGTTGGACGTTGTTGGTAAGGATGGGTAAGGATAAAAGTAACATAGGTCTGGATTCACATTGGTATGTGATATGATCTATGAAACTATGGACAATAAATTTACAGACACTACTACAGCATGGATAGATTTATTAAGATACAGTTTTAATTAGTATAGAAACGAACATTAGCTCATTTCTTGTTCTAGCATTGCTAGAACTTATGATAGATATCATAGTTTTATTACAGCTTACACTACGTAAGAAATATAAAGCGGAGAGGAAGAAACATTAAACAAATGAAATAATATATGAAACATGTAGAGTATTGGATTCATTACTAATAACATGTTCCCATATCAATCATACATATTTGTAAAATGAGCGATGTAGTCGCAATATGTGTCGTTTTATTATTGAAACGAAAAAAAAGAAAGATAATGGTTTCCATTTAGCCTTGCGAGCAAATGCGTGGGATAACCATTCCGTAGATTGCAAGTTCGATTGTCGATCCCGATCTAGCATGTTTTCGGGTGGAAAACATTCTCGAAACCCTGGAATAAATGTATCTTGTGTGGCAAGCACAATAAGTTGAAAAACATTCCAAGCTGTAGTTGAAATGTAGAGCCATTTAGAGAAAAACAAAACAGTTTGAGCTCCAACTCATTGTTTTTTATGGTGATTGATATGGGCACATGAGATTAATTCAAGGAGCAGTAAACCTATAAACGGTGAGAAAAATGAAACCGGAGAGAGATCAAGTAGAAATATTTTTATAAATATGTTACAGTATTCTGTATGTTCTATTATTATTAGCGGTTAAGATAGTTGTGTAATTGTTTGACATTGTTGAGTAAAAATTTGACAAAACTCATGCAGCGACATATAGCGATTTAGTATTTCTATTGTGTGTATTTGTTGAAAAATATTGACAGCAAATACAAAAACTGATACCTTGAAACATCGAATTATATCAAAATGTATCAATATCTACAACTATCTCCATTCCCAATGACGTGTGTGTTACAGATCTTGCTAATTGTTCCATAAGCACTTCACTGTTCAAAGCCACAGAGAAGATTTCTTTTGATTGACTGTACTACGAATCGACTAATTGAAAGGCTATGGAATTTATTGACGTGTTGTAAGATGAATACAGCAGAAAAGACTTTAGTTGTGGTAGAAGTAAAATCAAGTAAACAGAAAGAACACCTCTTTCGATACGAAAATAATTTCAAGATTTTTGGTGGAATGTAATTACTTGTCATAGTCTGCACTACTCCACCCAACTCCACCACCCCACTGCACCCCCGACAGACACGCACCCCGACCCCATCCGCAGGGCCGCCTCCAGCGTCTCGCACTCGACTCGACTTCGTACTTGAAGTCGAATCAAGCACGAGACATCGAAGACGGCCCCACTACCGAGGCCGAAACACGCATCCGCCAAACGCACAATAAAGTAGCGGAACCAAATGGAACAGCACAAGCTCCTCCTATGACCAAGCTCCTCCTATGACCTACCCTACCCACTACCTTCTAGAGCCTACAAAGGAAAAACAACATGAAACACGCTCACCAAATTAATCTTTCGCCTTGCAGTTCGAAGTCTGCAGGAACAACACTTTAAATATGCTAGTTCACCATTTGTATTTAAAAACTACACACGCGCTTCATGTTTCATACATTTCGCGATCGTAATTAATATCCACGAAATCCACTAAACACAATAGAAAAAACCCAGATTAATCCACCTAGCGGTGATGGTGCCTTTCTCGTTTGTTCAAAAGGTTTGGAAAATTTTCAAATAACACCAATATGTGGATTGGTCTTATTTTTCATATTTGTTTATATGCATAAAAAAAAAATCTCGCCAAACGCAATTTGTTGCAAACGAATCGGATGAGCATAAGAGCAAAAAATGGCATTTTATTTAGTAGTTTTAAAATTAGTATTTTCGCCATAACTTTTGACCCAATTGTACGATCCGGCCAAGTTTCTATAGGAAACAATGGGACAAGATTCTGCGTCGAATGCAATCTGTTGCAAAAGACCTGAGAAGCACACATATTGCACATCAATCACAGTAACTTATATATGACCGGATTCAGTCACAATATGGTTACTGCAACCAGATTTGTTGAAATTGTGTTGCTTGGGGAATAGATGAAGTCTAAATGCTAAGAAAGTGAGCTAGACTTTTTTGAACTCTTTTTCACAATAAATAGTAATTTGACCATAACATCTAAGCCCATAGTCCGATCGCTAGTTTTCAATAAGAAAATATGAGACATTCTGCGTCGAATGCAATTTAATGCGAGCAAATCGGTTGAGTGCCTGAAAAATGAATTTTTTGTATCGATTTTTTCATAAAAAAATGGTATAATTTTCGATCCCATAGTCCTATATGGCCAATTTTCAATAGGAAACAACGGGACAGGATTCTACGTCGAATGCAACTTGTTGTGAGCAAATCGATTGAGGATAAGTGCCCGAAAAATGAGTGACATTTTTTACGCGATTTTTTCGTATGAATTTGTATTTTGGCCATAACTTTCGATCCCATAGTTCGATCTGGCCAATTTCAAATAGGAAACAATGGGACAGGATTCTGCATCGAATGCAACTTGTTGCGAGCAAATCGGTTGAGAATAAGTTCCCGAAAAATAAGTGACATTTTTTACGCGATTTTTTCGTATGAATTTGTATTTTATTATAACTTCTGATCCCATAGTCCGATCTGACCAATTTCAAATAGGAAACAATGGGACAAGATTATGCGTCGAATGCAACTTGTTGCGAGCAAATCGATTGAGGATAAGTGCCCGAAAAATGAGTGACATTTCTTACGCGATTTTTTCGTATGAATTTGTATTTTGGCCATAACTTCTGATCCCATAGTCCGATCTGACCAATTTCAAATAGGAAACAATGGGACAAGATTATGCGTCGAATGCAACTTGTTGCGAGCAAATCGGTTGAGGATAAGTGCCCGAAAAATGAGTGACATTTCTTACGCGATTTTTTCGTATGAATTTATATTTTGGCCATAACTTTCGATCCCATAGTTCGATCTGGCCAATTTCAAATAGGAAACAATAGGACGGGATTCTGCGTCGAATGCAAATCGGTTGAGGCAAGTGCAAAGCAAAGCAAATCGGTTGAGGATAAGTGCCCGAAAAATGAGTGACATTTTTTGAGTAGTTTTGCGCACACACACACACACACACACACACACACACACACACACACACACACACACACACACACACACACACACACACACACACACACACACACACACACATCACCTCGATTCGTCGAACTGAGTCGATTGGTATATAACACTATGGGTCTCCGGGCCTTCTATAAAAAGTTTGTTTTTGGAGCGATCATATAGCCTTTACCGTATACTTACTATACGAGAAAGGCAAAAATCACCATCAATAGAACACAGAATCGGCTGGGTGACATAGCCCGATTCACCACCCGCCGAGTCTTGCAAAATGCCGAAAACGAGACAAACCGACGCGAAAACAAAATTACGTGCGTCCACCACCATGGCACACTCGGATCTCCATTGCGCGGGTGAGTAAATTAATCAGAAAGTTAAAATTTGTTTCTTGTCCAGTCGTGTTTCTCCAGTAAGCAGAGCGATCGGCCGGTCATCGAAATTTAGTTCTGCTTTGTGCGGAAAGCAAAACGATCGGCCGGTCACCGAAATTTTGTTCTACATTGTGCATGTGGGTAAATTTATCAGAAAGTTAAAATTTAGTCCGCATCCAGTATTGTAGTTCTGTTTATTCAGGAGGCAATTCTAAAAAAATCTATTTATTCAGGAGGCAATTTCCTCAGTGGAACAATCTTGGTAGGCAAGCGTTTCCTGAAAATCAAGACATGTCATGTCAATTACGTCATATATCGTCAATAGGATGAAGCGGAGGGACATATATTTTATTTTTCAGATTTGACTTCTTCGCCATTCAGTTCAATCAAAGTTAATTGCCTATATTCCGGGGATTAAACCACCCGACTTGGACATTAATTTACAATGTTGAAAAAACTCATATATGAATATGTACATTATGTTGAAGATTTTGATTTGAAAAATGTATTAGAGGTCGTTGGAGCCCAAGTAACCAAAAGCTCCTTTAAGAGTACGTTATTCGCTTAATCAGCTTCACTGAGCTGCCTTAGCGAAAACCGTACTCTTAAAGGAACTTTTGGTTACTTGGGAGGTAACCACTTTCCCTTCGAAGGGACTCGAACCCACGACCCTCGGTATGCTAGACTGGTGCTTTAGCCAACTAAGCTACGAAGGATATCCGTCGGCCTTCGCAACCTAGCGGCTACTGAATGAGCTCGAGATTCCTAAATAGGACGCATAGTCAAATTACTCGCCATCCATTTTTCAAGCCATTAATTATTCTTTTTGATTTTTTTCAAAATAGGTTATTATTAAATCATTCAATTCTTTTCAAAACATCCATCCAGTCTATTTAAATAAGTCTCAACATTTTGAAAACACTTACTGTAACAAAAAAAACATGAGAAAATAATCTACAAAAATAACAAAATTGATATTAACAACTGAACTAAATTGTGTTTAACGCAGTCCCAAACCTAGGGAAAAATTTTCGTCGGATTTAAGTCCTCGTGTATTTTAATGCTAGTTTACAGATCACGAAGCTTGTATGCGGATTTCGGTCCCAAGTGTTTTAAAAGTGGCAGGATTTACGGGGACTCGTCTTGGAAATTGAAAGTCGCAGCCCCATTGAATATACATGGGAACAAAAATCCGGGAGAAAGTTTCTCCGAACTGTAAACCAGCCTCGAAACATTACAACCAACTTACAACCAGCCTTAAAACATTACGAAGGGGCGGTACTGGCGGAATGTTGACACGTGAAATCCCCATCCCGGCCCATTCAAAATACATGGAAACCAAAATCCGGAGGAAAATTTTCCCGAGGTTTGTGTCTACCTTTACCACGCATTTTTTTCGCGTCGAAATCCCACGAAACCGCCATTTTGGAAACACATGGGAACAAAATCAGTTAACAAGATTCTCTAGGAGCGAAACTAATTTCAATCATTTGAATCAATTTTGATTAAAAGAGACTGTAAATTGAAAATTTTTGTCATTTATTCTCATGTGCCACTCATTTGCATGTAATTAAAAAAAATGGAAAGGAAAGGGATTTGGCACAAAAATACAATTATTCCACCCTATTGCATTTTTTTTTTGCATTTGACTTTTTACAATTTTTTTCGTAAAACTACTTATAATTTGGAAATGGAATTTAAACCACACATTGCCACAAAGGTTGTTTGCGTGTCCCGTATTGTAAGCGCGTTTGTCCCGTTTTTTCCTCGAAATAGCCTAATAAAGGAGGGCCCCGTGTTTGGTTCCAGATATATCAACATCAACCGTTGAATTTGAATATTGTATAAAACCCACGCTACCACGCGGCGTCAGTGAGCAACAATTTAACAGTTGCAGTGCAGTTATTCAAATATGCATTAATTATTATGATACTCTGTTATAATATGTTTGGGCTAATAGGCTTGTCACATGTTATTGGTCAATCTTAATGGATGTCGTCAAATTCAATTGCACATTGATTATTCTGTAGTACCTTTACCTCTGATCAATAAAAAATCAATAAATTTCCTACCAGTAACTGTTGTAAAACCTCATGCAATTTTCTCGAAATATGGTAAATATGTGTACATTATTGCTATAATATTGCTAGAATGTTGTGAAATTGCTTTCTAACTAGAACTAGAATTTGTACCACATTTTGGGCAATCGAATCCCTCGAATCCATCAGCACGAACATAAACATTAATCCATTTCTCGCCACCCCGCACCCAAAGTTCAAATTCTTCATTGTTGGGTTCAACATAACTCTACACACGTTTCTCTCCCTCTCAACTTTGGTTTCACAATCTCTCCGATTCGGCACCAAGCACACGTACACTAATGAACGATTCGAATGTGTTGGTAGACATTTTCCGACCCATGAGGTACTAGATTAAAGAAAATCAACACAATTTCCCCTCAATTACTTGTGTTCACACACGATGGAACTTGCGTTTACCAACACTCGCCGCTGCAGGCCCTGTTTACAAACGCAGGTCTCCACTCCTCGAAAATTCAAATTCGATTGCGATATTCTTTGTTTGAACCTCGACCAGAGCTAAAGTGTTGTCCTCGCGTCCTGCGACAAGCCGTCGAAATTTCAGTTTGAATTTTAGAAGCTTGTAGCTTTAGAAGCAGCAGAACCGGACGCTCTCTATATTAGAATGGAATAGTCTTTTATTGTAGTCGTCGTTGACGAATCTGTGTGTCAAAAGTGTCAGCCAGGAAGTAGTCCGGAAAAAAATTATGTCCCGTTGAATATAATGGCAGTCGGAAGTAAAGTCATTCAGGAAAAGTGATGCAATAGTGGCTTTCAGGGCCGCCAGTTCATTATCCACTATCGAAGCAACGCCTACTACTAGGGTAGTTAGAACTTTGAAGCTTTGATCCTTCGTTTCAATTATTGTGCAATGAGTAGTGATTGACTAGATCCGGATTCAGTCTAAAATAGTTATACGTTTTGTGTAAAAAAAGTCATTGCAAATTTGCAATTTTTAAACGCCAGCACCCAACAACAGTGTTACTAATAATCGCATTTTGAAGAAAAGTATGTACCCTATACTCGGACAGCGTCTCCCATCGACAAACAAACCAAAGCCAGTGTCCCCACAGAGCCAGTAATAATTACACCTATTGAAAAGAAGAAAAATTTTTGTTTACGATGAAAAGCTGAGCCGAGGCTACTACTATAAACAAACGGTTAGCTTGTGTGCACAAACAGTATTCAAATAGCACGAACGACGCAAAAAAGTGGGAGAGAACGACGTCCAGACGCAAGAGAAGTTAACATCTTGCTCAATCGAACGCAGCTGCGAAGTTTACGCTGGCGAAGCTCAGTAAAATTGTATCAGCAGTTAGTAAACGAAGGAAGCGCTGAACGCAAACGCGAATAATTTAATCTGAAGAACTGCTGGTGATCCTGCTAAAGCCTACTATGCGATAGTGAGAAACGCAAATCACTCGGAAGAGAAGTAGGCTAGTGGAGAAGAGAGTGACGAACGAATGATGGTCAGTCGGAGGTGAAAGTTGATAAATAATCCAACAAACATCTGTGATATAGTGTAGATATTATTTTAATTTATTTTATAAAAATATATAATATACAACACACATCGCAACCACCACCACCACCATCATTATCATCGGGACGACGAGCAGTATCCGCCCACGGAAATCATCATTCGAAGAGTTCAAATTTATCGTAATCTTTCATATACAAATGGACGGCGGCTTGTAACTTGATTCCAAAGGTAAGTTTTAGCTTATTAGTCAGAAAATCTATTTACAGTCGCTCCACGGTTGTGAATCCAGTACTGATGGTTATACATATAAAAAAAATATGGGTTTACAAGTTTAATTTTAAAATTTATTAACATAACGTAACTAACGGAGGGCCATATATTTACTCAAAAATCAGACGTTTGTTAGCAGGCCCGGATGGCCGATGGTCAAACCCGTCAAACCAATCAACCTCTGTCATATAAAACAAAACGATTGGCGAGTGTAGTGATGTCTTTATTATGTGTTTGTGGGTGGGTATATATTTGCGCATGTTTGCATTTTGTATGAAATCGAGTTTTGCTTCTAATGTTGTGAATAGGGGTGATTCAAATATGACGTGCACTACTTTTTGAAATTTTTAAATCCCCTCCCACCTCTGTCACGCTTTTTGGTATACCAAGTGTCCGTACTATCACAAAATCTTGACCCTCTCCTCCTCGAACTGTGGGCGCCATTTTTGAACGACCCCATATGTGAATCCTATAGATTTGAAACATTTGATTGAGGTAATCAGATACGACGGTGTGTCTTATCGCACTGTTTCCTACTAATGATGGGCGGCATTGATAAATGTATTACGAGTTCGCAATATTTCTTGTATCTCAACTTCATCGATTTAGCATTAAAGACACATAAGCCAACTGGCTCAAGCGTACAATTAAATTTTTGTATTCTAGTTCGAAAGTGAGTATCAAAAACTATAAAATAAAATAACTGTATTTAGTCACACTTTAGTTTTTCTACAAAACTGTTTGCAGAATAAATCGATCCTAATAATGTGATGTAATTTGTTTTAACGATTGAGTACCACTCTGACAAGTATATTTAGATGTGGCTAAAATATGTTTCTTTGTTTGTGAAAATATGGAAATTTTGTTGCTGTTTTGCATGATGCAACATTAATGCAAAGCGGAACACTCTTTCACTGCGAGCGAATACCATGAGCAAACAAACTTTGACGAGAAAGGGCACGTCTCTTATCACCTACTTGAATCATAGTACCTACCTACTCTCATGCCCGCTTGCTTCATATTTCATTTTCCAAGAACGAGGTCGTTCTGAGTCACAACATTTTAAACTTGATTGCAATCGCAAAATCGATGACCCGCGATATGCGTCATTTTTGCCATCGGATCTGGACAACGTTTGTCGCATAAGCGCAGCCTGCAATGACGATGCATATGGATACATACGTAGGTATTGTAAGGCCAGATAATGCGAGCTTAAACGTCGCGAAGACCTGAAGGTCTGCACGTCGTCGTCGTCGCTATTACCGTGCTGTTGCTGGTGGTGTTGTTACCGACCATCAATTAGCCGCGCACATTATTGCTGCATTTCGATCGTTCGTCTACCTCGTAGGTTTCTGTGCGGACCGGATCAATTGCTCTTTGAAGGACTTTCGCAAGCTTAGTTCACTAACTTCTGTTTTGTGTTCTGTTTTCTGGTGGTCGCTAGTTTAAGCCATTGCGGGGCAATAACCAGATTTCAACCTAGAACGATGGATGTTCGTTCAATTCCCGTTTTCAACACCGATTTCGGGATCGATCGGCATCGTAGCTTGGTATTAACTAGAATGAAGATCCAAGTGATCAAGGTTGTCCTGCTTTCGAATGCTCGGAGTTGCGGCAAAAGTGAGCGTACGAATGGTAGGTTTCAGGAAGTAAATTGCTGCAAGCTAGTATTATGATGTCAGCTGCAAATGGGCAGATGCTGCCAAAAAGTACTGGCTTATATATACAACGATGTATTGGTGGTGCTGGCACTGCAGCAGCTGAAGGAACTATGAGTCATCATTATCATTTTTTAAGTGAACTGTTTGTTTGGTGCCATCGCAGGGATTCTCAAACCCCGGCTTTAAAGTTTGTTTTGTTATATAAAATAAAGGAGATTTAAACTTGAGTGCTTTGTTCAAGTGTTGAGCAACGACACATTTTTTTTTGTCAGGCTAAAAAGCAAGGACGCAGATGATAAGAATATTATTTTTTTTCTCATCCACCTCTGCTTCGAACTTTGGACCCATTTGCAAATTACGAAATTGTTTAGGAGTAGAAGAGTGTCTAACGAAGCAGTACACAATCCTCTAAAACATACAATAATTCGATTAATACATATTTAAAAAATAATGGCTACGGTCGTATAGGGCTTCTACAGATGGGAATAATTTTTTGGTAAGTATGTTTGATATTCCCCTGTCCATGGATGATGGGGTCAACGTTGATAAGTCAAGTGTCTGCATATTGTTAAAATTGTGAAATAATTTGTTCTTCTATAGTACACATTGCTAGTATTATTAGTACTCAACACATTACCGTTAGACGAAAACGAGATGAATTTAATTGCATCCGAGTATGGTTACACTATTAAACAGTACTGAACTGCCGTTGGACGCATAAATGTCACATGTTACATTTTAACATTTTTGAGGTTTTGATGTCTAACGTCATAATTCGAAACGTATTTTCGAAATATTTTGTCAAAGCAGAGGTTTTATTCTAGAAAACTAGAAAAAAATCTGAAGTCAATTTGTCACATTCGAACAAATGGACGCATACTTGTCACACCGGGATAAATGGACGCATATTTGTCACACTAAAAACAGCGATATAACAATCACACAAAAAGACACATAGCACTGCGTGATGTGTCCTGAGGACTGTCCATAAAATATACCATGCTTTTAGGGTCATCTACAATCCACGTGGATAGTTTAGAAGGGTGGCTGGTAAGCATGCAAGGTCATTCCCTCCTTTCAGAATTTATATGGACGGTTGTCCATGAAAGAAGAGCGGAGGTATTGCATTGTCTAGAATCTCTCCAAGTATAATGTGAACGGCCTCTTGGGAAAAGATGATATGAAACTGTGACATAATTAAAATCTGTGATAGAAGTGATAAAAAGGAACCCTTTTTATGTTGTGACATGTTATGGCGATAAAATTTATTCAAAGTATGAAACGAGTAGGGGCAGTATACAATATGAGCCACCCTCATTTTGAGCTTATTGACAAGTTTTATCATGTAAAAGTTATATGATCTTTAAGAGGATGCTCCACATATGCATCAACGTGAAAACCGCATAGAAATTCAATTCAAACATGAAAATACACTTTAAAATGTAAATTTACGCTACATAGGCAAAATTATTATAAGATTTGAAGTTTATAAATAAGGTTTTGACACAAAACTGATTAAAATACAGGTCAAAAATACACCACAATCAAAAGATAAATTAAAATTGAATATTGTGCACACATGTTTATATTGATACAAATCTGAATTTATCATAAAACTTTCTTTTTCCCAAAACCAGTCTCTATGGGGCAATATGGGCATACCTGCATATAACAAGATATCTGGCCTTAAAATGCGAACGATTTTAAATTTCAGTAGTCAAATACAAGAATATTATCATATATGTAAGATTCATTACGGAAAAATTACAACAGCGCATTACTGCGATTGAAACAGAAAAAATGACCATTGACTAATTGGAATGTGGCTGTTCGAACGGTGAAGAGTGACAAATCGGTTCAGTCCGTTGTTGTGCGGTTTTTTAATTTTATTTGGTATGGAATACTCACAACTGTTGTAGGAATATCATATTCTTCCATATTACGATACTTTTTTCGCCTAAATAAACGTTTTGGATGGGTGGCCCATACTGCCCCAAATGGTGGCTCATATTGCCCCATATAGCCTGGAACACATTGAAATCAATACATTTTCAAAAGTGCATTCCAACAATTTCCAAACGCATTTTTCGTCATTTATCGACGTAATATGAAAGGTAACATTCTCTAGTATAAGTCAACTACATTTTTTTTCGGCGCTTTTCGGAATGATTTCCTTAGGTCGCCAATATTGCCCCGATCACCCCTACAAAGATTATTCAGAAGCTTCTTGCTTCACCACAAGATCAATGAAAAACGATTTTTCCTCTTCGGTAACAACAGGTTGAACCACTTTCATTAGAGAAGTTTTCTTTCCTTCTTCAATTCTTTGAGTAGCATTTTGCCAACGTACATTTGTATCAAACTTAACTAACTAACTTAAATTAAATTAAAGTCTTTACTGTTGATATTGTTTGCGTATCCAAGTTCATAACGGCCTTTTTCAAAGACTACTTTTTGCATGGAATCCACACACGGGCTTGCAGTGGTTAACCGTATACTCCAAAACGGTGAGCATTGAAGAAGTCAGTTGCTTGCATATCAAGTACGTCAACATTGTTCTTTGCATTGCCAACCACATACTTGAACTGACGCCATGTTCATGGCGCATTTTAGGATCAAACGCCGCATGGAAAGAGTCATCGGCCATTAACGTATCCGATTGAAAGTTCGATTTACAATTATCCAACCGAAGGATAATTGTCTTCAGGTCAGCGTACTTCATAATAACTTTGAAAAAAACAGCTAAGATTTCGTTGGCTGTACGACCCTTAACTGACTCGAACCAAATGCACGCAGACAATGGGAATGCTTGGGTGTAGGGGCCAACAGGCGCAAAGCTCTCATTAAAGACCTGCAGCCTTTACGTCAATGCTCTTGAACCAATCCAACCGTTGAAGCCGTATGACCTAGAATATAATACCTATATAAATAATTGAGAACTTCTTGCAAATCCACAGAAAAAAAAAACTGTTTCACCTGGAAGAATTTTATCATTATCATCTCGATAAGACAGTCGTGATTCCTTTGGACGTTGAGGATGTTGTGTATGTCCTTGTCCCGGGCAAGGAAACTACGCCACTGCTGCTAAGAACCGGTTGGTCAAGCTCTGGGACCGGTAATGGAACGTTTGCCGGCTCCGTAAACAAAACACAATCACCTGTGTCATTTTTTGAATCGAACCAGAGGAAATCCTCTTCCGATTCCGCCCCATTGGATTGTCTGTATTGGATATTCCATTTCCTATTCCACTTCTACCGATAGCGAAAAATCACACCAAAGAAATACAATCGTCGCTGGCGAAATGTAAAAACAAATTAACAACAACTATCTCTCAGTTCACGGTGTGACAAATATGCGTACATTTTTCGCCTGGCCAGTGAATTTCGCGGCATAAGTGTCACATTCGGGTTTTGATTGAAAAACGTGGGAAAAATAGTTGTTTTTGGCAATGTTTGAGTCCGGCCCAACGAATATGAATATTCTTCTATAGTTTATTGGGTTAAAGTCAATAAAAAAGCAAAATTTTGCGATAATAGGATGAATGCATTTTGAAACTTCAAATGCGTTTTTCTCATTTTTCTCGTTTGTAACATGTGACATTTATGCGTCCGACGGCAGTGAAGTACGTACTTCAAACCCGGTAACATTTCAATTTAACAGAAACGCGTCGAATATTTTTTGCCAATATATAGAAAATAATTAAACACTTGATATATCATACCTCCTTGCAAATACTTAGAGAAGGTGTCGCATGATCTAACAACATTTTCTTGAGTATATGCTGCGGAGGTTCCGGCAGGGTCTAGTACCAGTCGTAACTAACAAAATACTAACACAAAAGACTGGGAAGCAAACGATCATCCATTGCACCAATTGTAGTTCATAGTTCAGTATACAGTAAGTAGTGAAAGTAGATACTGTAGATTTACTAATTTTGCATTATATATGGTGATTGTATCCGTTATTTCTTCTCAGTAATCTTTGTTATTTTATTCTTACTTTTAATGCATGGATCAACGTATAAACAAACCTGTTTCGCTCTTCATTTTTTCGGGTTAGGAAAAATAATACATACTCCAATGTAAAGAAAGATTGAAGGACATAGGAGACGTGACTAAGTGTATTCTGAAAGACAAATAAAATTAGTTGACTACCTTATAACACAGTAAATGACCGATAGGGAATGAACTCATGATCAGCGCTAGACGGTAAAACAAGAGATAGAGTCACGTTCAACTGAGACCTTAGCCACCTATGTATGTGCATGGGAATAGACCATATGATGCTTTCATCCACTATGCTTTTATCTACATGACTAATAGTTTGACCACCTAAGGTCGTGAGGAGGATCAATCAATGTCTTTTTAAGCCCATCATCAAATGGAAGCTCACGAAATGGTTTGAAATTTTTACTGACTGATTCTAGTTCCGAGACGATGATGATGCTATGCAAGGCCGTCATAAGTCCACAAAGATAGTATCAGGCGTTTTCTTGGAACATGGTTCTTCAAAATATGTAGTTGTTAAAATAGCAGGGTCAAATTTTTGAAGATTGTTTGGTGAACGGTTCTGAAATGTGGCCCATTTTGGCTTTTCGATTCAGTTTCGACGGCTTCCACTAGATAATTTTCAAAACTTTGGACGATTATTGATATTCATCAAATTGTAATACGATATTTTAGTTTCAAAATACGTTTTCATGAAAGGTGTTTATTTGAAATATAGTCAGCAATTCAAATTTAACGAGATGTATCGCAATTCCTATACCATATACACATCAACATAATTGTATTAACACTGACTCGCGATTGAAAATTAAGATTTTGAACAAACTTTTAAAGCTTCTTTTGTTTGATGGGGACATTACTTAAACGCTATTGATGAGAAAACTAATTCGAAACAATACCACTCACACTGAATACTCCGAACAATATTGAAAGAGACTTTTTATAAGAACTGTTTAGATCAGGCCTTAACAGCAGACTGTAATGACGAATAGACTGATCATTTAGGAGTAAGGATTTGTAAGGGTTACCTTGCTGGACAACTATAATTTGTAACATCAGACAACTCTAACTGGAAGAATACAGATATCAACACGACATACTAACAAACACATTTGTTTAACCGCCTAAATACAAGGGAAGCTCTTTGTGATTTATAATTGGATTCAAAGTTAATACATATAATCAAATATTATAACCGACATCTCTACACAGCTTTAATATTCATCATAAAAATATCCCCAACCTGCCCATACTCCTAAGGCAGTGATATACTAGCAGTATATCCCGCAAAACTTAAAACCCCCATGGGTAAAGATGTTGTGAAGCCTTATCCTTTAGTCCCTGGTGTATCATGGACGATATGAATTTCAAATTCACATCGGTGACTTGGCCCCCGGCCCCCTTATACATCAATAAAATAAAATAAAATAAAAATAAAATAAAGTATGTTTGATATTTGTGCATTGTTAAATTTATTGTTTCCAAAAAAAAGCCGGTTATTTGACTGACTTGAAAAACTACGAAGATGTGGTGGTTCGAGTTCCCGTCCTAGGATAAAAATTCGACGTAAAGCCTTATAAATAAATGATCTGAAGGAACATCCATCCAATTCTTGGTTAGCTTGGTTCTAAATAATCATTGCACATCAGACTTACAGACACTTGCTGAATAATGGCAACATACTCCGATTTATTTAAAAAAAAACAAATTTTACCGATCACACCAGGAGCTCAACAAAACCATCGTTCATGTGTAGCCATAAAATAAACCGAAACACCACCAGATTTGGTGATCACCGTGGTCAGGCTTCAGTGTTCTCCCTCAAATAAGAGCCCAGGATTGATCCAACTTACTAGCCGAGTGTGATTTTATTTATCATGTTCTGGAGTGAGAGAATAATTCAATATCTTTGCCTTTCTCGTATATTGTCGGGCCGCCACCAAACCGGACCGCGCGATTGAGCACTCGCGCTGCGACGCGAGTCGCGACAATTTGAAATATGTCATTAGTAGTGCGCATCATGCACGGATGCATGGATGTACTATCATGCGCACTAGTCAGAAATGAGTTGCGACGTCTGATAACTGCAGATATTTCATTTTATTGAAAACATATTTTCGATTTTCTACCATACATGGAATACAAAGTATACGTAAAGCAATGATATGGAAATGCTAATATCATCTTCCAAACTCAGACGTACATGTTCATGATAGAATTAGAGGCGAAAGTTTAGAATTGATAGTTCCGTTAGGATACAGCAGGCATGAAGAATGTGTTTATAGAAGTCGATTTGAAAACGAGCTGAGGGCAATATTTGTGATGGCACATATCACACGACCTTCCTTCTGCCAAGCTCCCGTATGAAGAGGATGGAAGAATACAGTGTGAAATATCAAGGAAAAAATCACAAACCCAATACTGAAAATTTATGATGATTTTTTTTTTAAATTCTAGCTGTAAAGCTTTTTTTTGTGTGGTCTCTAGACTAAAAGTTTACTCATGGCCCATTCCATGTTCCCCATGGTAATCGAGTTTGTTTCTATTAATCTTAATTTTAGATCAATAATAGAGGTTCCAAAACCACGTTAATCAAATGGTTACTGTTGAGGCCTGCTTCAAATAGTTTTTTTTTTAAATAAAAAGTCATCATGTACCCGTCAAACAAAAGAAGTTCTAAAAGTTTGTTCTAATACTTAATTATCAATCACGAGATTAGTCTTAACAAAATTATGTTGATGTACTTATGATATAGGAAATGCGATATATCTTGGTAAATTTAAATTGCTGACTATATTGCATGCAGTGTTGGAAGAATCATACTCAAATCTCAATCACCGAGGCTTCATGCACGAGCTAACTCGCTTGCGATTATGTAGAGACAGCATCTCGCTTGAGTTTTTCGGACAGAATCGCACCGCTTTGCTCACTCGTCGAAAAATGATTTCGCCCTAAAAAGCGTTAAAAGGCAATCGAGGCGTAAGTTTTGTTTACATATGGATTCATTAGTCAATGTTTTAGGTGAAAAAGGTTAATTCAATGCATTTAACAATAAATAACACGCAACAATCATGCACTGATGCAAATTGCGATTCGAATCATGAGCGATTCTCTGAGCCATGATTATGATGGGATTTGACTCACGCATGATTTGAATCGCCGATGAGATTTGAGATTTTATCAACACTGATTGCAAGTAATTAACTCTAATGAAAAACTTAAGATATCACATTACCTTTTGTTGAAAATTAAACGACCAAATTTTTGAAAACTATCTAGTGAATGCTCAAATGGACCATAGTTCAAAACCGTTCAACAACTAACAATCAAAAATGGTCAACCTACAACCAACAACTAGATATTTTAAGGTTTGTATAAAGAAAATGCCGAATACTATCTTTGTGGACCTATGACGGGACTTCATAGCATCGGCATCATCTCCAAACAAGATTCTGCTGGTAATGTTTGAAAAACATTTCGTGAACTTCCATTTGGTGATGGGCTTATAAAGTCATTGATCGATCCTCACGTCCTTAGTAGATACATTTTTTTAAATCTTTATTAATGTGTTTTTTTAATCTACAGATTAAGTTCATGACCGATTAGTAGATAGATGGAGAATGTCTCAATCAAACGTTACTCGATACTCCATAACCATACTCGGACCAAAGAGGAGAACAATATTGTTGACAATGGCATTGTTTCAGTTTCACATTCGCTGCTTTTGATGTTTAAAGAACTATTTTATCCGGAAATATTCTGGTTGATGTTTGACAATTTTACTTTAGTGAAAATGCTTTAGGATATCTTCTGAATTGTTAAGAAAATTATTTTGAGCTTTTTAGTGGAATGTCTTCACTTGTCATAAGATGAGTTTGTAAAATCCCATTGAATTCCACCACTTAATTGTATCTTGACAGATACGTATTTCGACTTCAACAGTAACAGGTCGAAATACGTATCTGTCAAGATACAATTAAGTGGTGGACTTCAATGAGATTGTAGAAACTCGTCTTATGACAAGTATCTTCTGAAGATAATTCTTCCCTGCACAAAATTTTCCAAATTAATTCAGAATTCTCCCTGAAACATTACAAAACAATCCCAAAGGATTTCCAAGAGCTCTCTCAATAGTTTTTATCCTGGAGCCCTTGGATAGATGTTCAGTACATTTTTTTTTTCGAAAGCTCCGCTAGAAAAACTTGGTATTGTCAGATTTTCTGAATATTATACACTGCGCGGCGTTAGCAGGCCTGGTAGCGGGTCACTTTTTAGTGACTTGATCACTTTTTTCGGGCTAGTCATTAAAAAGTCTCTTTTTACCCTTCTTACACCCTAAGAAGGGTATAAAGATCGCTTGAAAAATCGACTTTTTATCCGAGGCTCGGAGACCCAAGTCGTATATACCAATCAACTCAGCTCGACGAACTGAGCATATGTATGTATGTGTGTGTGTGTGTGTGCGTGTGTGCGTGTGTGCGTATGTGTGTGCGTTACAAAAATCTCACATCAAGATCTCAGCCGTCCGTGGACCGATTTGCACGATTTTAACACTAAACGAAAGCTATGACTTTGTCATTGTACGAGTTCAATTTTTTTTTGCAATCGGACATTTGGTTCCAGAGATATGTGAGAAATACGAACATGAAGTGTATTTTCAGAAAACTAACAAAATAATGTCACATAAATATCTCAGCCGTCTGTAAACCAATTTGCATGATTTAATCTTTGAACGAAAGCTATGACTTTGCCATTGAACCCATTGTATTTTGTTTTTGCAATTAGACATTGGATTCCGGAGATATATCTGAAATACGAACATAAAGCATTAGACGTATCAACTTCACACATTGGTAAAATATGTCCCATCAAGATCTCAGTCGTCCTTAGACCGATTTGGGCGATTTTATCTTTAAACGAAAGCTATGTTTTTGTCATTGGACCCATTAATTTTTTTTCTGCAATCGGAAATTCGTTTTCAGAGATATCTGTGAAATACGAATATGAGACATATTTTCAGACTACTAATGAAGAATTGTCACACCAATATCTCAGCCGTCTATGACCCGATTTGAACTCTTTTGGACTTAAACAGAAGCTGTAATATTGCCATTTAAGGCGGCAAATCAAATCTGCAGTCTTTTGTATTTTTTAAAATTGTTAAATTTCCAGAAATATCCCTTTTACCCTTCTTACACCCTAAGAAGGGTATAAAGATCGCAAGAAAAATCGACTTTTAATCCGAGGCTCGGAGACCCAAGTCGTATATCCCAATCAACTCAGCTCGACGAACTGAGCACATGTATGTATGTGTGTGTGTGTGTGTGTGTGTGCGTATGTGTGTGCGTTACAAAATCTCACATCAAGATCTCAGCCGTCCGTGGACCGATTTGCACGATTTTAACACTAAACGAAAGCTATGACTTTGTCATTGTACGAGTTCAATTTTTTTGCAATCGGACATTTGGTTCCAGAGATATGTGAGAAATACGAACATGAAGTGTATTTTCAGAAAACTAACATAATAATGTCACATGAATATCTCAGCCGTCTGTAAACCAATTTGCATGATTTTATCTTTAAACGAAAGCTATGGCTTTGCCATTGAACCCATTGTATTTTGTTTTTGCAATTAGACATTGGGTTCCGGAGATATCTCTGAAATACGAACATAAAGCATTAGACGTATCAACTTCACACATTGGTAAAATATGTCCCAACAAAATCTCAATCGTCCTTGGACCGATTTGTGCGATTTTATCTTTAAACGAAAGCTATGTTTTTGTCATTGGACTCATTAATTTTTTTCTGCAATCGGAAATTCGGTTTCAGAGATATCTGTGAAATACGAATATGAGACATATTTTCAGACTACTAATGAAAAATTGTCACACCAATATCTCAGCCGTCTATGACCCAATTTGAACTCTTTCGGGCTTAAACAGAAGCTGTAATATTGCCATTTAAAGCGGCAAATCAAATCTGCAGCCTTTTTGTATTTTTTAAAAATTGATAAATTTTCAGAAATATCTCTTTTTTTATTTTGAAATCGTTAAAAGCATGATAATATCAGTTATTTTATATTCAATTGAAGGTCATATGCATAGAAAATGTAATATGCACTGTGCACACACAACCATTCAAAAGTGTAAGAAGGGTTGCGTTCACTGTAGGTGGATTAAGTCGGGTTTTTCTACCTCAAGTCACTAAAGTCACCTTTTCTCGCAAAAAGTCACTATTTTCAACTATTTTGAAACTATTGACTAAGATTTTTTTTATAAAGCTTTATGTATCCATCGGAAGATGCTTTGTTGGTGGAAATTAAATTACGGATCTTGGAAAAATGATCACTCTGAAACATCACGCTCTTATTGGCATTTCATCAGTAGCTAACTAAAGGTGTTTTACGTCACAAGTTGGTATACAGTTATGCAAGCAAGAGACCTGTCGGTTTCGAGTTTTTTAAACTCAAACTTTATGTAGTAGGGGAAGGTGGGGAGACTTGATTCCTTGGGAGACTTGATTCTCCCCTGTTTTACCAAGAACTAAACTGCCCATGATCGCATGTTTGTAACACTCGCATTTTTGTTCATTTTGTAAAAAGCCTGTGAATCGTTCACAAAGCTCAATTTAATGGATCTAATCCCACAACAGTAAAATAGGCTTTACTATCTTGCTTATCTGTGGTAAGCTGGAAATGATTAAGTTTCTGGGGAGGATTGACAAACGATTTACAGAATCAACCGAAATATATATGTCACAAATATGCAATCAGCGTATTTTTATAATAGATCTTCTAGATAAATGATCGTTATGTGGCGAGTTATTTTTTTAATTGACAACCTTATTTACTCTATTATTTACTGTGTTTTGTTCCTCCTGAAGATGTTTTTTAGTGGCCACGCAAAATTAGAACAACTTCTCCCAATAATGACCAAATGCTATCATTTTTTCACAGCACAAATCCATAAATATGCTAAATGATCTTCACTGAAAAAAATGCCATCATTCCACCACAATTTCAGGATATTTGGATTTTGAGTTGTTGCCTCAATTTGAGGAGACTTTATCCCTCATTAGGCATCCATATAAAAATTTGTCTAAAAAAATCAAGAAAATATATATTTATTGAGTAGATATCATAGAATGGCGATCGAGTCTCCCCGATTTTGAAGATTGCATGCGCTGTCGAATTCCATAGCAAAACTCGTTCATGAATACGCACAGCAAGTAGGAAAATCTGCATATTTGGGAGTAAAAATATTTAAAAGTTCATAGAGCATAATCCTCATTACAAGCAGGAGGTCGAGCGTTCAATCCCAGGCTCGTTGTACATGAATCTTTATAATTTTTGTATCATTTCCTACCAAAACGATCCTAGGTGCTGTTGTTCCTGTCTCACTAAAAATTCCAAAAACATCCGTGGAACCTATGACAAATCGTAGAGTTCTCTGCATCTTTCTTAAGTAGGTGTTAGAGGGCAATAATTTTACTTAGTCACTAAGTAGATAAAAGTTAGCGAGTACGATTTTCGTTTCTTTTCTGAGTTCGTTCTAAGAGAAAAGAGTGGTGAGTGAAAAATGAAATTGGAAGTCACTATTTAGTCACTTTTTCTGCAACTGAAAGTCACTATTTGGTCCCTTTTTTCGTCAGCTTTGGTCACTAAAGTCACTATTTTGAGTGGCTTCGGTCGCTACCAGCCCTGCGGTTTGTAATGTTCCCAAATGGGTACTTGCACAAAACTTCACCCGGCGAATGACTGTCGAAAGGTACGCGCCAACCGATACACCGCAATGCTATTCACCCATAAGAATCAAGTAAACGGGGTGCACAAAGCACGGCGGTACCGTTCATGAAGGGTTCGCCGCGTGAAATTTTGAGAAAATCAGGCAATAATTTGTTTGTTTCTAAATTTTCATTGCTTGTTGTAGTTGTCTGATATCGAGTTGATAGTAGTTGAACTTTTTTATAAATAACACAATGCTGGAATTCCAAGACGAATTATTCACTTTTGGCAAACAACTAAAAATCGATAAAGTAAATGCAGTAGGTATAGCTTCCCTTAGCATTTGAGACTAGTTATGCCACTTCTTCACAGAAATGATTTTTTTTTTAAAGAAATTTTCCATGGGGCCATTGTTTATTAAAACCGAAGACAACAATCGCCAAAAAATAAACGACCTGAGTGTATTCAGACCAAAATATTTAAAGTACTGCAGTGGTTAGTGTTTTCGTGGGCTTACTGTAAGTGCTGAATGGATTTATGTGACCCTGTATGGAACTCTTGATTATCTGGAAAATTGTAAGTTACTATTTTTAAAAGTCCATGAACTCCACAGAGAGTGAACAAGAACTTTTACTCCGTACGTATACTTGAGTGCCAATGGAGGTTTCTCAATGTCCACGAAAATACCTAATCCGTGAGATTTTTTTTCGGATTTTGGAGGATTTCTAGAAGCTCCCCCGATTGCTTGGAAATAGTTCAAAAGTCGTGTGAAAAGATTCAAGATTTCACACAAATTTCCAGAAACATAATGAAAACTTCAACGATTTGAAAAAGTCTGTCAGTAATCTTGGAAGCCTATTGCGACTCCAGGGAGTCCGCGAGAATCACCGATGGTGGATAAAGGCACCAGAAAGTTTATAACATTAATTGGAGCCAATTTTGGAAAGATGTGAGTAATGCTGATAACTTTTCAGGAGTTCTGGGCGTTTACTTGAATCTTTGTGAACGATCAGAATTACCTACGATCTTCTACAAATCCTTATTGTTCTGCTTCTAAAAATGATTAGGCTTCTAGTAACTCAGGAACTCATATGGACTCCAAGAGGTTCTCAAAGCAGAGCCGAGACAGTGGCGAAGAGCCATCGTTCTGTAGGATGGCGTGAGATTAGAATACTTCGGCTGAAGATATAGACAAAGCGAAGTGATGAGGCGAAGGAAAATTAAGCGTTCTATGAAAATCTTCTAGCCAGGCATACCGAATGCGGATGATTTCGCACATTGAGCGAGGAAGCATTTTTCAGTAGGCGCCATGAAACTGTTTTCTCATAAAGCCTCCCCTTTTTCGTGAGAATGCATGGTGCTGAAGCATCTGTCCTCATCTTCATTGCTTCATTTATCCAAGTCCAAGTCCAATTCACATAATTTAAGGGTCGTGGCGAAACTCGATTTGTGTCAACAATAGTTTTAAAATGTTTAGAGCGCCCACTATAACCGCAAGTTCACATGAACTTATCAAAACAAAAAAACTGCTGCATTGAACCTACTACTTGGCGCACGGCCCTCTTAATATGTTATGCAGAAATCAATAACAATCATACATTTTTAAGTATATTTATTTCAATATCTTTTCTAATTCAAATATTAAATTTTCCAGCAGTGCCTTTTGTTCTTGTATTTGTTACACCTGCTTACAACACACTTAAAATAAATCGCCGAATTCGGTAAAATTTTACCGAAATCTCAACAGCAGAACTGTTCGGTAAATAATTTTACTGATTTTCGGTGATTTTGACAGATGAACAATGGAAAAAATTACAAAAAATCTGTAAAATAATTACCGAACAGATCTGCTGTTGAGATTTCGGTAAAATTTACCGAATACTGTGAAATGAGTTAAGTGTGAAGGTTGCGTGTCTGATCAAGTCAGCCTCAATTTCCAATCTGTTTCTCCCTTTGGTCTTCATCTGGAGATGTGTTGAAAATCCATTCTCGCATAGGTAGGGTAGACAATCAAATCAATCAAATTCCCGTCCGCAACGTTCATTACTCGAGTGCATTACAACCGAATTACTTGTTTTTTAGTACATGGTTGGTTTTTGTCGGTATGTATCTAGTAATGTACAAAAAATCAAGCCATTTGATTGGAACGCGATTGAGTTACTAACGTTGCGGACGGGAATAGGGGGTGCTGCCCAAATGGTCCCGCTCCCTATCTAGAAGCAAACGGTAATAGAATCTTCAAAGCTTGTTTTGCAACTTTGGGATACGATTCGTATATTGCACACTACAAATGGTACAAGTGTTTTTACCGAATAACTCACAAAAATAATAAACCATTCAGTATGTCCAAATATTATTTCAGAATTTCATCGGGAAGGCTAACCACGTCCAATGTAAACGAAAACGAATTGCAAACTAATGAATTGTCTTCTTGAGCCAGCTCAAGAAAATAACAAGTTGATCCATAATTTCCAATTTGAGATCTACATCCAAATTGTCTTCAGATTGGTTTTCCTATCCTGTAGCTACAAGTTCAATGATCAAAACCCATGTAACCAAAAGTTCCATCAAAAGTACGCTTATCAAGCCAAAAACGTACTTTTAAAGCAACTTTTGATTGCTTGGGAAATGTCTGATAGGTTTGCGAGACTTTTCTACCATCTTTCTTTATTAAGATTGTCAAAAAAATATTTTTTTTAATGACTTCTTAGGAAAATTTTATTATCATCTTTAAGTTCAAAACATTACATTTTGTTAACCAACGTACGGCAGTGTTGAAAAGAAGGCCTTCGTGATCTTCATTTATTTCTTTGCAGAGTTCTTTGAACAGACGTGTGTTGAGAGATTTGATGTAGTTCACGATTCTGGAAACAGTCTCCAGTTCTTTTTGCAATTGTTGCGGTATGGTTTTACAAACAAGGGCATATCGGAAAACCATGCAATTGGCATTTACTATTCTCTGAAATCCTGATTTGGAAACAAGCATTCTGATGCACCATAACTACTCACACTTTTTCCATTGCAAGCCACCAAATTCAAAAAGTTATTTAATATAGTCACGATGTCGTCGCTTTTGGTTATCGTAAACTACAAAAACGGTTAATTCTTTGCAAAGGTTTCACGGCCCCCTTGGTATGGCCTCGCGGAAAACCAGAATTTGCGGACGATGGAAAAGTCTTTGCTGCTATGCTATGGTTTAACTGGGACCAGAACTTCCCAGGGAAAAATTGAACGATTATGGGATCCTGCAGCGTGGAACTTAATAGCCTTGAACCACTTGAACTGTTTCCTGGGTACTTCTTCTAAATTAGTTAGTCGGAAGATAGGCTCTTATTGGTCATCGACGGGTGCGGTAGGTGATGACAGTAGAATTTCTGTATCAGGACTGTTATGTAGCGACCGGTGCCCTTCAGTGGAAAACTGATTAGGCTGATATGATAGGCATCTAAATAACTGGAAAGTATATTTTTGTGGTATGTACTCTCCTTTTCCGTAAGTTATTCCACAGTTGTTTAGCTAATACTGCTTTTTGGTTTGAAAGTCAGCGATAAAATTCTGCGCTCTGCCTCTGGCTCTATTTGGGTGCCGCAGAACTTCTTACTATTTTCCAAAAAAATTGTGTTAACTAGTAAAATGCATGTTGGTAGCGAACATGGATCACTCCTTCTAGTGCATGTACCTTCAACAGGAACTGGACTTTGAAGAGGTTTTTCTCACAATACTCATAGACTCCGACACGTCGAGAGATTTTTAAAATTTGTTTTTATTGACCTGACTCGCGATACTTGATCGGAACAACAACACTGTGTTTATCTCAATTAGAGGTAACTGCATTATTGGAGCTTCTAATCTAATTTTTTTTATTTTTTTTGTGAAAAATTCGTATTCGTCGGATACACACTTTAATAAAACAAAACAATATCTTCTATCTTCTAGCAAGCGGCTTCAATTTTCTTTTTTTTTTGGCGTAGAACAACTGCGTCCATTGAGTTGAACTTTTATTGATAATCGTTTTCGTCGGTCACTAGCGACTACCTTGATTTCGTCACTCCACAATTTCGTGGCTCACATAACTCTCTTGGTTTGGTTTGGTTATATTCTATCTATTATCAATGTTAAGATGTTTTTAATACATTTTCTCAGCCTTCTAAAGGTAATTGACTAAGTACGAAAAAATAAATAAATTAAAATAACATGTGTTTGAAATGCGGGCAAAGCAATGGATCGCCACTTTACCTTGTTTGGATTCGAATCACGATTAGTTTTCAAAGCTTACGAGCGATAACCGGTGCGGTGCGACAGATTCAGAAGGATGACAGAAAATATCAATAGGAGTAAAAGGTCATACCTGGCAAATGGAGGCTACGCCGTTTGTTTACAAAACAGCGCGGATGACTATGAAAAAACGGACGTTAAGGACTTATATCACTTATCGCAATCTACTTGACACCTTGTCAGTCAATTTAACACCAACCACAGACGTAGACATGGATTGCATCACACAGTCACACTAGCAGTACATCCCCGTCGATGATGACCTCTAAGTGACGATTGTTTTTCTGCAAAACTGTAACTCGAGTCCTCGAGTGCACTGGACAAGGGGTTTCACCATTGATCCTTTTAGCCTATAATCAATAATACTCTTTATTGCAAATTTACTTTGTTCGGTAAATCCGTTTTGTTTCTGATGAAAACAACAACCAGGCTAAATGCATTATAGTTCAGGTGATAATGATTAAAGCTCGAAATCAGAAGATATTCAATCATTTCCAGTTCAGGGTTTCTTTATTGTTATATGCCGAAAGCAATATATAAAACATGTTTTTGATCCTGATGAACCACATAAACATCCAGAGACGTTATACCAATAACTAGGCATGAGCTACGTGATTTACTAGACATAAATTGGGATTTTAATATATTGTAATTCATTATATTTGATCTAATATATAATAATTGTGCATATAATACCTACAAAGTTTCTTTCTCTATTTCTTTCAGATATTTTCCTACTAGCAGTTATTTGTAACAACAAAATCGTTGCCATCTCCAATAAACAAACAATCTAAAAATACATTAGGAAAAAAAGGCCATTATCCTAGCCCCGAGCAGAAACAGTCAATCGTGTGACCTGCGTCTTAACGGTCAAATCGTTCGGAACCGAAGCCAGCAACAAACGTAACTCGGAAAATCTCGCACCCGCAGCCAGAGAGTCTCGACACGAATCCGTGTGACAACGGTGACAACAAACAAACACAACCCATTGTTGTTGTTGCTGGTGTTGTTATAATCACAAACAGACCCAAACAAGCAGTGGAAGTATCATACCCACCCAGCTGAAGAAGCGACCAGGGCATGAAACAAGCGAAACAACACATCAGGGAAGAAAGCTGCGCGTCGTCGTCGTACATCAGCTGAGTGTAGCAACTGCACCACTACCAACGCCGAACTGCGGTGTGTTCGTGCGAGTCTGCCACACGACGCACACTCGCTCACATTCCGTGACAGAGTGAGAGGAGGTACTAGATCGGTGGACCCCCGAGCACCGTGAATCTCTACTGGGCCGTCATTGTAGAATCTAATATCGAATCGAATAGTTCTTTGTTACTGATATTGGGGTGGTGAAGCAAAAGTGAGAGCCACAATCACGGAAGCATCCGGGTAAGTAGCAATTTTGCGTCGAAAAAGTGTCCCCCGGTGTGTCCGGTAATCGAACCGGGACCATAGAATTGGTCCCAGACGCCTCGACGGGCGAGAAATTCGGAATGAAATTCCATCCAATGCTGAATGTGAACACTACTGGGGCTAGAAGCAGAGGCAGCCATTGCGGCGGCCATTTTGAATTTCAGCCTACTGCCATAGAGCTGTGGCTGGTGCAAAGTTGTGTCGATTTCGATCGAATCCTTACACAATTTTCTAGTGAAGTGACTTTCGGGAAGATGGGTTTCTGCTAGGACCCCCTAACTGGCATGTCTATAATCAGATGTTTCCCAATCACGAATAGAACCTTAAGGGTCAGTTGGTGTGCAATGTAAGTGTACTTAATTTGAGTGTGAACCTTTAGATCTCGTACAATTCGATTAGTGCTTTTTCTGTAAGAGATTCCGTGACCTCGCCGAGATCCAGTGAATCTGTTACTGTGTGATGAGATTACGGCAGCAATGTCCTAGCATGGGTTGCGTTCTAGAATGTTCCCAAAGTGTGGTGGAAAGCGTTCGAATTTACTCTGCATGAGCGGACGCGATTGGACAAGTTTTCGCCAATTAGTCACGACAATGAAAGATGTTGGTTTGTGGTTCAGGTGGGAGTGGGACGAAGTGCGGAGTGCTCAGACAGTATTCGATGGAAGATCATCTGTTTAGAGGCGTACGAGAAATTATGATGGTGTTCCGTGCCAGAGACGAACACATCCACACGAATAAGGCCAAGTTTATTTGGTTTGTGTTGGTGGGCTATGTTTGCTGTTTCGTTCCTCGCACAGTAACAGTTATGCGTGAAATCATCTTCAAATTTTGCGATTTCGCAATTGATGTGTAAATTTCACGGCACACTCGATCGCTGTGACATATTTACATCGTTCTAGTACTTCAGTTCACAAGTTGTAATGCATAGAACAACAAATTGAGATCTAAGCGATAATAATTTTAAATATCGTTTGCAAAAGTTTTTCTATATGGCGATTATGCTCAATATTATAACGGGCTACTACGTCGGAAGTGGATTCATCCTTTTCTGCGTGGTGGTGAAAGCCATGAATTTCGTAATTCGATTGCTTCTAATATGTTCCGAAACAGTGATATTTGAATGGGACACACTGAAAATAATCGTCTGGCGCAGACAGAAAATTTACATACAATATGTATCTGGGCAAAGATGCGTCAATACTTCAACAAGCAAAAACTCTTGCAATGCAAAAGAGCTAACCATTCCTGGGCATTTGTTAATCTAATCACATACAGTCCGGAATAGACGGACCGACATACTTCACAGCCGATAGAGCAGAGTGGAAGTGATGCGTGAAGCGAGACTTCTTGTTTTACAAATGGCTTGGGTGATTTGAATTGTAAGTCGAGTGAAGCGACCGACGACAACATCACAGCAGGCCGTTTGCGTTTCCTGTAAAGTGCTTACATAATGAAGTCGAGCGAGCGTCTCGCGTCATAAGATTAAAAGGTATTCTGGGGTAAGATGAACGACTCTATTTATCAAGTTACGAGATCCAGTTTTATTGGGTCAGTGAAATTACCGTTCCAAATTGATATTTTTAATCCATAAATCTCGAAAGTTGAAGAAAAAAAATTGTGTCAAATAACAAAATTCTAAAACTTAGTTCAAAAATCGTTACACCCATGACGTTAAAAAAACGCTTAGGTCGTTACATACGACAAAAACGCGTTATCTCTCAATAACAGAATCTAATTGTCAACTTTAAGAATACGTCATATCAGCAAAACTTTAATCGCCTTCTTTCGTAACGTTGCCCCGACTTTGAATTGCGACACATCTTTTTCACAATTATCAAAGTATGAGGCTGTGAATACAGGTTTAGCTGATAATGCTACTAATTGCATTTCAAAATAGTTTCATGGCAGTTTGTAACCCTCCATTGGTCAGTATTTGAGTACACATTTGAGAAAAAAAAGTTTTGAAAGAGTATAGCGCGATACATTTGACCCTTGAAGTATTGGCCTCTCCAGGGGATGGATTCCAAATATCATCCCATGAGTGCGCAATACCGCTTACTTCATTCGTTTCGTTAGCCTAAAGTTTGCACTTTCTTTCCTCTTCCGCGCTTACTGGCGGATGAGAGGGAACGAAAAAGTTGGGCAATTATTGGCACAGAGGACTGCTGCGATGCGATAGACCTAATGCGAGTTTTCATTGGTTGCTTTGTTCAGCCCAGCCCGCAGACGGCGTACGAAGCTTTGGGTCGGCTCGTCGATGGTTATCGCATGATGGGACTTTAAATGGTTGAATCGTTGGACTATTGATGGGGTGATAACAGCAGCCAACTGAAGGTATTGCTGTATAGCTATATACATGTTGGGATCTTTCCGATTATATATTTGAGTTGTTTACAGATGATGTTAGGTCATCAGGTGAATAGGCGGAAAAACATTGTGAATGTTTTTTTTTGCCATTGAATGTAAGCATAAACAAAGATTGTTTCCAAAGTCCGATGATAACAACATTAAGGGTTTTTTTTTACTAAAAAGGTGTTGATTAATCCAATATGGCGGGCTGTGACCTATAAATTCGATGCCAAACGTGTGAATGTGTTCTGCGGAGGTCTGGACTTGCACCTTCAGTGCAGCATTCAAACGATTTGTTTACGCCTCAAAACAGTTTCTTCTTATCAGTGGCTTCGTCCTGATTTCTTTTACGATGGACTCTCACAACACACGGCTAATCAAACAAAGGAAAGACAAATTCATGCCACCACCATTATCAATATGCGGTGTGTTCGTAATCGTACCATAGTTGGGTTGGATGGTACGAACGTGACTTTCGAATGTGTTGTGTTGGTTGTTTTGTATAGAGAGAGAAACATTGGACGGCGAATTAATATACAGCTGACCGATTAGGCTACTTTTGAACTTCCGTCTCGTCTCTGGCTTGTTTCGCATATAGTCACACGTGACCCCACTGGTTTGAAATAGCATAAATAAGTGGAACAATATTAGAATTTGAGCCAAAGGTTTACACTAAACTTAATGAGGTGTTGATTGCGTATTTTGTTTACCTACATACACGTGAATTTGTGTTGCACCCATTTGCTAAAAAAATCAACACTTACTTCGTACACACAAGAAATATCACATTTAGATTTAATTTATTTGATCGTTTCATTTTCAATCATTTTCATTTGTTTTGCTTTGTACTCGAAAACCTTAATTAAACCTTGTACCCTCATTTCCACAGATCGTACAGAAAAAAAGTAAGTTTTGCGGTGGTGATTCTTCCTTACCTGGTGTGGAAAGCGAAGTTCCAAAAACCCGTAAATCTATTCATCGAGACAATTAGAGACAAAACAGAAACGGTTGACAGACATCGATCTAGCCTGTTGGGAGAGTGAAAGAGCACACGCTCATTAGCATTCGTTTCCGCTTCGAGCAACGTTGCATTTACGGATCGTAAATTTCTTGATTCGATCATCTGAGTTATCGACGGGGCGCAACAGTCTTGTAAAGGTCGTTGGATTCTGTGCAACTCTTGTCGAGCAAGAAATTTAATGGTCTAGTGATAGTTCAACAATCTCGGAAGAGACGTGACACCTTATTCGGTGTTTGTGTTGGTGCGTTGTTTTTCCTCCAAATTGATCAAGGCTAACCGTAAAGGCGTATTAAGGTTGCTGCGTAGTAAAATACGGCAGTTGACCAATTTGTACGTAGACTCAATAGACTATAGGGAGATTAGTAGTCGATTGCACACACGACGACACAACAGCTAGAAGAAGTCGCGCATCGCGCGTTATTCACGTTACTACTAACGAAGAAAAAAAGGTATTAAAGTTCGCTAGGATTCACTACTTTGGTGGGTCCTGTTTTTTGAACTGGTGTATACCTAACGGGAATTGCGGTTCGTGTGTGTGTCTAGTTGAGGGTTATTTCTGAGTGTCACATTTCAGAACATATTTCATTGAGTTTTTCTCTATCGAAACAACCGAGGCCCTTCCCCAAAACGAACACTTTCGCTTTCGTCATCCGCTGATCCGGGTTCACGGTTCATTGATAACGAAACCTGAGTGGTGCGCTTTGAGCGTGAAGTTGATAGTACCTAGAGCTCACTGGAGCGTGGAGAGTCTGGGAAACGCAGGGAAGGTGCGAATTCCGTGTTCTTTCTGGTCAGTCAGCAGAACGCTTAATTACACCACCTGATCCCGTCCGACGCGAGCTTCCAAGAGTTTGCCACAGCCTGTGAAGGTTGTGCCGTGAGAGCAGTTTTACTGATTTCTTACATCTTCCACGCAAATTTGTTGCGTATCATAATAGGTACTAGGCCAGCCCTCAGTATGTCTGTCCCTGTACGCTGCTATTCTGTCGATACTATGAACAATAACATCGACCAGCAAGAGCACGTCGGCATCGGCTGCAGTGGCAACGCCTGTATGGATGACGACGAGCCGATGATGCTGCGCAAGGTTCATGTATCAGAGGAGATGCAACATAATCAGCGGATGTTGTTAGAGGGCCGGCTTGGGACACCGGATGCTGCTGATGCAGTTCTTATGGAGTCGCAGGAGGACGATCAGGCAACGGGCGCCAGCTACAGCCTGACGGCCGAAGCGACCACCAGCAATGGCAGCCACCTCGCCGGAGGTGGCCCACAAGACTTGGCAGGAGCCAAGTCGCTATCCCCACAGAAACAGTCACATTCGACAGCGCCCCTGCAGCAGCAGCAACAGCCCCAAGCTCCGCAGCAGCCAGCCATGTCGTTCGAGCAGATGATGGCCAAGCTGAGTGAACTACTTGCCTTGGAACCTAAGTACCAGCCGAACCTCTACCTGCCACAGCAGTCATGTGTAAGTATGATTGAAATTTTTAAAACATCCCGTTTTTACTATCCTCATCCTTGCAATTCCTATTCCATTTATCTTTCACTATTTAACGAATTCAAGATGGATGACAATATTTTGAGATTGTTCTATGAACCAGATACAAATATCACAATCTACGAAAAAGTTGTTTGTACGACAGATTACAATTCATTATTAAAGATTATACAGCTTACAGCCCTACACTTCGTAGATTACGTGTGTGTGTTGATCGCAAACTATCGGGAATAATGTACGTATCATGCGACTGGCACATGAGAATGATCAATCTGACGAAGAGGTCGATAAAGGACGTCTGAAAACTAATGTTCGATACCTTCTTCGTTACCTTATCTTTCGTGATGCCGCCTGTTATGTTCGATATGCGTTCTGCTAACTAAGCAGTGCAATCCAGTTTTGTGACGCTTGAAGATGGTGATGATTAGGAGTGACTATAGTTATCAGACCAATACGCCTTAGTTTTTTTAGCAGTGTGATTTTGTATCATAGATATCGCTATTGACAATGTTAATATAATTATACATGCAACTTTTTAAGGAAAAAAAGCTTTGGTGGACAAGAATGTACATCAACACGTTTCGGCGATGTATCGATTCAAATTAAAAACATCATTTTCATTGATTTATAGCCTATTCAGATTACGCCATTAATGACATAATAATTGGCGTTTCAGGGTAAATACGCTTTATGATGTCATTATTTACGTAATATTCCATACATTTTGCGCTGTCAAAAGATACCCGCTAAAAAGAGTCACAAAGAATTTATTACGAACAATTATTACGAGAGAGCTTTCGTTCTAACTGGAATGCAGGGAGAAATTCAACAAAACAAAACTGACAAGCGTCACGCGCTCTTTTTGGCAGAGAGAAATTCTCTCTGTTTTCATTTTGTTTCGTAGTTGACAGTCATGCTCTTTCTGTCGCAGCAGGGTCGAATGCATGTTAGATGGAAATCTTCTGAGCGCTGAAGAATAACTCGGATTGTGATGGTTTTGTGGAAAGCATTTTATATGATGAAAATAATGATGATAATTATTTATTCTCCACTTATTCAACATGAATTGTTTAAAAAACAGATGCTCTCTAGAATTAACATGAAGTATTTAACTTAAACCTAGATTTAATAGAACAAATCGAATAAATTTTCAAAGTTCAAGGGCCAATGCGGAAGACAATTTAAAACGTAGGAATGGTTGTAAAACGAATATATTTGATGAATAAACATGATTTCATAAATTGTTTCAATTCTGCTCCTTGAATGGCTTAATATACTTTGGATTTCAACATTTTTCACGTGGGACAACTGTACGATTTGAATGGGATGTATATATAAAGTAGAAAAACCTTAAATAAAACATGGACTGGCAATGCATTAATTCATCCAAAATCCAGTTTAAATTATATCACATTCACATGATTCGATTTTGTTAGAAGCTGTATCATTGATTGTCGAGTAGAACACAATGGTTCAGTTTCCATTTTTGAAAAAAATAAATAAATTGCTGAGTTGCCCTTCATACATGGAGATACTGGTGGAAATACATTTTAGTTCGATAATATTTTCTGAAAATTGGTCCAATCGTCCTTTTTTTATTTATTTGTGAGAATTCCCAAAAGTATCTAAATTTTTCTATCAAATCTCCGTTCGATCATAGTACAGAATCAAAATACTTTTTAAACTTAAAAATAAATTGAGGAATAGTCTGATTCCCCGAAGAACGGCGCACCCAACTAATGAATGTAGCTTCGCTCATTATCCTTAATGAGAGCTTCAAATATTCTTCAAAAATACCTTTTCATATTTTTTTTTTAATATTTTTTTTTTCGTGGAATCTTTGTTTAGAAAAAATGTTCGATTGTCGCCACACAAATGCTTGATTTCGCAAATTAAATTTTAAAACTCTCCTTGAATTCAACCCTGTATTAGCGTGCAAATGAGGAAACATGGAAACGTCAAGATATATTATCTTGCTGCAGTCTGAACACCTCGTAATAATTGGATACCCTCTCACTTAACAAAGTCATAAATAGCCCAATCTGAATAGGCTATTACCTCTGTTTTGGATGGTATCAGGTATATTAGGGCGAATAAAAAGTGAGTTCATTTTTCAGTTATTCATTTTTCTTCATTTTTATTCCTTTTTCTTCTTCCGTCGTCCTTTTTCGTTTTTACACTTCTTCTCCTTGTTTTTCTTTCGACATTCTTTTTGTCACTCAATTCTCAATTATCACTTCAAACTTTTCATTTTTCACAAATGACCATTCGGTATAATAACGGCACCGTTTTGAACACATTTCGACGATTCATTGACTCATAACTTTGTATCACAAATAGAAAATGGATTACATGGTCAGCTCATTAAATTCTTGTGAGTCATAATGTTCACCAATAGAAATATGTACGGCGCTGGCATAACGCCGTTCGGCATCATAGTTATTTGGCATACAATGAACTCTCCCTTACTCGACATTGAAGGGACCATCGAGTTAGGGAGGTATCGAGATAGGGAACACATTTATATTTGGCCGAGTAGTTAAAATTTGTTTCCTTATTAAGTGAAGTGAGAAGTGAGATGTTCGAAGTGAATAGTGAACAGCGTGAACTGAGAAGTGAGAAATTAGATGTTCAAAATAAGTACAGAGTAATGAGAAGTGAGTACTGAAAAACGGAAGTTAGTATTGATTAGTGAGATGTGTGCAGTATATGTGAGTGGTGGAAAGTGAGAAATGAGAAGTAAGTGGTGAAAAGTGAGATGTAATAGTTGCGCAGAGAGAAGTAGGATGTGAGTAGTGAGATAAACAGAAGCAAGGGGTGAGAACTGGGAGATGATGATTGGGAAGTGAGAAGCGAGATGTTGAGTAGTGAGAAATGAGTAGAGAGATATTAGACAGAACGAAGAAGGAAGAAAAAAAAAACGGAGAAAAGAGAAAGAATCTCGTTTCTTGCTTCTCGTTCCCCGGTCCTCACTTCTTATTACTACTCGCTTCTCACAACTTACCTGTCACTTCTCATTTCTCACTTCTCACTAATAACTTTTTAATTCTCTCTTCGCAGATCTCGTTTCTCACCTCCTCTCCCTCTTACCACTTCTCACTCCGCACTTCTCACTATTTATTTCTCACTTTTCACTTCGCTCATGTCACTTCTTATTTTTCACTTTTCTATTATCTCTTCTCACTTATCTCACTTCTGATTTCTCACTTATCACTTTTAACTTTTTAACTTTTTATTTCTCACTACTTCGCACTTCGAATTTCTCACTTCTTACTTCACACTTTCCATTTCTTACTGTGAATTATCACTTCTCTCTTTTTACTTTTCACTTCTCACCTCACTTTATTAATTTCTCACTTCGCACATCTCAACTTTCAGTACGCACTTCTCGCTTCTCACTCATAACTTCTTATATTTTACTTCTGACTTCTCATTTCTTACATATCACTTCTCACTTTTTATTTTTCACTTTTACACTAATTTCTCACTTCTCACTAATTACTTCTTACTTCTCTCGTCGCACATCTCGATTCTCACCTCTGGCTTCCACTTATTCGCTTCTCAATATTAATTTCTCACTTCTCACTTCGCACATCTCACTTCTCATTTTTCACTTTTCTATTATCCCTTCTCACTTATAACTTCTTATATCTCACTTATTACTTTTCACTTCTAACTTTTTATTTCTCACTACTTCACTATTACTACTTCGCACTTCGAATTTTTGACTTCTTACATTTCTCTTCTCACTTCTTACTTCTCATTTCTCACTTCCCTCTACTCACATCTCACTTCTTTCTTCACACACCTCGTTTCCATTTCTTACTTCACACATCGAATTTCTCACTCTCTCATTTTCCCTTCTCACCTCTCTTTATTTCTCACTTCTCATTTCGTACATCTCAAGTTAAGATTCTCAACTCTCACTACGCACTTCTCACTTATAACTTCTTATATTTTACTTCTGACTTCTTATTTCTCACATCACTTGTCACTTCTAACTTTTATCTTTTCACTTCTAACTTTTCCCTTCTCACTTCTTACTTTTCACGTTTACACTTATTTCTCACTAATTACTTCTTACTTCTCTCTTCGCACATCTCGCTTCTCACCTCCCTCTTCCTCTTACTCACTTCTCACTTCGCACTACTCACTATTAATTTCTCACTTTTCATTTCGCACATCTCAGTTCTCATTTTTCACTTTTCTATTATCCCTTCTCATTTATAACTTCTTAAATTTCACTTCTGATTCTGATTCTGATTTCTCACTTATCACTTTTAACTTATAACTTCTATCTTTTTATTTCTCACTACTTCACTATTACTACTTCGCACTTAGAATTTCTCACTTCTAACTTCTCACTTCTCTCTACTAACTTCTCACTTATTACATCACACTTCGAATTTCTCACTTCTTACAAAATTTACGAGAAATCGAAATATTTTTTTAAAACTTTATTAATGTGTTTAAAAAAAAATCGAAATATGTCAAACGGATACAATACAATACAATCAAGTTTTTATATGTAAACAGAATTTACACATGACATGGCATTTACAATTATCCACGTCACTGACGAATATGATTCACCGATATTTTGTAAAATACAGCTGAATCATGATGTTTACTTATGTTCGTTTGACGCATTAGACGTGTTTTGATCATTGAACGTTATTCGCTAATTGGATTGTAAGCATGTTTCGGTATGCGCCATATAGTTTTGAATAATCGAGTCAAAACAACATGATGAATAAGCACTACCTTCAAACATTAAATTTCAGATAATGTCTCAATACATAATAAGGAAATCGTTGTGCCATTATCAAGAAACTAGATTATTGTAAGATTTTGTCTTCAACAGCACATAAATCACAAAAAAAGGGTGAAAACCATCAGTCTGAAAAGCAGAAAAGCGAGATTTCATCGCACCTGTGTGCCAGGACGAGAAACGCCACTTTTGTCACGTAGAGGTTCTTTTGCGCTTGTGGTGCGCACTGTCTGGCGAGAATGCTTTGATAACACCTCGCTCGCAGTCTCCAATAGGCCCTAACCGCGTCCCCTCGTCCCTTTTGCATGGCAATTATTCATATCATAATGTTGTCAGGCGACTGGCGAGCCGAGGGTTGCCATTCGTTCCGTTTCCCTCTTCCCGAATCAACTGCCCAGCAGTACTGCCGTCATTAATGGTTTAGCTTCGCCTCGATTACTCGCTCTCGGGCATGCTTGTTCGATTGTGCTGTATAAACACATCGCGTAGGAACCAGATCTAGTGAACCCGCGCTTCTCCGTTCGTCTCCTCTCGTTCCTTCTAGCGAGAACACGTATCTACAAGTACCAACTCGCCTCGCCGCACCAAGTCGGGTTAAAAGTTGAACAGAGAACGAAAAAATGGAACCGATTTCGACTCGGAATATATAGAACTGCTGCACTCCACTTGCTGCTCGCACGGAGTTCAGTACAACGACAACCTTCAACTTTGGTCCCGTGGTCGGGTCCCTCGTTTCATGCGCTAGTATGCGTGCATGTGTGATAGAGCTTATGATATGGTTCTATATTTAGAATGATCGCTTCATTCTTAGTCCCAATCATTTGAAACCGACTTCAAAAAGAGAAAAAAAATCGATCGCGGAATGGTGATCGAAGTATGTCTTTTGTGACAAGAAAGCCATGACTGTAATAGAATCAAATGAAGTCAATTTGAACAATTATTAACGAGTGCAGCTATTAGCAACTCATTATTCATTGTTGGTTTATAGCGTCCATTTGATTGTCATCGTTGTAAGCTACAGAGGCTCTGCTAGATCCCGCTAATCAATAATTTTTGTCCTACCTTCTATTAGCGTTCGCAAAGCCCCGACAGCTTGTTTGCTTTTTGCGCTTGGCCTAGCGTTTCGCAAATAAAAACAGCGGACTGAAGTAGTGTGCTTATCGCGACAAGGGTCTTGTGACGTGCGATTGCGACACCGCTGGCTGGTTCTTTTTTTTCGATGATAATAAACAAAGAACATCGGAAAATCGTCAGCTCACCATAACCGGTGATAACCGCGGTAATTGTGGACTTTAAAAATTTGATTAAAAAAAATTGTTTTTGTCTTTACCTTAACTATGGGGTGATGTTGCGTTTTATCAAATTGAGAGCTCCATACGACGAAAGTCTTTTTTCGAGTTGAATGACCCTGTTTAGCCCAACGGTGGTGGCGTGCACTGGTCAGTGGCAATAGCAGTAGGCAGCGCATTGTATTTAAATTGTGCAAAAAAATCTACTTGGCTCCGCGTAAGTGCCGTTGTTATTTTTTTGTTTTCGCCCATCAAAGCAATCACTGTTGTGTGTGCTCGGTGAGAGCGGTCTTTGAGTATAATTAGCGTTGTTACGGCTTCGTCTAAACAATAGGAGTGCGTCGTACAGCTGAACTACTAACGGCCGCTGGCACTGTCAGTAAAATTTATTTATTCAATTTCGCTACGCGCAGTTAAAATGCATGCACCTCTTTGCTTCGATTTTGAGATTTTTCCCCCCTGGTTGCAAGTTCCGAAAGGCACAATGGATAATGATGGCGGCTGACGGCGGAACAATTTACATAGCAATGGAATCACGCTAGCCCGTTTTGCGCTTTCTGTTTCGCTCTTCTGACTCGACGATTCTAATAAAATATGGTCTCCGATGTGGATTGTTCATAGACAGTGACGTTTGTTGGCTGTCATGGTTGTCTGCGTTTGCCAAGCCAAGCACCTAAAGCTGGAAACTTGGTCATGTGACGAGTGCAACCGACTGGAACAACCATCGCAGCTGATGTAAACCGGAGAATGAAACCAGTTTGTTGGTCCTAACATCCGAATGTTGCATTGTTGCAAATTTCAAATTGCCACAGTCTGATTCTGATATCCAGTCAGTCATCATGGATATGCCACTTCATTTGCAAAGGAATTGTATCAAATTTACATTATTTGGTTCGATCAGACATCTGCGATTAATTTGACGCATCGATCCATCATGAATAGTTTACGCAAATGGAAGCATACCTATTTGATATAATGGATACCTCTGACCATTAATTCTGTTTGTGCATGTTCGATTTCACTAGCCCTAATATACATCATCCCATGGCGTACATGGCAATTGTTCAATGTGAGGTCTTCGGTTTCAGTTTCAACAACCACCCTCGAACATGAACATAGCTGTTCGAAGCCGTGACTATCTCGTTGTACGATACGGGCTGCATAAACATACTTGAATGCGGTCCGACCAACGCCGAAAAAGTGGTAGGTAGCTTCGAAGACGAACGTTTGCCTATACTTAGCTGTTGTTTGCCTTACCACACATCTGTTTATACTTTACACATTCATGATTTTTTTTATTTCGTTTGTTGATTCCTTCTGAAAACACTACCAAGGCAACAGCGCTGTAAAAACCATGAAAAAAATCAAGATGTGAGCAAAATAACAAAAAAAAATGAAGGAATTTGCGCTTGTCCGTGCGCGCACATTAATAACGTGCGTAAGGATGTGTATGGGCCTATACGGTCGTAGTCGATCAGCTCTTTAATAAAATTTTATAATTCAATGTCAAAATACATACATAGCTTTAGCACCATGCGTCTCCACCATCCAGCTCTACACAAACGTATACGACACGAGAGTACCGGTTTGGTCACTCCTCAGCGGAGTAGCCGATGGATGGTGTGTTTGTTGTTTCACCTTCGCGGTTGCTTGGATCGTTGCCCAGAGTAGCAAAACAAACCTATGCGAAGTATGCGAAAGCGACGCTTACGCCACTTTTTTGTAGTATGATAATTTTTCATCCTCTGAATTCGTTCTCCTAATTAATGGCTCCCCTGCTAAGAAAACGAACCTAATTTTAATTCCTGACACACTTTCCATGAACAGATTCTTAACGTTGTTTTATATTCTTTTCCATCTATTTGATGACATTTTTTTTTATAATCGAAACAGAATGGCGAGATCACCATCGATACGCGTGATGGGGCGGCGCACGTGCTGCGTTGCCTCAAGGTCTGGTACGAACTGCCGAACGATGTCCTGTTCGCGGCCATTAACTTGGTCGACCGCTTCCTGACCAAAATGAAGGTCCGTCCGAAGCACATGGCCTGCATTTCGGTCAGCTCATTCCATCTGGCAGTGCAGCAGCTCAACCTGCCGCAGATTGACACCGAAGATTTGGTCGCTATCTCACAGGTAAGTCCCTTTAGTTGTGTTTGCAGGTGTTTGTTGATTCATTCTGACACATGATGCCGCCTTGACCTTGACACCCAACGACACACCGTCAAATCCCTTCGAGTGGAGTGGACATAGACGGAACGATTTTCGAATTTGCTCTTTGATTGATAATTCTAATTATTCTCCTCACGGACGACCTACACTCGTCCCATCCATCAAACCAAGGATACGTGTTGGTTTAACTTGTTACCCTTCAGAGATCACCCTACCGTGTTAACGCGACGTAACGTTCTTGCTCCGCGTCGCCGACTTCATCGTCGTAAATTTGAAAATATATTTAGATTAGAGATTTTGTTTACTCTTCCAGTTAGCGGAGCTTGAGTAGTCATCCTCGCTTATGGTTCGTATGATTCCGAACCGAAGTGTTATTATGGCAGATGTAAAACTCGAAGCTGTTTCTAGGGCATGACTGGACTGATTCGTTTTCGAATGTTTACATACGTTTTTCAATTCTTATCGGGTACTATGTATTATTTATGGGACGATGAGCCATAGTGAGGCGAACCAAACTGCGAGTTATAACGGTTTAAGTTCTACCTAGTAGGAAACGAAATCGAAAACCGTTGGAATTTTCTGTTATCAGTTTCGGTAAAAAAAAGCAGTCCAATGCATTTCCGTGATTGATGCGTGATTTGAGGTAGTTCGTGATGATCGTTCATTTCGCTGACGTTGCTATCTCGGGGCGTTGCGTAAACTGCTTACTAATGAGCGCAATGTCATGTAACTTAGAAGCTGTATGGATTCAGTTGCAGCTGTTTAGAATCGCGAAATTACGTAATAAGCTGTGGATATTATGAACTTATTAAATTTGATATCAATCGGAATGCAACTGCATGAACATGTTTGTAGCAACTCTTCGAAAGCTTTGCCCTGCAAACATATTTTTTAATTAGCTGAGCTATGCTATCACTTTGTGAACCGTCCTAACGAATCAAGTCGACTCAAGCATTTTATACAAATTAGTTCTTTTTTATTACTGACAGAAATGCAACGAGAGAGAAACTCGAGTATATCTGGACCCGTAAGCAGCTCAGAATTTAGGAAGATCATATTTACTGCTCTCAAAGTCCCAGATATTCTACTATTTGTCGACGCACGTTCTTCTTTAGTGTTGCCAATTTGCGGTCCGTCCGTCGAACGGCCATTCAGTAGATATCTGGAAATCTTCTCTATCCTGGCGCTACAACAATCCTGTTTCAAAGTAGTCGCTTTCTGCTCCACCGGTCCTGGAACGGCGTATTCGACGTAGACGCTGTTTCATGCATAAAGTCATGCAACTGCTATCCGCTAACCCGATGAGATGGTACGCCGGACGGAATGTCTTTTGGTGACACCCTCCGAGAGATGTTTGTATCGTTGGACCGCCTCTGCGTATAACAGCTTCTGCTTCGGATGCTGTAACTCGGACACCGTTCGCGTGTTAAACGAACCCCTCGCCGACATTATCATCTTCATGTTCCGAGATTCGTTCTCATTCCGGTTGATGTTTCCAGTCCACCATATCATCCACCAGCGTCGTTGACAATCCTTCGTCCAGGCTGGAAAAGGGATATATGACAAAAATTCGAAAGAGACAGAAGATCGAAAGTCACGAAGATCTAAAAGGACAAAAGGCAAAAATAATGAAGTAGGAAGAAGAGGACCAAGAAAAAAGGAATGAGAAAGAAGAATATTATGATTAAGGAATTAGGAAGAAGGAGCAAGGAAAAAGACAGAAGGAAGAGGAAAATAAGGGCGATGACATATTGACGCATCGAGCGATGCGGAATGCGTCCAAGAACTCGTAAAGCAGAATATCAGCAAGAGAAATTCTTTTGTCTTGGATTCGTTCGCGCACGCACACGCGTGAGTTTGTCATCGGCCTAAGCATCGATCTTTCGACGTTTTGTCTTTTCGACCTTTTGTCCCCCTGTCCTGCGAAGGGGGCACAGGATGATGAGCCCCATGCCAATTCCATATCGCATACCGACGCTTCGAAGGGCTCCACCGACATCTATTGTGCTTGTTCAGACAGGCGCTCTGCGATGTTTATTTTGCCTGAAGTCTTCGCAATTCCTGATCAGATAATCGGCCCAGCAAATCCAGCTACGAGAAACTTTGCTTCGTTTCTGCTCAGATTCGTACAAACTTCTTCTCCGATGACTATCTTCTCCAGGGCGCGCCCATTTGTTCATCGACAGCGTGATAAATTGTGCCACCTCGGAGACATTGGAAACTATTTTGGCCCTGAAGATGATGAACATTATCAGCGGACTCTCCACTTTGCCCCGCTCCAGATGATAGCTTCGCGGCAGCTTGTTTATGTGATCGGTCAGTCGAGCGGCTTTCAAATGGTCGCACAACCGAATGATTCCGAAATTAATAAACGTCTCCAGTCGATCCGCTCTAGGTTTTGGAGCGTTCCTTTTTCCTTTCCTTTGTTAGCAGCATCTTCAGCAGCTTCTCTGGCTTCCCGAGCAGATTCCGGTCCGGCTCAAATCAAAACCGGAACGGAATCAGGCAGAACTAACCGACTCCTGATTGCCGTGAGCGCGTTTCCTCGTAGGCAGTACTGCAGAGCAGATTCAGATCTGATTATCTCTCTACACGTCGCTGTAGTGTGTTCGAAGCTGCGGCCAAAATTACGGTTCCCCACGAAACTTTGGACTATGCTGCAAAACCTCTTTTCGAACGGCTTGCTGCTGTTCTCTCGTAATTCGATCGACCCGATAGGTCGTTCCGATCGATTGCCAACGTAACTGCCACCTCGACCTTTGATCGGATGCCTCGTCCCGTCTAGTGTTACCAGATTCGGCTTGACTGAAAAGAGTACATTCACACTAAGTGAAAATAGAGTACAAAAGAGTACAATCCATGTTTTTCATTAATTCATTTAAGTTCGATATTGTACCGTTCTGATTCAAATCATGAACATGACTCGAATTCTGAGCACCTGCTTTTAAATGAGAATTTCATCATTATTTGCGTGATTCTTTCCATGGGATGGATGTTGAATTTGGCTGTAACCTTGATCCTCCGTACGGAAAACCGATGGAATTATGAACTGTAGGATATTAAAACGCCAGTGTTTGGAATATGAGTCATGTTCGGAAATTGAGTCAAAACGGTTTGTTTTTTGCTCGTATTTGTGGGATGGAATTGTGTTTGAAACCGTCTGATGAGAACGAACGTTTAAATATTATTCCCAATTCAAACACATGGTAGTAACCATATGTCCGGTCCAATATGCAGTTTGTTATTAGGATTTGTAGTTTGTGTCATATTTGATTTGATTGTGTTGTGTTGGCTTCTTAAATTTTTGATATCTAAATTTCTCGAAAAAAAACTGGCGACCTATCTTAAATTTCGCCGTTTCAAGGGACAGTTAAACAAATTAAATATCATGAAAATAATAAATACGTTCAATTCAAAACGTGACTTACACAATCTTAGCGTATTTTATTTGTACAAACTGAGGAAAATTGATTCACTCTGCAATGTTAAGTTAAAAAATCAAATTTGTACTAACAATTTTTAAAAAGAGTACGTATAACCTTTTTCTCCGAAAAAGAAGAGTACAGTATTTTTCTGTCTCAAAAAGAGTACATGTACTCTTAAAAGAGTACGTCTGGTAACACTAGTCCCTTCGCGTCACCGACTGTTTTTCGATGGATAGGTCGACGACTCGTTACTCGTCTTCTTCGCTGGACTCAGTTTCGATGTCGACGACTTCAGTCACATCCTTCACCGGTTTTATCGACTTCATTGTGATTACTTCCAGCGAGTTGGGTGGGACTCCACTATTTGGGGACGTTTCCCTGAAACATGTGGCCAACGAATGCTTGTCTGCCTTCGTAGACTGCTGTAGCTATTAATCCGCCTTCCGGTCCGATGATTCACCATTCGAGCTCCCATCGACAGCGCCGTCTTTGTCTTTCCACGCGGTCACTCTTTTGATGTTGCCATCAATTTTTTTCCGGAAGGTAGCTCGCTTCTCTGTTGCTCCACTATCTCGCGTGTCGCGTGTACCTGGAGCTCCAGCTCATACATCTTTTGTACCTGATCCAGTTGCTTTTCGTTCAACGCATTCTGCCGTGCCAGTAGCTTCTTCTGCGCCGTCATCTGCTTTTCCTTGATAAATTGTTCCTCCTTCAACAGCTTTTCAATAGGATCAACGTCGGAGTCATCTCCCTGCTCAGATGCTTCGTCGCCTTCATCGGACAACTACCAGTGCACGAAAAATGGGCCCGGTGTGTTTACGTTCCCGTATTGGACACATTCACGTCCTTGAACTTTGATTCCGACATCGAGCAAAATAAAAATTCCTCGTCCTTGAAAGGTGAAGAATCCGAGTAAAAATTTTTAATTTCGTTCGCCGACTTGATAGCTCAAAAAATTTCCGTCAAATATAAAAAAAGGGCCTATTCGCTAAAATTGTGTGACCCGACTTGATCCGAACAGGGTTTCTTATTTTATTTTTGGAATATGATTCGTCTTGCCCAAACTGCCCGTTCCATCTCGCGGTGGTGTGTCACCCGTGAAATAGGAAGTATGAGAACTCATGAAGGACAAAAGGAGTCTATGGTTTCTTAACTTGACTCATACCAGATAATCCGGTTTTACAATCAGGCGAAGTAGTAGTAAGGTCTACTCTTTGGTAGCTACAAGTTGTTTGTTTTGATTAAATTTGTTACAGTCGACAGTCAATCAATGATGAGAAAACATGTTTGCTTGATTCATTACTTTGCATTCGATATCTTCATCGCAGAAATATGAGAATAAAAAATTGACATTGCTTATTTGCATGTATCTTTGTCGTTCCGTGAATATCATATTTCAAGAGTGTGCCCCTTTTTGCTCACTGCCTGGCCTGCATCTACCTCCACACAATCAGCCAAGCTGGTTGTTTGTTTACTACTGGCTGATGTCCCTGAACGTGGGGGCGCTTTATTTCGTTGTCGCCGTGCAGCGCACAGTCGGCAGGCAGTGGTACGATTAAATTGCGTCGCAAAATGATGCCAATTTTTTTTTCGCCTATGCTGATGATGGAGAAGCGCGTTTCCTATGCAGAGTCGAACGGGAAATTTGTGTATTGTGCCACTTTGTGGAAGCTCTCGCTGGAAGTCCTTGGGGCTATTTTTAGACACCGAAACCTGTTTTTTTACTGAGGCCGTATCAAGTTGGATGAATCGACTTTTTCATCTCATTGGAATTCAAACTCGAATGTTGCATCGCATTCCGTGAGGGTTTGAGATTCGTTGAAAAACTTCCTCGTTCGAATATCGAAGAAATTGATCAACCATGGGCTACTTCGATCCGTTATCATCTTCGAATTTTGACATTGCGTAAGTAAGCTATGCAAATTAATTCAGTTTTTTTTTCACAGCTTGCTTAACCAAATACGTCTCGAGCATGGTGTGATGGGTGGCATCGGTATTATCAAGCCTATAATTAAGTCGCTGCGTCGATTACGGCCTTTACAAGGCAAACACTACCCATAGGGGTCATTCAACAATGATGTCACATGTTTTAGGGGGGGAGGGGGTCTAAGATTTTGTGACACCACATATATTGGGTATACAAAAAAGCGTGACAGAGGGGGGAGGGGGGGTCTAGAAATCTCGAAAAGTAGTGGACATCATAGTTGAATCGCCCCATATCTTGCAACACTATCGACTGGACAGGCATGTGTAATAGTCGTACGTTTTACTCATCAATGTCTTCATTCAGCAGAGATTGTAGAGGAATGTATTCTCCAATCACACGTCCAGCGATTTTAGGGATGTCCGTTCATTGAATACCTAATTAGACAAAAAAAAAAACAAAATTTCCAATGCTATGTTGAATAATCCCAAGTAATTGATTGATATTCATGTGAATTAATCAAATAACCCTATCAATTAGTAAAGGTTTCCCCAACATAATTTAATTTTATTTATATATGCTGTTCATTCGAAATTGTATGATTTTACAATCGTTCGTTTGCAGATTTATTTAATTTTATTAACATAATGCCAACAGACTAAAGTTACTTTTACAATTTTTAAAAATTCGAACACCGCTAATCCCATTAAGCGGCCAGCTCTAGTGATCACGACGACGCAGCGTGATGTTCAAAGTGCGTGTGCTTGGGGACATTGCGGGGTGTGCAACATTTGCATACACGTGTGTATAGATCCGCGCACTATGCTCGCGCGCCTCGACGCTCTTATCGGTTTCCATTTTCACTTTCCTCCGATGTATGCTTCGCACTAAATGGCATCGTGTGGTGGTGCTGCTGCTGCCCGGCGGTACGGGCGATTTAGAAATTCCAACGGCCACCACCACCATCCGCGTACGAGTAGTATGACCGTTTGACTATTTGTGTGCTTTACGATTATTTTAAGACAAGCGGTGCGGCGAAGGGAGGGATCTTCTACATAACCTCACTTGAACGAACGTGGGCACGTTGCTCTAAGACGGACTACGGACGATGACGTAAACTTTTGTAATCACATTGAACTTCCCGTGTGCAGCGGGGAAATAGCACAAGCACGTGTTTTCTAACCTGCATTCGTTTCCTTCTTACTATCGCCTTCTTCGAAATAGTGTCGTTGCACGTCACGTGACCTAGTGCGCATGGCGGACATTGTTGCCAACAAACTTGGTGTCCAGATGAGCAGCGCTCCGGTGACGGCCCTCGGTTTCATCCGGCTGTTCTACTACATCTTCGAGAACGCCGCCAATGCGCTTGGGTTGACGGACATCTTCTCGTCGGCCGTCTCGCTGGCCGACCTGGAAATGCGGCTGGAGATTTTGGCCTGCGACGCCAGTTGCGCCAGCATCCGCCCTTCGGAGTTGGCCCTGGTCATGATCTTCACCCAGATGGATGCCCACGTCAGCGCGAACAAGGAGCACGGGCTGTACAACCAGCAGATCCACGATCTGGTGGACTACGCCATCCAGCTGCAAAAGTTTTGTCGGGTAAGAGGAGCACCGTACTCAATCGCGTTGAATCGATCGAATATTAAATATTTTATGAACCTTATTTGCAGATCCCCGACAGGAGCTTCTTCTACAGTCACAGTATTGTCGCCAAGATACTGTCGCAGTACAACGGCCAGCACAAGATGCCGTACAAGCAGCGACTGGTCTGGAAATTGTCGTCCCGCACGATGAAGGTGCTGCGTCCAACGGACAAGCTCACCTCGTATCTGCCCACCATCGCAGAACATCACGCTCACAACAGTCACGTTAACAATAGTAACCTTAGATTTAGGTGAGTACAAGCACTGGTTCTAGATTAGGACACTGAAATGCGCTTTTTTATGCCAAGTTTTCATTCAAGAAAACTGATGAATTACTTTTTGTAATGCCAAAGTTGCAAAACAAAGTAAATTAACGAACTGATTAAGTCGTCAGCGTCTCAAAGATTGTTCCCAATAATTAAATTTGGCCATAAAATGCCAAGAGGGAGATATTAGTTGGAAAAAATTGTTTGTTTCAGTCTTATTTATTTATTTTTATTCCCCATCTTTTTCATTTTCCATAGACCAACTGGACAAACGAAGGCATTTATGTTTATCCCGCCTTATATGTCCTTTTAAATTGTAAAATATTTTGAATGCTTTAACGACAATTTTTTTGAACTAGATTTGCCCACCCTCCTATTGTTAAATCTTGTTATCAGCACCTCGTATTTTCTCGTGCGTCATCAGTTCAATAGTCAGCGCACTTTTACTAAGAAAGTGTTTCCCCGATTTCCAATTCAAGTGAATTTATTATTCACTCATCATTACTCAGCTTCCCACAAGCCAATTATGTAGGCAATTAACCCTTCAATTTGTTTCCATTCTACTTGCAGAACCGGTAGCGTCAGCTCCGAAGATGACGGCGAAGATTGGCCCACATCACCCATTGTAGCAGTTTGTGAACAGTTTGACGAGTAGAAGATCCCCCCGCGTATAAGACACAGACAAACAGACATTCGCGACACTACGCGCGCGGGTGTTCTGTTAGTTTTCTTCGGAGTGATCGTTCCGAGATCGTACAGACAGACAGTGAGTGGCGTCATTTTCAAATCCGTGTAATTATGAGGAAAAAATCTATACCCATAGGAAAATTATTATTGTTTTGTCCTGGAAACCCAAGTACTACAAATCGTGACTAGTAAAAGTGTTTACAATTTGAGCGTTGATTAAAGAAAACGAATTCCCCCCGCGGACGGGTCGGTGAAAGAACAGAAACTGTGTAGTACGGTGTTTCTTTTCTGAAAGAAGACATTTTCTTTTCGGGAGAAGTGAACGAACCGTCGGAGGAACTCTTGAGTGTGACTGTAGAAGATCGAAGAAGAAGCGAATAGAGCAGCAAACTTATTCGCGTTTCAGTGGTCTGGTGTGGTGAGCCTTGTTGCAGAGAGGGTGGCGAGTTATCAACAACATCAGAGTCGGATGTGTTTAGTGTGGTGTGTCAAGTATTCTGCATTCCAGTCTGGTCTACAATAACGTCAACATCATTGTCTGCAGAATATAGGCGGAACTTGCAAGAAAGATCCGTGTGTGTATGCTGGATTCTCAAAGGAGAATCACTAACATTACATCAACAAAAATACAAAAAAAAAACATCAAAAAATACCTAAAATACATAAAAACGCACACCCTTGTGAAGGCGAACAGAAACGTCGGTGGCGCTGTTGGAACCTGGAGATTTGACTATCAGAGAGAGGAACGAACAGAGCAATAGTTTGACCTACCATCACTGTGTGGCAGTGTGACAACGTTCTTCGCATCAAACGTCGAAGCTTTTCCGGGGATTGGCCGCCATTGGACGCCTTTTTGTCGACAGAGGCGTGTTTGCTAGTAAGATTATATTTTACTTTTTTGATTTTAAACTAGATCTAATTAAATACACAGATTTAATTAATCTAAGCTGAAAAAGGTTGAAGCAAAATCCAAAAACAAAAAAAAACAACAACAAAAATCTTGGAAAAATTCAAAACAAAAAGAACGAATCAGAAAGAAAAAAGCATAAAAGAAAATCAAAAAAAGTACAAAATATACAAAAGGTAAAAAAATCTAGGAAATAGGTGTTTAAAACGTAAAACAAACCTAAGCAGAGAGAAGGTGAAGATCCAGGAAAAGAACGAGAATTATTCTAGAAGGTTTAACAACAGACTAACAGACTTGACACTGAAAAAATCTCACAAGAAAACGAAATCGAGAATCGTGACAGCAAACAGCAGAAGTTTATCACAAAAAGCCAGTACTAATTGTGTTATTAGATTTTTACGCATCAAAAGCAAACAAAACCAACGTTATTATAATAAACAAACTACGGAAAGTGTAAGCTTGTGTGATTTTGTAGTGAATTTCTCTCATTTTCTTCTTATAAACAGAAAAAGTAGCCCACTTCTAGATCCCAAACGTGTAACAAATCAAGTAAAAACAGTAAGTTTCCAATAATCAAGCGCATAAAAAGAATCAAGTCGGAGTTTGTATCCCAAATTACGAACTCGATCCGACTGATACTAAACATTATCAAGCATAAATAAAACAGAAAAAAATCAAACCAAAAAAAGGAAGTCATTTCAATCAGTGTAGTAGTGAAAATTGTCTAATCGCTTTCTATTGAACAATACGAGCAGGAAATCGATTCCAACAGCTAATAGCACAGTTTATTATTACACATAAGAAGAGGAAAAAAAGTAGAGAATTGAACTGCAAAAATAGTTAATTGAAATCCGATTTAAACAGAAAAACAAAGATTAATCAGAATTCAGCAAAGCCCACAACGCGCGCTTGTTTGTGTTTCGACGTCGTCGTGCAGTAGTAATAGTTGTGAGATAAGAAACCAGAGGCCAAGTCGCCAACATCTTCAAGCAAAAACAAAACGAAACAGAGAAAAATCTCTTTTTCCACGTTTCACTTGTTCGTACAATCCGAACAGTGAGTGGAAATACAAAACAAGAACAAATCGAACAATGACGACGAATGTCGCCTTAGAAGCCCAGGTGGAGGAGGTGGAAACCGCGCCCGAAAAAGGCGTTGTACCGGTGACCGGGTGCAGCAATGCCGTCCTCCGTCATCGATGGGCTTCGCATGGAAACAACAACCGAAAGAAGAAGAAGAAGCGTCCAACTTCGTAACGACGGCGGGGATGAGATGGTGGGATTTTCAATTCTCTGCAGCGTGGCGTGTGCGTTCGATCCGGAAGCAAAACCTACTGTTCTACTGTTTTTTCACTGTTGTCTGATCTCGAATACTTCCGCGTTCGAACCCCCGGGCTAAAAGATGCGAAAACCCCGTTATCCCATCCCCACTGAGTCGTATAAAAAATAAAAACAAAAAAACCAATTTAGTAAAATGAAACAGATCTTGTCTCTGAAAGTATAAAAAATGAAAAAGTAAACAAGAAGGCAAACTGAAGAATATAGTATTTTAACTATTAAATATTAATTTATAAAGCAAAGTTATTGTGATTCGATTAATTTAAAACAAAAAATGAAGTCCCGTTTCAAGGGCGAAATGAGAGCGAGAAAAGCAAGCTTTACATAAAAGAAAGAGATTGCTGGAAACAAAAAGTAAGAGAACTCTGGTTATCTTTTTTGTGTAACACAGTCCGTTATTTTTTTTAGAAAGAGCAAAACAAGGCAAGCACTATTATTCATTAATATTTGTGTACCTACCTTTCTCGTTTATATTTTTGTAAATTATTTTCCTGTTTTTAAACAAATTATTTATTTATGAAACAAAGAAAAAAAGTAAAAACCAAGTGCAAACACAAACTAAAAGTGAAAGAGACACTTACTAGAAAAGTGACTAAGCGCAGAGTCCGCTGAGCGAATCTGAAAAAAAGAGAGAGAATAGAAGAAAGCAACTGAGAATAAACCGAAAAAGAGATTTTTTATCCACCATTAATTCCATCGCGCATGTGTGTTAGTTTTGTTTTCGGGACAAATAAAAAATGCACTTACCCGAAAAAGAAAACTCATCAAAACAAGCAAGAAAAGTAAGAAGCACTTCATAATTCTCGTTCGCATAGTTTTTATTTTTTGTCGTAAAATCGTGTAATCGTACTTCCAAAACAAAAAAAAAATACAAATCTTTTTTATATATACTTATTATATGTGTACGTATCTTCCCCGATCCTCCCAATCCCAACATCTCATCAATTGTGTTCGTTTAAATCTCGTACTCTCATACCCACGGCTCATAAACGCCCATTTCACTGGTTTGAAGCAAGCGTGGTCCATCGCCAATCTCTTTTGTTCGTTAATCCATCCTTTCCCCGATAATTCGTCATCCCTGCCCCCCCGTGGTAATTATGATATACATTGTTTAAACTAGTGATAAGAACACAAACAAACAAACTGAGCGCAGAGAACGACCCTCCTCGAAGGAATATTTTGAAAGAGAGCAGCAGAACCGAAAAGAACAGCAGGAAAGCGCAGAAGAGTTTCAAAGCATACGCATACACACACAAAGGCACGGATTAAAAACGATATGAAACCATGAATCATACAATTTCGTTCATGTCTGCGCAAATAGCACGCAATGAGATAGAAAGAGAGAGACAGATAGACAGAGAGATCGTGCGCGAGAGTGAGAGAAAAATACATTCTGATGATTATAATTATGTATGATTTATATGTATCTCATGTAAGGCAAACTAAAAAAATGTGAAAGCAAATGAAAAAATGACAGAAAAGATATGTGCAAAATGGCAATTACAGTTTCATTTGATATCAAATGAAGAAAAAATAAAAAAAAACCTTGATTTATTTATAAAACGCTTGGATTGCTTGAGAAAAAAATCCGAAACACCTTGGAGGAATCGATCGATGTCCTGAAGCTTAATTTAACTAGGCCGTTTTCAGCCAACATTATTCCTTTTGTTTTTATGTTAACGATGTAAGAGCAAATGTCAGAATAAGTAATTGACTAATGAAACTAATCCCATTGAAAAATTTCCTGAAGTAATTTTACACTTCAGGAAAACTCGGCCGAATTTTAGTTCTCGTGGGTTTTCATCCTTCGCGATTCATGTGGTGGCTTTGCTTTGTCAGATGTTATATGCCCCTATTGTTGTTTACGGACGAACGAAATTTTCAAACGAATCCAATTTGTTTGAATTGTTTCCCAATTTGATTTTGCTGGCGCAAACGAGAATGCGCATCAGCTTTCGTTCGAAAGCACGTTTGTACTTTAACAGGAATAAGGGTGATATTGTACGTAATCACGTTGTTGACGATTTCGTGGCGGCATATGACAGCATTGACAGCACAGACCGCGTAGAGCCATGGGAAATAATGGACGAGACCTGGTGCCTTATTACGCATCTCGACAGCATTTTCGTACGACGGTTTACATGGTTTGCTCGTTTCGAGTCGAGGTGCGCAATGTTAGGGAACCGATTCTCTTACCGGTCTCCAATACCTCTGGAAGATTGTGGTATAGTTGTTTTAAATAAATGAAAATTGTATGTGCATGAAGCATAACCCTCCAAATTGTCCAGGAGTAATGTGTTCAATTGGTCTAACAGGACAACTCCGCCTGATATAAAACCAATAGCACTCCAGTGTATCCATATAAGTACCCACAGCCCTTACAAATGCTTCACCATTCAAATATGTTCAATGTTTTAGGGTCTCCAAATTATCCCGAACTTGAGTTCAATCTAGCGTCTCCAAATTATCCGGGAGTTGTTCAATTGATCTACTAGATCCACTACGCCTGGCATCAAACCGATAGCAACCCAGCGTATCCATATAAGGTCCTAGAGCCCTTGTAAATGCTGCACCATTTCAATAAGTCTAACGCAGATGTTCTAGGTTCTCCAAATCGCCCGGGTGTTCAATTGGTCTACTAGCTAGGTCAACTACGCCTGGTATTAAACCGATAGCAACCCAGAGTGTATAAACTTGATTAGAGTCCTTGTGAATGCTTCATTATTCAAATAAGCCCAATGCAGATGTTCTAGGTTCTTCAAAATTTCCGGCAGGTTAATTACGCCTGGCATCAAACCGATAGCACCCTAAATGTCCCTAGAGTCCTTGGGAGCCCTTTATTGTTCATATAACTATAATGCAGATTTTCTAGGCCTTAGGTCAACTTGGTAGTACAATTCATATGAACACCAGAACAATTCAAAGGACACAGAATAATAGCTGTAGCCTGTAGGCTTATTTGAACAGTTGGGGGCAGCAGGGACTATGTTCAATGGCTTGACGATCCCTCCCCAGGCCATCTGCCTCCATCTGTTGTGGGGATTGCCAAGGATGCGGTGGGGTTTGACAGTGGGCCCTGTTAAACTCCTATAAAAAGCTGCATGTATCCGCAAGTAGGTCCCACCAAAGCGACCGTGTGCCGCTCAAAGCGCACAAGCCCAAGTCTTGGTGTCAGGTGGGACACAAAACAGACCTGCCACGACGGCCCTCCGACGAGACAGGAGGTTTGCGCAGGCCCAAGAAGCCGCCTGTAAAACCAATAATTACGAGCAATATAAGAGATAATACGACTTGATATAATCGGCGTACCGCACTAATAACACACGAATGTTCTATGAGAAGTTGAACCGTGCACGTAAGGGCCACGTGCTACACAGCCTGTGTAAGGACATAAACGGGTGAAAGGTGGCGACAGCACTACGAAGAACACCTGAATGGCTATGTGGTAGATGGTGATGAACCTGGGAGAACGCGCGCAGGACATAATTTTACCGGCTCCGGGTCTCCAGAAAATCCAGGAGGAGATTGACCGGCTGAAAAACAACAAAGCCCAGGGTGGCCACTCACCCGGGAATCCGGGAAAACCGGGAAAAACCCGGGAATTTGAAATCACCGGGAAAAACCGGGAAAACCCCGGGAATTTGTTGAAGTCGCAGGCATTTTTTTCAAATTTTTTAAATTTATAATCCAAAAGTACCTACATGTTAATTTTATGTTAGCTGATCTGATTATAACTTTAAAACACTTGAATTCTTGAATTCGAGGCTGTATATTTGAAATGAATTATGAGAATTACTCGAAAAAAGCATCTACAAACCAGGACAGATTTGCGATTTGGGCGTAACTTATTTTGTAAATAAACCTTGGAAGGCAAACAATGTTGTCCTACATTTCGTGCAAAAAGTTCTTCTCTTTGTTTTTGCACCATCTAAACGATTATATATTCTTAATTCATTCAGTGCAACTAATAGAAAGATATTTGAATATTAAAAAGGTCATACCAATCTGTCAAATAGAAGCACGCCAGAGCCGCAGGAGTGCTGGAGTATTTTCACTCTAAAGCGAGCATTTTCTGAGAAATTAACGATATGCAGAATAAGCTTTTCTCTATCAGAAATGGGAATTAGTTTCAGGGGAAACGTTTGCATTCTACAGAATCGAATCGCAAATCAGTCCCGAAAAATGCTTTGATTAAGTAAATATTGATTTGATTAAATGTTTAGTAGTATAATTTCATTAGAATTTCTTTAATTATGTACTTTCTTATAAGTTTTCACCAACATTTAGCTTCTTTGGAATTTGGTAATGACTTACTTTAATGCTAGGTCTTCAATCGCTATTAAAAGTTTTATTACTTTTTTTCAAATTCCTGCTTATTTTAAAGTGTTTGTTCAAAACAGTCTTACGAGCTTTAAATAATTTTCTTTTTTTTATCAGCAAACCTTTCTGCTTTTACAATACATATTCTGCTTCCATATTTTTAGGAACTTTTATGAAGTCTATTCGAATTTTTGGAATTCCTTGGGAGCCTCCTGCATTTACGCAGATTTCCAGGTACCATGTAACAATAAAGTCTTAGCTTGCCTTTTACAGCAAAAGACTGTTAGATCGAACGGGCTGTTGGTGCTGTTAGACGTGGTTAGACTTTCAATGCGAGGAAGTAGAGAAAACATTAAACATATGAACATTCGTCAGGTATTTTTTAATGGGTCATCAATGAATTATTTTGTAATTGTTTAAATATATTTTCCAGATGTCAACGTTTTCGTGCAATACAGGCACAACTCGAAATCTGAGAATGTTCAGAAACAACGTTAACAATTCTCAATAAAAAAAACTTTAAGGTTTTTGTGAATATTTATGTGTTCCAATCCAATAAGAAAAACTTGAAAAAGGCAATCAATTTGAGGTATACATTTTTTTTTAAAAATCGTCAAATTTTAAAATAAGCAACTTTTGATGAATTGTGAATTGCGACCTGGGTCTTTGACAGGTGAAACTTCATACTGCTTTCTTGCAATCAAAATGTCAAAAAATAAGTATTTTGAGTTGTGGCAGTATTGCACGAAACCGTTGTGTGCCCTTTTCATTATTTTCTTGCCACATAGTTTCTAGAGTGCAATCAATATCTCAAAAGTTTTTCAGACAAAACAGCAGTTGGAACTTGATGTCTTCTACAGCAAGTCAAGAGCCTGATAGAATGTTAGAATTCAATGCTTATTATTAAATAACTGAATTGATACGATACTTAAACATAATGTTGTACATTTTATACATTGTTTTACATAATCAAAATCCTCTCAGGAACTTTTAAAAATTTCCGGGAAAAATTTAAAAAGCCTACCGGGAAAACCGGGAAAAACCCGGGAATTTATTTTGTCGACTAGAGTGGTCACCCTGAAGCCCCTGGGGTTGACCAACTACCAGGAGAGCTATTTAAACACGGTTGTGAGGCACTGGCTAGAGCGCTGAACTGGGTCATTACCAAGATTTGGGGAGAGGAAGTTTTGCCGCAGGAGTGGATGGAAGGTGTCGTGTGTCCCATCTACAAAAAGAGCGATAAGCTGGATTGTAGCAACCTGAGACGAGACCTGCAAAGACGCTGCTTCTTTTCTCTTGTTTTGACACTTGTTCTTCTTTTCATCACAGTTGACCATCGAGTTTCAACTGTTTACTTGACTGTTTCACCTAAGCCCCGGGTGGACCCTTCTGAGCACAATAAAAGTGTATCCAATTCACGAAATAGTTAATTCATTTTCATAAGGATTTTTATACCGGGAACAAAACACAGGTTTATTACTGATTATTAACAAGCTAAACGGAAGGTTTGGAATACTCGTTAAAGTAAAAAAGTCTTGGTAAAACAAAAATGATGTGGAATATTTTTTTTGGGATACCAATACTTTCACTCAAAAAGCTGCTGGTTGCACCTGACAGTTCGTGACAGCAGTTGACTGGCAGCAGCTGAAGTTACATTTTTTCCTCTTTGCAGGTCTCGTCTCAGGTAGCAACTAGACATCACATTGCTAAACGCCGCCTACAAAGTACTCTCCCAAATGTTATACCGTCGACTAGCACCAATTGCAAGGGAGTTCGTGGGGCAGTACCAGGCTGATTTTATGGGCGAACGCTCCATCACGGACCAGTTGTTCGTTATTCGCCAAGTACTGCAGAAATGCCGCGAATACAACGTGCCCACACATCATCTATTCATCGACTTCAAAGCCGCATATGATACAATCGATCGGGATCAGCTATGGCAGTTAATGCACGAACACTATCTTCTTATCTTATGGATCCTGTACACCTCCGGTGGTGCAAAGGGCCGACTTGAAAGATCTTGACCGACTTGAAAGATGCCCGGCTATCGCTTTAACCTGTTGCCCGGTTAGATTTCGGTCGACTTCTTTTATTTCTTTATTGAGGCTTCGTCGCCATGAGCCTCTGGGTCTGCCTCTGCTGCGATGTCCCGCTGGGTTCCAGTCTAATGCTTGTTTACAGATTTCGTTTCCGCCCCTACGTAGAGTGTGGCCGACCCAGCCCCACCTCCGATCCCGAATTTCTGTTGCTATCGGCCTCTGGTGCCAACGACGATGGAGCTCGTTGTTTGAGATCCAGTTGTGAGGCCACCAGGCCCGAATTACCCTAGTAACATTTTGGTTTTATACTGGTTTTATATCACTCTTGTAGAGTAAATTATGGTCTTCAAGAGCGTTATAAAACTTAAAATGTTACTTGGGTATATACCGCAGGCATCTGTTAATGAACACCTGGAGCCGTTGGGTGTTCTCCACTGATACACACCATGTTTCGCTAGCGTATAACAGCACAGATTTCACGTTAGAGTTGAAAATTCGTATTTTGGTGCGTTCACTTATTTGTCTGTTTTTCCAGATATTTCTTAAACTCGCAAAGGCAGCCCTTGCTTTCTTGATCCGTGCGCCTATGTCGATCTTGGTACCGCCGTCTGACGCCATTTGGCTACCAAGATATTGGAAGCTTTCAATATTCTCCACTGGTTGCCCGGCTACTGTGAAACTGGAAGGAGTCACCGTGTTTACATCCAACGATTTGGTTTTGTTGACGTTGATGACTAAACCTGCCGAAGAGGAGCGCTCGGCAAGGTCGTTGAGCTTACTCTGCATATCAGAGCGCCGTTGCGCGAGGAGTGCAACATCATCCGCCAATTCGAAGTCGTTTAGGTGCTCCATGGTTATAGGCTGCCATAACAGCCCGCGGTTTGGTTCACGGTCAATCGCATCTACCAGAATCTCGTCGATTACGATGAGGAACAGTAACGGTGATAGAATACATCCTTGCCTACCATTAGCTACGACCCGGATAGGGTCGGACAGGACCCCATTGTGCAGCACTCTACACGAGAAGGCCTCGTACTGTGCCTCGATGAGGCCGATGATTTTCTCAGGAACTCCCTTGTGTCTCAGGGCGCCCCACATATTCTCGTGATTGAGACGGTCGAAAGCTTTTTCGTAGTCAATGAATACCAAGTAAAGGGACTCTTGGAATTCGTTGATCTGCTCCAGAATGATGCGGAGCGTGACAATATGGTCCACACAGCATCTTCTGGCACGGAATCCGGCTTGCTGCCGCCGGCGAGTCGCATCGATTTTCTCCTGAATCCGGGCTAGGATAATTTTGCACAGAACTTTGAGAACGGTACACAGCAACATAATGCCTCGCCAGTTATCGCATACAGTCAGGTCACCGTTTTTGGGCACCTTCACTAAGATACCTTGCATCCAGTCGACCGGGAAAGTAGCGGTGTCTCAGATATTACGAAATAAACGATGCAGTAGTTGAGCGGATGTCATGGGGTCAGCTTTGAGCATCTCGGCTGATATGCGGTCGACCCCTGGGGCTTTATTCGATTTCATGCTTTGGATGTGTGGCGATTAGGGTTTCTGTGGGTCCAATAATAGTCGATAATTATACTCCTTATAAACGAATACTTTATTTCTCTTCTATAGCCGCGGTCTAACTTGCTACCGTTCCTTTAACATACACGCTAATTTAAAGTACATAAACATGTAGGTATACTCAAACAGGTATACAGAATCAATGTTATTCACTGCAGGTACCACAGGATGGCTGTTTGAATCTCTAGCAGTGATGGAGCTTCGGTATTGACGCGTGTTATACGTCGGATCCTAGGGAGATCATGCCGAGGTGGTGATGGCCTGTCTGGCACTTGAAAAAGTTGTTCGAAGTGCTCGAACCAGCGTTTCAGCTGGTCAGTAAGGTCGGTCAATAACTGATCATTCGCGTCTTTCACAGGCATCGTTGCATTCATCTTCGCCCCGCTTAAGCGTCGTGAGATATCATAGAGGAGGCGAATGTCCCCGGTTGCGGCGGCTCTCTCTCCTTCGTCGGCCAGAGAGTCTGCCCACGTTCGCTTGTCCTGTCGACATGAGCATTCTACTTCCTTCTCAAGAGCCGAGTATCGTCAACTATACTAAGGAGCTAAGACTTTGGCTCCTCTGGTTTTCGATCGCTCTATCGCGGCTTTGGCTTCTCTTCGGTCCCCTATCTTTCTCCAGGTCTCATCGGTGATCCATTGTTTTCTTTGGGTGCGTAGTTCGCCCAGATTGTTCTCGCTGGTGGCGATGAAGGCATTCTTGATGGGGGTCCATTGCTCTCCCACGCTGCCACCTTCCGGAATATCTGCAGCACGCGTCTCCAGTTGTTCAACGAAGGACCGTTTCACCGTGGCATCTTCCAGTCGGCGTGTGTTGAATCGTCGTCCAACTCTTTCCTCCTGCCGACGAATCCGCGCAATGCGCAGGCGTATTTCGCCGATGAGGAGGTGATGATCAGACGCGATATCGGCACTACGTTTATTCCGTACATCAAGAAGGCTCCGTTTCCATTTTCGGCTGATGCAGATTTGGTCGATTTGATTTTCTTTAAAGCCGTCAAGCCCACGTGACCTTGTGAACCGGTCGATGAGGGAAGAGCGATCCCCCGATCACCATGTCGTTATTACCACAAAATTCTGCGAACAGCTCTCCGTTTTCGCTCATTTCTCCGAGACCATGGCGTCCCATAATGCGCTCATGGTTCGAGTTGTCGGATCCGATCTTCGCATTGAAGTCGCCCAAACAGATCTTGATATCACCCTTCGGAATTATATCTACGACGGCATTGAGTTGACTGTAGAAGTTCTCTTGCAGATCGGCAGCATCGGTTGGCGCATAACATTGGATTATAGTAAGGTTTCGGACCCGTGTTCTAAATCTGGCAACGATTATCCTTTCACTTATAGGTTCCCACTTCATAATCGCAGAGTGTGACTGAGCGCTTAGTAGGAAGCCAACTCCGCGATGCCGGGGAGCGTGTTCACCTCGTAAACCAGAGTATAGCAGAACTTGTCCCGACGGCGTTCTGTGTTCTCCAAAGTTTGGCCAACGGACTTCACTCAGTCCCAGGATCTCAAGCTTCATGCGGCGTGCCTCATTGGCAAGTTGTGCCAATTTACCCTGCTGGGCTACCCGGATAAAAATGTACTATTGGTTCAATAGTGTAAACAATTGAATTACCATACAATGTACGGTATACAATAGGATACATTGTTTCTTGATGGTTGCACAAATTGTATCAACACTGAGGATACAATACATCAACATATTTCTCTAATGTAACAATACTTGCAATTGTTTTTGAAACGTTTTCGTACATAAGATTCATATATTGTTAACTTTTGAAACGTTTCTTTACATTGCATATAAACTATATGACAATATTTGCCTCATAGCGCGAAATATGCATTTTTTCCCTTTAAATTGCATTGTTGAACAGTAAAGCTGGCACAACTGAGAAATCAAAAATCGTATTGTTTTACTATACAAATACAATACAATCCATTGTATTTTGAACAGTTTTGTTCGGATATTTCAACAATATATTAAGCATACAAATGTATGGAAAAATCTCAGATTTTGTATAGTTACGATACTTAACAACCCGTACATTCTATTGCGAAAACTTCATTTACATTTGAATATATGGTTCATAACAATGCATTCTAATGTATTTCTTTGGTTTCATTTACAATATAATCTATTGCCAATTTAATGTTTTTAATAGTAGTGTTACAATCAATTGTATTGTTATTCTACTGTATTTTTTATTCGGGTAGGGTTAAAACGTTCCATGTTCCTATTCGTGTCCGTTGTTTCGCACTAAGAGTCGTCGCCGTAAAATCAATCCGTATTCTTTCATTATCGGATTCTCGAACAAATTGATGTTTCGGGAACAGTAGGTTGTTGGCCCAAGGTTCCCTATCCACCGGGATGGGGCTGCCATCTTAGGTATAGCTTCCGGTGAATAGCATTTCATACTCAGCCGCTGGATGCCAGAACAGATGCTGTTGGAGCCGCACCTCCTTGGTGAACAGACGCTCGGTCAGTCGGGTCAAATTTGTTTAAAGTCCCACCCAACACCAGGACTAGGCTAGTGCGCTTTGAGCGGCACACGGTCGCTTTGATAGGGCCTGCTTGGGGACACATGCAGCTTTTTATAGAAGTTCAACAGAGCCCACTGTCGAACCCCACCACATCCTAGGCAGACCCCACAGGACGCACCCTCTCACTCTAGCTGATGTCAGAAGGACAACAGTGCCCAGGCTGCACTACCAGCTAAGTACGCAACCCTTAGCTGGCGGTCAATTGTCATCGGAAGACCCGTGGAAGCGTGAGTATTGGAACTTGTGAGGACCAGAGGTATGTTAGGCGCCCCTTCCCGGATGTCAACTCACCATTTCGCAGCCCAAAGCCTAAAGGTAATAAATATTTTTTTAAATTTCTTAAATATTTTTTCTGTATGCAATTAATTTGTTACGCGTAACAATATCTCGAAAAACCCCGTAACAAATCGTATCAAAAATTAAACAACTTCCCAGCCCCTACTGCGTTACGTAATATTTTGAACAGACCCTAAACAATTAGGCATTTTATGAGACAGATCGAAACAGCTGTTTTTCTCGTGTTTATCTACTTTGACAATAAGTGAGAGCCCGTTTGTTTGGTAATTTCACGCTGAACATGCCGATGGGTCCCATCATCAATTTAACCTGATTCACTTTTCGTGTACCTAGTGGTTTAGAACAAAGTTTTTCATATGGTTCGTAAAACGAGTCGTTAAATTATTCATACCTTTGCATTCTAAGCATGAAATGCTGAAGAAAACACGAATGAAAAGTAGCCCCAAACACAATGTTAGCGGAACGGCAACGGAAACGGCAAATCTGACAGAAAATATATGGGCTAACTGTCAAATTTGCCGTTGCCGTCGCCGTTCCGCTGACATTGTGTTTGGGCCTTAAAACGTAACAAACATTATTTTGTGTGCGGACCCAACGGAATGTTCACGCTGAATCATACCAAAACAAAATATTAAACATAAATAATCGGGCCACCGCAAAACGTCTCATAAAATGCCCTACTATAAGGCAATCCATAAGACAGTTGCGAACAGCTGACGATTTTTGTTTACCTTGATTATTTGACAGATTCTGACCGGACTGACAGAACAATTCAAAGGAAATTGTTAAGCGCGGTTTACACCAGAAGTGAGTTCCGTTCAACTGCATACACACTTTGTTTTGATTTCGATTGTCAGTCCCATCGCTGAATGTCCTCATGGATAGCCTAATTTAAATTTTGCAAAATACCCGGGATATGTTCGCAAGCAATTCCCGGAAAATAATTCAATCGCCCAATACTTGGGGGCTGTCAAAACTTCAAAACAAGTCAGAAACAACAAAATTTGTTCTGAATTAGTGTAGTCCGGATTATTTGTTTACAATTTTCGTGTTAGCTTGCGTCGGAAAATCTATTGATTTTTTCAGGAATTTCCATTATTTAGCAACACAAAATGCTGTGCAGGTTTGTTGTACCTTCGTTAAATATCTTTCGATTTCAGAGAACGTAATACAAATGATTATCCCTTGCAGGCAGGTCCGTCCTGACACCAGCGGGGGCATTGAGCAGATCTACATTATCAAGTCGGAAAATGGCGAGCAAACGGGCAGTAAAAACGAAGGGGATATTCCGTCCGCGTTAGCGATGGAACCGGAAGATGTGGACGTTAAGGAGGAGCCTCCCAGTGACGATGAGCAGCAATTGCCGGATGGTGTTCCGGCGTCCGATGTACCCGATTTCAGTATGTTGGATGTGATTATCAAAGAAGATCCCGATGAACTGGATGGAAGTGGTAAAATTAAGTCGGAAGTTAAACCAAGCACGAGCAGGAAGCGAACCAAAACTGTGGCAAGACCGGTGAGAAAGTGTGTAAAGAAAGGTAAGGCAAAAAAGGAAGAAGGTGAGGTTGATTCGGATGGCAGCGATTACAAACCGGGAGGTTCCACTTCAGATGATTCTGAAAGTGAGGAAGATTCGGAGGAGACACATGTAAAAGCGAGGAAATCCAAACGAACCGACGATTCATCTGATAGTTCCGGTGTTGACGATCCATATGTTCCTTCAAAAAGGAACAACAAGAAAAGCGATGACGATTCTTCAGATAGCTCCGGGGTGTATGATCCGGAGCCGGTCAGCAAAAAACAGGACAAAAAGAAAAAGATCTACAATAAACGGAAGAAATATCCGGAGGATCCGCCTATACGACAGAATGTAATCAAGCGGTTTGCCTGCCACTACTGTCCAACGAAATTCGCCACAATGTACAATAAGGAACGGCACGAAAAGATGCATGAGGCAAGTATGCCACCCGAGAAGCGTATCCAAAGGAAGCAGAACTTCTGCTATGTTTGTAAGAGGGAGCATTTGACCAAGGACGAGCTTAACGATCACCTGTGCAATCATGCTGACATGCTTCCGTTCACGTGTCAACTGTGCAACGATCCAAACAGCATGAATTCAGTGCGAGTAATGAATAGACACATGCAGCTTCACGAGGAAATGGAAGGGGTGTTTATTCAGTGTCGATTCTGTGCTGCCCGATTCCACTCCCATGCCGGTTGTCGGGAGCACGAAAAAGGACACGTTAAGGATGAAGACTTGGAGGAGGCCAAAGCTCGGGCCGAGATCGAGAGCAAGCGGTTGAACGTCACGATCGTCATCAAGGACGGATTGAAGCGCTATCAGTGCGATTATTGCGTTAGAAATTATTCCTTGCTGGCGTCCCTCCGGAGGCACGTCAATGAACATACCATGGAGAAAACATTTGTTTGCAAAACGTGCGGAAAGGCGTTCGCCAAGTGTGCGGCTTTGACGATGCACGAGAAGAATCATTCGGATTTTGCCCCGTACAGATGCGAAACGTGCGACAAGTCTTTCAAGGACGTGGTGCGTTTAATTCAGCACAGGTGAGCGTATTTTATTTTGTAATGTAATGCCAGATGTTTTAAAATTATGAGTTAGGTGTCCAGTTTATGCAGACGCCTATGAAAGAGTAACGATGGTGTGATGGCAACGCGGGCCCTTCTTAGCCGTGCGGTATGACGCGCGGCTACAAAGCAAGACCACGCTGAGGGTGGCTGGGTTCGATTCCCGGTTTAGGCAATTTTCGGATTGGAAATTGTCTCGACTTCCCTGGGCATAAAAGTATCATCGTGCCTCATGATGTACGAATGCAAAAATGGTAACCTGGCTTAGAACCCTCGCAGTAATAACTGTGGAAGTGCCTAATGAACTAAGCTGCGAGGCCGCACTGTTCCCAGTGTGGGGATGTAATGCCAATAAGAAGAATTAAGCAAGACCATGTTGTGGGTAGCTGCGAGGCGGCAATGTGCCAGTAGGAGATGTAATACCAATTAAAAGTAACAGCAACAAGGATGCTTTTTACTATTTATTAGCTACTAGCTGATTTTGTACGGGATGGAAAAGTTGATTTTGCAATTCAAATGTTCAATGCTTAAGGTCACTCCTGAAAGAATCAAAGTTTCAAAGTGCTCGCGTTTTCGGGGGCACGCCACTCGATACGGAAGCAACGCACAACTGTCATTTTTATTTTTTCACGCATGCTGCAACGCAGCAAAGCTGAATCAACAAAAATGACAGTTGTCCGCCGCCTCCGTATCGAGTGGCGTGCCCCCGAAAACGCGAGCACTTTGAAACTTTGATTCTGTCAGGAGTGACCTTAAGTTGACCGAAGCTCCGCTATTACATAAATAGGTTAATGCAGGTTGCCAAGTTGACGCTCTCTGATTTTCAACAACTGTAGTCAATCATTTGACTTTTCAAAACTCAAGAGCGCGATCGGAAACACAAAGTTGAGCGGTAATTGAAGTTCCATTTTGAATGGTCAAACTCCTTATTTAGTCTAGAAAATCTCATAACATATCTACCTTAAACGGGGTGACTTGCAACACTTTTCAAGTTTCTCGCTCAATAATTCTGAATTAAAAGGATTTATTCATTCTACTAGTACATGATACTTTTAATGGGTCATAATATTAGTGATTAGACATATAATCAGATATACAACAATAATAAAAATATGAAAATAATATCGAAATGATGGGTTTTGCAAGCCACCCCTACTGCGGGGTGACTTGCAACACATCATCGAATTCAATCATAACATGTTTTAGAACAACTTAATCATAGTGATTTTTCATCCTGGCTCATTCTTCATCACTGTCAATGCAGGGGCCTTACTTGAGAGATCCCCCTCCCCTCATTCCGCCTTTTTTACGATTTCAACATATCGATTGATATTATATAAGTCATCGGTTTGAAAGTGCTCTATGTCGGCTTAAGAATGCTGTACACCACCAGTCATTCCCTGGATAGTTGTTTTTAAAACGGTTTTCCTTTCATTCCCCATTATCCAATTTACCACAATCATTATTTTGAAAAGGCATTTCCGCAGCAAGCAGCAAACCATCCACAAGTGTTGGATCTTCTTGGGGATTCAACACTGTTTGACCACCGTAAGTCTTAGTTTTACTGTTTTCTGTATTAAGATAATGTAAAATTGTTGTTGGGGACAAATCGTACCGCCAAGCGGCTTCCCAGATAAACAATTTGTTTTTTAACTTCTCCCGCTGCCTTCATCAAAGTTTTATTTGAAGAATTAGAAATCATGCGACTTCCTTCAGGTTTTTTGTAGTTTCGCGGCTAGTAAAGGAATTCTTTAACATAAAATCAATACTAGTTTGAAAAAAAAATGTTTAAAGACTGAATCAGCAGTTTTTGATAAATAAAACTATCGTGTATCAGCTGTTGCAAGTCACCCCACAGGGGGACAAATTTTAAAAAAGTTGATATTTCAAAAACAAACAATTTTATTATTTTATAGTTTTTGCGGAATTACATACCTTATTAGGTACTGTAACTGGAGAGGGGATCGATTTTGGTGAAATTATTTTCAATTTTCTTCACGAACTTACGATTTACGACGTTCGACTTTCAATTAACGAAAATGTTTCACAAAATAATACAAAAAAACAACAGTGAGTATTATTTTCATCTAAATACCAACTAGGCACAACAAATACAATGTAACCTAGGGATGTGTGACGACAAATTCGATGTTTGGGCATATTTCTATTGTAAAAAAAAAACAAAAACTTGTGGCAAACTCAAGTGTTGCAAGTCACCCCGTTTGACGGTAGATTATTTTTTCCTTCGAGATTTTGATCAAATAAAAACTGCTTCCTCCATTTCAGACATGTTCATACCGGTACAAAACCCTGCGTTTGTCACTGCGGATTGTCGTTCATCAAGAAAAGCGGCCTGAACAAACATCAACGAAAGTGCGCTATACCGAAAGATCTGGGAGCGTGTACGTGCCGCTTCTGCCAAGGATCGTACCCGTCCTACCTGGAGTTGATGAAGCACGTACAGGAGACACACTCGGCGGATATGGAGGAAGCGATCATGTGTCAGCATTGTCCGAAAATGTTCAAAGATGCCGCTCAGCTGGTAGACCACGAGATCCGCCATCAGCTGCCGACTGCCATCAAGTGTACGCAGTGCAGTCGCATATTCAACAACGCCTACAACTTGGAGCAGCACATGCAGGTACGGTTTAGAAATATTAGGCATCAATAGAACATATTTCTATGGAATGCATTAATCTGATAAGTGTTATCAAGCTTCCGTATTTAGTTGTGCTCTTAAAAAATATCTTATTTCAGACTCACGTCGAATCATTCGTGTGCGACGTTTGCGGGAAAACATTTCCTCATAATGTCAACCTGCGCATCCACAGAAGGCTTCACAGCGATAGGCGACCGCACGCGTGTGATCTGTGTCCGGCGGCGTACGTATGCCTGGCCACGATGAGAAAGCACCGATTGTCGCATTTCAATCCCAGAAGTAAAAATCACATCCCGACACTTGTAAAAGAAACAGAGAATGACGATGCGGACGAAGAGGATGATGAATCGATTGGACTCAACGAGGAAGACCAAGACGATGAATCGATTGGGTTGGATGGAATCGAAGTCGATGATGACGAGGACGACGAGGATGGAGGCAAAGATGCGGAGGCACCATCCCAGCCGGTGGTGGAAATAGATGAAGCTATGTAAAGAATGCTGCTATATAAAGCAGGGCTGTCTGTATTGAAGTACTCATTGGTGAACATTAAGGGCAAAACGACGTTTGAGTTTAGTGATTGTCGCGTTTTCAAAGTTTACAAAAGAAATTGTATAAATATGTGCACTTATTTTAAATTGGAATATAATATCTTGATCTTGAAATTTTGAGACATGCGCTGTATTCAACAGGTTTGTTTCAACTGATGTAATGGACTGATGATTGTTTCTGGTATTCCCATCGGCTGACCAACATACTTTGTATAAAGTGTAAAATCGATTCAACAAAATTTTAGATTGAAATCATAAAAATAATCCATAAAAAGCAAATGATTTCTAACTTACATTACTTTGTATATCCTATTAGAATGAATAAGGGAAGCCATCTATGAATATAAACATATGGCTTTCTATTAAAAATTTTAAACCAAAAACTAAAGAACACTTCTTGCTGGTTCGATTGGAATCGCTGATTAGACACCGACACCATAATTCACTGTGGCTTTAATATCCACTCTAATCGCTATGTGATGAATGCTGTGAAACACAAAAGCAATGTCCGATACTGCTGATTTTGACGAATGAAGGCAAGCGATAAAGGCAGCATTTGTATCTTGTGTTCATCCAATCAAATACATTCCACATAAAGTTTCGAAATGGCTATAGGACTACCCGATTTAGTAAATTAGCTTTCATTGAAATTTATTTGTATTCCATAAATGTGTATCAATGAGTATCTCAATACTCCCAGTTCTGTGTGTACTAATCAATTTTAATATATTTAATCGCAATTGATATACCATACTTATATAAAAATAGTACTATATACTAAATACGGAATATATGATTTTTTTTCTGCGTGCTTTTCGTTTTGATTGACTTCCGAACTTCTTTGAGTGTGCGATCTAAGGAAATAACTAAATGCTGAGCAAATCATTTGTTTAAGGATAAGTGCCTGAAAAATGGGTGACATTTTTCACGATTTCTTTCTATAAATACGCGAAAGGCAAAAATGGCATTTTGGCCATAACTTCCAGGCCCATAGTCCGATATGGCCAATTTTCTATAGAAATCAATGAGACAGAATTCTTTGTCGAATAAATCGATTAAGGATAACTGCCTGATAAAACGAGCGGGAATCGGTTATGCGCGATACTTACGATTAACGTCAAAAACGCGTTCAATAGTGCCACCTGGGAGACCATCGCCGCAGCGCTGCACGTAATACGGATCCCCGACTTCGTGTAAGATCCTTAGGAGCTACCTCCAGAACTGGATTCTGGTTTACGACACGAATTCGGGGCAAAAGTCGATTAGGGTTTTGGCGGGCGTTCCACAAGGGTCCATACTAGGCCCAACGTTATGGAATGTGATGTACAACGGGGTGCTGACGCTGAAGTTGCCCAAATGTGTAAAGAAACACGGGGGAGACAGTCTCCAGGGGATGAGCTCCCTGGGGGACGCTCCAAAACGCGGAAGGTTACTACCCCGAACAAGGGTAGTGGGGCTGGGAAGCTGAACCCCGGCCAGGTACCTCCAAAACCGGGGAAGGAAGGACCTGGAAAGGTCTCTACAAGGGCCGTCAAGGGCCGAAAATAAGACCCAGGTAAATGAGGGTAGCAAGAAGTTTAGGGTAGGCGCCAATCGCTCCAGGGGCAATGCCCTAGTCATAAAGACGGACGAGGCCAAGTACTCGGACGTCTTGAAGGCGATGAGGAGTGACGTCAAGATCGGTGAACTCGGCGCCGACGTACGTCGAATAAGACGTATCCGGACGGGCGAGATGATCCCCGAGCTGAAGAGGGGCGCCTCGCAAAAGGGCGCCGCCTACAAGAAGTTGGCGGAGGAAGTCCTAGGCGAGACGGTCAAGGTGAGGGTACTCACGACGGAGGCGAATCTAAGGGTTAAAGACCTGAACGAGATCACCGAAGTCGAAGAGCTCGTCACGGCACTGAGGCGACAGTGTAAAGTGGAGACGCCCACCGCAGCCGTTCGTCTAAGGAAAGGTCCGGCAGAGGCGCAGGTAGCATTGGTTCGGCTATCTTCAACGGACGCATCCAAGGTAGTCAAGTTAGGGAGCGTCAAGGTGGGATGGTTGGTGTGCCCTGTGTGCATATACGAGCTACTCGAAGTTTGCTTCAAGTGCCTGGAACCGGAACACAAGCAATGGGACTGCAAAGGCTTTGACAGAAGCAAGCTCTGCCGACGCTGCGGATTGGAGGGACATAAGGCACAATGCTGCACGAACCCTCCCAATTGTTTGATTTGTTCCAGCAAAGCTGCGAACTTCAAGCACCCCATGGGGGATTCGAAGTGCCCGGCGTTTAAGCGTGCTGCAATATCACGGTGCAGGTAACGCAGCTAAACCTGAACCATTGTGATGCAGCCCAGCAACTGATGTATCAGATTGTTGCTGAATGGGGGACGGATATCGCTATCATGGGCGGATCATTACCGGGTACCCGCCAGGAACGGTAATTGGGTCACCGATGGGTCTAAAATAGCGGCGATATCGACACACGAGCGCTTCGTCATTGCCAAAGTCCATACGGGGTCTTCTTCTGCAGCTGCTATATGCGCCTCCTCGATGGTTGATCGAGCAGTTCGGTTGTATGCTGTATTGTTTGAAGGCTAACTTGATGGGGCGTAGGCCGGTGGTGATAGCGGGGGCCTTCAACGCTTGGGCCGTGGAATGGGGAAGCCGTTCCACGAATCAACGGGGGAAGATCCTGTTGGAATCACTGGCCATGTTGGATGTGGAATTGGGCAATGTCGGAACCAAAAGTACCTACAGCTGGAACGGGGCCGAGTCGATTATCGTCGTTACGTTCTGGAGCCCTGGCCAAACGAGTAGTTCGAACTGGAGGTAGATGATGGTGGTTCGTGTCGTATTCCAGCCGAAAACGGCTGAATGGAATCCGCCGTTGAAGAGCGGTGCGACTGTTCGTTTTAAAATTCGACAACAAACTGACGGTGCAATCTTCGTCGTTGCTACTCAACCCGATGGCGCTACCAACACCATCTCACACTGCACAATCATGCACTCAATCATGCACAGATTCTTTCTCTATCGTGATTAGTGCATATGCAAAATTGGGAGTTCGAATCAAGTCTAATGTAAAACTTGTAACATTGTACGGTAAATTGGGGCACGCGAAATATGTGATTTCACGATTGGTATATTTGATTGCTTATGTTTAATGTACTATTCGCAATAGCAGAATCAATTCATAGTCTAGAATCACTTATACAAACTAAAATCATTAGCCGCTTACTCTACTCTAAAACCATTTCTGGTGATTCCATCCAATGTATACGCAAGTCTACGTAAACCAGATTTGACTAGAAGATGTTTCTGTGAGTATTTTGTACGGGTAAATTATTTGTACGAGAAAGAAAAAATAGAAATACAGTATTACCCGATTTTACCACCTATTTTATTACGTTTTCGACCCAATTTTGTCACCCCAAGAAAATTTTAAAACTTCAGTCGTTGCTTTTATTGCAATGGATTATGCATACATATAACAAACAATAAGGGGCAAACTCGTATTTTCTGAGACTTTGAGGTTTCATGCGGGGTCGGAGGCTTCTTATGTACTATCTACAATCTATGCAATCCGATAAAATTGGTCCGCCACTAATAACGCTATTACCCAGCTAGTGGTATCCTTGGTATTGTGTGAAACGGTATTCAATACCGAATAAAGATGTTTATTATTCCTTCATGAAAAAAGCTTCATTTTCTGAAATATAGATTTAAAATTATAACCAGACTTGAATCAACTCAAATTAAATGACAGTGAACCAAAAATTGTAAACATTTGCAAAATATTGACATTTCGCTAAACAAGCCTCGATTCAAGGCTACTTCGATGTTACTGTAGGAATCTGCACAAAGCATATGTCATGTATGAATCACCCCTTATATGTTTTATGGCTAGCGTAAAAAGCTGGATAGTATAATATCCCGCAGAACAATCTTCAAATAAAATTTACCATTGGAATTGCTTTGAGCATTATTCCATGAACGGTGTTTGGCATTGAAGTCACTAATTTGGATTTGTTGCGAGTTAGAATTTGAAGATTTTACCCATTGCACTGAAAAGGCAAGTAGGCAGCAATAAAAGAGAATTGTCCAAAATTTGTTTCAACAGAAACTCCCAAGGTTTCGAAAACTTTGATTTCAAACGAAAATATAATTTATGTTTGATACGTCTATTAATGAAAATGGCGACCCCACTGTCGTATTCCAGCCGAAAACGGCTGAATGGAATCCGCCGTTAAAGAGCGGTGCGACTGTTCGTTTTAAAATTCGACAACAAACTGACGGTGCAATCTTCGTCGTTGCTACTCAACCCGATGGCGCTACCAACACCATCTCACACTGCACAATCATGCACTCAATCATGCACAGATTCTTTCTCTATCGTGATTAGTGCATATGCAAAATTGGGAGTTCGAATCAAGTCTAATGTAAAACTTGTAACATTGTACGGTAAATTGGGGCACGCGAAATATGTGATTTCACGATTGGTATATTTGATTGCTTATGTTAAATGTACTATTCGCAATAGCAGAATCAATCCATAGTCTAGAATCACTTATACAAACTAAAATCATTAGCCGCTTACTCTGAATACTACAGTTCGCTACACGGACAGAAAACTGTTAACATTGAACCAAAAAATATGATTGTTGTTTTCAAATCATCAAATTTTATTGAAAATACTATGAAGTTTATTGTATCAACAAGATTTGTTGAGATAATATCAAATAGAAAATATTGTTATTTCAACAATACTTCAGAAATGAGCTTTTCGAAAAAGCTCTAATGATTTCAACGTTTACATTTGAAAAGAACCTCAGTGTAGCGTCATTATGATCCATGACAAATTCCTTGGAAATTACAAAAGTCTTTCAAAAAATGCAACATTGTCACGTTTCACTCAGTGAATGCGGTTTAATAGCTATAATACAATTCAGACATCAAACCGTTCTATGTACACTGGTGTACTGTTTTGGCTCAAATCCCGAACATGACTCATATTTCGAACAGTGGCGTTTTAGCGTCCTAAAACTTAAATTTTCATCGGTTTTCCGTACTGCGGATCAAGATTACAAACGAATTTGAGTTCCTGTCGAGAGAATTAAACGAATAAAGCCAAAATAACCATTTGAAAGCAAGTGTTCGGAATATAAGTCTTGTTCGGAATTTGAGTCAAAACGATATGTGGTAGTAGTTGATTGCATTGGAAATACGAAAATACTGAATCGTAATTTTATTTGTGCGATTGATAGCCACACTGAAAGCCGATTGCTATGATTGGTAGTTCAAAATTTATTCAAATAATTCATGCTATTGTTTAGTATTTTTGTTTATTATTCTACTACAATCTGCTACTACCACATTGTACTATGGTTATGCAGCAGGTGTTATTGAGTGTGACATCATTTTTACTTTAAAGCCACAAAATGGGGCAGTTAGTTATATAATAAACATCTAATATAATTCTAGGAATAAAATAGGAGTATTCCCAAGAGTATTCCTTGACTATAAAATTGTCGCCATGAAACACATTTACTAACTTCGTCTGTATGTATGATGAGCCTGCGCCTGATAAAAGATATCGAGATCTAACCGAAATTAAATGATTTAGCTTGATATTGGCTCGTTTTGTAGCCGTCTATTTTATCATTTATAATTTATAAAAAGTCTGATGATGGAACATATTTGATAAATAAAAAAATAATTAGGCAATTTCGAATGATCGGTTTGCTTTTCATGCATACAATAGTGGAATATTGTAAGTCCAAGACAAAGTTTTTTCTCCGGTGATATGAGAGAAATGCCCCAGTGATTACATTATAGTGATTATCTATAGGATCTGTGCTATTCATATTAAGGTATACCTTAAGGCTTTTTGAAATGTTCGGCTTGGGCTTGGCTTTAGAGTCAACAATCGCGGAACTTAAGAAATCATGGGTTTCGAAAAGAAAGGATTTACCACCGATTGCTGGCATAATATTTTACTTTCGTCAAGGTATTTATGATATTTAAAACTATTGCCATGAATTGAAAATATTGTTCTAATCTGCTTTTGGCTTTTGATTACCACAGGACATAAAACACGCAAAAACTCGGACAAGTGGAGAAACATAATTTAACAAATAAAAAAAAACAACATACGTAATACGTTCTCCATACGGAGTTCTGATGGAGAAGCACTGAATTGGACATATATACGACGTTCAACATTGCCTATAGGTACATTTCCAAATTGGTAAGTAAATTTAGTTTCTTTTCAAGTTTTTCAAAACAAATATTTTGTTTCAGATCAGCAGTTGGTTCCCCTCTACCATGGAACGCAGGCGGATGTCCAGAATTGAAATGTGCGCTGTATCGCTGTATTCCCAAAATGTCTATTTAAAATCTATGGCTCAATTACAAAGAAATACAAATAAAAATATTTATTCAAATTTAATGAAATATTTCAATAAATAAACAAAGAAAAGTCAATCAATAAAATTGATATTTGAATTAAACATATATTTCTTATTGAAACAACAATACTATTATAGATGATCGAAGCTTTCAAAAAAGCTTCATGAAGCGCAAGCTTTCTAAGCTTCTATAAAAACAATAATATTGGATTGTTGAAACAATAATAATTCTTATTACCGCCAAAACAATGCGAAATTCTTTCTGAATTTATGTGAACAATTGTTGTTTTTAAAATAGTTTTTTTCTGCGTGTACAGTATCGACTATACGACCAGCATTCAGCGTACGGAAGAAGGGGCGAGGCCTAGCCCTCGTATGTGGAAGACATCGTACTTCGACGACGAGGTGTTTAATGGAAAATCGAATGGAAAAGGCATAGCTTGGTCCTATTGCCAAAGGCGGGAAAACCACCGAGGGATCCGTCGGCATATAGACCAATACACCGGCTTGATACGGCGGGGAAGGTGCTCGATAAGATCATCCTCAACAGGTTGTTGATACGCACGGAGGGTGCGGATGGTCTATCGAGTAACCAGTTTGGCTTCCGAAAGGGTAAGTCGACCATAGACGCTATCTTGTTGGTTACCAAATCAGCGGAGATAGCTATCCAACGTAAGAGGAGTGGAGTTCGCTATTGTGCAGTAGTATCTCTCGACGTGAGGAATGCATTGAATAGTGCCAGTTGAGCAGCTATTGCAGATCGTCTTGGAATTCCCGAGTACCTGTACAAGATTCTAGGAAGCTACTTCCAGAATCGAGTACTGGTATACGACACGGATGCGGGGTGGAAGTGCGTTGGCATAACCTCAGAGGTTCCGCAAGGTACCATACTGGGTCCGGTGTTATGGAACGTCATGTACGACGGTGTCTTGAGGTTGAAGTTCCCGGTGGGCGTGGTAATCGTCGGCTTCGCTGACGATATTACCCTGGAGGTTTACGGCGAATCGATCGAAGAAGTGGAGTTGACTGCAGCCAACTCGATTGCAATTGTGGACGAGTGGATGAGTTCCAGGAAGTTAGAACTGGCTAACCACAAGATTGAGGTGGTTGTTGCTAAAAATCTAAAGACGGAGCAACAAGCGGTGATAAGGGCGGTGATGGGGGTTATGATCGACGATAAGCTCTCCTTAGGTAGCCACCTCAAGAGTACGCACCTACACGCAAAAAAAATTTTGCGGTCGAAACTACCATTCGGAGGGTTAATTTAAGAATACGCACCGACGATTTTCAGCAGACAACAAACCCGTTTGATTTTACCATGCGCGCATTGAAAATCAACTGTGGTCCTGGTGGAATGTTGTTGCATGAACTGAATCAGTGGTGAATTTGTCCGAATGCGTGGTTAATTTAACTGAAAATTTGTGGTTGTTTTAAAAACATGGCGTAGTCTACAAAATAGTAACCGTTACCATGGATTTTTTTCTGCGTAGTTTTCAATCGATCATGTGGCTCTTATGAAGCAAGCTTCTGCATATCAAATCGATGTCGATGATTCATATACTCTTCGTATATGTTACCCAAGGAAAAAATTATTGAAATTATTGATATTCGTTTTAGTAGCACCCTTATTGCAAGACAAGTGAAAAACGCACTCTTACCCCATCGGTGGGGTAAGAGTGCGCATTGGGTGGTGTAAGAGTACGCATTTATCCAATCATGTGCTTTAAGAATATATTAACAGAGTCGAGCCAGCCTTGGGCTGAAAGTCTCCTTAATAAAGACTAACTCTTAAACTATAGAGGTAAAAATATATAAGATCTCGCTTGGCTTAAACAAAGGAATTTTCTCTAAAGAAAGTCCACCATTTGGCTATTTTATCACCCCTCCCCCTATCTTACACTTTTTGTATGAATCCTCTAAAAATTATATGGGCGTTTGGTACGGGAGGTCCACGCTTTCTTCCTTTCCCCTCGATTCCAAGCTATTGAGTGACTTCAGGTATTTCTTAAGCCACTCAATATCTAGGAGTCATGGTCATGGAGTCTAGGAGATGACTACGTCAGTTCAGCGGATGATGGAAGCCAACCAGCCCCCACCTTGAGGGAAGTTAAGGATCCCATTCAACAGCTAAAGACCAATAAAGCAGCTGGTAAGGATGGTATCGGAGCTGAGCTCATCAAGATGGGCCCGGAAAAGCTGGCCACTTGCCTGCACAAACTGATAGTCAGAATCTGGGAAACCGAACAGCTACCGGAGGAGTGGAAGGAAGGGGTTATATGCCTCATCTACAAGAAAGGCGACAAACTGGAGCGTGAGAACTTTCGAGCGATCACCATCCTTAATGCCGCCTACAAAGTGATATCCCAGATCATTTTCCGTCGTCTGTCACCATTAGTGAACGAGTTCGTGGGAAGTTATCAAGCCGGCTTCGTTAACGGCCGCTCGACAACGGACCAGATCTTTACTGTACGGCAAATCCTTCAAAAATGCCGTGAATACCAGGTCCCAACGCATCATCTGTTCGTTGATTTCAAGGCGGCGTACGACAGTATAGACCGCGTAGAGCTATGGAAAATTATGGACGAGAACAACTTACCAGACTGATCAAAGCAACGGTGGATGGTGTGCAAAACTGTGTGAAGATTTCGGGCGAACACTCCAGTTCGTTCGAATCGCGCCGGGGACTTTCGTGCCTGTTGTTCAACATTGCGCTAGAAGGTGTCATGCGGAGAGCCGGGTGTAACAGCCGGGGTACGATTTTCAACAGATCCAGTCAATTTATTTGCTTCGCGGATGACATGGACATTGTCGGCCGAACATTTGCAAAGGTGGCAGAACTGTACACCCGCCTAAAACGTGAAGCAACAAAAGTTGGACTGGTGGTGAATGCGTCAAAGACAAAGTACATGCTTGTGGGCGGAACCGAGCGCGACAGGGCCCGCCTGGGAAGCAGTGTTACGATAGACGGGGATCCCTTCGAGGTGGTCGAGGAATTCGTCTACCTCGGATCCTTGCTAACGGCTGACAACAACGTTAGTCGTGAAATACGAAGGCGCATCATCTGTGGAAGTCGGGCCTACTACGGGCTCCAGAAGAAACTGCGGTCGAAAAGATTCGCCACCGCACCAAATGTGTCATGTACAAGACGTTAATAAGACCGGTTGTCCTCTACGGACATGAAACATGGACAATGCTCGAGGAGGACTTGCAAGCACTCGGAGTATTCGAGAGACGGGTGCTTAGGACCATCTTTGGCGGTGTGCAAGAAGACGGTGTGTGGCGGCGAAGAATGAACCATGAGCTCGCCCAACTCTACGGCGAACCCAGTATCCAGAAGGTAGCTAAAGCCGGAAGGGTACGATGGGCAGGACATGTTGCAAGAATGTCGGACAGCAACCCTGCAAAGATGGTGTTCGCTTCCGATCCGGCAGGTACGAGACGGCGTGGAGCGCAGCGAGCGAGATGGGCAGACCAGGTGCAGAACGACTTGGCGAGCGTGGGGCGTATCCGAGGATGGAGAGATGCGGCCTCGAACCGTGCATTGTGGCGTCAAATTGTTGATTCAGTGTTATCTGTTTAGATGTTAACTAAATAAATGAAATGAAATGAATCTAGGAGTCATTTTTGCGGTACATACTGCGTAGTTGGCCTGACCATATGAAAAGAAAAATGACGGAATTCAAAAACCGTCATTTTCCAGGATGCTTTCAAGTATTGGCTACACAAGTATGAGATTAGATTAGATTAGATTAGAATCCTGTAAAAATTATATGGATCGTCATACATCTCCCCTCCCAGCTAAGCGTTGCGTAATTTATGGATGTTTCTTTTGATTAAATGAAATTATCATTTAAATGAAATTGTGTTTTCGTACTATGTTTAGGTGTACAACAAGTCCAAATACAATTTCATTATTTCGCTTCAGTGCTTTGTTCGCTAAGTCCTTTCTAACACCAAATCACTTCAACTTATCCTTAAAATTTGTGATAATTATCGATTTCTGTCTTTTTTTCTTAGTTGTGGATCTTTACGCTTTGGAAGTAGTCTTATTTCGGCCGGAGATACGGTTTTGACATCAGAACTTGGAGATTCTCATGCGTACTCTTGCCCCACCCGTTGCTGCGTACTTTTACCCCACAATCCCAAAATTTATTCAAGTACCGTGCACGCACCCAACTTTGCGCAGCTCCTAACTTTGCGCATTTTGCGGTTATTTTTGTAATATAATGCGTTTAAATTGAATTTCGAAATATAATTATTACTTGTCAGCACAATATACATGTTATCATAACAGTGTATGCATTTTTTCGCTGTTAAATGACATATTTTTCATTTTAATAGTCGAAACTTGTACTGAAAACAGTGAAAATGACCAAAATGGCGTGTTCTTAGCACAAATGACAAGTGACGGTTTACCCGAAAAACTGTATTTTTGTAAATTTTTACATTCGCTGACAACTGATTACACATGGACCCAATAATTATAATATTGTAGAAGCCATCTCATGAGAATTTGGTTAGTTATTTACATTTTTCTTTAAAATATATGATGCGCAATGTTAGGAACAATTTTTCAATACAGTGTACCTAATTTTGCGCACAACTCGTATTTCTTCGATATTTTCAACATTTATGATATACTTCGTCGGAATAGGGTTTACGCAAAAAAGTACTTTTGTTAGCTGTGGCCAATGTACATAAATGAGGCTGTACATACACCAACAGACGTGAAAACATACTAAGTATGTTGAATCATAAGAAAATAATGTCGGGCATCCTTATATTCTCAAATATGCTCAAATATGCCTACAAATGGAATGAACATAAATTGTAATAGTAGTATTAGCTGAAAAAATAAAATTTGGATGAAAAATTGTATGATAGACGCTTGCTTCGTGTTAGAAATTTTCCAAGTTATGTGCGCAAAGTTAGGCATATAATAAGGGGTCTGCTTTGAAGTTTAATTTACTATTTATTTTAAATTTGTGTACCAAATTTAGTTCTCAAACAATAATATAATAATAATACTACAGCATGGAAACTATTTCAGGCAGATAGCTACTTTCTGTAAGTTGTACGAGTTGATTCAATTTTGTATTTCCTTAACTGCGCAAAGTATGGTGCGTGCACGGTAATGGTTTTCACTTCTTGGAAAACCAACCGATTTGGTGTTCTGTACCATAAAGTAGGTTATCGAAATAATATAATGTTCACCTGATTGAAGGTATATATGGGACCCTCCTTAGCCGTGCGGTAAGACGCGCGGCTACAAAGCAAGACCATGCTGAGGGTGGCTGGGTTCGATTCCCGGTGCCGGTCTAGGCAATTTTCGGATTGGAAATTGTCTCGACTTCCCTGGGCATAAAAGTATCATCGTGTTAGCCTCATGATATACGAATGCAAAAATGGTAACCTGGCTTAGAAACCTCGCAGTTAATAACTGTGGAAGTGCTTAGCGAACACTAAGCTGCGAGGCGGCTCTATCCCAGTGTGGGGATGTAATGCTTATAAGAAGAAGAAGAAGATGGTAAAACTAGTTGCGGAAACACAATTATTTCTAGCAAAATGACCAAAAAATTATCTAAGTCCATATCACCCTTGTTGTTTATTGAAATCGTTCACAATTACACATGATATTGTTTATTTAATGTCAATCAACAGGCTTGATAATAGTTGGCCAGAATACCTCTCAAACTGATGCAGTGCTGCTAGTTTATCTTTTTTTATTACTTCAAAAAATCGAAAACGCACTCTTACCCCACGCGCACTCTTGCCCCACTCTACTCTATGCCAGCAAGCGCAAGCTTCTGGCTAGTGTCGCTCTGTCCATTTGAACTGCTACAGAATGAAGTTAGAAAGTACGCATAGGCTCATGTGCCGAGTTGCGATCGCGAACCGTACCGTGTCGCACGATGCACTTTGCGTCATCACCGGTATGATGCCTATTGACATCGTCATCGGTGAAGACATAGAGTGCTTCGGAATGTGCGGCACGAGAGGCATCCGTTGGCTGTAAGGTTGGCCTCAATGGTCAAATGGCAACGTGCGTGGGACAGTTCCGCTAAGGGTAGCTGGACACATAGGTTGATACCGGAGATAGGTACGTGGGTCAAGCAAGAGGCGCTATAGGGAAATCACTTTTCACCTGACTCAGGTTCTTACAGGCCATGGTTGCTTCAGACAGTATCTACACCGGTTTGGACACTCGGCCTCGCCCCTTGATAATCTACATAAACAACAAAGCGTTTAACGGGGCCTCATTCCTAATTTGAAGTTGGGAATGGTACTTGAGACATAATTAAGGCTCAAATTACCGTCACCCAGTCATTGACGAGAAAGACAGCCACATGCTCGTACCACCCCCAGTAGTAAAACCACCCACCGATGAGAAAAAGCAGTCTCCAGCTGAATGGGGGAAGTATTTTTGTTTTAAAACTACATCATCCAATAGCGAAGACACAACTATATCAGGTGTTGCAATTGCAAAAGGCAGTATTTTTTGAAAACTAAAGCGAAATACAACAAAATGAAGCATCCATCGGATATAGTTGTGTCTTCGCTATTGGATGATGTACAAAAATACTTCCCCCATCCAGCTGGAGACAACTTTTTCTCCTTGGTGGTCGGTTTTACTACTGGCGGTGGTACGAGCCAGTGGCGTAGCCAGGTCTGGGGGGGGGGGGGGGTTTTGTGAACATTTTTTGTTCTTTAATTTTCTTCTAAAAATTTCGTCTCTTGTCAATCCCCCCTGGGGGCTATGCCACTGGTACGAGCACGTGGCTGTCTTTCTCGTCAATAACTGGATAAACTGGATAACAAATTGTAAGAACTAATTGTGCTCGTGCCATAATGCTTGGAATTTGAATGTAAAACTATTGATCGAATGTACCCGTTTTCCCGTTTCGGCCCGGGTTACGATTTCAAATTGTAAAATCCACCGTTCTCTTGTTTTTCGACCGATTTGCATGAAATTTGGAGGGGAGATGCATAAAACCCTATATTTTTGTGTAGATGTATTGATTTGGTGATTGGGTCCTTGGGTACGGTTTTATCGAGGGGGTCCCCTGGGTCAAATGGGGTCAAAAATAGGTCAACTTCCTTTTAATCGTAGATAACTAGTAGTAAATGCTCTTAATAATGATGCAATCGCTTTTATTCATCATTTTGCAATAGTAGGAATGGAAACTGCACGTTTGGACCTCCAAAATACGGTTACAGATGCTCCGGGAACCTGGTTCCCCCAGGGAAGTGGTCACTTTTTGAGTTGTTCAGAAACCCAGCTTGCGACACATCAAACTTCATGATTTTGGAACACAAATATAATATAAGACATTTGCAGAGCTTCTGGGCACATTGGCCACTTCCGGAGGTTCCCTGGGAACCTGATGCCCCGAGGGAAGTGGTCAATTTTTGATGGATTCTGAAACCCAGCTTGCGACACATCGAACTTCATGATTTTGCAACGCAAATACAATAGGAGGCAATTGCAGAGCATCTGTGCTTATTAGCCACTTCCGGAGATTCCCTGGGAACCTGGTGCCCTCAGAGAAGTGGTCACTTTTGGAGTGGTTCTGAAACCCAGCTTTGTTTTTGCAAAGCAAATACAATAGGAAAATTTGCAAAACTTCTGAGCGCATTGGCCACTTCCGGAGGTTCCCTGGGAACCTGATGACCCAAGGGAAGTGGTCACTTTTTGAGTGGTTCTGAAACACAGCTTGCAACACATTTGATGATTCATGATTTTGAAACACAAATACAAAAGTAGGCATTTGCTCAGCATATGAGCACATCGGCCACTTCCGGGGGTTCCCTGGGAACCTTATGCCCCCAGGGAAGTGGCCTTTTTTAATTGGTTCTGAAAAACAGCTTGCGACACATCAAACTGAAAGATTTTGTTTTCTCCAAATAATCTACAGTAGCCGTTCGATAACTGCAACGCATTCTAGACGTCAAACGGTTGCCAATCAACGTCAGAGGGGGTGTTTGGCGAGGCTTCCAGCGAATGACCTCAATGTCCCCAGATGCTGTGCAAATGCCTTCAACTTATTTATGTTAAAAAATCATCAAGTTCGATGTGTCGCAAGCTGGGTTTCATAACCACCCAAGCTTGTGAAATGCAGTATGTTTACAGGAAACCTCCGCAATAGGTCATTGTACCCAGATACTCTGCCAATGTATTCAATTGTATTTGTATTACAAAATCAGAAAATTTGATGTGTTGTGAGCTGGGTTTCAGAAACATTCAAAAAGCGACCACTACCCTGAGAGCTCCAGTTTCCCAGGGAACTTCCGGAAGTGGCCAATGTGCCCAGATGCTCTGCAAATGGCTTCTAAGGATTTTTTGTTGCAAAATCATGAAGTTTGATGTTTTGCAAGCTGGGTTTCAGCATCACTAAAAAAGTTACCACTTCTCATAGGGCTCCAGATTCCCAAGAAGCTTCAGGATATGGCTCCGATGCTCTGTAAATGTCTCTAATGTTTATAATTGTCTGTTTGTGATGAAAAGAGATGAAGTTTGATGTGTCACAAGCTGGGTTTCAGATCGACTCAAAAAGAAACTTTCCTTGGGGCATCATGTTCTCAGGGAACCTCCGGAAGTGGACAATGTGCTCAAATGCTCTACAAATGTCTTCTATTGTATTTGTGTTGCAAAATCATAAAGTTTTGCTGTGTCGCAAGCTGGGTTTCGAAATCACTCAAAAAGCGACCACTTCTCTAAGGGCATCACGATCCAAAGGAATCTCCGGAAGTGGTCAATGCGCTCAGATGCTCTACAAATGTCTTCTATTGTATTTGCGTTGCAAAATCATGAACTTTGATGTGTCGCCAGCTGGATTTCAGAATCACTCAAAAAAGGCATCAGGTTCCCAGGGAAGCTCCGGAAGTGGCCGATGTGCCCAGATGCTGAGCAAATGCCTTCTATTGCATTTATGTTGCAAAATCATGAAGTTTGATGTGTCGCAAGCTGGGTTTCAGAACCACTCAAAAAGTGACCACTTCCATTGGGGCATCAGGTTCCCAGGAAACCCCCGAAAGTGGTCAATGTGCCCAGATGTTCTGCAAATGTCTTCTATTGTATTTGCGTTGCAAAATCATGGAGTTCGATTTGTCCCAAGCTGGGTTTCAGAACAATTTCAAAGTGACCACTTCCCTTGGGTCATCAGGTTCCCAGGTCAATGTCAGGCCAATGCGCTCAGAAGTTTTGCAAATGTTTCCTATTGTATTTGCGTTGCAAAATCATGAAGTTTGATGTGTCGCAAGCTGGGTTTCAGAATCAATCGAAAAGTGACCACTTTCCTTGGGGCAGCGGTTCTCAACCTGGGGTACATGTACCCCTGGGGGTACCTTCGCTGGTCCTAGGGGGTACCTTGGACAAAAATGCGTAATGGCGGACGTATTAAATTCCAATTGAAACTTATTGTTTAAGTTTTGATAATTCCGTATTTTTTTTTCAAAACTTTGTCTTGTACATAATATACATGGCGAACGGTAAATCAAAGCCAAATAAATCCTGCCCTCCTCAACCAGCACAGCGTATGGCTCGGAAGCCTCCTTTCAAGAGGCTCGGAAGCCTCCTTTCAAGAGGCTCGGAAGCCTCCTTTCAAGAGGCTCGGAAGCCTCCTTTCAAGAGGCTCGGAAGCCTCCTTTCAAGAGGCTCGGAAGCCTCCTTTCAAGAGGCTCGGAAGCCTCCTTTCAAGAGGCTCGGAAGCCTCCTTTCAAGAGGCTCGGAAGCCTCCTTTCAAGAGGCTTGGAAGCCTCCTTTCAAGAGGCTCGGAAGCCTCTTTTCAAGAGGCTCGGAAGCCTCCTTTCAAGAGGCTCGGAAGCCTCCTTTCAAGAGGCTCGGAAGCCTCTTTTCAAGAGGCTCGGAAGCCTCTTTTCAAGAGGCTCGGAAGCCTCCTTTCAGGAGGCTGGGAAGCCTCCTTTCAAGAGGCTGGGAAGCCTCCTTTCAAGAGGCTGGGAAGCCTCCTTTCAAGAGGCTGGGAAGCCTCCTTTCAAGAGGCTGGGAAGCCTCCTTTCAAGAGGCTGGGAAGCCTCCTTTCAAGAGGCTGGGAAGCCTCCTTTCAAGAGGCTGGGAAGCCTCCTTTCAAGAGGCTCCTTTCAAGAGGCTCGGAAGCCTCCATTCAAGAGGCTCAGGCCTCCTTTCAAGAGGCTCAGAAGCCTCCTTTCAAGAGGCTCAGGAAGCCTCCTTTCAAGAGGCTCAGGAAGCCTCCTTTCAAGAGGCTCAGAGCCTCCTTTCAAGAGGCTCAGAGCCTCCTTTCAAGAGGCTCAGAAGCCTCCTTTCAAGAGGCTCAGGAAGCCTCCTTTCAAGAGGCTCAGAGCCTCCTTTCAAGAGGCTCAGAGCCTCCTTTCAAGAGGCTCAGGCCTCCTTTCAAGAGGCTCAGAGCCTCCTTTCCAAGAGGCTCGGAAGCCTCCTTTCAAGAGGCTCAGAAGCCTCCTTTCAAGAGGCTCAGAGCCTCCTTTCAAGAGGCTCGGAAGCCTCCTTTCAAGAGGCTCAGAAGCCTCCTTCAAGAGGCTCGGAAGCCTCCTTTCAAGAGGCTCAGGCCTCCTTTCAAGAGGCTCAGAAGCCTCCTTTCAAGAGGCTCAAAGCCTCCTTTCAAGAGGCTCAAAGCCTCCTTTCAAGAGGCTCAGAGCCTCCTTTCAAGAGGCTCAGAAGCCTCCTTTCAAGAGGCTCAGAAGCCTCCTTTCAAGAGGCTCAGAAGCCTCCTTTCAAGAGCTTGGAAGCCTCCTTTCAAGAGGCTCGGAAGCCTCCTTTCAAAAGGCTCGGAAGCCTCCTTTCAAGAGGCTCGGAAGCCTCCTTTCAAGAGGCTCGGAAGCCTCCTTTCAAGAGGCTCGGAAGCCTCCTTTCAAGAGGCTCGGAAGCCTCCTTTCAAGAGGCTCGGAAGCCTCCTTTCAAAAGGCTCGGAAGCCTCCTTTCAAAAGGCTCGGAAGCCTCCTTTCAAGAGGCTCGGAAGCCTCCCTGTATGAGGCTCGGAAGCCTCCCTTTATGAGGCTCGGAAGCCTCGCTTTATGAGGCTCGGAATTCTACGTTCAAGAGGTTCATATGCGTACTTTCAAGATGTTAAAGAGGCCTTATTTTAACATTTTAAGTGGCTCGAAGGCCGCCTTTCTAGAGGATCAAAAGTCTCTCTACAAGAAGCTCAGAAGCCTCTTATCAAGAGGTGCAGAAGTCTTCTTTCAAGAGATTCAGAAGCTCCATGCAAGAGGCTTTGAATTGTACTTTCAAATGGCTTATGGAGGCCTACTTCAAGAGGGGGTACCTCAATTATTGCGAAAGTTTGAAGGGGTACCTCTCAAGAAAAAGGTTGAGAACCGCTGCCTTGGGGCATCAGGTTCCCAGGGAACCTACGGAAGTGGCCAATGCGCTCAGAAGTTCTGCAAATGTTTTCTATTATATTTGTGTTGCAAAATCATTTAGTTCGATGTGTCGCAAGCTGGGTTTCAGAACCACTCAAAAAGTGACCACTTCCCTTGGGGCATCAGGTTCCCAGGGAATCTCCGGAAATGGTTAATGTGCACAGATGCTCTGCAAATGCCTTCTATTATACTTGTGTTGCAAAATCATGAAGTTTGATGTGTCGAAAGCTGGGTTTCAGAACCACTCAAAAAGTGACCATTTCCCTTGGGGCATCAGGTTCCCAGGGATCCTCCGGAAGTGGCCAACGTGGTCTGATGTTCTGCAAATAACTTTTATTGTACTTGCGTTGCAAAATCATGAAGTTTGATGTGTCGCAAGCTGGGTTTCAGAATCAATCAAAAAGTGACCACTTCCCTGAGGGCACCAGGTTCCCAGGGAACCTCCGGAAGTGGCCAATGCACTCAGAAGCTCTGCAAATGTCTCCTATTGTATTTGCGTTGCAAAATCATGAAGTTCGATGTGTCGCAAGCTGGGTTTCAGAATCAATCAAAAATTGACCACTTCCCTCAGGGTATCAGGTTCCCAGGGAACCTCCGGAAGTGGCCAATGTGCCCAGAACCTCTGCAAATGTCTTATATTATATTTGTGTTCCAAAATCATGGAGTTTGATGTGTCGCAAGCTGGGTTTCTGAACAACTCAAAAAGTGACCACTTCCCTGGGGGAACCAGGTTCCCGGAGCATCTGTAACCGTATTTTGAAGGTCCGAACGTGCAGTTTCCATTCCTACTAATGCAAAATGATGAATAAAAGCGATTGCATCATTATTAAGAGCATTTACTACTAGTTATCTACGATTAAAAGGAAGTTGACCTATTTTTGACCCCATTTGACCCAGGGGACCCCCTCGATAAAACCGTACCCGAGGTCACCAAATCAATACATCTACACAAAAATATAGGGTTTTATGCATATCCCCTCCAAATTTCATATAAATCGGTCGAAAAACAAGCGAACGGTGGATATTACAATTTGAAATCGTAGCCCGGGCCGAAATGGGTTAAACCGGTTAGTGTCAGTATTGCCCCACAAATTTATTACATAACTAGTTTTTAGATCGCTGGATACTTGGTTATCATGTTACGATAATCTGTTGTTGTTTTATCGAATTTTATGCTCTGTTAAGCTCTGATGCACTGCTGATAATATGCAGCACCCTAGGAGTAAACTTCTTGGAAGCAGTGTACCAAAAGGTATCAATAGTTAAGTTTTCAATAATAATCTTCTTCATCGAAAAAATATTTACTAGACTGGTAACTGGTGATTGTTTTTTTTAAACATGCCATGCCGAGACATGGCCATTCACAAATTACGTTACATCCTAACTGGGACGAGGAGGTCTGGGCAGTGTGACGATTAAAAAAATACTACATCCAACCGACGGTTGTTAGATTTCCTAACAATTTTGTATAAGAATCTACCAAAACCTGTATAGGAACTGGGCATATGCGAAATTGTTAGATTTTTATACAAAAAATGTAAGAAAAGCTTACAAAATTTTTAGATTTTTATACAATATTTGTATAAGAATTTAGCAATCTCGCAAGGCTCATTACAAGAAGTGTGACGAAAGGGGGAGGGGTTTTGAAAATGGTAATTGTTTTGCGTGACTTACTACATGGATCTTCCCTAGATGTCCTTCGCCATACAATTTTTTGGCGGTAAATTCATGCTAGACTATCGTAGATCTTCAGTGTAAGTACGAGACACTGAAGGCGGCCTTACTGTTGAGGTCGAAATACGTATCTGTTAAAGGTACAATAAAGTAGTAGAATTAAATGGAATAGTACAAACGTACGTCTTATGACAAGTAGAAGATAATTTTCAAATCTTCCGCTGACTGCGTAGTTGCCAACGGTGGACCGCACAGAATTGAGTTTTTAGATATTCCACATGACATTTCGGTTAATCTGTTAATTATTATTATTGTCAAAACTTGAAAATGGAAAACGATTTATCTAGTAATAGCAGTTCGTTCGCAGTTCATTAAATACTTTATATTAAATTAGCAAAAGTATTGCAACAGACATTGCCGACACCTGATTTTTTCCGTGTACAACCCACAGCATAATATGTATCTTTATCGCTCTCTCTCAGAATCAGAAATACATAAAAGCTCACTCTCTCAAACATTATTAGAGCATATCGCGGGACCATGAATGGATGAGTCTAGTCCCTTTGCTAAGATATTGACACAAGTGTGCGATCAATGTTGTGCTGTGAGATTCGTATGGAGTCCACTTCGCATACATATGTTAGTATGCTCCTCATCGCCACCTAATGTTCACACTAATATACATTACATGATTTGCTCTCGTGTTCCTGCTCCTCTTTGAGATTCAGATCCGATAGTCCGATATCGATCATCCACGGCTCTGGTGGTGCTGGTGGACCGTGCATTGGGAGAGTGTGCCGTCTTTCACCTCATTGCTGCTTCTATGCTGATTTTGAAGCTCCCGACAGCAGGGTGGGTTCTTTCCATCTTTTGTTTAATTAAGTTTGTAGGTAATTTATTGATTGTAATAGAAATGGACTAATGTTCTCCGGTAGGGGAGAAGGAGACTATATGCACCAGCTAAGCAAATTATACAATAAATTCAATGTAACGATTTTTGACAATCACGACTGAGTCCAATAGGTCATAGATATGTACATTTAAATGTAAAATGTGTGATTTTCGCTGATGCCTATCACTTGCTTTTGAAGATTTTACATAGAGGGCTGTTGTTCTTGATAATTTGATAATTTTTAACTTGTTTTAAAAACGTTTTTTGTCGAGTTTTTTTATTTTTAAATTTAGGGTAACTTTGATCAATCATTTATCTATAGAGAAAACGTGGGGAAACGCCTTAAGATAGGCAATTATAGTTGGAATCTCTTACGCTGAAGCGATGTGCATCGATTGTTTAGAGAAAGAAATCATCACCACTAGTAGAATTATCTGGTTTTTCAACAAAATATATATGTAAATTTAGTAACAAAAACTATGGATTAATCAAGAAAATAAGATTGCCTATCACATAACTATAGGTACGAGCCTAATTGTTTTTGTTATTATACTTTTTTGAGTGCTTTTTTGTAGCTGCTGTGAGTTCTAAAATTAATGTTGATTTCATTGTTCAAAGCAGCAAATTCAGTCAAGATTAAGATACCTAACTCACAATAAGTAATTGTGATGACAGGAAACAATATTTTGTTCATTTCTTGAAAATGATGAAACTGATCAATGTTACCCCGGTGATCAATGTTCCCCCGTACAACTCCGGTGGTAAAGGACCGACTTGAAAGGTCTCCATCCCGAGCGATGTTCAGCTATCGCTTTAACCTGTTGCCAGGTTAGATTTTGTTTGACATCTTTTATTTCTTTATTGAGGCTTCGCCGCCTCTGGGTCTGCCTCTGTTGCAATGTCCCGCTGTACGGAAGAAATAAACTACCCAAAAGTGAGTGTAATTCACCCAACCTCGAACATCCGTACGGGAAGCCAAAATTGAGTAAGTTGGATTGTTTCGCGTCGTTGGATTGTTTCGCTCTTTTGTTTTTGACAACAACAAAAAAAGAGTGGATGAAAGAGAAGAGAAAAAATAACTCAAAAGTAAGTTAAAAAAAACTCAACGTTGGGTACTTTTTTTCTTCCGTGTGGGTTCCAGTCTAATGCTTGTTTACAGATTACATTTCCGCCCCTACGTAGAGTGTGGCCGACTCAGCCCCACTTCCGACCCCGAATTTCTGTTGCTATCGGCGTCTGGTGACAACGACGATGGAGCTCGTTGTTTGAGATCCAGTTGTGAAGCCACCAGGCCCTAATTATATACCACAGGCATCTATTGAGCATATAACAGCACAGTTTTCACGTTAGAGTTGCCTTATCTGCCTGTTTTTCCAGATATTTCTCAAACTCGCAAAGGCAGCCCTTGCTTTCTTGATCCGTGCGCCTAAGTCGATCTTGGGACCGCGCGCCGTCTGACGCCATTTGGCTACCAAGATATTGGAAGCTTTCAACGTTCTCCACTGATTGCTGGGCTACTGTGAAACTGGAAAGGGTTACGTGTTTACATTCAACGATTTGGTTTTGTTGACGTTGATGACTAAACCTGCCGAAGAGGAGCTTACTATGCAAGATCGTTGAGCTTACTCTGAATATCAGAGCGCCGTTGAGCGAGGAGTGCAACGTCATCAGCCAATTCGAAGTCATTTAGGTGCTCCATGGCTGCCATAGCAGAATGCGGTTTGGTTCAGGGTCAATCGCATCTACTAGAATCTCGTCGATTACGATGAGGAACAGTAACGGTGAAAGAATACATCCTTGCCTCACACCAGTTACGGCCTGGATAGGCTCGGACAAGACCCCATTGTGCAGCATTCTAAACGAGAAGGTCTGGTACTGTGCCTCGATGGGGCCGATGAACCCCATTGCGTCTCATATTCTCGTGATTGAGACGATCGAAAGCTTTTTCGTAGTTAATGAATATCAAGTAAAGAGACTCTTGGAATTCGTTGACCTGCTCCAGAATGATGCGGAGCGTGACAATATGGTCCACACAGGATCTTCCGGCACGGAATCCGGCCCGCTGCCGCCGGAGAGTCGCATCGATCTTCTCCTGAATCCATGCTAGGATTATTTTGCATAGAACTTTGAGAACGGTACACAGCAACCTAATGCCTCCCCAGTTATTGCATACTGTCAGGTCACCCTTTTTGGACACCTTCACTAAGATACCTTGCCTCATATTACGAAATAAACGAAGCAATAGTTGAGCGGATGTCATGGGGTCAGTTTTGAGCATGTCGGCTGATATGCGATCGACCCCTGGGGATTTATTCGATTTCATGATTCGTATGGCTATTTGAATCCCTAGCAGTAATGGAGCTTCGGTATTGACGAGTGTTATACGTCGGATCCTAGGCAGATCATGCTGAGGTGATGGTAGTCTGGCTGGCACTTGAAAAAGTTGTTCGAAGTGCCCGAACTAGCGTTTCAGCTGATTGTTTCGGTCAATAACTTACCATTCGCGTCTTTCACAGGCATCGTTGGATTCATCTTCACCCCGCTTAAGCGTCGTGAGATATCGTAGAGGAGGTAAATTTCCCCGGTTGCTGCGGCTCTTCTCCTTTCTCCTCCTTCGACATGAGCGTTTTACTTCCTTCTCAAGAGCCGATTATCGTTGGCGGGTTAAGACTTTGGCTCCTCTGGTTTTTGATCGCTCTATCGCGGCTTTGGCTTCTCTTCGCTCCTCTATCTTCCTCCAGGTCTCATCGGTGATTCATTGTTTTCTCTGGGTGCGCAGTTCGCCCAGATTGTTGTCGCTCTGGTGGCGATGACGGCATTCTTAATGGCGATCCATTGGTCTTCCACTGTTCTGACACGGGTAGAATCTAATTCTTGGAGCAGCGCGTTTAGGTAATCAGCTCAAACTAAAAATTGATTACATGTTCATGATCATTAATTAGCATAAACATCTTACATATTTAGTTTCAGTCTCTAAGATAATGCAAGCACGGTGGGTAGCATAAGCGAGCGAACTTGAGATGGGCCTAAAATATCTTTAAGGAGACATTTTCTCTTGTTCTGATATTAGAGCAGGGAGAGGTAACCTAACTTATATTTGATACTAGCTCTAATCGTGAATTATAATGATCTGTTTTTAATTATAGGGATTTACAACTTCTAATGAAGAGGCTAACCTCAATCAACGAGCTAGATATAAATAGGGAGTGTTATTTGGCAAGCAAATAATGAATATAATTTTACTGGGCCCCAATAATTGCTGTTGGCTTTGAATCGAGCCCTGTTTTTTTTAGACCGATTCGTGCGAGCTCCAGAGTGATTTTGAGAAAATAGAATCCGAATTGGACATGTCCAAATTGTAGATCACTCGCATGCCCTATAAGGTCCTGTATGGACATTATGGGTTGCTATTGGCTTTGGATTGGGGCCAGCTGACTTGGTAGACCAATTGGTCTGAATTCCATAATGGTTTGGAAAACTTAGAACATTCGGTTTACACACATATAGATCGTAGATTTTGCCCATGGCCTCTAAGAGCCTGTACGGACACCATGGGTAGCTCTTGGCGTTGTATCGAGCCGATGAGACCTCTTACGTGCCCTTCGGTCAGTAAAACCTAGCGCAATCGACTCGCTGGACATTTTCAAATGAGAATATACTGCAGCCAATTGCGATTTGAGAAAATGCTAAACATTTCAACATTCTGTACATCATTCAGTGAATCGGGATGAAAACGCATTGTACAAGCCTTCCGGTCAGTGAAACCTAGCCCAATCGACTCAATGGACGTTTTTATATGAGAATAGCCCTCGCTCATATACCGCAGCCAATTTCGATTTGAAAAAAAATGCCAGAAACATTTTGTATATCGTTCAGGGAATTGGGGTAAAACGGCTTTTTGCATGCCCTTCGATCAGTGGAACCTAGCCCAATCGACTCACCGGACTTTTTCATATGATAATAGCCCTCGTTCATATACCGCAGCTAATTGCGATTAAAAAAATGCCAAAAATATCTACATTCTGTATATTGTTCAGGGAATTGGGGTAAAACCCTGCCCTCAGGTTAGTAAAACCTAGCGCAATCAACTCATCTGACGTTTTTATATACGAATAGCTTTGGTTCATATACCGCAGCCAATTGCGATTTGAGAAAATGCTAAATCTATAAAGAATCGTCATATTGTATAGGGGAATTGGAGTTAAATGAGCCTGAATGAGTGTACTGTTGGTAGAAACTACATGTGCCACAAGATTTCTTGGACATTTTTACACAAGATACGCATTTGTTTGATGAATGTGAATATTATTGTTTGAAAAAAATTATGAAACAGTTATGTGTTACTCATTTGTCATAGGGGAATCAGGGTTATCTGCGGTCTACGAAACCTAGCGCAATCGATTCGTTGGGCATTTTTACGTAAGTACACCTTTTTTCATCCCTCGCACTTGTTTGCGATTTGAAAAAAATCAATAAAGGGTAACTATTGTCGAATAATTCCCACTGGCCACCTGATAGCAATGTTGTTTGCGGCTGCAGCAGCAACTTCATTAATGAATAGTTCTTCTGATACATCGAAAGGGATAGGTTTCAACGTAGATAGCCTCGAAAAGATATCGGCAACATTCTTTTCTCCTGGTATATCAACATGTGAATTTGGTTGAGAAATGTCTGAGATTGCTAAGTCAAAAGGAAAGTCATACACGGACAGAAAATTATTTACTTTGAAATAAAAAATATGATTGTTGTTTTTAAATGCTGAAATTTAATTGAAAATACGTCAATATTTATTGTTTTAACAAGATTTGTTAACATAATATCAATAACGAAATATTATTGTTTTAACAATACTATTGGAAATAAGCTTTTTGAGAAAGCTCATGTGATTTCAATTTAGACATTTGAAAACATCCTCAGTTGGTATTTGTGGATTTGATTAAATATGGTTCCTATAAAATGAAATTGCACTAACTGTTCAATGGTTACACACGCAAAAAAAAAGCGTTCCCGAATTCGTGAACCAGCAAAAATACACCGTGATTCAATTCATGGATTCGGGAACACCAGTCACGTTTTCCAGAACGTTCCAGAAAACGTGACTGTATTCCCGAATCCGTGACTGTTGTTCATGAAAAAATACACCGTGAACTCGTTAGTTCACGAATTCATGAACGCTTTTTTTGCGTGCAATCATGTAATGCGTTTTATACGTTTAAATTCGCCTGATTCGGCTTTTATTTTCCACAAGCTTTATACGGTTCAACCGATCTGCAATTTGTTCTGGCATAAAATCTTGAATCCACGATTCAAAGTTGTAATTTTGTACGACTGAACTATTAACTCATTCCATATCTACTGTTTGTTTTGCCTTTCTCGTACAACAAAGTTGTACCGAAAGGCTATTTTTGTGTACTTTCTCTCAAATAATCCGGTGCTCGATACTTACAAGATGTATTCGACAGGGAATCCATTCCCATGATTTCATATTGAATTGCCAGATCGGACAAATATTACAGCCAACACTTCAATATTGAACATATTTCCGCTCTGTAGCCGTATTCTAGTCAATTGGGTCCTAAAATGAAGAATCGATATTCGTTTTTCTTTCAGGGAACGATGGAGTTAATCGTCCTGAACGCGTCAGTTTTTCTTCTAACTCAAAAGTCGAAAGCAACATTGTTAAATTTGAAATTTAAAAGTAGATGGAAAATGCTTCCTGGACATTTTCGGTCTTATTTGACGTACGGAATAGTATGATTCATTTATAAGGCTGATACCATTCCACCGATTCGTTTAACTTTTAGTTAAAATTTGACAGTTCGATGGTTATTTCGCCGTGGTTAAAAATAACCCTCCTCCGGAGCATGGTTAGATTTGACAGTTCGATAGTTAAACTTTGTTCGCGAGAAAATTGGCGCCAACTCCATTTCGCTCCAAATAACTTTTAATCTGTCAAAACTCAAATGGGTCGGCTTCGGAGTAAAGGCTCCCCCAGACCTAAGCGATTTCATCGCCGCGACGGCGACAACTAGTCGCTGCGATTCTATCGGTGGGTTGCTGCAGGCAATGTTCTATTTACGCTTCCATACCAACGGCGACAGAATCGCTGTCGCCAAGCGATAGAATCGCGTCGCGACTGTTGCGTCGTGTGTGTTTGGGGGAGCCTTAAAATTTTAACCACGATAAAATCGAATCGGTGGGATGGTTCACAGCCTAAGATGATAATATATTTATATATACATTTAAAAAATAGGCATTATGAAATGGTCGGCTTGATTTTAGTAAGTGTAAACAATTGTAAAATGTCACATTTACAAATCTTCTCACTGAATTTTCGAAAATTCTCTACCGATTGCAAATGAGATTTGCCGTATATCAAAGGTACGTTTTCCATATTTTAGTCATTGCAAGAAAATCAGCTTTAATCTGTTTATTGCTTTTCACTATATTTCAGCAATCTGAAGATCCGAAGAAGTTTCTCAGTGGCAGAATAAATAAGACCATACATTAAATACATCCATAGCGGCTTACAAGAGGATTTCTTCCAATATGCACCAAACAGGTAAGTGAAATATTTACAAAATTAGGCATACGTATTATTAGAATTATGTTTCATATTTTAAATACATAAAAATATATTTCATTTCAGCCCGGCAGTTCCCCCATGGCGCTGAGGCGGAAATTGGAAGTTAATATGTGGAAAAATGTTGTGGACATTATAAATAAATATAAAACGAGATTTGGAATAAACATTTTCATTTAAATATACATTGGTACAAACATAATTATTAATATTTTTTAAAATAAAACAAAAAGAAAATACATTCAATTTAAAAAACGGTGACGTTTAAAATAAACAGATCTCTTATTGAAACAACAATACTGTTTTATCTATCGAAGCTTTCAAAAAAGCTTATTGAAGTTCAAGCTTACCAAGCTCTTTTGAAAACAACAATAATGGATTGTTAAAACAACAATAATTCTTATTACCGCCAAAACAATGTGAAATTCTTTTTAAATTTATGTGAGATATTATTGTTTATAAAATAGTTTTTTCTGCGTGTATAAAGTAGGTCAACGTTCAGGAACATAATTTTCCACGAAATAACTTAAAAGTTGCGAGACAAGCCTGCCTTAGGCTGAAATAAAAAGACATAAAAAAAAGCTTGAAAGATATTAACAAATTATTTGCATCATTTGTAACACCCCAAAAAGGTCTTTCGTGCAGTTGTTTGGTGGGACAATATATTTTGAACGGGACTCTAAGACGGCGCAAAAGTTTTACTAGTTTTCATGGCCGTTATTATTATTATTTTTTTGAGTGACCCTCCGCTCTCCCCTACACCAAAAGGCTCTGGATGAGCCTCCTGGTAATGGACACTCAATTCTCAGCCATAAAACAAAACGCGGCAACAAAATAAAAAAAAAACTACACTAATTCAATATTGGCTGAGAATAATTTAAATTAAAATACAAATCTACAAATGAGAGAATAATTACTACTTATACAAAAAATCATGCCTCTAGTAAGCATCCCTTTAAAGAAGCACAAATGAAAAACAATTAAACAAGATACTATACTTAAAGTAAGAATTACGAATAAATATATATGTAAATGTTGGTGACGGACTGTTAATAAAGAGATAACAATGAGGAAATGAAGAGTTTATATTAATAATTGAGGTAAGTTAGTTCTTATGAGACGTTTTATGTTGGCTTTGAACGATAAACGATTGGTTATCAATTGTATATCTCTGGGTAAATTATTATACTTGGCAGGACCTGCGAAAGTAAACCGTTTCTGACCAAAACTTGTATGTGCACGAGACATAGCTAAATGATTACTCTGTCTTGTGTTACGTATTTGGGGTACAACCTCTATAGTTATATTATGAATTCCGATTGGGTTATGTAATATATTATGAACCATTAGTAATGTTTGCTCCTCACACATACCTTGTAAAGGCAGTATTTTGTGTGGAAAATCAGTGTATAGCCCTATGGTTGGATACAACAGAGGTAGATGAAAAATTATCTTAATACAACGATTTTGTAGTGTTTGTAGTTTTTATGTTTGGATTTACAGGCTCTACCCCAGACTATTATCAAGTAATTCAAATGAGAATGAATATGAGCGAAATAGAACAAAAGCATAACTTTTCGCGGCACGAAACTACTAATACGTTTTAAGACTCCGCACATGGACGAAACTTTTCCAGCATTTTTTTTAACTAACTAACTAACTAACTAACTCATATTTGAAATAACTGATCTTGGATCAACATTAGGATAGAATAAAGCAGTATCGTCTGCAAACAGCCTGGGAGTGCCAATAAGTCCAATTTTCGTTATATCATTTATACTTACTTGATACTTGATGGGTTACAGCTCTTCGATGAACCTACGCCGAATGGAGTATCCTTCTCCACTGGACTCGATCCTGGGCCAATCGCTTCCAGTCGCCCTGAACATTGAGCGCCCTCAGGTCCTCTTCAACTGCAAAAAGCCATCGTGTACGCGGCCTTCCACGAAGCCTGCGGCCTCTTCCGGGTTCTCTACTAAATATTATCTTCGCTTGACGTTCTTCCGGCATACGAACAACGTGACCAGCCCACCGTAGTCTGCCGTGTTGTGTAAGCTTAATAATATCCAGCCCTTTATACACCTGGTACAATTCGTTATTGATGCGACGCCGCCAGATACCGTTCTCCTGTTTACCGCCGAGTATTGTCCGCAGCACCTTACGCTCAAACACTTCGAGAGCTCTCCGATCAGCCTCCTTTATCGTCCATGTCTCATGGCCGTATAAAGCCACCGGAAGAATCAGAGTAGTATACAGCGCGAGTTTTGTTTTCGTTTGCAGACTACGGGACTTAAGCTGGTTACGAAGTCCGTAGTAAGCCCTATTTGCAGCTGCAATACGCCTTTTCACCTCGCGGGTAACATCATTATCGCACGTCACTAATGTTCCAAGATACACAAATTCTTCTACCACTTCAAATTTTTCACCATTTCATAGCACTATTTCGCTACCACCACCACTAATGAACCCACGTTGATTGCCAGCGACCATGTACTTCGTTTTGCTGGTATTGATCGTGAGTCCAATCCTCGCTGTCTCCCTCTTAAAAGGCGCAAAAGTCTCTTCCACGGCACGGCGATCAATTCCGATAATATCGATATCGTCCGCAAATCCCAGGAGCATATGCGATTTTGTGATAATGGTATCGCTTCTTTGCACACCAGCTCTCCTAATCGCTCCCTCGAGCGCTATATTGAACAGTAGGTTCGAGAGTGCATCACCCTGCTTTAATCCATCTAAGGTAACAAATGACGTCGATATTTCATCCGCAACCCTTACACTTGATTTCGATCCGTCCAACGTTATACGAATCAGCCGTATCAGTTTCGCCGGAAAACCATGTTCAAGCATAATTTGCCATAATTCATTCCGTTTCACTGAATCGTACGCCGCCTTGAAATCAATAAACAGATGATGTGTCTGCAAGTTGTACTCCCGGAATTTATCAAGGATTTGTCTCAGGGTAAACATTTGATCCGTCGTTGATCGGCCCTCACGAAAACCTGCTTGGTATTCGCCGACGAAGGACTCTTCAAGCGGTCTCAATCTGTTGAACAGAATACGGGACATAATTTTGTACGCCGAATTAAGGAGGGTTATTCCTCGGTAATTGGCGCACTCCAGTCTGTGCCCTTTCTTAAAGAGAGGGCAAATGAGGCGGTCCAACCAGCTAGCAGGAATTTCCTCGTCTTCCCATATTTTCGACATAATATGGTGCAGAACTTCATAAAGCTGCTCACTGCCATGTTTGAGAAGTTCAGCCGGGAGCTGGTCCTTCCCCGCAGCCTTATTGTTTTTCAGCTCTTTGACAGCTCTAACCTCATCTAGTGTAGGTGACTCCACAGCTTGTCCATCGTCGCTAATATTTATTCTGTTCACCGATGCACTGTCACTTCCTCCATTCAACAAAGTCTCGAAGTGTTGCTTCCACCTTGCAGCCACTTCAGTTTTATCTGTCAGCAAATTCCCTTGTTGGTCGTTGCACATGACGGGAGATGGCGCTGTCTTTCTCCGCACGCCATTGACAGACTCATAAAACCTCCGCATATCGTTCTGCTCCATTTTTTCCTCACTAATAACTTGTTCTTCGTACTCTTTTTTCTTCCTGCGGTGGGTTCGTTTTTCGGCTGCTCTTGCTTCCTTGTACCGATCTCTATTCGATCGGGTACCCGACACCAACATCCGGCTTCTGGCAACGTTCTTCTCGTCTGTCACTCTCTGACACTCCACATCGAACCAACCCGTCCTGGGTCGCCTCTGTGCAGTGCCTACCACTTCTCGTGTTGTTGTGCTCACCGCTCCATGGATCGACTCCCATAGATCGTTGATGTTGTCGCTAACGTTGATTGCACTTATCCGTTCGTCGAGCTTCTGGCGGTAATCAGCCGATACTCCTTCCGCCGACAATCGCTGGATATTGTAACGCATCGTTCGCTGTGATCTTTCGTTCGATACAGTTGACAACCGTGATCGAATTTTACTGACAAACAAGGTAGTGATCAGAGTCAATGTTCGGACCTCTGAATGTCCGCACATCGATAACATCCGAGAAATGGCGCCCATCCACCATCTGGTTGCAAGTTTCACCATTTGGGTGTCTCCAGGTGTGCTTTCGGATGTTCTTTCGTGCAAAGTAGGTGCTACTGATGGCCATCCCTCTGGCAGCAGCAAAATTTACTAGCCGTAGGCCGTTGTCATTGGTAGCGGAGTGAAGGCTCTCCCATTTATATATACAAGAAATAGCAGGGGTCCAATATTGCTTCCCTGTGGAACACCAGTGGTGATTGGTGATTCTTTTACGACAACTTATCTCCCCATCATATGACACGTATTGAGTTCTGTTTACTAAGTAACTCCGAATTATGTTATTTGCCACACCTATTATTCCATAGCATTCTAGCTTACGTAGTAAAATGTTATGGTTTATGGTATCGAAGGCTTTTTTCAAGTCTAAAAATAACGCTCCTACATATTTTTTTGAATCTGTACTTTATCAACGAGTTCAGTTATTGCTATTGTTGTACTGCTTCCATTTCGAAATCCATATTGCATGTTGTAAAGTATAATGTAACGATCTAGAAAGTTAACAATACGAGTTATTAATAACTTTTCGAGAATTTTAGTAAAAACAGAGAAAGTCGAGATAGGTCGATAGTTGTCTGTATTCTGGGGATCCTCTGACTTAAAAACAGGAATTACTTTGGCAACTTTTAAGCAATCTGGATAAACACCCGTTTGGATCAAAAGATTAAATATATCAGACAGAATTCGGGAAACGGATATTGCATTATTCTTGATTGCCTTTACTGGGATATAATCAGGACCAGGACTTTTATTATTTTTCAATTGATGTATTATCGAAACAACCTCATTTGCTGATGCGGGTTGTAAAAAAATAGTATTCGAAACCGGTTCAATATGCCTTCCAGGGTTTGAACATGATGAGGTAATATTTTCTGCTAAATTTGAGCCAACCGTTGAAAAATGGTCGTTGAAGGCTTCACATATAAGGTTACTGTCAGCTACACATTGAAAATTTTGCTCTGCTTAATGTACGGGGTCTCCAGAAGCCTTGCGAGCAATGACGTAGGATAGCCAATCCGGAAATGGCGAGGTCGATTCTCGGTCCGGTCTAGGATGTTTTTGGGTGGGAAGTTTTGTCGACTCCCCGGGTATATTGCATCCATTGTACTTGCTACACAAGATACCTACTCATGCAATGACGGGCATAGAAAAGCTTTCAATTAATAATTGAGGACATCCTAAATGCTAAGCTGAAAAGCAGGCCTTGTTCCAGTTTGAATGTATAGAGCCATTGAAGAAGAAGGAGAAGGCGGTATGAGCTATAGTGGCGGCGAGTTTTCGAGAACGGTGCTTAGTACCTGGACAACACAATAAAATTCAAAAGAATTTCACGTAAAAATGATTAAAAAATGCTCGTGGGAACTCAAAAGTAGTTCTCGTTGATATTCAGGGTAACTTAGTTTTTTTTTGTTCAAATGCTTGAGAATTATTAGCAGCAATTCAGATGAACTTTTCATTGGAAATTACTTTGATGTCTTCAAGATTTTGTTTGAAATATCATTTAAAAAAATTACAAAATCTTGAGATTTTTATACAAAATTCAGTTTCTACTGGAAATGCGAATATTGGCAATTTGTGTTTCAAAGAATAAAAATCCATGATTTTCGAAGCGAGCACAACAGATCGCAACAAAATGTGTTAAATCGACTTAACTGTTCCCAGTTGAGGATGATACTTTGCTAACGCAAAATTGTTTGCTTCTATCTCTATCTGCAACCATGCACTTCATTCATGTTTTTGTGACTACATTTTGAAGTTGGCTTCGACGGAGCGACGCCAATTTCTCAACATCAGCACTACAGCAAACCCTCCGTGAGCAGCATAACCTAAGATGCATCCAACATAACACGGACAACGAAAAGTCCATGCTCTGCCACTTTAGAGGGACCACATCACGACCACACTCCCATTGAAGGCATCATCGATTGAGAAGTCGCGAACTGAGAGTCGCGACCCGCGAGTAAGGATCCCGTTTCAGCATCTACATATGTATGTTGTATACGCATAAGCAATAAGCACGTACGCTAATGCTAGCTCTCAATGTTCTCGCTCTCTGGCACTATCGCAGTCACGCCGATGTATGCAGGCAAGCGAAATGCTGTCAGCCGCCAACACAGCGCACGGAACATCGTCATGTCGTGGTGGCGGTGGGTGATGATGATGTTTTGCAGTCCGTCTGTCCGTCGCCCATCGACCGTGGTCGTGAGAGAGCAGCAGCAGCAGCAGCAGCGAAGAAATTCCCGTTCTCAGTCGAGTTGGGAACGTCGTCGCTAGTGAACGTGCTGCAGTTTTGCGGCCCGCGTGCGTTACATATCCTCAGATATAGCTGTGGTACATACATAGCGGTGCAGGAGGAGGAGGGCTGTCAGCCCGAGCACTGCGGAAAGCCTTGCAGAGTGGGTGGGAAGAAGGGTGGTGAGCATAATAACATACCACCCTACGAGTGCCACGATTCCTTCGAATCGGGCAGAGTATAGAAGAAGTAGTACAAGGATTGTGCTTGCCACAGTGACATCCTGAGCCGTTCGAGAAAATGTTCGAACCATGAAGAAAATAGAGGTGTGTTATCTCTAGGATTAGAAGTGAATAAGGCAGTCCAAGGATAACGGTTCTTGAGGCTTCATAGTTGTAAAATCGGGCTGTTTGGCGGGGGTGGTGTGCGGTTGGGCCATGAGGGCAACATATAAAGCACAAAAAACGAGCTCTGCCCTCGTGAATTAAGTGATTAAAGATTCAGATGTTTGGAAGAGAGTGAAATAATTTCCAGTTTGGTGGCGAGAAGGCGAAGCAAGCTTTGAAAGCAGCAGCGGTGGTGTGCAAAGCAGGCGCAGGAAGAAAGGTGCCAGCGGTGAAGAATTGTGTAGTGTATCAGGCAGGGCAGGCTACTATGAATGCCTGGCTCCTCCAAGGAGTTTGAAGAGAAGGTGTGAGGCTCCATGCCGTATCGTGCTCCGTCGCGTGTGTTTATATTAGAAGAAGTAGCGACTGCAGCAGCATAAATATGCTGAAAGCCAGAAGAATGGTACTACTATTTATTGATAGGAATGTGGCCATCAGCCAGGCAGCTAACTCGGTGGAAAATTGAGTGTGAGAAGAACGAGTTAGCAGACGAGTCTAGAAGGCGTCAGTGGGTGGGATTCCACCGTGGAGACGCGACCAAACTTCTAATTTTGAAATCATAGCACGACGAAAGTCTTGGGTAGATGGGTTGGGCTTTCACACTCTTAGCCAGCAAAAACAGGATGGGTTCCTAAGTGCAAAATCGGGAACATCATTCCCATTGATGTTTTAGAATAACTAACCCATTCGAAAAAATATTGATTGCATTACCGTGGAAAAAATATCTAGAAAAAATTTACAGCGAATCTGGCTCCGGTTCGGTGTGCAGTTCGAGTGTTACAGTGATCGAAAAAAAAACGTGAAAGCAAATCGAGAGCGAGAGTCAACTGAGAAACGAAGAAACCAGCCAGCAAAAAAAATCGATAAAAACAATTCGCTTCTCATCAAAAATACATTTCTACCCAAGGAGAGCAGGAGCCTGTAACTTCTTTTCCTGCGAGGGGTGTTCCCATTCGATCCTGGCCGTCGTCGACACGCCATTCGCCTTCTGACTTATTTTTTTCCCAACCATCCTGCCTCCGGACGATTGGCATTGTAGAAGCTGCTAGCTGACAGCACTATCTGAAAACGCAAGAAGCAAGAAGGCAGGACACAGATACCATCCCGAGCCTAGTGGTGAAGCGGCCGGAGAGAAAGAGCATAACTGACACGAGATCTGCTAGCGAGCGCGAGAAGGTACACCAAATTGGGAGCAAAACATGGATTTCCGGATTACGTTGCTGCTAATTATCGGTAAATATTCTAAAAAGTTTTGCTAAAAGTTTTAGTCACATGGATTAGGGATATGGGATTGGTATTACCAGCATCAGTGCTGGACGGGTGGGACCTGTTCGCATCGGACCACCGCTCGTTCCTGACAGCATAGGTGCTCAGTGTATGTATGGACATGCATTTTGAGCATTGGATATGGCTCCCATGCTGGCTGGTGCGAATGCGAGAGTGATGGAACGTACGGAACTATTTCTATGTGTACACATAAACATAGTGGTTTCATTATGCAATACAAATGGCAGTTAAAGGGAGTACGGCCTGATTGTGTGTTGTGCGTACATGTTACATTGCTGAATTGATCTCTACAAATATACTTGCAGGGGAACTTTACCGACAGATTCATTATCCCTTTGAACTATGAACTTTAGTAAAGATTTTCCCATGTTTGACAGTGATTGATCTGTCTAGTCTTTTATTCATATGAATTATTCATTTCTCTAATCGATTTCTAACCACATTGTGATTTATCGAAGCTGCTTAACTCATCTAATAACAAATTAATGGGACATTCGTTTGCTCCATTAGAAATATATTATAGTGTAGCTACGCAAGTTGTAAGAATAATCGATAGTGATGGAATTGACTATTTCTGTCAATCAAAATTAATTGTTTGTCTCACAGATATTTTCTATGATCATCGTCGCATTTTATATATGCACCGATTAGTTCAAATCGATTCCCCATTAAACTATTCTAGCGTATAACACAAAATGCATCAACTTTCCTTCGAAAGTAATTTTGAACGTAAACAACAATACGGATAAATGATTTTAATTCGATTTCAGGAATCTTTCACGTTAAATTCTCCTCACCTCGACACCTAAGACGAGTTTGTACAATTCCATTTAATTCCTCCACTTGATTGTACCTTTGACAGATACGTATCTCGACCTAAACAGTAAGGACGTCTTCAGTGTCTTGTACTTGACTTGACTTGTGGACAATCGAGTGGTGAAATTAAATGGAACTCATTTATTTATTTTAATAAACATTTTAGAACAGAGAAAAATCCCTTTGAGTGAATTCCTTATAAATTATTTTAAAAAAGGCACAAAATCTCTTCATTTGTTTTCAAAAATCATTAGGCCGATACAAATATTAAAAAAAAACAAATATGTCTTCCCCCCTCGGATTTTAAATATAATATTTTGACTTGATCAACTTATATCATATATTGGATTCAGATTATGACGTTGAACACCGTCTTACCCGAAAGCACTGGGTACCAAATCAGAATCTAAAATAGAGAACCATCACGAAATCATGTCAGATTTTGAAAATTCATAGCGCCTTTATCTTTCGATGGATTTTGTACCCGATTCTGATTTTATTTTTTTTTACATTTTCAAAAAATGTTAACGTGAAATTTGTGGAAGCAGATGAAAAGTGCGGAGAGCAGCTGAGCACACGGCACGTCTTCCGATACCAAATGGAGAAGTAGAAAGCTGCTTACGAAAGGGCAATGCACTAGAGAAAATTACTCCCGGAAGGTTGGAGATTATTATTTCAAGATTATATGCGGTGAGCCGTTTCCAGTTACATGTTTTATTATCTAAAATTGAGTTTTTAAGGGTTTGGTAAAAAAATGGTAGATCTTTCTATGAAGCACGTAGATCGACACCTAATCGTCCATCTTTTGTAGAGAAATGACAGCTTTGGGAGACGTTGTTTAATTACTAGCATTATGTCCAAGCACAACCTTTCTGAAATTCGCCTGTATCGTTTTTCAATTCACAAGGAAAGTTTAGGCTTCAAAAGCTGCCAAACCAGGTTTCCCATATTCGTCGTGGTTGGATTTTTTTTCAGTTTTTTTTACAGTTTTACTTTGAATAATGTGTATTGTTTTATTTGTTATTTACTAGATCTATGTGTATGAAAATTGCTTATTCAGACTACAAGCTTTATCACGTGATGGATACTGTCTTGATGTCAAAGATCCATCATCTAATTGTCACTGAGAATAATGTATATATGGCATTTAATTTTATGTCAATCTCAAGTTACTGAATATTAGGGCTATAATCAAGGTGGTTGGGATTAAAATGCACATTTATGTAGCGCGACAATGCTTCCATGGTACTATTTTTTTAGCCAAGATCGCTTTTAGATGGGGTACTGTGATAATTTTTTGGCAATTTTCAATTGTCCAGATTATGAAGAACCTGTGATATCGACCAATAATATAAACTGCAATGCATGTTTAAATGTAGTATTTGGGTATTTTTTTTAACCTCCGTGTATTCACTCGGCTACTTTTGAAGAGTTCAATATTTGTAATTTATTAGGTATTTTCCCTAACTAACCTTCTTCAAGAAAGCTATACTGCCTGTAACCGCATAGTTGTCCAATGAATGAGGACATCGTGCTTTTCTTTTCATTCTATACAAGTTTTTAAATTTAAATACTTTGAAAAAGATGTTTTTGATGAAATTTTGGTTATTACTTTGCTATGAATTTTGCAAGTTCTCTAGAAGGCCCAAGCCTCCTTCAGACCGAGTACTTTCGATGATCATTATTATTATTGTCTTCATTATAGAGACTGCCGTAGACTGAAGAAGTGACGTGTGTGCCATTTTGCAAAAAATGGTGTTATCAAGTTGTACTCATCGAGTTATTTAACAGAAAAATGGAAAACATGTATGTTGTAATTTGGCGTCGCTTTTTCAGATTGCGGCAGTGTAGCCCTCGGCTGGCTCGTTTCTTACTGTCTATAATTTTTTAATAATAAATTTTAAAATAATTTCGCAATTTAAATTTGTTTTTGATATTAGTGAGCAATATATAGTTGTTCTGCGATTTGCTCGTTTTATTTTTGAAATATATTTGTTTAATGTGTGTAGTTTAGTATTTTTACAATGAATGAAAAATCGGTAATGGTAGAAATATTCAAGACATAATATCTATAGATAAAACAGTAAATATAATTTGAATTAACAGAAGATCAGTTAAATATTGTACAAATAGTTATGATGTTATACAATCTGTAAAATTAGTCAGATATCAGCAAACTAATGCAATGTTATGGTCAACGTGAAAGAAAGGCAACACCTTTTAATTTATATTTCATCTATCAGATTGTCAATGAAATATAAATTAATAGTAGACCCGGAACCCCCCAGGAATTTCACCGAAATTGGATTCTGTATCAACTGTCTTGTTCATTTGGCTTATTAATTTTTCTGCAACCTCTGATGAAAAGCTAAACTTTATATTTCTGTCACCAGTTCAGAAGCATAGTTATTTGAAATTAATCACTACTTCTTGCTTAAATTAAAATGTTTTTATATAAAACAAAATGGCTCTCAAGCTCAATATTAAAAACGTGTTTTCAAAATTTGTACTTGTTGCGTGTGCATTTCTGTTATATTTTTATAATTCACATCATATAATTGGAAAAACTGGACACACTTGATCTCCACTCTAACTCTTTTATTATTATTTTTTTTCAATTTCCTCGATGTAACATGTGAGTGCAAGCTTTTTCGTGTTGGATGCAGAACAAACGCACGGTTATCTGAGTCTCGCCTAACTTTTCAAAGGGACCTAAGTAGCATTTTTTTAGTGAATTAATTTGAATACTGTAATCAATAGCTTTCATGTTGTTCTGTTGATTGCGCTATTAGAATTGATTCATGGAAGAGATGTTGCTTGGGACCTTTTGAAAAGTTAAGCGAGAAATGTCAGATTCTGAGTGCTGGTTAGAAAAAAATACAAGAAAATGAAACAATCCGTTTTTATGTGCTTTGTATTGGACATAAAATGATCCCGCGATTATCTAAATCTCGCGTGATTTTTGAGAGCGTCGTGGGTCCGAATGAGAGACTCTCTTTCATTACGCTCTCTTTTGCTAATATCTAGGCTAGTTTAAAATTTGTTGCAATATTTTCACCCCAGCACACTAGACAAAGCTATTTTCTTCAGATCGGTGCTGGAAAATCCAATGTAAATGTTAGTATGGCTTTGTAATAATCAAAAGAGAAAGTGAACAAAGAGAGCCTCTCTTTTGGACTTGCGACGTTTTCGGAAATCACGCGAGAAATGTCCGGTTCTGTTGTGCGGGTGGGTAAATGAATAAGAAAGTGAAATAGACAGTGCAGGTTTGTTCGTGTTTTGTAGGACGTAGAAAGATCGTAGATCGCGTCCATGTTTTCTTCATTAAGCAGAACGATCAGCCGGTCATCCAAATTGTGTTCTGCTTTGTGCGGTAAGCAGAACGATCGGCTGGTTACCGAAATTTTGTTCTGCGTAGTGCGGGTGAGTAAATTAATTAGAAAGTTAAAGTTTAGATTGCGTCCAGACATGTTTTCTTCGGGAAGCAGAACGATCGGCCGGTCATCGAAACTTTGTTTTGCTTTGTGCGGTAAGCAGAACGATCAGCCGGTCACCGAAATTTTGTTCTGCTTTGTGCGGCCTTAAATTCAAATTATTAGTTTTTTTTCGATCAAACTACACGCTATACACGGCATACCGTTTACCAAAACGAACCCTGCCACACTTCCTACCCCATATATCCAACATCCCAGTGATTTCTCGTGGAAGTGCAGATGACTCGTCGGCTTCTATCAAAGCGAGAATCATGTCAACATTATCCTACCCATTCCTCAATTGACCTGCATTCGGACACGGCCGGCGCTGGTATTGCTTATTTTTGGGTCATCAGTTCTTACACATTGAAGATGATGTTAGTCCCAAACTTCATCTGTTGGTTCTCTGTGTAATTACAGCTGACCTGGCAATAACGGAGTAGCAACCGTGGGCGGTCAATCATGCTCATGCTCATGCTCGATGGATTTTGTACCCGATTCTATTTTTACGCGGATTTTTTTTAACACGGCCATGTAAAAAATCTCATACAAAATGTTTGCAAAGTTGCTCCATTTTGCATGATTTATCGAGAAATCATAAAACTTTTTTTACAGTGGTTTTCAAATTTTGAACTGAAAACTTTTTTCGCACGGATCGCATGCCCCGTGTAAAAAGAGAATCGAGTGTATTTATATGTCAATCAACTCGGAAACTCTCCAGTAATTTGTCAATTCAATTGAAACTCAAGATTGTTTACGATAAACTATTGAAAATACCAATTCTTGTCAAACTTAGTAAAAATTTCAGATACAACCAATCCCGTTCGTGCATTCCCAAAATGGACATTTATGCTAAAATTATGAAAATACACAGAAGAAATTGAGGCAAATCTCGCACTTAGTTTCATAGGGGCGTAACAGTATGGATCGATTTCTCTTCGTCGATGTTTTCTTTTGTGCTAATTTGTCGATGATTTAATGGTTTGATGTGATAAAGGATGATTGTGTCTTACACCAGAACCAATAATCACGGTTGTAGCTTTTGAAACAATTGAGTTTTTAACAAAATATAAAATTGATTAAGAGAAATCGATCAATACAGTTACGCCCCTATGAAACTAAGTGCGTGAAATGTTTTAACCGGAATAATAAAAAAATAAACTCACAATACTACTAGTGGAATTTATTTCAAGTAAAGAATTTAATATAGAAACTATTAGATGATTATAAGCAATACAATTTAACAGAAATTTCCCATGAGTTGATTAAAACGAATGTTTAGAGGGATAACACCAGCCAAAATCTCTATTGTTTTGGTATAAGTGGAAGTCACTAATTTTAAACAAATTCTTAAACAATGAAATTGTATTCTCTCAAGTTTGGTAAAATGTGTTTTAACAACAGCATTTCCAAAAGTAAAACAACAATATTCCATAACTGAACGAATAGTTGTTTTATAAAGTGTTGGATGGGGACCCCACCAAGTTCCAGTAATCGTACGAATAAAATTATTCCCTTCGAACTATTTCTTGAATATATTTGATGTGAAAATTCCGCGTCAACTTTTCATCAAACCAAATTCCAAAAGATATTTTTAATTCAAATTCAAAACTTGTTCTATTTCGTGATAAATGGCCGCTGGATTTTAATTAGAGTATGTTTATGCGAAAATTGCATAACATGACGCATGATTTCTCTACAACTACCACTAATAAATAAATAATTATCATCAGCAAATTGAAATAAATAACATTTATTGTCGCAATATAACTACCCGAGCAGACGAAAATAACTCAATAATATGAATTCCTGATTTGATAGCAAAGTGACATTTTGCACTGAAATATCATGAGGATATCAGGTTAAGATATTTGTAGCAAGTGATCAATGTCTCGTGCTATTAGTTTGAATGATGAATTTTATTTTATCAATACCAGGAGCAGTATTTTTCGTAACTAATAATGTAAAATCAATTTTTTCAACATTATTTCTAACCAGTACTGGAATTTCTCATTTTCAATGAGAGATGTCACGCGATGTTTTCATCGCTACATACACCTTTTTTTTCTATAACCTAAACAAGATGGAACGAAATCAGGGCATGTTTTAGAAGCAAATTGATCAATTCAATCTTCCGCATATTCTAAATTAGGTTGAGAAGGAAAATTACAATTTCTCAAATTACGAGCCACAGACCACAACGTGGAGGTATCATTGTCAATATTTTGTATGATTTTTTTTCACAAATTTCTTTTCCTATTGTTGGGGCGATGGGACAGTTTATCGGACACAGTGCTTTCAGCAACACGTTTATCATAGCTTGATGTTGTGCAGCTTTAAACTGCGGAATAATATTTATTAGTAATAATAAAAAGCAAAGTTCATATGTACTTACACATTCAGTGTACTATATACTAATTGCCCTACACCACAATAACTCCCGTATCATTAATTACTCTGTAACAATAACCTAAATGAAATCTATAAATTCATCGTTCGTATCACTTGAACCACCTAACTAATAAATAGCTTACATTTCATCTGATTAAATTCAGTCTAGGTTTAATTTAGCGCAAACTGTATTACTGATGATTCTTCATCTATATAGAATAAAGTGCTAAGCCACGCTTACTGGCCTTTGTTTCGACTCTACACACGGAATCGCGAAACAACTCACTTTATGGTTCCTTTCACTCAAATCCGTCCTTGCGTGGAAGAAGCCAAAAATAAGTAAAAAACCGGTGAGTACTTTACCTTCACTCCCGTGTTGAATTTTCACCCACTATGAAGTTTCACCAACTCAAATTTATGTTATTTTAACGCACCCGAGGCTATTGTGTAAACAACTCAAATTTGGCTTCTTGCACAGAACAACAAACGTTGGGTCAATGCAGCTCTCTTTGTTTATAATATGATTCATGAGAGGGAGTGAGAAAACTACCTAGTATTGAGTTGAAAATTTGAACTTCGTACTCAAAGTTGAGCTCTTTAAACTTGTTTTTTAGGTTCTTTATTTTTTCTGTGCAGATATCTTTTGACTATCTACACATCTGCTTTGCTATTCAACGACAGAGGCATCGTGGACAGCTGACCCGCTGTATATGCCCAGCGGTAACACCTATATTTCGTTATACTAATAAACAGTGCTTCTGCTTTGCAATATAGAAAATAGTGTTCACTAGATCCTAGTTAATGACATTTTTTAAAAGCATTTGATTTATTCTTCAAAGCGTCAGGATTTTTTTCCTTAGGAGAATCAGAGCGTATCTCTCTAGTTTGGCTTTTCCGTAAAGATTTAATTAATATCTTCAAAAAAATATTATATTTTGAATAGGTGAAACTGAATTATCGAAATTAGTTAATTAATGAGATACCAAATTAGAAAATTCATTGCAATCAACATTCACAGTTAAATCAGAAACAATAATCTTTTATGAAACCTCTACATGAGTTGCATTATGAATTGATATAATTATAGGTAAATGGTCACTACCATTAAGGATATTCAAATTAAGCTCATCAATTAAATCCATAATCAATGAACCTCAACCATCAGTTTTGTCACTACCCAAGCAGGATTGTGAGCATTCAAATCATCAAGTTTGTAAAAAGGAGACGAACTTTATTCAAAATATTTTTTAAGTGTGAAATAGAAAAGTTTGCTCAATAAAAAGTTTGATTTATTGAAATCGCAATATATTCAATTTGTGAGTTAAATGAAATATCTATATATTTGAGATCAATATTATTATGAATGCCAATTAAAACTCGTCCGTATGGAGTATCACGATCTTTTCTAATAATATTAAATGAAAAGATACAAAAAGATTTTGCCTGAACCTACCAAGATTCATTGATTCATGTATATATTATTATTATGCTTTATGCTTATCAATTTTCGGAATAAAAAAACTATGACAATTTCATTTGGAATGATCAATTTTTTTTTATTACAAGCCATTACAACGAAAATAAAGAGGTAATGAGAGGCCAAAATGAATTGAATTTCTCGAGAAGAGAGGCCAATAAGGGAAGACATTGCTTTATAATATGTTTTCAAAAATCATTAAAACCCAAAATCTCTATCAAATCTTCTAAAATACTGAGAACGGAATAATTATTATTTTCATCATTATTATTATTAATATGAACATTTGTACTGGTTTGACTGTTTTCATTTTTGGAGTAATTACGAATATTGTTTTGAGAATTTGAAACATTTGATGAAGAAATAATATGTATGAGGAAAATCTTTTTTCAAAAGAAGTCGAAGGTTGAGTATCAGGATTATGAACAAGCCTTTTGGGGAAACTATGATTTGTTTTCCTTTTGTTAGGAGGTTTGTAAACAAAATTATTATTGCTTTCCTTTGAACCCTCGTCTTCCATTACAAATAGGGGCTTAAATTTATTAGGAGAAGAAAAATTATCAGAAGATTTAATTACTTCAGAATATGATAATCGATTTCTGTTTTTCAATGTTTATTTAGTTTTTGTTGGTTGGTCATGAAAACAGGACAATCTTTAAATGAGTTATGAATATTTCTGCAATAAATGCAACTATTTGATTGTTTCTCACAGTTTGATGAAATATGGATATCAACAGTCACCATATTTAGAACATATCGTTTTGTTAGAAAAAAAAGAGAGGTATGCTCAAAAATAATACATTGATCACAATGCACCGTGGTTTATAACATCTGAACAATCTGAAAAACTCATCATAAATGATTCCATTGATTTCACATGAATCACATGCATATCATAGCATAGCATAGTTACGGTGTACTTCGTAGATTGGACACTAGTGATACTCATGTTTTTTTGTTGAAATCCTTATTCAGATTGCTATCAGAAATCAAGGTGGGTGTGGTCCTTGATTTCAATCTAGGATAAAAATCACAAAAGCACGCGCCACGCCCATCTTCACCGTAACTTGGGAGGGGAAGGAAGTGTTGATGTGGCACCTACTTAATGAGAGGCCCCCGACTCAGCGACACCCTCATAAGTACCACGGAGTTGGATATTGGGGAAGGTATTCGTTGGGTCAGGATTTGCCTGTAGCTGACAATGTAACCGTGGTAGATCTTACACCGTAACACACCACGCAAAGGCGCCTACCCAGCGTTACGGGTAGTTGATTTCACATGAATCACATGGAGCATAATAACGGTATGAATCAAAAAATAATTTGGAATTCAATAAATTGTTGGCATCTTCTCGAGCACTGAAAACTACCCTCAACTTATCGAGGAAAACTTTTTTAATTTCTTTAACGGATTTGTATAATTTATAGATTTCAGCTGAAATCAATAAAACATTTATGAGTTTTTTTCCTTTTTATGGGAATATACAACAAATGGACCAGAAAAGGTTGAAGCATATGTTTTAACTCTAAAAGATTTGGTCAAATTCGAGATAAATGATGTATTTCCATCTCCATCTATAAAAACAAAATATATAAACTACAATAAGAGAAATGAATACTTAAAATATCCAAATAGTATGTCCTGGAACCTGGAACGAGAACTTCAAAAAATAAGCTTCAACGCCAGAATAGAAAAGAAAGGGAGAAAAATGACAACGCAGAAAAAGCTTGTTCAACCTGGTGAAGGACTACTTACCAAGCATGAATTAATTGAAATTGTACAAACTCGCCTTATGATAAGTGAAGACATTCCATTAAAAGCTCAAAAGAAATTTTCTTATTAATCTGGACTTGTAAAAATTTTGCTTATAAATTAAATATCTTACTCTTCAACGTATTTTCGACGGCAGCAAAATAAAATTTTCTTGAAGAATTAGAATTTTTCTCAAAAAAAAGGGGAAATTGCTAATAAAGAAAACAAGGTATGAGCAATAAATAAATATTAAATTTCCCCAAATAATGCTAAATTTTCATAAACAATTAAGAACTTTCCACAAAGCAAAAATGAATTAGCAGTTGTAATGATTTGAATTTTCTTTTAAATTAAAATATTTCATCATTTTTGAGTGGGTAAGAGGAAATGAGTTAGGTAGAGTAAGTGAGTTAGTAAGAGTGAGTAAGTGAGTAACAGGGAGTGCATGAGTAAGATTAAGTGAGTTAGTAAGAGTGAGTAAGTGAGTGAGCGAGGAAGAAAGAGCGAGTGATTCAGAGTAAATGAGTGAATAAAAGTGGATGAGTGAGTAAGGGTGGGTGAGTGTGAAATAATCAGCGAGACCATGGAAATGAGTGAGTAAGGGGGTGTGTTTATGAAAGAGAGAGGGAGATCTAGTTTATCTTCAGGAAGTGAAGTTGACTTAAAAAAGGCATAATTTCTGTTCGCCTTATATCGGGCAAAAACCTTACTTTGAAAAAGGCATTACTTCCTCTGTGTGCCTTACAATGGGCAAACGCGTTCCTTTAAAGTGGGCATCATCTCCTTTACGTGCCTTATACCGCGCTCAATTGAAAGAGGCTCTCTAAAATGTTTCCAGGTTATACTGGGGTAGAATGACAATTAAAGTTAGTTAGACGAAAAATTAAAACTGTAGGCACACAAAGCGCGCCTATCGAGATATTTTCAGACAATGGTACAAACTTTGTTGGTGCTAGTAATGGATTAGCTGAGCAGATTGGCAACATTGATAAAGAGTGCGCAGGCACGTTTACAGATGCACGCACAAAATAGCCATTCAACGCACCTTCTGCCACGCATATGGGGTAGTGTATGGGAGCCAATGGTAAGGAGCGTGAAGAAAGCGATTAGGTCTCTAGACGACGGGCGTAAACTTAACGGCGAAATCCTTCTAACTGTGCTATGTGGAGCTATGTGAAGGGTTCATTTACTCGCGTACAATCACTTATATGCCGCAAAGATCCACGGATAACGAAGCGCTCACTCCGGTTGATTTGGTTCATGCGTTACGGATTAGTTCTTAGAGGACACAGTATTTGAACGATGCACTATGGAACCGACGTTAGATAGGAAAACGTCAACTAATAACACGAGGAGTGCACTCAGACTTCATATGAAGTGCACGATATTCCTAGTGACTAATTCAAGTCATTAAGAAGGCGAAAACCGTATAATACATGGGATATTATGAGATTGTAACAGGTGAGAGTTGTTAGATTGTGATTTGTGAATTAGGTTAGATCGCTGATAGTTAATTATGATATCCTAATTTAGATATTCGTTAGGGGAGACTGGGTAGACTTGATCCCCTTTTCTGATTTCCGATGTAGCACAGCCAAAAATAAATAAACATACGCGATTTCCACACAGACTCTCTAAGAAATATAGTATTCAACTTTACTGATTTATGACAGTCCTTAAATTATTGTTGTTATTGATACACAATCGATTTTTTGGAGTGCTGTCAAAAATCGACTTTTAAAATATTCGGGGGAAATTGATCCCTCTCCATGAACTTGCTTTGATAAAATTAGAAAGGTGCCCTCAGATTTTTTAAATATTTTTCCTTCAAAATACATGGAATTTTCGAATTGCTCTGCGTATACGTGAACGATTTTTGTTATTGAATTCGACAGCACATCTAATTTTAAAATTTGGGGAGACTTGATCCCCTTTTTATGATATATACGCAATGAATATTTTTTCCAGATAACCCTTCATCAAATCTGTCAAATCTACAAAAAATTAGAAGCCTGAGAATAGATTTATATTTTTTTGAATTATTTCGCCAAATTTTTGTATGGGTGACTAATGGGGGATCAAGTGTCCCCATATTGAGGCAATAACTTCAAATCGAAATATCCTAGAACTTTGATGGAATGTTAACATTTTCATCAGTACAGATCATTAAGGGTATTTATAGCTTTGTGCTGTGAAAAAACGAAAACATTTGGTCATTGTTATGAAAAGTTGTTCAAATTTTGCTTGGCCAATCAAAAAATCTTTAGGAAGGTCAAAACATACAAACCGACCTGCAGAATAAATAAGGTTGTCAATCCAAAAAATAACTCACCACATAAAGGTCATTTGTCTAGAGGATCTATACTAAAAAATACGCTAGAATAAAACTACTTTAATCCTCGATAAAACAGGGGGTGATCAAGTCTCCCCGGGGATCAAGTCTACCCACCTTCCCCTACTAATTGCACTGAAAGTTACGTTGCATATCGGCAGGTGCAACCTTGAGGGCCATCGGACATGTGTTCAATAACTAGTCCAGTCAAGGTGATATTTGAGAAGAAGAGCTATACTTAACTTTCCTTTGAAGATGACGTAGGACTATTCTTACGTCTTTGTAACTGATAACGGCATCTGAAAAGACCGCGATTGTAGCAACACTTGAGTTCGGAGAAACGGGAACAGTCAGGGAAGGACCAAATGTAAGATTGTAAAAGTATGATTTTTTTCTAGCTTTGCGATGAACGTAAAAGAAGCTGCTACAAGGAATCTTCATTCAACCTGTAACAGCGTTTTTAATGCATTTGTCTAAGTAACTCTCTTTTTTCATTCTTTGCAAAGATTGTCATTATGCGCATCATCGATAATAGATATCGATATATGTGTTAAACTGATAATGGAATACTTACTTAATAATGGAATACTACAGATTTGAAATGTTTGCGGGATAATGGTTTTCGGGGTACTGTCCCAGTCGGGGTAGTGACCTTCTGGGTAATGGCATTCGGAGTAGTGAGGTGGAGCCAAATGTGGTAGCAAATTTGAAAGCAGCCATTCGCGTACATGGCTTGCTGCGATCCTATTTAACCATGTCCGAAAACACCAAATACGTCAAGCATTTCGTAATATCAATAGGAATATGAAGATCATGCAATTTTTTGAAAAGCAGGTCAATGAGAACAGAATCTTATGCCTCGAAAATATCAAGGAACGATGCAAATAGATTACGGATGGTATTCCTGGCAGGGTTTCATTCCCGGCACAGGCTCAAAGCCAAGGTTAGGTTATTTAGTAAAAAAACATGTATATTGAACTCACCCTTACTCGATATTGAAGGGATCATCGAGTTATAGAAGTATCGAGATAGGGAAGACATTTTTTCCAAAATTCAAAAACTTTTCTTAGCATGTAGACATATGGTTTAGAATCATTTGACTGAAAAGGTCATTTGGCTGACCGCCATTTGGCGAATAGTTAACATTTATTTCTTTATTAAGTGAAGTGAAAATAGTACTGAGTAGTGGAGATGCCGCAGCAGCAGCGCCGTGAAATCTCAATGTCAATTGAACTTTTTAACCTGAATATGAACGCAGCCTACGTAGATCTAAATTCAATTGAATGACTCGGCTCTCAATTACCAGAATAGAATCTAGAATAGAATTGTTTTTTATTTTGAAAAACATGTTAATTTTTCTTATTCAGTGTTCAAGCGAATGAGACGAAATTTATCAGCATTGGTGCCCAGTAACAAGTCAGATGGTGTCTGCCCATTTCTCAATTCTTATTTTTCACATCTCACTTGTCACTTCTCATTTTGTACTTCTCCCTTTTCACTTATCTCTTCTGATTTCTTACTTCTCACTTTTCATTTCTCACTTTTCAATTCTCACTTCTCACTTCGTACATCGCACTTCCCACTTCTCACATCTTTCCTTTTATTAATTATTTCTCACTTATTATTTAGTACTTCTCATTTCTCACTTCTCACTTTTCACTACTCACTTATCACTTCACCCTTTTCCCATCTCACTTCTCACTTCTCACCTGCTTACTTCTTACTATTCACTTTTCATTTCTCATTTCTCACTTTTCATCTCTTACTTCTCACTACTCACTGCTCACTTTTCTATTCGCACTTCTCTATTTTCAATTCTTCTCAGTTCTTATTTCTAACTCTTCACTTCTTAATTTTCACTTCTCATTTCTCACTTTTCACTTCTCACTTTTACTTCTCATTTCTCAATTTACTTCTCATTTCTCACGTCTTATTTCTTATGAGATGTGAGCAATGCCTCATTCCTCACTTCTCGCTGTGCACTTCATTTCATGTAATTCTACCTAATCACGTCTCATTACTAATCTCACTTTTCACTACTCGCAATCTAAGTTTTTTCTAACTATACGGCATTTGGTCGCATGACACGGTCCGCCAAACGGTATTTTGCTAAATGGCGTTACGATATTCGGTCAAATAGCCCGACACCGTGTATATCATATAAACTGTTTTTGACATCATCGATTTAGCGAGGTGAAAATGCATTGGACAGTTACTTCGACTTAGAGAATATCGAGCTAGGGAGATATCGATTTACGGAGGGAACGCAGTATGTCAAGGTGATAATACAATTGATCCTGCGGCGAATTTCACATTAACCACATATTCTCACGACACAGTTCGAAAACCATCAACGCGAGAGTTTTGACGTCTTTGCAAGAAATTATCTTCAAGGCAAGATCTATTTTTGGTGTAAGTTGCCATTAGGGTGGCTTTTTTGTGACATATTTTGTGAAATGTATTTTTTCAATTTTTAGAATTAGGGGATCGTACTATTCTACAAAGTTGAAGAAAATTAAATTCTAAGCATTTTTACCCAAAAGCATTAATTCTATCTCATATGGATAATGTTTTATGGCAAAATTATGAATTTAGATAGGGTGGTCCTGAGGAAAATAGTTTCTGACTACTAATTTTATCATTTCAAAATATTTGCAAAAACTGTCTTAAAATCGCTTAACGCTCTTTGGATAGCGCATCTTTTGATTACATAAGATGGTTGATAGCTCATTGTTGAATGTTATACCAAAAATAGAGACGTTAAAATTCTAGTGCTGATGGTTTTCGAGTTATCGAATTATATCATGTAATCATTGTGTCCTGTGACAGTCGATGAGGAGCAGAGGTATCGATCTCTAATAAAAACAAGGTTCATACTAATTATCTCTTCCCGAAGACCACAAGGACATGGCCATTATTTGAATAACAGAACTCTCGCATTTTGACCATTGATGATATGCTTTTTAACAACGAGACAACATAAATTATTGTATATGTTTTCCAGCCGCCAAAGATCAACATACCTAGATATTGGGAAAAATAAAATAAAAAACAGCATTAATGCAGAGAGTTACCTAAAATGTTATGCAGGTGGAAATGAGATCTATCCGCTATGTATTATCGAGGAATATGTTGAGTCTTATATGCCCAAACAATAATGAGGTTCAACTAGCTCCGTCTTGAATATTCACAACATGTAATCTGAGCATAATTTCTATAATTAGTAAGCTAATACAGTGCTGACCTTAGAGGTGTTTCAAAAAGGTGATATCCACTGCTAACCCGACGACAGGAGTATGAACGTGTCTAATATACAAGACTACAAGCAGGTTTATTGAAAACTTTCACACGTGATATCCATGCAAGGTCCTATCGAGACGAGTTGGAAAAAGTAGACAGACATCCTAGCGAGTGCCATAAAATGACAGCAATACGAGCATAGCAGTATGCCGCTGTGATGCGATACTGCGGAAAACGGTTTTTCCACTGCAAAGAAGCCGATGGAGCTCGTTAGATACGGATCCTCAACCACGGTCGCACAACGCACAATCTACTCCGTCTCTCCGGGGCTGCTGGCTGCTGGCAAAAAGGATTATTAAGCTCGATGTCGTCCGTTGTTTAACCCACCCGTTACCATGCAGCCATCCCGACATTAGTCCGGAAACCCCCAGCTGGGGAGGCGCGTAGGACGATGGACATTAATTTGAGAGTTAATAAAGCGATTTTCGTTTCCGTCTTCCGACTACGCCGGTTTGGGTTTATAATGGGATTCCTATTTTTTCCCGTTCGCATAAATGGCAGCAAAGGACCATAGGTCCAATTAGAGAGCACTCAGCATCAGAATGCTTTCATGATTGTGGTGTGCAAGTAAAATGAAAATTAATTTCACGACAAAGTATTTGAAGAACTTGGTCTAATTAACTTCAAAGCGGTAATCAGTAATATTGCTTCATTTATCTATTACATAATTAACCTAATATAGGTACCCGCATCTTGTTTCACCGCAGAACATATCATCGGATTTATTACCCATTATGCGAAGGCAACCCGTGGCAACGTGAGCAAGCAATTTTCCGTATCATGCGGAAGGATCATAATCACCTGGCAAATGGCACACCACACATGCCCACGAGAGCAGTTTTACCGCATCCTTCAAATAATCATAAAAATTCTGTGCCCAATAAAGCCAAAGTTCGGCGATAATCAAGACCCTGAACATGTCGAATTTATTGCTCAATTTGTGGCATACCAAGCGGCTCCACCGTACCCAATGGTTACGGCGGAGAGAAAAAAGTGCGGAAAAGCATCCAATTGGCACAGTCCCAAATCACTTTCCCCAAAAATATACGAATGAGCAATGTTGATAACCGCTGCCAAGTTTGTTACGTTATAAACTCTCATTCGCTTGACGGTATGGCACGAGAAGAAGTGCCAACTGCACTATGTGAATGCTTTCGATCGATACAAAAAAGCTTGACGAAAACAGTGCGCTTATTCTACGTCTGCCATAACCGGCCGAAGGAAACGGGGTAAGATCGGCAATGAATTTTAATCAAAATTGAGATCATCCTTTGTTCAAGATATTTCAAAATTTCATGACTGTTGTCAAGATTCAATGGATTTCAACATCTCGTCTGCATTTTGATGTGAAAGAAAATAATTTTCTACAAGAATTTAATAAAACATCGTAAATCCTTTTTGTTAAGAACAAGTGTCAGTTCTAATGTTTTTACCCCAAGATTCCCGGGCACAACATGCTTCTCGAATTCCACGAACCAGGAAAGTGTTGTAGCTGTCACAGCCATCCGTTGCTCGGTTGCACACTGTGCCATTTTCCCCGGAGACTCGCATCACAAATCGAGAATTGATTACCTAGTAAGCAACCACCGCTTCTCAATTATTCAAAATTCCAACGGATGCTTGCCATGATGTTCACGTTTAACAGCTTACCCACCGCAATGGGTTGGCAAGAGAAGTGGTTGTTTTTCCCAAATTGCCAGCGCTCTGTCTGCAGCAACCAACGCTGTTCGGCTGGCTGTGTTATAGTTCAGCAATCCGGGGTTTTTCCACAATTGCTACCATGTGACTTTGCCGTCTTTCACACCAGCAGCAAACGCTTTCGCGCCAGGATGTCGACAGAGCTCTGTGTAAAGTTACAATTTATGTATGCAGTTCGGAGCGGTTCTGTCATGCCACTTTTCCTTCTTTGGGAAGCTTGTGCTTGGCAACAGCAGCGGCCACATTCCCCGGGACCGACCGCCCAGCATTTCCGCATCCATTGTGTTCTGGTACCAGGCGCATTACCGACTCGGGCCAACAAACTTCATACGACGACGCGCCCGTCTGCTTCCTGGTTCGGATGGTAGCAGCTTACGACAGGCCTTCTACAAGTGGACTGCAACTGCTGACGGCAGAGAATTGGTGGTTCACTAAGAAACAGGCTACCATCGCACTGGTCGTAGTTCTGAGGCGGTCCGAAAATCACACGGAAGTAGGGCAACATGAGTCGCTGCACGGATGTGTACTTTTTAAATGAATTATGTAGCTCGAGTTTCAGAGCAAAACGAGCAATGTTGTGTAAAATATATGAAGTGATAATAGAATTATGCTGCCCATAGGAACATAACTGTCCTATACACATGGTGTTGGTGTGATGGTGTTTAAAGCTATCGTGCGAAAGCTCAAAGTAGTTTTCTCTAACAAATGAAAAAAAAAACTATTTATTCAGTAACTTATTATGCTGTGTCACCTCTTTTGAAACAACAAATTTAGCGAAAGGGTAAGTTTAATGAGTGCCCTCGTAAATCATCATACGAAACAAAAGGCATACGATAGAGGACAAATGGCGACTGACTATTAGATGTTTTAAATATGTGCGTCACATCGGTGTGGTAAGGAAGTGAATGCTGGTTTGAATCCAAAGCTTTATTAAGCCCGGTCGAAAAACTTGAGCAATGTTACTTGGTCGTTCGGTTTTCCTACAGTAATATTGAGAGCTGCCCACTATCAGTATTGAATTGGTGCAAAGATTCTCAAATGTTGAAGGCGTTCTAGCTTTTCGGTTTTGAGCGAAAAACGGGTTTAGTTCCCCGGACTGTTCCCAAGCAAGAAATGCAACATCTTTCAAATAGCTGCTTGTTCCTATACATCAATTCGCATCAAAGCTACTTTCCAGAATCAGAAACACACAATGTTTAATTTATGTTCCACTGACGTCGCATCTGCCTCGCATCTGACATCTGATTATGGGTTCAATATGGTGCATATCAAAAACAACCCAGATAAGTTGCATAAATAATAATATTTAGGACGCTTCCGAGCTTCTTGAAAGGAGGCTGTCAAGCTTTTGCGAAAGAAGGTTTCGGAACCCCTTAAAAGGCTTTGATGACTTTTGAAGGCTTCCGAGCCTTTTGAAAGAAGGCTTCTGAGCTTTTTGAAAGGAGCCTTCCAAACCTCTTTAAGAAGATTCCCGATCCTCTCAAAAAGAGGTTTCCGAGCCTTTTGAAAGCAAGCTTTCTAGCCTCATAAAAGAAGGCTTCCGAAGATCTTGAAAGGAAGCTTTTTAGCCTCTTGAAAGAAGGCTTCAGAACCTCTTGAAAGTAGGTTTCCGAGCCTCTTAAACGGCGGCTTCCAAGCCTCTTGAAAGCAGGCTTTCATGCCTCTTGAAAGGGGGTTTCCAAGCCTTTTTAAAGGAGGCTTCCGAGCTTCTTGAATGGAGGCTTCCATGCCTCTTGAAAGGAGGCTTCCGAGTCTCTTGAAAGGCGCTTCCAAGCATTTTGAACGGAGGCTTCCAAGCCATTTGAAAGAAGGCTTCCGAGCTTCTTGAATGGAGGCTACCAAGCCTCTTGCTACGAGAGTCACATGCCTCTTTAAAGGAGACTTCAATGACCCTTGAAATGAGACTTCCGAGCCGCTTAAAAGAAGGCATCAGCACTTCTCGAAAGGAGGCTTCCGAGTCTCCTGAAAGAGGGCTTCCAAGCCTTTTGAAAGGAGGCTTCCGTGCCTCTTGAAAGGAGGCTCACAAGGACCTTTTGAAAGAAGGTTTCCGGGCCTCTTAAAAAGAAGGCTTTCGAGTCTCTTGAGAGGAGGCTTCCGAGCCTCTTGAAAGGAGCCTTCCGAACCTCTTGAAAGGAGGCTTCCGAGCCTTTTGAAAGGAGGCTGCCGAGCCTTTTGAAACGAGAGTTCTATGCCTCTTCAAAATAGGCTTCCATGCCCTTGAGAGGAGAGTTCCATGCCTCTTGATATGGGACTTACATGCCTCTTAAAAGGAGACTTCCATGCCTCTTGAAAGGAGGCTTCCGAGCCTCTTGAAATGAAGCTTCCGAGCCTCTTGAAAGGAGGTTTCCGAGCTTCTTTAAAGGAGCCTTTCGAGCCTCTCGAAGGGAAGCTTCAAAGCCTCTTGAAAGGAGGCTAACGAGCCTCTTGAAAGGAAGTTTCCGAGCCTCTTGAAAGAAGGCTTCCGAGCCTCTTGAAAGGAGGCTTCTGAGCCTCTTGAAAGGAGACTTCCTAGCCTCTTGAGTAGAGGCTTCAGAGCCTTTTGAAAGGAAGTTTCCGAGCCTCATTAAATGAGACTTCCGAGCCTCTTGAAAACAGGCTGTCGTGCCTCTTGAAAGGAGGCTTCCGAGCTTTTGAAATGGAAGCTTCGGAGCCTTTTGAAAGGAGACTTACGAGCCTCTTGAAAGGAAGCTTCCAAGCCTCTTGGAAGGAGGCTTTAGAATTACTTGAAAGGAGGCTTTCGAGATTCTTCAAAGGAGTATTTTGAGCATGTCGAAAGGAGGCTTCAGAGCCTATTGGAAGGAGACCTAAAAGCCTCATGAAAGGAGAATTACATCCCTCTTGAAATGAGACTTCAATACCTCTTGAAAGCTTCCGAGCCTCTTTAAAGGAGGCTTCCGAGCCTCTCGAAGGGATGCTTCCTAGCCTGTTCAAAGGAGGCTTCCGAACCACTTCAAAGTAGGCTCCCGAGCTTCTTCAAAGAAGGCTTCCATGCCCCTCGAAAGAAGGCTTCCGAGCCTCTTGAAAGGAGGCTTCCGAGCCACTTGAAAGAAGGCTTCCGATCCTCTTGAAAGAGGGCTTCCGATACTCTTGAAAGAGGCTTCCGAGCCTCTTGAAAGCAGGCTGTCGCGCCTCTTGAAAGCAGGCTGTCGCGCCTCTTGAAAGGAGGCTTCCGAGCTTTTGAAATGGAAGCTTCGGAGCCTTTTGAAAGGAGACTAACGAGCCTCTTGAAAGGAAGCTTCCAAGCCTCTTGGAAGGAGGCTTTAGAATTACTTGAAAGGAGGCTTCCGTGCCTCTTAAAAGAAGGATTCCGAGCCTCTTAAAAGAAGGCTTCCTCTTGAAAGAAGGCTTCCAAGCCTCTTGGTAGAAGGCCTCCGAGCCTCTTCAAAGGACTTTTCTGAGACTCTTGTAATGAGTCTTCTGAGCATCTTTAAAGGAGGTTTTCGAGCCTCTTGAAAGGAGGCTTTCGAGCCTTTTAAAAGGAGATTTCCGAGCCTCTTGAAATGAGGCTTCCGAGCCTCTTTAAAGGAGGCTTCCGAGCCTCTTAAGAGAAGGCTTCTGAGCCTCTTGAAATAAGGCCTCCGAGTCTCTTGAAAAGAGGCTTTCGGAGGCTTCCGAGCCTCTTAAGAGAAGGCTTCTGTGCCTCTTGAAAGGAGGCTTCCGTGCCTCTTGAAAGGAGGCTTCCGAGCCTCTTGGAAGGATGCTTCCGAGCCTCTTAGAAGGAAGCTTCCGAGCCTCTTGGAAGGATGCTTCCGAGCCTCTTAGAAGGAAGCTTCCGAGCCTCTTGGAAGGAGGCTTCCAAGCCTTTTGAAAGTAGGCTTCCAAGCATTTTGAAAGTAGGCTTCCAAGCCTTTTGAAAGTAGGCTTCCAAGCTTTTTGTAAGAAGGCTTCCGAGTCCCTTGAAAAAAGGCTTCTGAGTCTCTTGAAAGGAAACTTTCGAGCCTCTTGAAAAGAGGCTTCCGTGCCTCTTGAAAGGAGGCTTTCAAACCTTTTGAAAGGAGGCTTTCAAGCCTTTTGAAATGAGGCTTCCAAGCCTTTTGAAAGGAGGCATCCAAGTCTTTTGAAAGAAGGCTTCCGAGCCCCTTGAAAAAAGGCTTCTGAGCCTCTTGAAAGGAAGCTTCCGAGCCCCTAGGAAGGAGGCGTCCGAGCCTTTTGAAAGGAGCTTCCAAGCCTTTTGAAATGAGGCCTTCGAGCCTCTTGATTGCAGGCTTTTGAGCCTCTTGAAGAAGGGTTTTCGAACCTCTTGAAAGGAGGCTTCCGAGCCTCTTGGAAGGAGGCTTCCGAGCCTCTTGGAAGTAGGCTTCCGAGCCTCTTGGAAGGAGGCTTCTGAGCCTCTTGGAAGGAGGCTTCTGAGACTCTTGAAAGGAGGCTTCTGAGCCTCTTGGAAGTAGGCTTCTGAGGCATTTGGAAGGAGGCTTCTGAGCCTCTTGGAAGGAGGCTTCCGAGCCTCTTGAAAGGAGGCTTCCGTGCCTTTTGAAATGAGACTTCCGAGCCCCTTGAAAGGAGGCTTCGGAAGGAGCCTCGGAAGGAGCCTCTTGAAAGGAGGCTTCCGAGCCTCTTGAAAGGAGGCTTCCGTGCCTTTTGAAATGAGACTTCCGAGCCCCTTGAAAGGAGGCTTCCGAGCCCCTTGAAAGGAGGCTTCCGAGCCTCTTGAAAGGAGGCTTCCAAGCTATTTAAAGGAGGCTTCCGAGCCTTTTGAAAGGAGGCTTCCGAGCATTTTGAAACGAGACTTCAGAGCTTCTTGAAAGCAGTACCCTGAAATGAGGTTTCCGAGCTTCTTAAAAAGAGACTCTTGAATGAAGGATTCCGAGCCTCTTGGAAGGAGGCTTCCGAGCCTTTTGGAAGGAGGCTTCCGAGCCTCTTGGAAGGAGGCTTCCGAGCCTCTTGGGAGGAGACTTCCGAGCCTCTTGGAAGGAGGCTTCCGAGCCTCTTGGAAGGAGGCTTCCGAGCCTCTTGAAAGGAGGCTTCCGAGCCTCTTGAAAGGAGGCTTCCGAGCCTCTTGAAAGGAGGCTTCCGTGCCTTTTGAAATGAGACTTGCGAGCCCCTTGAAAGGAGGCTTCCGAGCCCCTTGAAAGGAGGCTTCCGAGCCTCTTGAAAGGAGGCTTCCAAGCTATTTAAAGGAGGCTTCCGAGCCTTTTGAAAGGAGGCTTCCGAGCATTTTGAAACGAGACTTCAGAGCTTCTTGAAAGCAGGCTTTCGAGTACCCTGAAATGAGGTTTCCGAGCTTCTTAAAAAGAGACTCTTGAATGAAGGATTCCGAGCCTCTTGAAAGGAGGCTTCCGAGCCTTTTAAAAGGAGGCTTCCGAGCCTCTTGAAAGGAGGCTTTCGGGCCTCTTGAAGAGAGGCTTTCGGGGCTCTTGGAAGGAGGCTTCCGAGCCTCTTGGAAGGAGGCTTCCGAGGCTCTTGGAAGGAGGCTTCCGAGCCTCTTGGAAGGAGGCTTCCGAGCCTCTTGGAAGGAGGCTTCCGAGCCTCTTGGGAGGAGACTTCCGAGCCTCTTGGAAGGAGGCTTCCAAGCCTCTTGGAAGGAGGCTTCCAAGCCTCTTGGAAGGAGGCTTCCAAGCCTCTTGGAAGGAGGCTTCCAAGCCTCTTGGAAGGAGGCTTCCGAGCCTGTTGGAAGGAGGCTTCCGTGCCTTTTGAAATGAGACTTCCGTGCCTTTTGAAATGAGACCGAGCCCCTTGAAAGGAGGCTTCCGAGCCCCTTGAAAGGAGGCTTCCGAGCCTCTTGAAAGGAGGCTTCCAAGCTATTTGAAAGGAGGCTTCCGAGCCTTTTGAAAGGAGGCTTCCGAGCATTTTGAAACGAGACTTCAGAACTTCTTGAAAGCAGGCTTTCGAGTACCTTGAAATGAGGTTTCCGAGCTTCTTAAAAAGAGACTCTTGAATGAAGGATTCCGAGCCTTTTGAAAGGAGGCTTCCGAGCCTCTTGAAAGGAGGCCTTTGAGCCTCTTGAAAGGAGGCTTTCGGGCCTCTTGAAGGGAGGCTTTCGGGCCTCTTGAAAGATGGCTTTTGAGTCTCTTGAAAGCAGGTTTTTGAGTCTCTTGAAAGCAGGCCTCTGGAAAGGAGACTTCCGGCTTCCAAGCCGCTTGCAAGGAGACTTCTGAGCCTTTTGGAAGGAGGCTTACGAGCCTCTTGAAAGGAGGTTTCCGAGTCTCTTTGGAGTTTTCCGAGCATTTTGATACGAGGCTTCCAAGCCTTTTGAAAGGAGGTTTGCGAGCCTCTTGAAAGAAGAGTTCCGAGCCTCCTGAATGGAGGCCTATGAGCCTTTTAAAAGGAAGTTTCCGAACCTCTTGAAAGTAGTTTACTGATCCTCCTTTAAGCCTTTTGAAATAAGGCCTCCGTGTCTCTTGAAAGGAGGCTTTCGAGCCCCTTGAGAGCATTCTCCCGACCCTTTTCGAAGGAGGCTTCCAAGCCTGTTGAAAGAAAACTTCTGAGCATGTTGCTCTCGAAAGAAATATTACGAGCTGCTTGGTAGGAGGTTTCCGAGACGCTTAGAATGAGGTTTCCAAGATTCTTGCAACGAAGCTACAGAGCTTTCTCGGAGAAGGCTTCATGCCTCTTATATGGAGGCTTCCGAACCTTTAGATTCTAGATTTTGGTCACTCGACGTTTTGTTCTTTTTATTTTTTTGTCCCACAGCCCTTCATACACTCAATACATTGCACAGTGGCGGAAAGCCGGACAAAATCTCTTTAATTTTTTATTTAACATATATATTGAATGCTAGTTCCAATTTTTTTTTTGATTGTAGCTCGTAAATTTAGTTTTTGGTGTCTTGTTGAAGTTTATTCCGTAAAGTTTCTCCCGAACAAATATGTATGGAAAAATGAAATTTAACTAAACTTTTTTGGGAAATATTCGAAAAGATCTGGTATTATGTATTAAAATCTATTTTTTTGTCTACTTTCCGGTGGTTAGTGTGGTGAATTGCGGATAGCTGCGCCAAAGCGGGAAATTGACTGGTGCAATGTTAGAATGAGGACGCTGGACCGTTAATATTAGCGAAACGTCGTTTTAACTACGGCGGTGCATATTACCCCAGTTAATATAAATCTGTTATCGTACCGGCGATACAGTGATGGTTCCCAAATTTGGAAATAACTACTGATTTGGAAAACGGCTTCTCGGCATGATATTTTTGTCCTATATTGGCTGCATGTAACGAGTATTATGTTTGAGTATAATAAACATCTAGCGATTCTGACAACAAGCCTAACCTAAAACAGAATTTCAGTAATTTAATACCCCTCGCCTTTATTGGATAACAAATTACACGCTTCCTCGCCATTCGGCCTCAAACCGCACCAATTCGGTATGCGGTGCACATGGAATCGATTTCCAATGTAACCATAAAAGGAGCATTTTTCCATCGCTCCAGACGGCAACAGAACACTGAAGCGAAATATGTATGAAGTATCCCGCCCAGCCCAACATTAGAATGCAAAACAATACTCTCCCGCCCGACCAAGACCAGAAACGGCCAAACGGTCTCGGAACTGAACCGATCATGATGGAAGTGGCGGCATCGCATGCAAGCTAGCAAGCAGTCACTGACTCAGTGAGGCCGACCAGCAGCCCGTGAGAGCCGAATCGGCACAAGCCCCAAATCTGTTGACGCGCTCTGCGCTACTGTGGCTGCCGCGAAATGCCGCATTCACCTATCCAGGGCGGGCGAACTTGGTTCGGACCACCATCATGACTAGGAGGGAACATAGGTGTCGATAGGAGTACAAATATGTGTTGAGAATGAAGTTTTATGAATTGGTGGACAAGACAATTTATCTTCTTGAACTTTGTGAATCTTTATGAATGATTTTGTTCAATATGGCGCACGTCTTCGACAAGAATTGCGTTTCAGTTATTACTCTGTCCTATGTTTATGACTGGATATGAAATCGTTGTCCTCTGAACATGACCATTTCTACTGGTAATTTGTGGAGGATTCTTGATTCAATAACGTATTTAAAACATCGTTTTTTCCTTCGATTACGACCTCAGGGTCAAAGCCATGCTCCTTCTCTAACGTCCATGGCTACGCCGGTGGTTGGTAATAGGTACTTATAGAAGCACATATCCAACACGGTGTAGCCACTCGAAGGTCTATGGTTGGAGGGCGTTCAGATGAGGTAGTCGCTACGTGGTCAATGCAAAAAATGCAGAAAGAAAATGAGAACTGGAGGAGCGAAAGCATGATGAAAATATCTAACAAGTCCGTACACATGCCAAAAGGCATCTTTGGCTCCGTCAGCACGGGCTCTAACGCTACAACTTTTAGGAAGTCAAATAAATGAAATAAAAAACATATATACGAGAGTCAAAGCTGATACTCGGTGGAAGACAGGAAGAGCTGGCGCGCATAAAGCGCCAACCAATTGCCGGCCCAATAGAAGCAACGAGTCATGAACGGGACCACTAGTAGTAGTCAAATGCCGGACCCGGCCGAACAGTCGTCGCTAAACGTTTGAATGAATGAATTTTTAATCAATTTTGCTGCTAGGGTTGTCCCCGAACAGGATGATTTGATGTATTCCTCAGGGTCCCCTCAATCAGCGCTGGCGACCAGAGAGGCCTTTGCAAGCGCAACACTCCCAGCGAGTGTCCAATCAAAGCAGACAAAACAATCACAGCACGTATTCAATGAAGCGTCGCCGTCAGTGTGCCGCCGGTCGCGGCGAGGGAATCGGCCTCGACACTTGCTCCAAACCACCGGCCGACTGGGCGCGCAGCAAAAAGGTGACCACCACTCCAGGGACGCCGAGTGAATGAGCTGTACCTACTGTGGTCGGCTGGCTGAGTCGAGAGAGCAGCAGAGGGTAAAAAAGATAAATGGCTTTGACAAAACACAGCGAAGACTGGAAACGGCGTTTATTATAAAAATAAAATATATGGTGGCACCTGTATCTCTTGAATGCGCTAGGCTCGTTGGACCGTGCCAGCAGCAGTATACTATTTGTTCGAATAGGGTACGCTACCAAAGCGAGGACCCCCTGATCTCATGGGTGCCAGAACATCGGAATTGTAAATTTACTGTGTTAAGCACAGAAGAATGCAGAAATCTCGGGTGTCAGATTTTTATGAACAAATTAATATAAAAACTTTTGGTCACCTATTTCCCGAGAAACTTCTGCGGAATTTTATGTTTTTACACATAATCAATTTTCAATAAACAATTGAACAAAGAATATTAGAACCAATTTTTTTTTTGCTAAATAATATGAACTAGAAAATTTTGCCATGAGATTTTCCACCGTAATGATAATTCATACCGAAAAAGAGGAAAAAACGGGAACTTGGTTATGTCGACGAACCACGAAGTGGACTTGTTATATGAAATCCAAATATGACAAAACTTTTCCTCCATGCAAATCTATCATATACTACTGCCGAGGTCCGGCCTTTTTGGTAATTGTTCCCAAAGCATACTGGTAGTTGACTAAGGAAGCCCTAACCGATCAAAAAATTTATATTTAGCAGAGCTGTGCCATTGTTACGGTAAAATGCGTAGATTAGACTCTAGTGATAATCATATCAAAGGAAAATTATAGGGATATGGATCCAAAATGCTATCAAAAATCAAGAAGGTGTCTCGAATCGTCTGAGGTAATTATTAAACTTTGGTGGCTTTAGCGCCACTCTCGCGTATGAGAGACCACCAGTCTGTGGACTTGCCCGACTATTTTGAGACAATTCCTTAGGGGAAATAATTGATGTTCAAAATCACCCGCAGAAGCCTGGGGGCTGAGCCCTCCCTAGAAAAAATAGCTCCCTCTAGGCTTTGAAAAGTTAGTTAGCAGTGGTATCAATTTTCAACAAAGCATAATTAATCTCCCATATTAACCTTATCATAATGAAATGAGTGGAAGACAAATGAGTCTGATTTTCATTTCTGAGAAAGACTCCAGTGTGGCTGATGGTTCTGATAACACTGTTAAGGGTCAGTCGCGCACGGTTCTCATTGGCCGTCAGACCAGCTGTCACGATGACAGAGACGGGAGAGATGAAACCCAGGATGTCACACGATCAACAGAGGCTATTGTTGAATATTAACAAAAACCAGTCAAGCGTGCTTCAGATAAGGTGGAATTAATTTAGAAAAAAGTGAATTTTATTATTATCTACTATTATATCTTACAGCTAATATGTGAATACTTATGAAATAACTTAACTCTAAAGTTGAAAACATAATTATTGATCCTACGACTATTGTAAATAGTTGCATTTCGTAAGTTGTATATGAGATTGTTAATACCTAACTTATTTGTGCTGTATCATGCAGGAAAAGTCTGCTTAAACCTATTACAATCGAATTATCCAAAAATTATACACGAATACGATTTTTTGTGAGTACAAATTGAACTTATAAATTATTTTTAAACTAATTGACAATAAAACTTACAGCTAAAGCTTATGTTACACCAAAACTAAAGGTGTTTTCGTTTGCTCGAAGAAAATCGACCTATGGGTAGTTCGACTTGTGGGAACAAACTTTAGAAAAAATCTACAAAATCACCATGGATAGTGCGCCTAACGGTACGAATACCCCGAAAACTCCCGTCGTCCCCGGGCAGTCCAGTTGCGTCAACTGCGATCGGCCGGATCGTGCAGGCGACTTAGTGCAGTGTGACACCTGTGACTCGTGGTGGCACCAAACGTGTGCGGGGGTTACAAGCTCAGTAGCAGAGCGCGCGTGGAGCTGCCGTTTATGCTTCATCGAGGTAAGTAGTAAGCAGACAACGTCATCCGTAAGGTCCGCACGGGTTGCGTTGCAGTTTGAGAAATTGAAGGAGCGAATGGATATGGAGAGGAGATTTTTGGAAGAAAAATATAAACTTCTGGAGGCCGAATGCGACGCCCGGGAGGAGACTGCGAGTCGCCGGTCAAAAATTAGTAAACACGCTAACATCGACAAGGTAAGGAAGTGGATTGGTGAGAATGCAGGTCATGTAGAAGGCGCCATAGGTCCAGCTGATGACAACAGAGCGGCCGCCTCGACGCTGCCTCTCACAACACTCAACCAAAGCGAGGCTGTAGCCGTGGATACCACCAACTCCGTGTCAGCGATGAACATAGTCGAATTCCAGACGAGTCCGTTAAAACATCCCGAGATTCCAGTGAGGCAGCAGGAATTGGTAGCAGAGCGACCGATAAGCGTACCACAAAGCGCGCCACATGCAGAAGGGTCAACTGGTGCCGCTGAAAGTCTTCCAGCGCCGCTGCTGTATCCGTTACGTCCGAATCCGGAAGCTTCATCAACTCAACCGCTCAAAACCCCGGGTCCAGCGAAGAACAAAGGAGCGATTCCCAAAGTGCCGAAGCCTGTTAACCAGACGCAGTGGGATAAGCGCCCGGATAAAGTATGTAAAAGCCTCCCTCAGCCCCCCGTACAACCATCACAAGGTAAGCCACACCAGACTTTACCCTATATTGCCCCTGCTCAACCGAGCAGCGATCATGAAATCTTGCAACAATTAATCCATCAACTGGGAAACATGATCCGATCACACCCAGAACAGAACCCTCCATGCCATAATGCCTTCTCAGGAGCCTCTAATTCGCTCCCACAATCGAATATTGCTCCGCCTCTCAGAGATGTTCCAATTGCTTCAGAACTCTCGGGAGTGTCAGAATATGTCCCTACACCCTCGCAGTTAGCCGCTCGGCAAGTTATGCCAAGAGACCTCCCCCAGTTCTCAGGCAACCCAGCGGACTGGCCTGTATTTATAAGCAGCTTTAAAAACTCTACGCTTGCTTGTGGATACACCAGGGCTGAAAATTTGTGTCGATTACAACGCTGTCTGAAAGGCGCGGCCTATGAAGCGGTGCAAAGCCGTCTCCTACTCCCGGAGTCAGTTCCCCATGTCTTGGACACACTTTGCTTGCTTTATGGAAGACCAGAGCTGCTTATTCATGCTCTTCTTGACCAAATTCGTTCTGTCCCTGCACCGAAAGGCGATAAATTAGAAACTCTTATAGATTTCGGTATGGCAGTTCAAAATCTTTGCGACCACTTAGACCACTTAGAAGCCACCGGTCAACACGCGCATCTATCCATTCCATCCAATGGAACTTGTCGGGAAACTATCCGCGCATGTTAAGATGGAATAGGGAACATATCTACGAAACTTTCCGGAAGTCAACCTTAAAACGTTTGGCAACTTCATGTCAAATGTGGTGATATCGGCCAGTAAAGTGACAGTGTACAGTGGTGTTACAGGCAAAAGTGCATCTGAAGGAACCTCGAAACCGAAACATCGGGGAATGATCAACGCAAACTCTGGCGGAACAGAGGAGGTGCGGCTAAAAGAAATGCTGTGCTACGCGTGTAGGAAACCAGGACATCGACTACAGGAATGTGGAAGGTTTAAGTCGTTAACAGTGAATGATCGTTGGAAGTGTGTTCAGACTAACGGGCTGTGCCGAAATTGTCTATGTGGTCACGGAAGAAGAAGTTGCAGGCGCACAATCAGTTGCGGATTGAACGGGTGTCAATACCGTCACCATCCTCTACTTCACTCGGTGAGAACTGACACTTCTCTCGGCCGTTCACCGCAAATAGCATACGGCGAGAACCACACTCACCGACAGATGGATCAACAGGTTTTTTTCCGGATCATTCCGGTTACTCTCTTTGGATCCAGTGCCGACGTCAACACATTTGCGTTCTTGGACGATGGGTCCGAGCTGACGTTAATTGAGGAGCAACTGGTGGAGCAACTTGGTGTTGGCGGTGAAAACCGGCCACTGTGCCTTATGTGGACAGGCAATGTAACCCGCATGGAATCAGGATCCCAGCAGTTGTCTCTGTCGATAGCTGCGACAGGCGGTCAGAAGAGATATGCTTTGGAAGATGTGCGCACCGTTAAGGAGCTCTCTCAGTCCTGTACGACGAACTAGGAGAGAGGTACAATCATCTTCGTGGGCTGCCAATAGCGAGCTATGTAGATATCGTTCCTCGGATTCTCATAGGAGTGAACAATCTGAACTTGATTCTGCCAGTAAAAGTGAAGGAAGGTAATCGTCGTGAACCAGTTGCGGCAAAAACAAGATTGGGTTGGTGTGTATACGGAGGACATGCAGAACGGACCGTAGCCCGACCACTAAACTTCCACATGTGTGGGTGTACCAGCGATGAAGATCTGCACAACACGGTGAAGCAATACTTCGCAATGGAGGAAGCCGCCACTACATTGAAGGTAGAAATGTTTTCAGAAGAAGAGAAACGCGCGCAACGGATTTTGGAGGAAACAACCATTAGAAACGGAAACCGATTCGAGACGGGGCTACTATGGAAATGCGATCAAATCCAGTTACCAGACAGTTTCCCCATGGCTCTGCGTCGGTTACAGTGCCTTGAGAAGCGAATGAATAGAGATCCTAAGTTGCGGGACAACCTTCAACGACAGCTACTAGAATACCAGCAAAAGGGATATACGCATAGGGCTACAGAAGCAGAACTAGCAAACGCAGAGAGAGATAGAATTTGGTATCTACCCCTGGGAGTGGTAATAAACCCGCGAAAACCAGAAAAGGTCCGCTTGGTATGGGACGCAGCAGCAAAAGTGGGAGGTATAGCTCTGAACTCGCTATTACTTAAAGGACCAGATCAGCTGACATCGTTACCAGCCGTCCTGATGCGTTTCAGGCAGTTTGGCGTAGCAGTTTCGGCGGACATACGCGAAATGTTCCACCAAATACGTATCCGTGAGAAAGATCGTCATTCATTAAGGTTTCTCTGGCGGAATAACCCTATAGACATGCCAGGAATCTATGTTATGGACGTGGCTATCTTCGGAGCAACGTGTTCACCAGCATCCGCTCAGTTCGTGAAGAACAAGAATGCGAAAGAGTTTGAAGACCAGTATCCGCGAGCAGTTGAAGATATCGTTAACAACCACTACGTTGACGACTCGTTGGAGAGCTACAGTAGTGTGTCCGAAGCCATACGCGTGTCGGAAGAAATGCGGATGATTCATCAAAACGGAGGTTTCGAGTTGAGGAACTGGCTGTCGAACAAGGAAGAAGTGCTGCGTAGTCTAGGTGAAACAAAGCAATCCGTTGATAAGAACATCGGTCCAGACAATAAGGAGTTTGAACGTATACTGGGGTTGCTGTGGATGACCAAGAAAGATGAACTTTGCTTAGCTACATCAGTACAAGAACCAATTCAAAACTTAATCGATAAGGTGAAAAGACCCACGAAAAGGCAAGTGTTGAAGTGCCTCATGGGTTTCTTTGATCCTCTGGGCTTGTGGAGTGTTTTTCTTGTTCACGGAAAAGTGTTGTTGCAAGATATCTGGCGGAATGGAACACAATGGGATGAACAAATTGATGATGCAGCATTTGAGCGCTGGAAAAAGTGGACAGGCTTGATCCCAACCATTAGCGAGAACCGGATTCCTCGATGCTACTTTAAGAACGCGACCATAAAGCACTATCAGAAGCTTCAGCTGCACACGTTCGTCGATGCCAGTGAGGTGGCCTACGCAGCTGTATCCTATTTCCGTATAACGAATCCGGATGGGGTGGTGGAATGCAATCTAGTTGCGGCAAAGACTAAGGTAGCACCACTAAAACCGTTATCGGTACCCAGATTAGAGCTACAAGCAGCAGTATTGGGAATCCGTTTAATGCAGTTCGTCGAAGAAAATCACACCGTGAAGATTCACCAACGTTTTGTTTGGAGTGATTCAGCAACTGTTCTAGCTTGGTTACGTGCTGATCATCGGAAGTATAAGCAGTTCGTGGCGTGTCGCGTAGGCGAGTTGCTGACAGCATCCGAAGTTCGCGAATGGCAATGGGTGCCATCAAAACTTAATCCTGCAGATTTGGCCACTAAATGGGGAAAGGGTTACGCTCAAGATGTGAATGGCGCTTGGTTCAGCGGACCAGATTTCCTGAAGAATCCGGAATCTGAATGGCCAAAACAGAAAACCACTTTGCTGTCTACAGCTGAAGATCTGCGTCCGTGTCATGCGCATCACATAGTGACTATGCCAGTTATGATATTTCAGTTGGAGCGGTTTTCTCGCTTGCCGCGGCTAATTAGGTCGGCGGCATACATCCATCGCAGCATCATTAATTGGAGGCGAAGGCCAAAGGGTGAAGAATCGATCACTGGGTACTTGAAGTCGGAAGAACTGCAAAATGGTTTACGGACGATTATCCGCCTAACGCAATGGCAAGCTTTCCCGGATGAAATGGTTCTCCTCACGCGAAATCAACAAAGGTCGGAGGAGCAACAAGTGCAGTTAGAAAAATCGAGCGTTCTGTACAGGCTGTCACCAATGTTGGATGAATTCGGGATACTCAGAATTGATGGACGCATCACAGCAGCTTCGAACGTAACTGAGAGTACCAAGTTTCCTATCATTCTTCCCAAGAAACATCGATTCACCTTTCTTCTGCTGGACGATTACCATCGAAGATTTCGCCATTGTAACATGGAAACCGTGGTAAATGAGGTGCGCCAACAATACTACGTACCTCAACTAAGGGTTGCAGTAAAACAGGTCGCAAAAGCCTGTCAATGGTGTAGAATCTATAAGGCAAAACCGAATATGCCAAGAATGGCTCCGCTACCGTCGGCACGATTAGCATCGTTCCAGAGGCCATTTACCCACACGGGCCTCGATCTCTTCGGACCATTGTTGGTGAAAATTGGTAGGGGTACGGCGAAGCGGTGGGTTGCTGTATTCACCTGCCTCACCATTCGTGCTGTCCACGTTGAGGTGGTACACAGTCTCAGTACAGAGTCTTGCATCAAAGCCATCCGTAGGTTCGTTGTCCGCCGTGGGTCACCAGCGACGATCTACTCTGACAACGGGACCAATTTCCGAGGGGCAAATCGCCTCTTGGAGGAGCAGATTGAACAACTAGCAGCCACCTTCACCAGCACTACAACAAAATGGATCTTCATTCCTCCCGGCACACCCCACATGGGTGGTGCCTGGGAGCGAATGGTACGCTCAATCAAAACAGCCATGGATGCTGCGTTCAACAGTCATGGAAAGCTGGACGACGAAACGTTAGTAACGCTAGTGGTAGAAGCAGAAGCATTAGTGAACCGTCGTCCGCTGACGTACCTGCCGATCACCTCCGAAGAAAGCGAAGCATTGACCCCGAATCATTTTCTGCTGGGCAGTTCAAGCGGAGTACATCAGTCAGCAGATGGCAACGTAGTGGCCGTTTTGCGGACATCATGGGATCAAATCCAACTCCACTTAGATACTTTCTGGAGGAGATGGATCAGAGAGTACCTTCCAACTCTGACCAGGCGTACGAAGTGGTTTGGAGATGTGAAAGCAGTAGCCGCAGGTGACTTGGTGCTGATCATCGACGAGACTACCAGAAATAACTGGGAACGAGGCCGTATACACGAAGTGATTACGGGGAGAGATGGGAGATGCCGTCAGGCTATAGTTGAAACTGCGAGGGGGTTTATACGAAGGCCTGTGGCTAAGTTGGCAATATTGGAGGTAGATGGTGATGGTAAAACTGGACCAAATGGCCAGTGTTACGGGGGTGAGGATGATGGTTCTGGTAACACTGTTAAGGGTCAGTCGCGCACGGTTCTCATTGGCCGTCAGACCAGCTGTCACGATGACAGAGACGGGAGAGATGAGACCCAGGATGTCACACGATCAACAGAGGCTATTGTTGAATATTAACAAAAACCAGTCAAGCGTGCTTCAGATAAGGTGGAATTAATTTAGAAAAAAGTGAACTTTATTATTATCTACTATTATATCTTACAGCTAATATGTGAATACTTATGAAATAACTTAACTCTAAAGTTGAAAACATAATTATTGATCCTACGACTATTGTAAATAGTTGCATTTCGTAAGTTGTATATGAGATTGTTAATACCTAACCTAATTTGTGCTGTATCATGCAGGAAAAGTGTGCTTAAACCTATTACAATCGAATTATCCAAAAATTATACACGAATACGATTTTTTGTGAGTACAAATTGAACTTATAAATTATTCTTAAACTAATTGTCAATAAAACTTACAGCTAAAGCTTATGTTACACCAAAACTAAAGGTGTTTTCGTTTGCTCGAAGAAAATCGACCTATGGGTAGTTCGACTTGTGGGAACAGTGGCAATGAAATTGCACTTGGTGTTAATTATAGAAACACAGAATAGAAAGGCAATATCTTGAAATCATCCAAGTAATCTCGATATGAACAACAACGGAGGGCCACCAAAATATCAATCAAAGCAATCGTGGTATTTTGCCAGCAGTCAAAGACATGTGGTCAACCATCACGGACTGAAATGACAGTTTATCAGCAGACCTCCGCTTGCCTAGCAGCATGATAATCTCCACAATTCTCATCAGCGTTTGAGAAGAATTTGCATCAGAATCTGAGAGGAATTCCCAACAGAATCCAGGAAGAATTCTCATTGGAATCTAAAGAATTCCTTTCAGAATCATCGAAGTACTCCAATCGGAATCCAGAAGAATTCGCACTGGACTCCTTGCGGTATAATTGAGGGATACCCTTGGGAATCTGTGGGGGATACTCTTTATAATCCATGGAGGATTTGCTTCAGAATCTCTCGTTGATTTGCTACGGAATTCCTCCGGAGTCGTTCGACGATTTGTTTCGGAATTCCTTAACGATTTGTTTCAGAATACTTCAATGATTTGCTTAGGAATCCCTTGAATATTTAATTCGGAGTCTCTCGACGTTTTGCTTTGGAATCCCTCGTCGAGTTGCTTCGGAATCATTTGACGATTCGCTTCGAAAACCTTCGATGATTTGCTTCAGAATCCTTCAACGATTTACTAGTACATCCCTGGAAGGTTCCCTTCGGAATCACTGAACGATTCTTTACGGAATCCCTGGAGGATTAATTCGGATTCCCTCGACCTTTTGTTTCGGGATCACTCGACAGATTGCATCAGAATTCTTCGACGATTTTCTTCTACTACGATTTTCTCAAACCGGTTTTGCTGAAAATTCGACCAGAACTCAGATATAACTAGAGTTTTACCAGAGTTTTAGTTTATTTAAGTTTCGACCATATTATTTACGTTTGGAGTCTGATCGGGCTCAGATAAATGCTTCTTGGGAAATATGCCAAACTTTTTGTCTTATGCGCAATAGCCAGCCAATAGCCACTACATCGAATTGTTGTTGATGCCTATTGTAGATTACTATTGAATTTGCTTTTCTAGGTTATTGCATTTAAAGGTTATGAACAAAATGGTCCATCGAATAAAAAGGTTAGCATCTTTGATACATTTAAGAAAAGTTGTATCATTATGAGGTTTTAATTTAGGGTTTTAATTATTTAGATAAGAGCCATAAAGCGAGGAATGCTTAATGTATATCGAAAGACCACGAAAAAATCACGTAATTGTGCTCAAATTCCGATTTTTTTTTAAAGAAAACTATAATTTGTAAGGTTGAGTTACCCAGATGTCCAATTATCAAAAAATAATAGACGGCATCACTGTGCACAGCAGCGCACAGCGAACATATATGAATTTAATTATGCAGATAACCGGGAATGCCATTTAGTCGTCTGTCCGTCGTCGGCATCAGGGCCTACTCTCAGCCCGGAGAGGGAGCCTCCAGCAACGACCACAACAAACTGACGAGCACTGAAGCTGCTAATGGCTATTTGTACGTGGTGCTCGTACCCACTCGCCCCACAACCAGTTAACCACCTCGTTATTAATGTTTATGATTGTTGACTTGGCTCGGAGTGCTAAACGGGTTGCTCGAAGCCCCATCACATATACGAACCACGATAACAATATCAGCACCGCCACTGCACTCCCCAAAGCAGCAGCCGGGGTTGGCTGACAAGCCTTTAGTGATATGAATGTCAAGTTTAAATTGTGGATAGGGGCACTTGATTCGCAAAAAAGGGTCGAAAGACAAAAAGTAGAAAGGACGAAAGATGAACTACGAAAAGACAACATGTAGGAAAGCCAGAATATTTAAGAGCAATGTTTACTTGCTCAAACTTTCCATAAAATGCTTTAAAATGAAGGGGTCGTAATTGTGAACGAAACCATTCCCAACACTAAATTCCCATGATTATCTTTTCAATTTGCCTTTTCGATCTTTTGCAGGTCGTCTTTTTATCCCAAACCCGAAACGTACGCTGATGTGCCATACTACGACATACCTTCAAACACAGAATGCCAGAATGCTTTCAAACGGCTCCACATTTTACGAATCCTTGCCGACCCTTTTTCGGGTTGCCCTCATTTGCTCCTCGTGTACGAGCATAAACAAACATACATCTTCATTGAATCACGTTTTTGTGTTGATATTTATTCTAACACACTCATCACCCTTGAAGCATCCCTGTTTCCACATCATCGTCCCAGTCTCGCATCCTCGGGATAATCTCTCATCAGCGTCGACCCAGCCAGGTATCCCGGGCCCTGTCGGAAAAACAACAACCCGACGCAGTCGGGCCAATTAATTAATCCACTCTCGGGGTCAGGAGTTCACACGGAGGTTCCGGGTCAGCCTCGATTTCCCCGGAAAAGAGGGTGGAACGCGTGTGGCTGTGTGCGCTTTGAACATCGTTGACGATGATAATGAAGTCCTCGGCAAACATCATTCAGATCGGGACAAAGAAAAGTGTTCCGAAGCGGCACGGGGAGATAATGATTGGTGAACCGAACTGCTACTGGTGCCGCTGGTAGGCATTTCCCGGATCCGGAAAGATGATTGGCGGCCGTGTACAAAATTATGCGATTCCTGAAACCGTAATTATGGTGTGCGCATCTGGTTCGGATGAGTGGAAGAAATTTGAGTTGGAGCCTAGGTCCGACCACTAATGAATTGTTACTAGAGGGAGTAAATGATGGAATCGTGTGGTATGATAATGATGTAGATTAGGAGAAAGATCCTTGTTGGAAAGCAGGTGCGATGTCTTGATGCGTCTTGCTTCATCAGAACTCGGAAAGCCTATAGAATACACCAGAACCAGAAAATAGATGTTATGATATGTTGACTTGGGAATTATGCGATTAAATTTTAAATTTAAAAAAAAAAGCGACAGGAACGTGTTTGATTCTTGACCGAATTTCCGGAACTTGAACATTTTCGAGTGGTGGTTTTCATATAATCATCGCTTACAAGTTGACTCTGGACTTCATAATTTTTTTCCTGCGTTTTCAAGATACCTGGTCGGGGGAGCAGCCATTTCCATCTAGGCTTGCTTTCTGGTTATCCGGGCAGTACGAGATTCTTGTCAGCACTCGGCATTTTATTTGCCGTATTTCTCTAAATTGACACTGCCAAAAATACATTCGCAATACGAATTGTAAATTTTGATCTCGCGCCACGTTAAAAAATAACTGGATTGAAACGTAAATACCCGCAATATAACCGAAAATTCAGTGTTTCAATTACTTGAACGGACATCAGCAGATATTAGTGCGCAAAATGGAGTGCAATAAATGTCTAAAATGCATCGATCGCAAAAGTGAGCGTTATACAATTTGTGAAGGGAGGTGCGCTAAACGATATCATGCTTCATGTGTTGGATTGTCTGAAGCAACTGTGTGCGCGCTGTTCACGAAAAACATCCTGTGGATGTGTGATGCATGCTTAGCTGATTATTGTTTGAACCGTGATGCCGAAGCCGAAGCAACGACCGGTGACGATGAAGATAAGGCTACAACAATTAATACAGTCGAATCGGACATTGTCGACTTGAAATTAAAAATTGAAGAGATCGTCGATGTACTTGCTACTATCATTCCACCTCAAATTAATCCCGGCGAGAACCTGCACTCAACCCCTATTTCATCCCACTTATGCACTGATTTGTTGAATGGTACGAAAATCAACAGTAACGGGGATACGAATGCCATCGTGAATACACACTGCGCTTACTGTGAAGATACGTTTTGTCTGTTTCTCACCAACGTTGACTGTCACGCCACAGAAAGAGACGTAAATCAGCTTGTTTGTGAATGTCTTGATATTGATGATCGAGAATCGGTTCGGATAAGACAGCTGATACCAAAGGGTCGAACGAGAGATGAGTTGGATTATCTTTCATTTAAAGTTGTGCTGAATTCGGGGCTAGAACCGTTAGCTATGTTATCAACAACTTGGCCAGTCGGGCTTAAATATCGAAAATTTGAGAATCGAACTACAGTTTGGATACCACCGAATAGAGCTCATATAGCCATATAGTATAATGCATTTAGAAGGTGAATGAAATGTTTTGTTAATGTAATTATAATTGTTGTTTTCTCTTGTTGTAAGCTAATAGGCGGATAATGCTTTGATGTGTTTAAAGTGTGTTGATATAAGATGTCGCTTATTTGAATGTATATTGTTACCTGTATTGTTTCGTTATATTTTAAGTATGTATTTCAATAAGACTATATAAGTCAGTTGGAATTAAATCAAATAAATAAATAAATAAATTTGGCCAACAGAATTGCGGCCGTCGTATTTTCACGTCATATTGGTGGCACATTAACAAATACCCTTTAAATCTGGTGCAATATGGTAAGTGTTCCCTTCTTTAGGGGATCCTGTGGTCGTGTGTTGCGCGACAGATATTCTTTGATAACCGCATTTTACCGCTAGTTTGATAAATAATTTTGACTTCTATTCTCACAATGGCGTAGTTAAATATGTGGATTTTGGACAAAAAGAGTCAACTTATGACTGATATAATGGATATAATGATCACCTTGACTGATCAACAGATTCTTTTCAATAAAAAAAAACTTTTCATAAAATAATTTGAATTTCATTCGGATCAAACTCGAGGTATAAAGTTTCCGTTTTTTATAGCATTAGATCCCAATATTTCCTTTTTTTGTTTACTTGTCCATTGCGTGGACGAAAGTCCGTTGCGTTGGATGAAAGTGTAACAAAATTTCCTTTTTTGTTGTATTCGGTTGATGAGACAAATTTTTATTAAATAACTATTTAAGCTCAATTTCTAGTTTTCTCTGACAAAATATTCTTTGGCTGGAGAAGTTCAACACATTGAGCAGGGCGAGATTTTTCAATGAGGTTTGCTAATTAAATTACATTTTTAGTTCATCTTCAACTCATCATAACGAGCTCAATATTTAACTTTCTATCAGTACATAATGTGCACATTGTCATTATAATTGAAACATATTTAAAACCTAGACTCTTCATCAAAAGAGATCCACATTATTTTATTTACCGAAATGATCGTCTTGACAGCGCCTGTGGTGGGGTCGCCATTGTCGCCAGACGTATCAAACATAAATTATATTCTGCATTTGAAACCAAAGTTTTTGAAACCTTGGGAGTTTCTGTTGGAACAAATTTTGGACAATTCTTTCTTATTACTGCCTACTTGTCTTTCCAGTGCAATGGGCAGCAAAGGAATTTGTTGAGAGCTGATCTTCAAATTCTAACTCGCAACAAATCCAAATTTTTCATAATTGGTGACTTCAATGACAAACACCGTTCATGAAATAATGCTCAAAGCAATTCCAATGGTAATATTTTATTTGAAGATTGTTCTGCGGGATATTATACTATTCAATATCCCAATGGACCAACTTGTTTTCCTTCCAGTCGAAATCCTTCTATAATTGATTTAGTTTTATCGGATTCAAGTCAGCTGTGTGGCCAATTGGTAGCTCATGCTGACTTTGACTCTGATCACCTTCCTGTGACGTTTGAAATCTCACAAGAAGCCATCAACAATCCAATCAGCTCTACTTTTAAATACCATAGAGCTGATTGGGATTTATATAAAACGTATATTGATAACAATTATGATGTTGATATTCATCTCGATACGAACAGTGATATTGTAAATGCTCTCGTGTCTTTGACAAATTTAATTGTCGAAGCCAGAGGTATTGCAATTCCTAAATGTGAAATTAAATTCAACTCCATTATTATTGACGACAATATTCAGCTCCTGAGCCGTCTTAAAAATGTGAGGTAAAGGCAATACCAAAGAACTCGCGATCACGCATTGAAAGTTATTTGCCGAGATTTGCAAAATGAAATTGAAAAATGTTTCGCTGCTCTAAGAAATACCAACTTTGAGAATAATGTCTCAAAGTTGGATCCCAGTTCGAAACCATTTGGAAATTAACAAAAAATCTTAAAAAAACCTCAAAACCTAATTGCAGCGTTTAAAGAGGGAAATAAAGGGAAAACGCGAAGGTTCTAAGACATTCTCAATCTGGAGAATGTTTTTGACCCTTCGTTGGGGATTGAGATGTGAGATCTGTTACCTACTAGAAAATTTAAAAATATGAAAGCCCCAGGTGATGATGGTATTTTTTACATGCTTATCAAAAAACTTCCTGAGAGCTATTTATCCTTTTTGGTTAATTTATTGACCAATGTTTTCATTTGGCATACTTTCCAGATAAATGGAAAAACGTCAAAGTTGTTCCCATTTTGAAGCCGGACAAAAATCCAGCTGAGGCTTCTAGTTATCGCGTAATCAGCATCCTTTCTTCAAAAAGCAAACAGTTTGAAAAGATTATGTTTAATAAAATGATGGGTTATATTAATGACAATTCTATTTTTGCTGATGAGCAATTTGGTTTTCGCCATGGGAGCTTCCGAGCTTTTTAAAACTGGACATTAGCTTTTTGAAAAGACATTTCTTAGCTCCTTGAAAGCAGACTTCAAAGCTTCTTAGAAGAACAATTTCGAGTCTCTCGAAGGAAGCTTATGAGCCTCTTAAAAGCAGGCTTCCGAGCCTCTTGAAAGTAGGCTTCCGAACGTCGCCAAAGGAGGGTTCTCAGCATTTTGAAAGGACGCCTCTGAGCCATTTGAAAGCATGTTTCCAAGAAGAAGAATTCAGAGTCTCTCGAAGGAAAGCTTTTGAACCTTTTGAAAGGAATCTTCCGAGCTTCTTGAAAGGAGGATCCAAACCTCTTGAAAGGAGGCTTCCGAGCCTTTCGAAAGGAGGCTTCCGAGCCTTTCGAAAGGAGGCTTCCGAGCCTCTTGGAAGGAGGCTTCCAAGCCTCTTCGAAGGAGGCTTCTGAGCCTGTTGAAAGGAGGATCCGAACCTCTTGAAAGGAGGCATACGAGCCTCTTGAAATGTGGCTTCCTAGCCTCTTGGAAGGAAGCTTCCAAGCCTCTTGAAAGATAGTTTCCAAGCCTCTTGGAAGACCGAATTCCGAGCCTCTTGGAAGGAGGCTTTTGAACATCTCGGAAGAAGGCTTCCGAGCATCTTGGAAGAAGGCTTCCGAGCCTCTTGGAAGGAGGCTTCTAAGCCTCTTGGAAGGAGGCCTCCAAGCCTCTTGGAAGGAAGCTTCCAAGCCTCTTGGAAGGAGGCTTCCGAGCCTCTTGGAAGGAGGCTTCCGAGCATCTTGGAAGGAGGTTTCCGAGCCGCTTGGAAGGAGGTTTCCGAGCCTCTTGGAAGGAGGCTTCCGAGCCTCTTGGAGGGAAGCTTCCGAGCCTCTTGGAAGGAAGCTTCCGAGCTTCTTGGAAGGAAGCTTCCGAGCCTCTTGGAAGAAGGCTTCCGAGCCTCTTGGAAGAAGGCTTCCGAACCTCTTGGAAGGGATGTTCCGAGCCTTTTGGAAGGAGGCTTCCGAGCTTTTTGGAAGGAGGCTTCCGAGCCTCTTGACAGGAAGCTTTCAAGCCTCTTGGAAGGAGGCTTCCGAGCTTCTTGGAAGGAGGCTTCCGAGCCTCTTGGAAGGAGGCTTCCAAGCCTCTTGGAATGAGGCTTCCAAGCCTCTTGGAATGAGGCTTCCGAGCCTCTTGGAAGGAGGCTTCCGAGCCTCTTGGAAGAAGGAGGCTTCCGAGCCTCTTGGAAGGAGGCTTCCAAGCCTTCTCGAAGGAGGCTTCTGAGTCTGTTGAAAGGAGGATCCGAACCTCTTGAAAGGAGGCATACGAGCCTCTTGAAAGGAGGCTTCCGAGCCTCTTGGAAAAAGGTTTCCGAGCCTCTTGGAAGGAGGCCTCCGAGCCTCTTGGAAGGAGGCTTCCGAGCCTCTTGGAAGGAGGCTTCCGAGCCTCTTGGAAGGAGGCTTCCGAGCCTCTTGGAAGGAGGCTTCCGAGCCTCTTGGAAGGAGGCTTTGAGCCTCTTGGAAGAAGGCTTTGAGCCTCTTGGAAGGAAGCTCTGAGCCTCTTGGAAGGAGGCTTCTGAGCCTCTTGGAAGGAGGCTTCTGAGCCTCTTGGAAGGAGGCCTGAGCCTCTTGGAAGGAGGCTTGAGCCTCTTGGAAGGAGGCTTGAGCCTCTTGGAAGGAGGCTTCCGAGCCTCTTGGAAGGAGGCTTCTGAGCCTCTTGGAAGGAGGCTTCTGAGCCTCTTGGAAGGAGGCTTGAGCCTCTTGGAAGGAGGCCTGAGCCTCTTGGAAGGAGGCTTCTGAGCCTCTTGGAAGAAGGCTTGGAGCCTCTTGGAAGGAGGGTTCTGAGCCTCTTGGAAGGAGGCCTGAGCCTCTTGGAAGGAGGCTTCTGAGCCTCTTGGAAGGAGGCTTCTGAGCCTCTTGGAAGGAGGCTTGAGCCTCTTGGAAGGAGGCCTGAGCCTCTTGGAAGGAGGCCTGAGCCTCTTGGAAGGAGGCTTCCGGGCCTCTTGGAAGGAGGCTTCTGAGCCTCTTGGAAGGAGGCTTCTGAGCCTCTTGGAAGGAGGCTTCTGAGCCTCTTGGAAGGAGGCTTCTGAGCCTCTTGGAAGGAGGCTTCCTGAGCCTCTTGGAAGGAGGCTTCTGAGCCTCTTGGAAGGAGGCTTCTGAGCCTCTTGGAAGGAGGCCTGAGCCTCTTGGAAGGAGGCTTCTGAGCCTCTTGGAAGGAGGCTTCTGAGCCTCTTGGAAGGAGGCTTCGAGCCTCTTGGAAGGAGGCTTCTGAGCCTCTTGGAAGGAGGCTTCTGAGCCTTTGGAAGGAGGCTCTGAGCCTCTTGGAAGGAGGATTCCTGAGCCTCTTGGAAGGAGGCTTCTGAGCCTCTTGGAAGGAGGCTTCTGAGCTTCTTGGAAGGAGGCTTCCGAGCCTCTTGGAAGGAGGCTTGAGGCCTCTTGGAAGGAGGCTTCTGAGCCTCTTGGAAGGAGGCTTCTGAGCCTCTTGGAAGGAGGCTCGAGCCTCTTGGAAGGAGGCTTCCGAGCCTCTTGGAAGGAGGCTTCCGAGCCTTTTGGAAGGAGGCTTCCGAGCCTCTTGGAAGGAGGCTTCCGAGCCTCTTGGAAGGAGGCTTCCGAGCCTCTTGGAAGGAGGCTTCCGAGCCTCTTGAAATGAGGCTTCCGAACCTCTTGAAAGGAGGCTTCCGAGCCTCTTGAAAGGAGGCTTCCGAGCCTCTTGAAAGGAGGCTTCCAAGCATCTTGAAAGGAGGCTTCCGAGACTCTTGAAAGAAGGATTCCGAGCCTCTTGAAAGGAGGCTTCTGAGCATCTTGAAAGGAGGCTACCAAGCCTATTGAAAGGAGGCTACCAAGCCTCTTGTAAGAAAGCTTCCGAATCTTTTGAAAGGAGGCTTCCGAGTCTCTTGAAAGGAGGCTTCCGAGCCTTTTGAAAGGAGGCTTCCGAGCCTTTTGATAGGAGGCTTCCGAGCCTCTTGAAAGGAGGCTTCCGAGCCTCTGGAAAGGAGGCTTACGAGCCTCTTGAAAGGGGGCTTCCAAGCATCTTGAAAGGAGGCTTCCGAGACTCTTGAAAGAAGGATTCCGAGCCTCTTGAAAGGAGGCTTCCGAGCCTCTTGAAAGGAGGCTTCCGAGCCTCTTGAAAGTAGGCTACCAAGCCTCTTGAAAGGAGGCTACCAAGCCTATTGAAAGGAGGCTACCAAGCTTCTTGAAAGGAGGCACCCAAGCATCTTGTAAGAAAGCTTCCGAATCTTTTGAAAGGAGGCTTCCGAGCCTCTTGAAAGGAGGCTTCCGAGCCTTTTGAAAGGAGGCTTCCGAGCCTTTTGAAAGGAGGCTTCCGAGCCTTTTGAAAGGAGGCTTTCGAGCCTCTTGAAACGAGGCTTCTGAGCCTCTTGAAAGGAGGCTTCCGAGCCTCTGGAAAGGAGGCTTCCGAGCCTCTTGAAAGGAGGCTTCCGAGCCTCTTGAAAGGAGGCTTCCGAGCCTCTTAAAAGGAGGCTTCCGAGCCTCTTCAAAGGAGGCTTCCGAGCCTCTTGAAAGGAGGCTTCCAAGCATCTTGAAAAGAGGCTTCCGAGACTCTTGAAAGATGGATTCCGAGCCTCTTGAAAGGAGGCTTCCGAGCCTCTTGAAAGGAGGCTACCAAGCCTCTTGAAAGGAGGCTACCAAGCCTCTTGAAAGGAGGCTACCAAGCCTCTTGAAAGGAGGCTTCCGAGCCTCTTGAAAGGAGGCTTCTGGGCATCTTGAAAGGAGGCTACCAAGCCTATTGAAAGGAGGCTACCAAGCCTCTTGAAAGGAGGCTTTCGAGCCTCTTGAAAGGAGGCTTCCAAGCATCTTGAAAAGAGGCTTCCGAGACTCTTGAAAGGTGGATTCCTAGCCTCTTGAAAGGAGGCTTCCGAGCCTCTTGAAAGGAGGCTTCCGAGCCTCTTGAAAGGAGGCTTCCGAGCCTCTTGAAAGGAGGCTTCCGAGCCTCTTGAAAGGAGGCTTCCGAGCCTCTTGAAAGGAGGCTTCCGAGCCTCTGGATAGGAGGCTTCCGAGCCTCTCGAAAGGAGGCTTCCAAGCCTCTTGAAATGTGGCTTCCGAGCCTCTTGAAAGGAGGCTTCCAAGCCTCTTGAAAGGAGGCTTCCGAGCCTCTTGAAAGGCGGCTTCCGAGCCTCTTGACTGGCAGTGTTTGTAGAATCATACTCAAACCTCAATTATCGAGGCTTCATGCATGAGCTAACTTGCTTGCGATTCTGTAGGGAGAGCGCTTGTGTTTCTCGAACAGAATCGCATTGCATCGTTCACTCGCCGAAAAATGATTTCGCTCTTAAAAGCGTCGAAACGCAATCGAGGCGTATGTTTTGATTACATTTGGATCTATTAACTATTGTTTTAAGCGAAAAAAGTTAGTTCAATATTTATTTGAATGACGCATGATTTGAATCGCCGATGAGTTTTGAGAATTTGACATTTTACCCCTCTTGACAGAAGGTTTCCAAACTTCTTGGAAGGAGCCTCTGTTCCTCCTGAAAGAAATCTTACGAGCTGCTTAGAAGAAGGGTTTCAAGCCTCTTGTAACGAAGCTACTGAGCTTTTAGGGAAAAAGCCTCTCAAATGGAGGCTTTAGAACCATTAGATTCAAGATTTATGTCACTTTACGTTTTGCTTTTTTGAAATTTTGTCCCACAGTTCTTTATACACTATGCTGGTGTAGTGTGCAGGATTTAACGGTATACAATACCATGTCTTGAAATTAAAAATCATACAATAATCGAAACTTTATTTATAAGTTTTTTATTGGAATTGTAATACATCCGCCATTACGCATTTTAGCTCGAGATACCCCCTAGGGACATGTACCCATGGTTGAGAACCGCTGTGCTAGATCGAAAATTTATTTTGAAAATAACAAGGGTGGCTGGGTTCGATTCCCGGTGCCGGTCTAGGCAATTTTCGGGTTGGAAATTGTCTCGACTTCCCTGGGCATAAAAGTATCATCGTGTTAGCCTCATGTATACGAATGCAAAAATGGTAACTTGGCTTAGAAACCTCGCAGTTAATAACTGTGGAAGTGCTTAATGAACACTAAGCTGCGAGGCGGCTCTGTCCCAGTGTGGGAATGTAATGCCAACAAGAAGAAGAAGAAGAATGTTATGAAAACACGGAAGACCTAGTCTAAGAGATGAATGCATGTATTACATAATTAGCAAATAAAATTAGTTAAAAATAGATATAAATTGAATGAATGGAACTTGATGCCAATTTCTCTTTATTATGATACATATTTATTATCATTAAATGGCGTAATCTGAATAGGTTATAAATTGTTATAAGAAAATATATTATAAAGTGTATGTATGCTGTTGTTAGATTTGTCTCAACTTCTGTAAAGAGTTCTTCTCTTTCTAATAAAAAACATTGTTACATAGGGGGAATGACGGCTTTGGCAGGTTTTGTTCTATTATTGGCAGGGGGGTTTTTTATGACTGACTAGGCTCAAATTTGGCCTAAACATTCTTTGCATATCAAAGAATATTGTGGCCAAATTTCATAAAATTTGGTCGACAAAAACCCCCCTGCCAATAATACAACAAAACCTGCCAAAGCCGTCTTTCCCCCTAAATAAATAAAATAAAATGTTCAGTTGTTAGAACAATCTAACCCCCATATTAGAGTGACGAATTTCACTGCCGTCGTACCTAATAGTCAAATAAAATTGTCATCAAAACATGAAAACCCAGTAAATCGTTTTCAAATAAAACAAATGAGCTTATGTGACATTCAATAGTGTTTAAAATTTATGATCGAGGACGGCAATATTTATTTACTGGTAATACGGAATCCGTGCATTCCATCACGGCTCAATTTCCGCCGCCCGATGCCGAGATCCTCGAGAGTGACGCCGAACGTGCGTATCCGTCCAACTCGTGGCCTTGCTGCCAATGATGACGGAAGTTATTTGTTTTATTTTCCTCGATTAAGTCCGTGGATACCGTTCCTGTGAGCGTTGCCATCGGAACCGTTCGGATTTTCAAAATTATAGCACGAAAGAATGACGTGTGCTTGGAATAAATTTCGGGATCGCGCTCTAACCAACTCATTCATCTGTTGATTCTTTTTCTTCGGAATAATTTTGTTACTCTCACCGGGGTTTGTCTACCAGAAGGAGCTTCAATTTCCGTTGATGAATCATTGTTATTGCTTATTCCACTCAGGCTTGATTGAGGCCCAGTTACGTTGAAGAAACTGAAGACGAGTCTGTAAACTCAATTTGCACCAATCATGAGACGATATTTTGTTCTGACTGATTAATTGACCTAGCAAAAATATAATTAATCTTATCACCACAAAACATTCGCTTTGCATCGTTGATTTTTTTCTGTTACATGTATGAGAGCTATAAATAATTAAGATTTCAAAATGAACTTTATTCGGTTTCTTATTAATTAATAATAATTGTAGTATTTGAACAGATTAAGTAATAAGCAATAGTTCACTTTTCATAAGACGAGTTTGTACCATCCCATTTAATTCCATCACTTGATTGTACCTTGACAGATACGTATTTCGACCTCAACAGTAAGGTCGTCTTCAGTGTCGAGTCAACTACGAGACACTGAAGACTACCTTACTGTTGAGATCGAAATACGTATCTGTCAAGGTACAATCAAATGGTGGAATTAAATGGGTTGGTACAAACTCGTCTTATGACAAGTGAAGACATTCCACTAAAAAGCTCAAAATAATTTTCTTAAGCAAAAGTTGTTACAAACATTCTCGAATTCATTTTGATTATTTCTTTAGCGTTAAATGGTTTTTTTGTACAAAATTTGTTTTTATTTAATTTTCTCGCGAAAATATAACCTCTCAGTAACACTTGTTCAATGACAGAGAAAAACACAACAACCCAAAGGTCACGTAGGAAGCACCTGTCCTGTTGGCTTGCTCGCGCGACCACAACATTGAGCAGACGAACAAACGAACGATCGATTCTGCGAAGGTTATGGATCCCGACCGAATGGCGTGTATACACAGAAACGCCTCCGGGGAGGGACAGAGGTTGTCGCTGCCCTGCTGCCCGGGTACAGCGGTGAAGTGTTGATGGAATAATAATTTGCTTCGCTCGCATTTTCAGAACCATTTCGCACCTTGTCGCCGGTAAGGGTACGCGTGGTGTCATTTAATTTCCGCACCAAATATGGTCGTATATCGCATCCACATGTGTGTATAATTTGGTCATTCCACTTGGTCCCTTTTGTTTCCAGCTCGATGATTTATGATTATTTTCACTTTTTCATGTGGGCCTTCTGGTGACCAACTAGTCCGACTTCAATCCTAGGGGAGGAATGACATTCAGTTCCAAACGTGGAACGCGGAGTAGGAGAGTCGTGATTTTGGTTTCTGGTTCATCAGTATTCTCACTCAACGTGCCCGGCGTTCGGAGACCGGGAGTCGATCCATAAGAGACAGGTTGAACCCTATTGAGTGGTAAAATTGCGTGACAAACGTGTGCTGTCGGTTTTTTTTTCAACGCAGAAGAAGCTATGTGGCACATAGTGGAGTGACAATTGTGTCAGGTCCCATCACTCATGGAAGTACACTTCATCGAAAATGAATAGGAAAGAAGTTATTTGATTGATGGTCTATTGATTGACTAATGTCGCTCTTTTGTTTCTAGAGTTGAATGCACGATTGACGATTTGTTCGTTGGTTTAGTACCCCTTCAATCAAATTTGTACATGGGTATACAATTGATGCTAAGTTTTTGAAATATAAATAAAATTACGGTATACAGTTAGATATTGAATGGAACGTCAAGCAAGACCAATATGAAGTTGGATCAGAACATATTTAGAACTATTGAATACAACAAATTAAAGTAAGCTCGTCGGAAAAATCCTTTCGGTGTAGTTTGTCTGGAAAGATTACTCCTCACTAGGGTGGAGAACCCACACTCCACAGCACGCAAATGCGTCCAGCACTACAACACCATTCTTCTTGCGTTTGTCTTACCATAGAGCAGCATAGCATATGTGATTGTACAAATCGTACAAATGCTCAATTGAGCAATCTACTGAATATTGTCGAAAATTGGTACTTGGGATTATTTAGTACCTTTTCCTATACAGTAGCAGTTGTATACCTGGCCACGCCCTTACAATCACGGAAGGAAGGGAAGGAATGCTAGTTCAACATCTACTAGTGCAGCGAACCCATACTACCGTCATAGATGTCGTTCAATCGCACACTTATTCACCGAAAGTTGAGAACAGCACCACAAACTTGGATGTCATGAATGTTCTGTGTCCTACCTAAAACACGTCTGATCGCGCACCAATTATTTACTCACTCGACCGCGCGAACTATCCGCTTACTGAGCAGAAACACGACAAAACAGGCACTAATTGATTTTCATTTCGACCGCATAGAACAACAAAATCGGCTAGCCGGAACTACCTGAATACTGAGCAGAAACATTTTCTTGTGTTTGTCTTACCAAAGAAAATACGACAGTGCATGCGGGTGTCTCACCACGCAGAATTATGGCCGTTTTAGTCGACAACAACACCTTTTGTGGGCGACCACATTACAACACTAATTCACAACACATTATCATTTACGGGCGTCCCACCAACGCAGAAAAAGAAATATTTACATTGTATTAGAGTGCGGTGCATACTTGCGTCCCACCAGAATTGTGTTCAGTCTGTTCTACAATGACACCATTCTTCTAGCAGACTTCTCACCACACAGATTTGTTATTATTCGTATCCACAGTAGCACATTTTTTTGCGGTCGTTTTACCAACGTAGATGAAGAAAATCCAACACGCAACTCCATCCTTCGTCCATCGCCCCCTGGCACAGTATCCACTATTTGGCCCCTACTTAATCCATTTGTTTCTTTGAATGTTCTCCATGATCAGCACTAAGTCATCAGTCACTATTGATCAGAGTTGACAACACATCTCGTGCCTAGCGTCTCCAAAAGCAGTCGAGTTGCCAATATCAGTTCAATTCTGCTGCGCTATCAGTCGGCTCTGCTACTGGTTGTCGAGTTCCATTTCAACTGTCCAGTAGAAAATAGTATGGCGTCAGGGCAAAACCTCAATGGCGAAGGATTTCCTTAACTTTTAACCTTCCTAGTGCATTGGGGTCCATTTCGACCCAAGCACACCCAAAACACCGCTGTAACTTTGTAACGCAACAAGATGCATTGGGGTCCATTTGGACCCAAGATTTTATCACGATTACAAAAAATCAAATTGCAACCTATTTTCGATCTTTATGCACCAAACTAAAGCTGTAGGTTCCAATAACAAGCCCTTGGGGTGATTCATCTAAATTGATCACTCTAGTCCCTGGGAAACCTGTACTAAAGAGGTACTGTTTGAGCTTCTCAATTTGGCACCAAATTTTTGAGTTTCGTTTTATGAAACATAAAATTGCTTGCAAATATGTGCTCTGATGATCCCAACTGTATTTGCTATATTGTATATGCCATTTCTGGGCAAATTTATCCTTCGAGTGTTCATCGAAAAGCCCTCTGGAAGATCCGGAACTTCCGTAAAATTGGCCAATTCTGAAAGCTAATCCCAGAGCTTCGCGATTTTTTCGTAACCATTCATTCTGGCAGTTAAAGCCTTCTGTGACCTCCAAATGTCCCAGAAATGGTTCTCCGGAAGATCCGGAAAATGCCACTTCTTAAAGTTAATCCCAGAGCTCCACGATTTTTTTCGTAACCATTCATTCTGGCAAATTGTGGGTGCAATCAATAGTAAATATCTTCTGTGACCTACAAATACCCCAGAAATGGTTCTCCGGAAGATCCGGAACATCCGTAAAATGGCTAATCCCAAAAGTTCATGCTAGAGCTTCGCGATTTTTTGAAAACCATTCATTCTGGCAAATTGATGGTGCACTCAATAGTTAAAGTCTTATATGACCTCCAAATGCCCCAGAAATGGTTCTCCGGAAGATCCGGAACATCCGTAAAATGGCCAATTCTAAAAGTTAATCTCAGAGCTCCGCGATTTTTTTTTCGTAACCATTCATTCTGGCAAATTGTGTGTGCAATCAATGGTAAATGTCTCTGTGACCTCCAAATGCCCCAGAAATGGTTCTCCGAAAGATCCGAAACATCCATAAAATGGCCAATTCCAAAAGTTCATCCCCGAGCTTCGCGATTTTTTGATAACCACTCATTCTGGCAAATTGTGGGTGCAATCAATAGTTAAAGTCTTCTGGGGCCCCCAAATGTCCCAGAAACGGTCCTCCGAAAGATTCGGAACATCCGTAAAATGACCAATTCTAAAAGTTAATTCCAGAGCTTCGCGATTTTTTCGGTAATTATTATTTCTTTCAAATTGTGGGTGCAATCAATAGTAAATGTCTTCTGTGACCTTCAAATGCCCTAGGTTGAATAGAATCGAAAAAAATCGAAAATGACTGAAAATTCAAAAAATCGGTATATTTTATCTTTTAACTGCTGTATCTCAGAAATGGTAGCACTTAGAAAAATAAATACGTAAAAAAACATTTTCACCATTTTTGAAAAACTAACTAATTTAAAAAAAATTATAACTTTTTTGTCCATCATGACTCAACATCTAATAAAATATCCCGTTGGTCTGTTCATGAATTCTGACTACCGTTAGAGATCAGCGCCGAAGTTTTCATGAGAATTTCTTTAAAATTTTCACGGGAAATTGTTCAGGAATTTGCCTATGCCACCGGACATGCATGCTTCGAATTTAACAGTACCCTTGTGATTTTTTGGAGTTTCACAAAAACTGTCCCACGGAATTTGAACTGGATTTTTTTTTCTGAATATCTTTGCATTTCTACGTAAAACTTCTTGTGTTGTCCATTAGTAATTCGTCGCAAATTCTTGACCGAATAATACGGTAAGCCGAAAGCTTCTTATTCTTCCTCTACTTACTGGCATTACATTCCCCAATGGGACATAGCCGCCTCGCAGCTTAGTGTTTATTTAACACTTCCACAGTTATTACTCGCAAGCTTTCTAAGGCTGTGAACCATTCCACCGTTTCGTTTAACTTATAGTGAAAATTTGACAGTTCGAAGGTTATTTCCCCATCGTTGTGCTGCAAAGTGTCACCGTTGAAGTCACGCAAAGCCTGACAATAACAAAATCCAGGTCATTTGTCAAGTATTCAATTATGATGCTCAAATGTGGATCTCCCATGCTTGGTGTAACGATTACCATGAAAGTGACATTTTATACTAATGACTCTGGTGGTATAAGTACCATGGTACAAGAATCTTGAAATAAGTACCATACTGATTATTGTCTGTATCAAAGACAGTCTTGGAATAATTTTCTTGTCCTCTTGTACCATGGTACAAGCACCGACGAAGTACAAGTACCACAGGTGTGTCCTTAGTATTAGCAACTAGTGCTGGGTCACTCACCATGTCTTCACTTCCTCTGTCTGCGATCACCTGGGAGTGATCACCAAGGGGCCATCCACAAAGTACGTCACGCTCCTAGGGGGGAGGGGGGTTCCGAACAGCGTGACGACTCTTACAAAAATTTTAGAGGTTTAATACAAAAAGTGGGACGAAGGGGGGAGGGGGGGTTGAAAATAGCCAAATTTTGCGTGACGTACTTTATGGATCTTCCCCAACATGAATGATGAACGATTGCATCATGACGTCATATGACATTTTTTTTACCCGTATACCCGTAATGGCGAGTGAAGTTTCATGAGGGCAATGTTTACATTTTTTTATATGGAGTTTTTGGCTCGTGCAAACGTCTACAGTAGGAAAACTTTCCTGATGTTGTGGTTGTCATATCCGTGTCATATTGACTATCGTAATGATCACTTGACCTATGCGGTGTTTGGTTCGAAATCAACGCTCGTCAGCAATGGAATAATCCATCTAGCGGAAATTAATGGCTTTCTGCTGTAATAAAAATCCATGAACTCAAGATAGAGCTTTTTGGGAACATGCAATTGTTTTGATTGTTTATGCTGAAGTTTTATTCAATATTTTAAGAGGTGCTGTAAAAGAAAGATACATATCTCGCGCTTAGTTTCATAGGGGCGTAGCTGTATTGATCGATGTTTTCTTTTTATTATTATACCGAATTGCGCTAATTTGTCGATTATTTAATGGTTTGATGTGATAAAGGATGATTGTAGCTTTCACCAGAATCAATAATCATGGTTGTAGCTTTTGAAACAATTGAGTTATTAACAAAATATAAAATCGATTAAGATAAATCGATCAATACAGTTACACCCCTATGGAACTAAGCGCGAGACAACTATGTATACATAGTTTTTCCAAATTTGAACCAGACTATCTTTTGAAAAAGGTAAATTTTTGTACTGATTTTTTCAAATGGACATAATCAAAAAACGACGCATCCTTGTTGTATGGGTGACTAACGCAAAATCAGTCAGCCTTTCCAATATTTATTCACAAAAAAACTCTAAATCTCGCGCTTAGTTTCATAGGGGCGTAAATGTATAGATCGATTTCTCTTCGTCGATGTTTTCTTTTTATTATTGTACCGAATTGCGCTTGTTTGTCGATGATTTATTGGTTTGGTGTGATAAAGGATGATTGTATCTTGCACCATAATCAATAATCACGGTTGCAGCTTTTGAAACAAATGAGTTCAATTAATTGCATATTATTCGGCAACTCGGCCGTACGAAAACCATTTTTTTGTTAAATATCTTAGCTGTGCATATGCACAGCATATGTTTCGAAATGGACAAATTGATATGAAATTTGCGAAAAAGAACCCACGTGTCTTGGAGGGACTCGAACCCTCAACCTCCTACTCTCTAGATAGGCGTGATAACCCCTACACAACAAGACCAAATGAGTTATTAACAAAATATAAAATCGATTAAGAGAAATCGATCAATACAGTTACGCCCCTATGAAACTAAGCGCGAGAAATTAAGCCCTGCACTAAAAAAAATCAGTTTTGAAAATTAAAAGTAAATTTGCAAAAAAATCGATCCTTTTGATTTTGACGAAATTTTGTCTCAAGATAGGTGATTATGTTCCCATTACCGTCCATACATCGCAAGCTTGGCACTTTTAAGGGAAAAAAGTTTTTCTAACAATTTTTTTTTCTTGTCGGGATTGATTTTTTTCAGTGTCAGTGTCAGTGGATGTAACAAATAAATACATACATATATTAAATATTGCTGTACAGTCAAGCAGAGTACAATGTTTTGGTCGTAACTGGTCGCAACGAATGACTTTCCCTGAAAATAATTCAGACAAAAAAAAGTTTTTGTTAGAAAAACTTTTTTTCCCTCAAAGTGCCCAGCTTATGATGTATGGACAGTTGGTAGGGAACATAATCACCTATCTTGAGCCTCAATTTTATTCAAATCAAAAAGGGCGTTTTCACGCGAATCGAGTTTTAATTTTTAAAACTGATTTTTTGCCTTTCTCGTATACAAAGTATACGTAAAGGCTATATGTTCGCTCCAAAAACAAACTTTTGATCCGAGGACCGGAGACCCATAGTGTTATATACCAATCGATTCAGCTCGACGAATTGGAGTGATGTCTGTGTGTGTGTGCATGTGTGTGTGCGCAAAAAGTTTAGCTCACTTTTTAGGCACTTATCCTCAACCGATTTGCTCTCAACAAGTTTCATTCGACGCAGAATCCTATCCCATTGTTTCCTATTGAAAATTGACCCGATCGGACTATGGGCTTGGAAGTAATGGCCAAAATACTTTTTTTCATATAAAAGCACATTAAAAAGTCTAGCTCACTTTTTGGGCACTTATCCTCAACCGATTTGCTCTCAACAAGTTTCATTCGACGCAGAATCCTATCCCATTGTTTCCTATTGAAAATTGACCCGATCGGACTATGGGCTTAGAAGTAATGGCCAAAATACTTTTTTTCATATAAAAGCACATTAAAAAGTCTAGCTCACTTTTTGGGCACTTATCCTCAACCGATTTGCTCTCAACAAGTTTCATTCGACGCAGAATCCTATCCCATTGTTTCCTATTGAAAATTGACCCGATCGGACTATGGGCTTAGAAGTAATGGCCAAAATACTTTTTTGCCTTTCTCGTATACAAAGTATACGTAAAGGCTATATGTTCGCTCCAAAAACGAACTTTTTATAGGAGACCCGGAGACCCATAGTGTTATATATTGGAGTGATGTCTGTGTGTGTGTATGTGTGTGTGTATGTGTGTGTGTGCGCAAAAAGTTTAGCTCACTTTTTAGGCACTTATCCTCAACCGATTTGCTCTCAACAAGTTTCATTCGACGCAGAATCCTATCCCATTGTTTCCTATTGAAAATTGACCCGATCGGACTATGGGCTTGGAAGTTATGGCCAAAATACTTTTTTTCATATAAAAGCACATTAAAAAGTCTAGCTCACTTTTTGGGCACTTATCCTCAACCGATTTGCTCTCAACAAGTTTCATTCGACGCAGAATCCTATCCCATTGTTTCCTATTGAAAATTGACCCGATCGGACTATGGGCTTAGAAGTAATGGCCAAAATACTTTTTGCCTTTCTCGTATACAAAGTATACGTAAAGGCTATATGTTCGCTCCAAAAACGAACTTTTTATAGGAGACCCGGAGACCCATAGTGTTATATACCGATCGACTCAGCTCGACGAATTGGAGTGATGTCTGTGTGTGTGTATGTGTGTGTATGTGTGTGTGTGCGCAAAAAGTCTAGCTTATTTTTCAGGCACTTATCCTTAACCGATTTGCTCGCAACAAGTTGCATTCGACACAGAATCCTGTCCCATTGTTTCCTATTGAAAATTGACCCGATCGGACTATGGGATAAGAAGTTATGGCCAAAATACTTTTTTTCATATTAAAGCACGTTAAAAAGTCTAGCTCATTTTTTAGGCACTTATTCTTAACCGATTTGCTCGCAACAAGTTGCATTCGATGCAAAATCCTGTCCTATTGTTTCCTATTAAAAATTGACTCGATCGAACTATGGGCTTAGAAGTTATGGCCAAAATACTTTTTTTCATAAAAAAACACATTAAAAAGTCTAGCTCACTTTTTGGGCACTTATTCTCAACCGATTTGCTCGCAACAAGTTGCATTCGATGCAAAATCCATTATGGCCAAAATACTTTTTTTCATAAAAAAACACATTAAAAAGTCTAGCTCACTTTCTGGACACTTATTCTCAACCGATTTGCTCGCAACAAGTTGCATTCGATGCAAAATCCTGTCCTATTGTTTCCTATTGAAAATTGACCCGATCGAACTATGGGCTTAGAAGTTATGGCCAAAATACTTTTTGCCTTTCTCGTATACAAAGTATACGTAAAGGCTATATCTAGACCAACATTTGAAAAGGGCGTAACAGCCAAAATTTATTCCTTCTGATTCTTTGTCTACATATATAGCTATATATGTAGACGAGGAATCAGAAGGAATAAATTTTGGCTGTTACGCCCTTTTCAAATGTTGGTCTAGATATGTTCGCTCCAAAAACGAACTTTTTATAGGAGACCCGGAGACCCATAGTGTTATATACCGATCGACTCAGCTCGACGAATTGGAGTGATGTCTGTGTGTGTATGTGTGTGTGTGCGCAAAAAGTCTAGCTCATTTTTCAGGCACTTATCCTTAACCGATTTGCTCGCAACAAGTTGCATTCGACACAGAATCCTGTCCCATTGTTTCCTCCTGAAAATTGACCCGATCGGACTATGGGCTAAGAAGTTATGGCCATAATACTTTTTTTCATATTAAAGCTCGTTAAAAAGTCTAGCTCATTTTTTAGGCACTTATCCTTAACCGATTTGCTCGCAACAAGTTGCATTCGACGCAGAGTCCTGTCCCATTATTTGTTGAAAATTGACCCGATCAGACTATGGGCTTAGAAGTTATGACCAAAATTCTGTTTGCCTTTCTCGTATACAAAGTATACTTAAAGGCTATATGTTTGCTCCAAAAACGAACTTTTTATAGGACCCCCGTAGACCAATAGTGTTATACTTATACCGATCGACTCAGCTCGACGAATTGAAGTGATGTCTGTGTGTGTGTATGTGTGTGCGCAAAATAATCTCTCTCACTCACTGACTGAAACTCACTTATCCTTAACCTCTATCTAAATCTTGTCCCATTGTTTCGTATCAAAAACCGGCCCAATCGGACTATGGGCTTCGGAGTTATGGTTAGTTTTTACAAAAAAAATCTTACTCTCTATTTAGGCACTTCAAGACAAAATTTTCAAAACGACTTATCTGCTTTTGTAAACAGAGATTCAAACGTCGATTGCTCGAATCTCATAGCACTTCGACACAAACCAACGCCATCATCAGGTAGCCGAGACCTTCACCTGCCTATTGGTAGTGTTTGTTTGCGTGGGAGTGTTATCAGATTCGTCGAATCGACGTTCGAATCTTTGTTTACAAAAGCAGATAAGTCGTTTTGAAAATTTTGTCTTGACTTACTCTCGGCCGATTTGCTCGCAACATTCGACGCAGAATCATGTCCCATTGTTTCCTATTAAAAATTGGCCGGATCGGACTATTGGCTCAGAAGTTATGGGTACATTCAAAGTTAATTGCCTATATGCCGGGTATTAAGCCACCCGGAGTGGAAATTAATTACTATGTCTGAAACTTGATTATGCATATGTACAACATGTGATAGATTTAGTTCGGAAAAGGTATTGGAGGGTAACCGCCCCTTCGGTGGGGTTTGATCCCACGACCCCAGTTCGCATGACAGGTGCTTTCCCTACTAAGCTACGAAGGACCTCCGTCGTCCACCGCAGCTTAGCGGGTACTGATGAAACCAAATTCCCAGCACCAGGTACCAGCCGATCTCTCGCAATACATTTTCAGAACTAACTCTCTCAAATGTATTTTTGTACACAATGTCAACCAAGTAGGATGAGTATTTAATATTGTCCAGCTCCTACACACTTGCTTCATCAGCAACGGCGCTCAATGAAGTAGGGTTGTGTGAGGTTGTGCCAGTTTGGTCGTCAGATCCCAACACGACCACACAAGCGAGAGGAGATCGCCACTCGAGATCAGTACATTCAAAGTTAATTGCCTATATGCCGGGTATTAATATTAAATAATAAATACTCATCCTACTTGGTTGACATTGTGTACAAAAATACATTTGAGAGAGTTAGTTCTGAAAATGTATTGCGAGAGATCGGCTGGTACCTGGTGCTGGGAATTTGGTTTCATCAGTACCCGCTAAGCTGCGGTGGACGACGGAGGTCCTTCGTAGCTTAGTAGGGAAAGCACCTGTCATGCGAACTGGGGTCGTGGGATCAAACCCCACCGAAGGGGCGGTTACCCTCCAATACCTTTTCCGAACTAAATCTATCACATGTTGTACATATGCATAATCAAGTTTCAGACAGAAGTTATGGTCAAAATACTTTTTTTCATACCAAAAGTGCGAAGAAATTACTCCCTCGCAAGAAACGAGAAAGGCACTACCACCGCTAGGTGGATTAATCTGGGTTTTTAGTGTAAGCCTCAATTTAGTTAAATTTCACTATTGATTTATCAATTAAAAAATGACGTCATTCCAATCAAACGACAACAAAATCAATCAATAACGGTGCTCACCTGCACTTTTGACCTGATGCTCTTTATGGATCTCAGCTTGTGGTTGTCAATCTGGGTGTCACGCTTACCTAAGGTACTCACGTGTCAGCTTCTACATGTCACGATGCGCTTGCAGTGATTGTCAGTAAAGAACATCGTTTAAAAGCGTGGTGATTTTTGTTTTCATTTCCGATCATCTGGTGATGGTCACGACATTTTGCAAGACTGGTTCTAAGCCAAGTTACCATTTTTGCATTCGTATATCATGAGGCTAACACGATGATACTTTTATGCCCAGGGAAGTCGAGACAATTTCCAATTCGAAAATGGTTTAAATTAATGGTTTAAAAAATGGCCGAAAATGTTATTTGGCTGATCGGTTTATACGGCGAAAAACGTCGACCCGTTCAGCCAAACGCCATTTTCGAAAAAATGAGCTGTCGGAGCAAACGTCTTTTTCTGCCAAATTATCAGTTCGGCCGTATGATCTCCACCCGTACGTCGCAAACCGTTTTCGACATTATGTCACCTCGTCAAGCCAAGCAGCATTTTCGGTAAAACGGCAGCTCGGGCAAAGAACACCATATGTTCATTTCGGCCAAATGGCCCTTTTCTACCAAACGACCATCTAGGCCTTTTCAGCTAAACCTATTCGATTAGACGACTTTTCAGTCAAATGATGTTCGACCGAACGATATTATCGGCCACACGTCTATTTCGGCCAAATGATTTTAGGCCAGTCGAGTTTCGGATTAATGACATATTCGGCCAAACAACAAACTCCCCTTCCCCGTCAAAACTTTGATTTAAACGTGAAATTCTGTGGATTTCAACAGGAAATCCCTGGAAATTTACTTAGGATTTTTCTATAATTTATGCGGGAAATTTCTGGAATTTGCATTGTTAGTGGCGTCAGTCGTCTAAGCGTATTTGCAAGCCATGGAGTGTGAGTTTGATTCCCGCCCTAGTAAGGAGAAAACATTTCGTGAAGCGGAAAACGCTCCACTTGTTCACTAGGTGCTGTGTGAATGTCCTGTCCGTTGTCTAATGCTAAGTGTTAAGTATTCAGTCTGTGCGAGCTCTGGTCAAAGATGGTGATCCTGTCTTTCTTTCTTTTAAATTCTACAAAAAGATCTTCCTAATTTTTAAGGAAATTTACTCAGAATTTCAACGGTAGTGTTTTCGAGATTTCGAAGGATATTCTTCAGAATTTTCATTAAAAGTTCTTAGTTTTTACGAAAAGCTTTTTCGATTTTTGAACGAAAAAATGTAAGGAATTTTCAAGAAAAATAGCCTTTTCACGAGAAATCCTCTGGAGTTTCAACGGGATTGCCATAAACTGTCGGCGGCGACGGCGCACACCTCTAACCACCGTGTGGTCCTTCGGGAAATCTGGAGGATCCCAAAAAATGAAAACTTCTAAATTTTATCGTTAAGCACCAAGATTTTTCTAATGCAATTTGTTTTTGTATTATGAGTATGCACTAAATGTTGTAGCTTATACATGCTGTGGCCTTTCGAAAATTCCGGAACATCCGTGAAATAAAACAAAAAATAATGAATTTCATTGCATAGCACCATTTGACATTCTAACAACGGAATTAATTTTATTTGATGTATTCAAACTAAGGCCTCTGCAGTACATAAAACTCGTCTACATTCAGCTCGGTCAGTATTTGCACGTCGCCAACTTTGTAGTCCACGGAAGGGGCCTCAAATCGAACCACCTTGCTCGCTGCGCACGTCTCCTTCTTCTCCCCTGCGGATCCCTGTAAGTAACCATTTTCACCGGGTTATTGTCCGACATTTTGTTCATGACATTGTGTATGGATCACTTTGGCCACCGAGTGATTCTTTAGAAAATTAAAATGTTCATTTCATAATTAAGGGAAGATCCATTAATTACGCAACGCAAAAAATGTACATTTTCAATCCCTCTCCCCTCTATGTCACACTTTTTGTATGAGGTATCTAAAAAAAAGTTATGGATTTTCACACTTCAGGGAACCCCTAAGCGTTACGTAATTGATGGATGTTCCCTAAACACAAGGATTTTGTTGTTGTTACTATGCGTACACCAGTTTTAGTGTTTGAATCTATACATGGACCACCGTTGGCGAAATAACATTTTTTTCATATAAATACAGTAATATCCCGCCTCGGAGGCGAGGCAGCCTCGGGCTGAAAGTCTCCTTCATAAAGACAAAAAAAAAGTAATATCCCGATTTTATCACCCCCCTGGTGAATTTTGGGGTGATAAAACAGGGTATGTGACAAAATTGGAAAAAAATATTTTCATTTTTTTTTTATTCATTCCACAAATATGAATCATTTTATGCCTTGGAAAGGCCAAATGCGTGAATGGTACCCGTTTTTTCTTGTCGAAATTGCTTACTGAATATTTCCCAGGTACTCAGAAGTCGTTCGTAGTAAACTACAGGCGGTGAAAGTTATTTCATGAAAATCAATGTTGTTTTTGGTATTATTTTCAAAAATAAAAAGAATGACAAATTTTTTTTGGGGTGACAAAATCGGGTCGAAAACGTGACAAAATAGGGACGTGATAAAATCGGGTCGAAAACGTGATAAAATCGGGGGTAGACAAAATCGGGGAGTGACAAAATCGGGTCAACACTGTATTGAGGCTGTCTACAAATTATGAAGCGCAGGAAAGAGAGGCAGCCGGTCAGACCGTGCGTTACGATTCATACAAACCAATTAAAGCTACCATACAAAAAGCGTTACGAGGTGGAGGATGAAGGATCAAAATTGTCAAATTTAGCTTTACGTAATTTGTGAACGAACCCATTCCGGATATTCCAGAGGACCATTTGGTAGCATGAGTCACTGTACTGTACATATACATATACGAATGCTGAAAAAATATCGGTGAATGTTCTTGGTTTCCGTTACCTTAGGTTTTTTTCACAAAATTCGTAACGCTGAATTTGATAATTTTGATACCCCACTGGAGAGTACGTAGTTCATACCCCACTCGCAACCCTTTTTTATGGAAGGTTTGTTTTTTTTTGTACGGACCGTAACGCTTGGCCTGACTTCATCCCTCCCCCTAAAGCGTTACGTAATTTGTGAACAGTCACTTAGGAAAGCGAGAAAGGCACTATCATTACTAGGTGTCTTGCACATATTGGATACGTTATGGATACACACTGATAATACATATTTCTATTTTTGTTAGATGGGTAAAAATATCACTCTGGATAATCGAGCCTTTTTCTGAGGATAATCGAGTCCCGGATAATCGAGCCTCCGGTTAATCGAGCCTCTGGTTAATCGAGCCTCCGGATAATCGAGTCCGGCATGGGAAAACCTAAAATGGAAAAAAAAGTTTTTATTAATTTTGAGCACCCCTAAATCATGTCCGATTTAGCTCAAATTCTGAATATTTTTACCCCGTAACGTACCGACAGGGTACCCGGGTACTACGTTCTTGGTATGACCATAACTTCGTTAGTTTTCAACCGATTTGGACGACTTTGTTAGCTTTGGATTCAGAAATTCGTCCTCTATCCGATCAATGCAACATTGAACCGGTTCGGAATACCAGGTTACCAGTTTCGTAGAAAGTTCGAGGATTTTTACTTCAGAACGTATAAGAACCACCTGATCATTTTTTCTCGGAACGGACATCCCGGAATAGGTTCCCGTGGGCCCTATAGTTGCAACAAAATCATTTAGAAGAAACACTGGCAATCAAAATTCTTGGAATTGTTCCGGAAACGTGTTTTCCATGTAGTTGAGACCATAGGATGGATATCAACCGGAACGGTCATTCTGGAACAGGTTCCCGTGGGGCCTAAAGTGGTCACAAATTCATTTAGAAGAAACACTGGGAATATTGGTATCAAAATTCTTGGAATTGTCTCGTAAACATGTTTTCTAAGTAGTTTGAACCATACGGTTGATGGCGATCGGAGCGGCCATCCTGGAACAGGTTCCCGGAGGCCCTGAAGAATTGCTTCAAAAACATATGTTGCCAAGAAGGTGGGACCGATGCTGGATCATTAGGCCGAGAGGTCATTAGGTCGAATGACAAGCTAGGAGTAAATAGTGTGAACTGAGCAGTGAGAAGTAAAAAGTGGAACGAGAAAAGTGAAAAGTGAAATTATAGAAATGAAAAGAGAGAAGTGAAAAGTGAGAAATGAAAAGGGAGAAGTGAGAAGTGAAGAGTGCGAAAAGTGAGAAGTGAGTAGGTAGAAGTTTAACGGGGAAAACAAGGAAGAAGCTGGAAGGAAAAGAAAAAAAGTAAAAGGAAGAAGAAATAAGTGAGAAGGAGCAATCTGATCAATGCAGCTAACAGGAAAGGGTGGATCTATTGCATCCATAGCTTCTCTTGCTCAGAACAGTGGGTGCGGTTGACCTCCAGAGGAACGTCATTTGAAACTATCCAGAGTCAAGTTGGTGGTCGTTATCGCTCGGGAAAACTGGATAAGTATCAACATTTTTGAAATTATTCCGGAAGCATGCTTTTATAAGCTGATGGGCCTTCAAGAAGGTTTGCCATCGAAACGGTAAACCAGTAAGTGATTAAAAATAGTCGAGCATGTAGATGTTACCTCTCTTACTCTATATCTTCAATATCGAATAAGGACGAGCCCGCATTGAGCTAAAGAAGAATAGTGGTTACAGAATAGTGAATCTTGAAATTTTGGTTCCACGGTTTCGTTATTGTGGAAAAACATACGATTGCCCTACTACTTGTGGAAACTTATATCCGAAGATATATATATATTGTGCTCACAAACAAGCGTAGGATTACCAATCCGCAGATGCCAAGTTCGATTCTCTATCTAAGATGCTTTTGAGTGAGAAATGTGCTCAACTCTCTCATCATAGTGTATCCTTTGTGCTCACCACACAAGACACATAGTTATGCAATTGATCGACATAAAAAAGCTTTCAATTGTTTTACTGTGGACATACTAATAGAATTGTTGAAAATCAGGTTCCAGTGGTCATGTAAAGCCACTGGAGAAAATGAAGATTGTCAGGGTTTCTTCTAAATAAGGGTCTCCAGTGGGCCCCACGAAAACTTGTTTAAGGATGACCGGTTCGTTGTCATACCATCGAATGGCCTAATTACTCATCAGATCATGCTTCCGAAATTATTTCGTGATTTCATTCCCAGGGTTTTTTCATACAGCAAAACTTCCATGAGTCAATTGAAGGGACCATCGTCTCATGGAAATATCGAGATTTGGAATTGAAAATTTTTGGAAAGCTGTTTGAAGGAACCATCACAGCAACACAAAAAATATTTTTTACTATGGCATAATTTGCTTCTATGAGTCGATATGGAGTAGGGTGGCTCAAATTAGTATGGGAAAACTTTTTTCAATTTTTTTGATGGGCCGCCCTCTTATTCGATTCTATTTGATACCCTAATGCTCTGGACAAATTTTCAGCCAAATTGGTCAACGTTTGGGCGGTGCTAAACTCGTTGGAAGTTTATATGCAAAAATGTATGCAGAAACAACCAAAACCATTAAATTGCAGCTGGACTACACAACTTACGATGAAGAACTATGATACTCATACAGATTTTGGAGAATTTATTACAGAATGTTATGCAGAAAACCGCGAGAAGATTAGAGTTTGTCCTGCTAAGTTATTAGCATTTCTCTGAAGTGGGGTTTGTGCAAATTTCGTTTCTTTTACCTTTGAAAAGAAATAAATTAGCCCCTACAACACTCCAGTAAAATGCTAATGTATTTGCGTAATAAATTCTAATCTTCTCGCGGTTTTCAGCATAACATTCTGTATTTAATTCTACAAGAACTGAATGAGTATCATGGTTCTTGATCGTAAATTGTGCCGTCCAACTGCAAATCATTGTTTATGGATATTTCTGCATACATTTTTCCATATACATTTCCAACGAGTTTAGCACCGCCCAAACGTTGACCGATTTGGCTTAAATTTTGTCCAGAGAATCAGGGCATCAAATATAACCGAATAAGTGGGCGGCCCATCAAATAAATTGAAAAAATATTTTTTGAGCTACCCTAATGGAGTCATAGAACAACGACTCATGGAGGTTTGACTGTAATGAGTTTGGGGCCACAGAGCCCCACAGAAACCTGTTCCAGGATGACCAGTCCGTTGTCAAACCATCCTATGGTCCAATTACTCATCAGATCATCCTTACCAAACAATTTCATGAACTTTGATACCCATCTTGCCAGGGTTTATTCAGAATGAGTTTGTTGCCACTTTAGGCCCCACAGCCCCCCATATTCACATGTCAGTAACTAAAATTATTTCTATCAAGTATACTAATGTAAATCAAATTGATTCGGCTAGAAATCTAACATTATTTTCTTTTTTCTTTTCAGGTAAGTGTAGATATCTATTCTTGCAATAGAATGATAAACGACTAAGTAAGTAATAAAAATAAGTAAGTAATAAAACGTTATTCCAATAACATTTTACCATTAGCTGCATATTACTCGGCGATTCGGACATACAAACTGTCAAGAGTGATCAATTACTTGGGTGTGTTGAGAATTCAAGGGGTGGTAACCCGATTAACCAAAACTTCTTGACTCAGCCCATACTATCTAGAAAATTTTGCAAATTTTAATTGAACTCTCACTATTTATATAGTTTCCATAGTCATAAAATAATGGACAAAATCATAGCCATTAGAATTCATGCTCTCAACCCACGCCCCAGCCAATCCAAATACCGTCACGCTGTAGCGCATCCAAAGCATTAACCACTGCGCTACCGGTCGAAACTACCGGAACGTGGCCATATTACCGTAGCGGCGCGACACATACTGTTGAAGTGTGCCCCCGTGTGCGCCGCAACCCAACTAAAAGCGACGACAACGATACGCTCGAATTGCCCGCCACTGAATCATAAAGGAAACTCTTCAAAATTTCACCAAAACAAATCGCCGACGCGTGTAACAGCAGCGCTCCGGGTTGTCGTCGTCGCTGCTCTCGAGGCCAGCCAAAGCGCGGCGGTTGGGAACGCCGAAAATGCATTCTGTCATTGCCGCCACACCACCACCCGCCAGCATCGGCCGTGTGGCACCGTGTGCAGCGAATGCATTTTACAGCCACGGAATAAATAATAAAGTCATATAAATAGAGCACACGGCAACCGGAGCGAGCACTTGAATCGTTCTGCTCTTCGCAGTCCCTTATTGAGGTACGGCTGCATGCAGCACAGGCAGGCACCATGCCGCGTGGCCACCCTGACGCCGCGCAGTCAACAAATGACGACGCCGACCGTCGGTCGGTCGCGGTAGAGTATGCTCTTATAAATAAATTGTGTGGTAACTGTTACACAGGATTATGATAATTACTCCACTTATTTATAACGCGCACCGTTTTTCCGCACACATGATGTTACAAACATTGACACACACACGTGGGCACGACATTCACATAATTTCAGTCACGCAAGCCGGATTGAAACAAAAAAATAAATGACCTACTATGAGGGACAATAGGGAACGGGGAATGGGGCCGCGGTGGCTAGAGGCCGCTGCTGGTATGCGGTTCAATCGGAATTCGATTTGATATATGCTGCACGTACACACGCGCATGAAGGAACTCTCAAGGTCTACCTCAATTGGTAAGCAATGGGGACAACACTGGCCACCCTCAAATAGCCTCGGCCCTTTTAGGGCGTATGATTTTGTGCCATTGCAGAAGAGGATTAGGGCGTTAGGTCCGCACTTTCATTAGATTCATTTATCACATTTATCCCCTCATCAAGGTAAATCTTCCAAATGTTCCCCATTCAAAAGTACAATAAAAATTACTCTAAAAACTGTGAAGGCTCAACGTGCCTAACTCATCAATCTGTTTTTTCTATCTGGCCTACTCTGATTTCATTGAGGGTGAAAAATACATTGAGTAAGAAAACAAATCTGGACGAGAATTCATCGATCCAGTCTCGCATGAAAGAAATCTACAAATAACAATTCGCCGAAATAAGGGAGACGTTGTTACCTACGAAGATCACTCACCCCATGCCCCATGTGCGATGAATAACTGACAAAAAGTTTTCCTATAATAAAAATGTAAATATCCAAAGAAGCGAAAATTGACCCAGGAATAAAAACAAACTTCATTGAAATAAATTACCCACGCACTCGTTTACAGTTCCAACTCGAGAAAATTGTTCCATCAACTCCATGTAGGGTGAAGTATCCTTTTTTGTCGTGAGGTCAATTTCCAGCATTCTCTCATCAGTACTTCCAACAATGAGAAAAAGCACCAAAATTGAGCAGGTAGAAAGCTTTCTACTTTACCTCGCCAATTTCGTAACCTCCGTGTCCTTTTCCACTCTAAAGCACCTTCATCGCACTTCCTTCCGGTGTGGAAGGTACAACATCGTGAACCGCGTGCGCGTGTCATCCCGCCCGCTGCTGGCTGGCTCCATAACCATTACCATATTTATACGGAAAATTCAATTCCGCCGCGTTTGATTTACGCAAAAGGATAACGAAGAAAGGCAAATTGAGAAATGCCCCGAATGGAACCGAATGGATGCGATTAGTGTGCCACATGGTAGTCGTCCTCTGACCCGGCCGACTGAAGGCGGCGACGAGGGCCGGAACCGTGCTGATGCGATGGTTGGCGCTCCATTATTCCGGATTCAAATTCCGACGAGCGACCCTTTTTAGGGACGACCGAAACGCAGCCCAATAACGATCGGGCGGCCCGCAAATTTATAGGAGCAATTTCATGTAAATCGATTCGGCCTTTCCTGGGCGGTGGTGGTTCCGCTTATTTCCCCTGGACTTGGTCCGGCCAGAAGCAGAGATGGTTTGGTGATGCGATGGTAAAGCTACTGAAAGCTGAGTGTGTGTTTGTGTGGTACACGAGTGTGGGTCATAAATCCTGGGCTAATTTATTTTTATTGCCGCCCAGTCGTGACAGGAGGTTTTGCGTGAGAAAGTTATCTACACACTTTGCTGAAAGTCCTAATCCAATTCCGGGTAATTCGAAGGATTAGCTTCTATATGGTCTTGATTTAAATCGGAGCAATTAAAGTTTCTGGGAAAGATGAAGAGTTTCTGTCATCCTGTTATGCGAATAGACACTTCATCAGAATGGATCAGGAAGTTGATGAACTATACTTTGAGAATTTAAATTTTAATGATATTAGGGCAACTATTTTTTGTATACTTGATCTATCAATGTAAACAACCGCTTTGCACAAATGGCTATTATGAAATTTTGGGAAGTCCCACCCAACCATCGGATGGCAAATTTTAATACAGTTTTGCATAAGAACCTTACAGAAACTGTATAAAATCATGGCATATACAATTTTGGAAGATTTTAATACAATCGTTGTATTGAACTCACATAATTTTGTATTATTTTAATACAGTATGTGCATAAATGACTTACATCTCTTGTATTAAAACCTTGCAGAATTGTATATGTCACGATCTTAATAATTTTAGGATTTGTTTTTTGAGTGTATCAAAATTAGGTACCATAATTTTTATGCTTTGGCGATTGTATACCGTGCTGTTCAGGTTTCTAATAAAAAGAAACAATTCAATAAGTTAATTTTGAAATTTCATTCCTTTATTTTATTTCGTCTTTATATCCGAATGCGTGAACCTTGGTCTTAGCCCCACCCGTAAGGTTGTGCACTACCTCAAATTTGACATTTTTTCATATTAGCCCATGCTTTCTCCATTTCTTCCACATTCTTCACCACTTTAGGTCGTTTAGAAAGGTGCTCCTTCAAAGTGGCCCGGTATTTGTCTATTAGGCGCAGTCCCGGAGTATTGGGGGAAGGAGTAGCCGCTTTTGAACACACTCTTCCAAATACATCAGTTCGGTCATGGTACTTGCTATAAGGAAAAGTGTACTCCGCCTTATGCAAGCACAAAACATGGCTTACCAAATTAGGAACTCCTTGGCGAACTTCGACATCTTCTGTGTCTAGACTTTTCGGGATAATTACACTTATCCTTGACAGTCATATACAGCTTTCCTGGTATATGATTGAACATATGCCTCGTCATTCATTTCGCAGAAGTGTGGCTTCGTTAACTCCTGGTCGTACAATTTCTAGGCAAGGCTTTTTACTACCGAATTCTGTTAGTATAGTGTCAACAATACACATTACACTATGTCTACGCAAAATTTTAATTAATTTTACCCTACGGATCAAAAGTTAGAGCAATTTTAGCTTCTGCGGATTTTAAAAGGTACACCCTCCAAATAAAAGGGAGTTGAAGGTCTTGCTTGAACATGTCAAGATCCACTAGAATTTTTAAAGTTCTGACGTCCTGACTGGTTTCAGATGGAATTACTAGAATTTGTGTAATAAAATAAAATTCGATTTTTCAAGGCGTTTGGATGCTAGGTCTATATTTGACTTCTAGTTATTTTGAAAACCAATGCAAAAATTGAGAGAAATGCAAATTGTTATTAATTTTCATCGCCAAGGATATCATAATATTGGCTCTACTTATTCATTTGTTGTAGTTCGTCAGAGCCTTTCCATATAGTTTCCAATAGGCGTTACATTGGGTGCGGTTGAACATTTCGCACGCGGATTTCATAAGTTTTTCAAGAGTTTTGCTCTACCATGGAACATCTCCGCTCGAGCAAGAGGCTTCCTCAGATGTCTCTTGGGTTGACCTTCCATTCGGCTTGGCGATGGTGTCAGTGGGATGTGCTTTGACTTTCCCTAGTTAGATTTAACCAAATTGGTAGCTGAAGGTGAACTTAAGCCAATTGGCCTTCTGAAATTTTCTCACCGATGCACCCAGATTGCTGGTTATGAGCGGTGCTACCAGGTCCGAGAATGAGGAAGTGTAGCGTTCGTACCAGTTTCATATTCCCAGGACCCGCTGCACTGCTTTGCTTGAATTTGGGGTCGGAAAGTGTACAATGGCGTGGATCTTCTCGTCATCTACTCGCCAGCTTTGCTCGTCAATCACTTAACCAAAAGAATGTATGTTTCTACAGAACGTGGATTTCCCCGGCGATATTGACAGGTTTTCTTGACGCAGAAGGTGGAACATTATCCATTATGTTCCGGTGTTGAACTTAGTCTGTAGATTAAAAAAACACCTTAATAAAGATTTAAAAAAAAATTATCCATTATGACCAGATATTTGATATGTGACGATATGCGACCAGATATTTGTTATTCACTGCGGCCAGTGCTCGATATGTTACTTGAAGGTTTTCCAGAAAATGATAATATCGCCCAAGTAAAAGTGAGTGAGGTTCAAGATCAGCAAAAATGGGCGGCATGGCCTCAGTCGCTCTAAGGCTTGTCTAGATGTGCATAGTCCAAACAGGATGAAACTGTGACCGCCGTCAGCGGTCTGGAGTCAGAATGGAGCGGTAACTGCTATAAGGCATGATTAAGAACCAGGTATTTGCTGTTTGGGAGGTTGTTGATGATTAATGCGAAATGCGGAATGGAGTAGCTTTTGTTTACCATGAATTAAGATGCCGGGCATCCAGGCAGACAGAATACTGTCCCGAATTCTTCTCGATTGCAATCAACTGTTTGTTCCACGGGGAAAATTGTGCCTCTTCAGTCCTCAATAACATCAAGCGTCGATCTCGTTGTTCTTCTCTTGCAGAACGTACGCCGACTTAGGATAATGGTTCTGTTTACGCGGTGATGGGCTTCCGACGTCGATGCGGTGTTCGTACGGTCTTGTACGTCCTTAACTTCCTGCTTCTGCTTTAGAAAATTTTCAGATCTACTCCACCTTCATTCTCTGTTGTGAAAATCCAGGAATTCCTCCGGAAGTTCCTCCAGGATAGCATTGGTGAATGGAATTGAAGAGTCCCACATATTTTGATGAAGTGCTCATCCGAGCTTAGGACCACGCATGGACTACTGCCGAAGTTGTGAGTGAGCCGTGTGCGACCGATTCGGGGTCTAGATATGACTTGTTGCTCTTTAAAAGCTTCTACTTCGGTTCAGGGAAGGAGGTCCCCTTCATTTTATGCAACTATGTGGAATAGTAACTTCCCTTTGGAATTCCCAGTCCAGCTTAACTGTTTTTCGAATCAGTTTTCAAGGTCCGCTACAGGCACAGCTGTAGCAAAAGCGTGACCAGTAGATCGTCAGTCGTGTTCGCCAAAATCCCACAGTATCCCACGATCCAAACATTCTATATCACTTCGCTCCATGCCAGTGGCCTCTAGCCACTGCGAGGAGGCCGACGCCGGTTACTATGCGCGAAATTCGGTTCCGTTGTACAAAGAAAGGGATCATATCTTAGAACGTTGCAGAAGCATATGGCACATGGCCGCCTGCACACGGCGGCGAAAAAGTAAGACGCCAGCGACAGCACTGGCAGCCTCGGCGAATGTCGAGGGAAGAAGCCGAGAGGCTGTACGAAGGTAATTGTTGAAAAGTGGAAAAAGAGCATCGACAGCTCTCAACGTAATTGGCAGTCAGATCGCCCATATACAATCGGCAGTCTTATCCAATACCTGGTAAGGTTTATGCGGTTTGGAAGCCATTGTGGGGAATGAAAGTCAACTCCCGGTAGGGGATGAGCGGGAGTAAAATCAACCCCGTTAGTCGATAAAAACCCCGAATATCTGGATGAGTTAGGGATTGGTTGAACGTGAGCCATGATTTTCGTTCTCACTGATTCCGCCAGGGTGATAGCAGCACTTCAGAGCAAGCACCCGTGGGTCCGGAGCATCCTCACAAACAAGCGCTTGACCGCTTTGGTCAAACCCTTAACGAAGTCCGATTGAGCAGAAATTTTGCATGCGGACTTTTTATGAGGAGATGAAACTTTTGAGCACCACCCGTTTTTGAAATTCGAAAAGTCGATTTCATTGGTACCCTAATGTACCAGTATCAATAATGATGACCAAATAATTATAGTATCTGCTCCGTACACAGATTAGGCCATTAGGGGATTGAGTCCAGTGACTCTTACAATGAATCTCAGATTCTCAAACGGAGACAAATTAACACGAAATCAGTTCTGATTTCGGAGCAAAGGCTTCTACTTTTCGAAGCATCTTTGAAAGCCAACTTCAGGAGGACAATTGGGTACAATTTCTCTTCTTACGTTCAGGATGATTTTTTTGTATTTTTTTTCAGAATACGTATTTTTGGACGAGGCTTCAGAATATATAAAAATTTCATTTTCGCTAAAAATGTTACATATGCAGTTTCTCAAACAAATGTTTCAATTCAATTTCCGCATCATAAAGTAATTCATAAAAGGCTCTCCTGAAAGGTTTTTCGTTGGAATTCCAAAAACAAATTTTCAATGGAATTTACAAAAGAATTGCCGAAGAAATTCCTAAAAGAATTTAAAAATAGTGATGTACTTTGTAACATTTTAAAAATCACTCTAATAAAGTCTTAAAAAAAATTCCGAATGAATCCCTAGAAAAATTTCCGAAGGTATTTCCGAAGACAAATTAGAAAAAAAAAATGGAGTTCGGGAAATAAATTGGAGGATTTTATTTATTTATTAAATGTGTTTATCAACAGGCATCTTACAGCCCAAATGATTTTATATAATGCTATTCAAACTAATACTAAAGCGTACAGGCTCTTAATGGTTCAACAAGTTACAAAATAAACGAAAAGTAGAACTATGTACGAAGAGCAAACAAATTGGAAAACCTTCCTCTAAGATTAGAACGACTAACACTAAAGTCGAACACTGAAGCCACTCTGTTGAAGATCCTTTGCAATCCAGTAATCGCACCGTGCATGCTGTAGTTGGTGCGTTGGAAAGGTAAACGGAGCATGAGGTTATTTCTCAAAAACCGAGGTGCAACGTTAATGTTCACATGCCCAAGAATCGTTGGACATTCTAAGCGACCTTGAAGAGCGTCGGCGATGAACAAAGCCCTCACCGTATTCCTACGCACATACAGGGGCTCCAGATGTATTAGTTGGCAACGATCGTGGTAACTCGGCAGATGAACAGGGTTTCTCCATGGTAATTTGCGTAGTGCGTAGCGCAAAAACCTGCGTTGTACCGACTCGATTCTCTCAACGCCATTGTTGTAGTTTGGGCTCCAGACTTCAGAACAGTATTCTAAGATGGAGCGCGATAAAGAGCAGTATAACGCTTTCAGGCAGTAGATGTCGCTGAAGTTTTTGGCTATTCTGAAGATGCATCCGAGAGATCGAGAAGCTTTAGCTACAACATACGATACATGCTGTTTAAATGTGAGTTGGGAATCCAAGATAACTCCCAGATCCTTAATATTGTCCATGCGTACGATATCTGCGTTCAACAAACGGTAGCTGAAGTGAATCGGATTTTTTTCCGCGAAAACGAAATTACTGAACATTTCTTCGGGTGTACCATCATACGGTTGAGTCTGCACCAATCAGCGAACAATTCAAGCTGCTGTTGGAGAAAGCAACAATCTTCTGTTGAGCGTATTAGACAAAACATCTTGAGGTCGTCAGCGAATGACAATCGTGGTGCCTTCAAAGCTAGATGCTCGTCATTGAAGTACAATAGAAAAAGGAATGGACCCAAGTGGCTACCTTGAGGTATCCCTGATGTTGAAATAAAGCTGGGAGCCTGGTTATCTCCAATGATAACCGCGGTCTTGTGGTCTGTGAGGTATGAACGGAACCAATGTAGGAAGCTACCGTTAATGCCGAACTTGTTCATTTTTGCAATCGCAATGTCGTGATTCACTTTATCGAAAGCAGCGGCCAGGTCCGTGTAAATCACATCGGTTTGCGTACGTTGTACCATACTATTTGTTATGAAGGAAGTCAGGCAGAGCAAATTAGTAGCTGTCGATCGCCCAGACGTGAAGCCATGTTGGTTGTTACTGAGAAACGGTTTGCAATGGGCCTCAAGTGGCTCCAAAATAACCAGCTCGAATAATTTGGAAACAGCGTTTAACGAAGTGATCCCGCGGTAGTTATTGATATCGCGTTTGTTGCCCTTCTTGTGAATCGGAAACATGTTTGCAGTTTTCCAGCAAGCAGGAAAAATACCACTATTGATTGATGCTTGGAGGCGAAGAAGTATCGGGGTCACCAGAACGTCCAAATGTCTTTTCAGTAGAACCGAGGGAAAACCGTCGGGTCCCGGAGAGAAGCTACATTTAAGCCGAGAAGAAGCACTGATAACCATCGTTGCATCAATGTCGAAGGCGCCAAGAGTATTTCATTGTATATTCCTTCGAAAATACAAAGATTTCCAGGAATTCTTTCGAAAATTTTAAAGGAATTTCGTCACGCGTCTTCCAGGAATAACTTCAGACCTTCGGAGACTCTTTTTAAAATTCCTTCGAAATTCCTTTTTGAGCATTCTTTCAGAAATCCCTTGAGACAATCCTTCAAAATTGTTTTAGGAATCTTTCGCAAATTTCACTTAGAAATCCTTTTGAAAATTCCTTCGAAAAATCTTTAGATTTTTTTAACGAAATTCCTTCAGGAAATCCTTTTAAATTTCCTTTAAAATCTCCTCCGGAAGTTCTTTTAGGATTTCCTATTTTATTCTTTAATAATAAGAATTCCTTCAACAAAATTTCCGGAATAATTCCTGCAGGTGTTTTGAAAGGAATATTACATTGTTTACTAAAGGAATTTCTGAAGAAATTTAAAAAAGGCCTTTGATAGGTTTAACGAAGCAATCCCAGGAGGAGTATTCGAATAAGCTCATAGGGAAATTTTATAAATTACTCCTGGAGGAGTTCTCGAAAGAATATCCGGTCGATTTCCTGGAGAAACTAGAAGAAATTCTTGGAGGAATTTCAAAATGTATTTCAGGAAGAATTTTCGAATAAACTTTGGAAGGAATTTCAAAAAAAAACAACCTGAATAGGTTTTCGAAAGAAATTTCTTATCGAATTTCTGAAGAAACTGTTTAATTAATTTCCTGAGAAAATCCACGAAAAAATTTCGAATTGAATTTTCAAGCAAATACCTATTGGAATTTTCATATAAACTTTTAGATTTCTACAGGAATTCATTCGGAAATTACTTCAGAAACTCCTGCAAGAGTCCTTTCATGAATATCAGAAGGAATCCCTTAGGAAATTCTTGTAGGTATATAATATATTTATTCGGGAATTCCTTTGAAAGTCTGGACAGTAGAATAAAACATTGTTTTGAATCTTGATTTATGACTTCATGCTAAACAGAATAACCCAAAAATAACGGGATTGCAGTTGATGCATCATCATACTTCTTCGGATATTCTCTCCTCCAGCTGCTTAGGAGCTTCAGGAGCTGCTTCGGCAATGTCTCCAGTATTCATCCAGGTGGTATTTCATGAATTTATCCGAAACTAAAAATACTCGTTAAAAATACCCCCAGGAATTAATTCGATTAGTCATCCAGAAGTTCTTTCAGGCATACCTTCAAAAGATCTTCCAGGAATTTCATCGTAAATTTCTCTAAGTAATATATCGGAGATTCCTCCAGTGATTCATTACTAAATTCCTCAAGGAGTTTCTTCAAAACTCCTCCGCAAATTAATCTAGAAATATTTCTTTCGAAAATGTCTACAAAAATATCTTAAAATTCTTTTGGAAACTTCTCCGGAATTTTCTTCACGAATTCCTTCAGTAAATTTTCAGAAATTCAGAAATTCTTCCAGGTGTTCCACTCCTCCCGTAATTCCGCCGAAATTCCTTTCAGGAATTTTCCGATGGAACTCCTGAAGGAATTTCCGAAATTCTTGAATTTCTTTGTAACTACATTCCTCCAAGAATTCCTTCGGGAAACCTTAAAAAATCCCTAAGATATACTTGCGTCTTGAAAAGTTCTTCGAAATATCCGAATTATTTAAAGAATTTCTTGGTCGAAATTCCAAAGGGTAGTTCTTTGGCAATATCTACGGAAATTGTATTAGGGAAATCTTCCGAAATTCCCATAGGAGAATTCCTTCAGAAATTTCTTTTTCAAATTGCTCTAGGAATTTCTTCGAACTTTTGTAAGAAAGGCCTTCACGAATTTCTCAAAGTATTTCTTCCAGTAATTCCTCCGGAATTTCGTTAAAACATCATCAAGAAACTCCTCCGGAAATATAATTACACAGGATTCTGTTTCTAAACGTTTTTTTCGCTCGTGTTTTTGATCGTGTGACTTCAATTTGCCACCAATATCGTTGAAACATGTTTCAGAAAATCCTAAATAATTCAAAGAAAAATCACATGGTAATTAATATTCGTTAAACATTTATGATGGGTGCAAAATTGTGAAAATGTAAATTGTGTAAAAACAGAATCCAGTGTAGTCTCAAACCTTCTGATATTCCTTAGAAAAAATTTAGGAAATCACTTCAGAAATTCTTTTAAGAATATTTCGGAAATTCCTTCAACCCGTAACGCTGTGTAGACACCTTTGCGTGTTACGGCGTAAGATCTACCACATTGGACACATTGTCAGCTACAGACTAACCCTGACCCAACGAATACCTTCCCCAATATCCAACTCCGTGGTACTTATGATGGTGTCGCTGAGTCGGGGGCGTAGCCAGGAGTAGTAATCATCATGCTTTTTTGATTTTTGCTCCAGATTGAAATCAAGGACCACACCATCCTTAATTTCTGATAGTAATCTGAATTTAAATTTCGAAAGAAAAAAATGAGTATCACTAGTGTCAAATCTACGAAGTACTCCGTAACTTTGCTATGCTTAATTTCATCTGTAAATTCCTTTGAAATTTTCATTAGAAGAAGTATTTACAATTTCATTCTTTAATAAATTTCCTTAGAAATTCTTCCAACAAAATTTCCGAAATAGGGGAACGGTTTGACACTTCATCCCATAGCTCCCATCAAAAACAAAGAAATGAAAAGGAATTTGATTTGTTACTTATTTTTGTGATTTTTTCACCAGTGAGCACGCGTATTAGCAAAAAGAAGCGACGAGATTGGTGTTGTATTTCTTTGTTTTGCGAAGAGATGAATATTTGTTAGGTGAGATGGAAAACGGAACAGTTCCCCTACTTACTGCAGGAATTTCGTAAGAAATTTCGTGTGGCTTCACTAAAAGAATTTTCGAGAAGGAATGTCCTAAGGATTTTTTGAAGAAATTTACAAAGGCCTTTCAAGAGAATTTTCAGAAGGAATTCCTGGACAAACGTCAAAAGGAATTCCTGGCGCAATTTAAAGAAATTTTCGAAGGATTTCCCTCAAGACAATTTTTGAAGGTATTCCTAAAATAATTTCTGATTTTTTTTTATTTTTAAATGAATATTTTTCTTGATTTTTTGCCTTTCTCATACACCAAGTGTACCGAAAGGCTATATGTTCGCTCCGAAAACAAACTTTCTATAGAAGGTCCATAGTGTTGTATACCAATCTACTCAGCTCGACGAACCGAGGTGATGTCTGTCTGTATGTGTGTATGTGTGTGAATGTGTGTATGTATGTGTGTGTATATGCGTTTGTATGTATGTGCGCAAAAAACTCACTCATGTTTAGGTACTTATCAATGACCGATTGGCTGGGAACAAGTTGCATTCGACGTGAAATCCGGTCATTAATACATTTTATGATGCACGAGAAAGGCACCATCGCACAATGGTCGGATTGTTGGTCGGACAAAGTTGTAGAGAATTTATTTTTAAGCATTTTTGCTTAATAAACATTTATTTTATCTCATATAGGTAATGTTTTATGACAAAATTACTAAATTTAGATAGGGTGGTCCCAAAAAAAATAGTTTTTAGCGTCCACTTTTATAAATTCAGTATATTTTCAAACACTGTCTTAGCAACGCCTCACGGTCTTTGGATGGCGCATCTTTTGGTTACATAAGACGGCTGATAGCTTCATTTTCAAGCATATTCATGAAAAAGTGATATTTTTCTGAGCATTCTACTGCAGCTAGTAGCAAATATTAGCAAAAATTTCAATCGTAATCTTAAAGTATACATGCAGGCCCATCAAATCCATGATATTTCATTTGTTCATCTTTGTCCACTTTTGATTGATAATCATATTAGTTTTTGTATGAAAAATCAGCTATTCCATGGAAAACACTTATACCACATCTCTGATTTTCGCAATATTTGGTAGAATAATTCTTTTTCAAAAATAAATAAACTCACTTTTTAATTTTGTCCGATTTCGATCCAGGGTGGTAAAAAAAATCAACATTTTGGAAAAAATATTTTTTTAAAACATAATTTTTGAACTACTGCACCAATTATCAATGTTCATGGAATCACATGTAGTCATTGGCGACCCTCACTTAGAAACTGTGAAAATGAAATTATTCTTCGAATTAGCCATGAAAAACCAACTTGAATTTTATGATTTTGTATTTCGCCACAAAACTAGCGCTCTTAAGCATTTATTTCACGAAAACACCTTGAAAATCGTTCCAGTAGTTAAAATGTCAAAACTGATTTTTTCCGACTTCTTTTCAACACGAGTTGATTTAAATATTTTAGATAAAGAACGATTCTTTGTGGGCTTTGTGGCCGTGCGGTTAGCGCCGTCAATTATCTAGAGGCATGGACTATGGAGCGTGGGCTCAATTCCCGCCTCGATAAGAAGGAAACTTTTCGTGATCGAAAAATTCTCCATCCCACTGGGTATTATGTTTCCTGTCAGCTTTCTAGGTGTTAAGTGTTCAGTCTGTACGACCTCGAATCGAAGACGGTGTTCTTGTCTTTTATTCTACCGAATATTGTGAAAATCCAAAAGATGATATATGTGTTTCACCCTAATTTTTCGTACAAAAATATTACTATCGTCAAACAAAAGTGGACAAAGATGGACAAATGAAATACCATGGATTTGATGGGCCTGCATGTATATTTTCAGATGACGATTGAAATTTTTGCTAATATTTGCTACTAGCTGCAGTAGAATGCTCAGAAAAATATCACTTTTTCATGAAAAAACGCTTATAATATGCTTGAAAATGAAGCTATCAACCATCTTATGTAACCAAAAGATGCGCCATCCAAAGAGCGTGAAGCGATGCTGAGACAGTTTTTGAAAATATTTTGAATTGATGAAAGTGGAAGCTAAAATCTATTTTTTCTGGGCCACCCTATCTAAATTTAGCAATTTTATCATAAAACATCACCTATATAAGATAAAATAAATGTTTATTAAGCGAAAATGCTTAGAATTAAATTCTCTACAACTTTGTAGAATTATATGAACTCCTAACTCAAAACGGTAAAAAAATACATTTCCAAAAAAATTTCACCGATGGGCCACCCTAATGACATCTTACACCAATAATAGATCTCTTCTTGTAGATCATTTCTTCTGAAGACGTCAAAACTCTAACACTGATGGTTTTCGAGTTATCGATTTATGTCGTGAAATTTGACGAATCCGACCATTGTGCATCGCCGCTAGAGGGATTAATATGTTTTTTTTGTAAATATCCTGGAGGTTCTTGTTGAAGATTTTTTTAAGATATTTACAAAAAAATGTCGAACATCAGAAGAAGTCTGGTCAGTACAAAAACCCGGTTTTGACTCTGGAATTGTCACACAGGAATGTGAAATTTCTGCACACATTTCTGCAAATAAACTTTCAACGAGTTTAGCACCGCTTAAACATTGACCGAAATTTGGCTGAAATTTTGTCCAGGGAGCATCAGGGCATCAAATTGATTCGAATAAGAGGCCCTCCTTAGCTGTGCGGTAAGACGCGCGACTACAAAGCAAGACCATGCTGTGGGTGGCTGGGTTCGATTCCCGGTGCCGGTCTAGGCAATTTTCGGATTGGAAATTGTCTCGACTTCCCTGGGCATAAAAGTATCATCGTGCTAGTCTCATGATATACGAATGCAAAAATGGTAACCTGGCTTAGAAACCTCGTGGCTAATAACTGTGGAAGTGCTTAATGAACACTAAGCTGCGAGGCGGCTCTTTCCCAGTGTGGGGATGTAATGCCAATAAGAAGAAGAAGAAGTTGAAGAAGAGGCCCATCACAAAACTTGAAAAAGTGTTTTTTTGAGCCACCTTAGTGTGTATGGAAAAAGTAATGTTCGATTCCCTATCCTGTGAAAGGACTCCTGTCTAGATAATTTTCGAAAAAAGTGGAAATCTCAGCTACGAGGCAGCAACGAATCAGAATTCAAAGGGGCGAGCATATTAAATATTTATCTAATGTCAAGAATCACGCGGTTAACGGTTTGTTAGGAGCTGTCTCGACGCATCAGCGAACCCCGTTATACAAGCTCACTCGACTTTGCACTCTGTGCTGACACATGACCTGGATTCAGTAGCAGCTAGTCATGGGAAGCTACGAAACGTCGCTGTACGTCGTTATTGATAAGTGCTTCGAGACAAGATCGACAGCTTTATGTATGAAATCCAGACCAGCTGCCCATCAAATGCTTTGTGATGGTCTTCATTAATTTACATTCACATATACCTAGGCGAAGCTGTCTGCCAAAACCTTTCCCAATATCTATTCATTCACTCGGTTTTATGTGCAACTGAGAACCATCTAACGAGCTGTCACCTACTGACTATGTATTTTGGCTGTTTGAAATAGAGGAAGATGAGCTGCGATGGTGGCTATCTTAAAAAGGGAGATATTTTTTCACGTCATTTACCATTTCGTAGGCAATATTTTATTCGGAACCCGGCCCAAGCTAGACTTGCCTACACCTTCGATGGTCATCAGGTACCATCCGTTCGGCCTACGCATTTCATTCACCTGTATCGCGAACGTGAGTGGATTCCATTATTCACCTCACGTGGCACTCGATATTTATGCATTAGTGCCGGTATCTACTTTAACCTATAGCCAGTGAAGGTATCTGTAGGCGGTTGGGTTAGAAAAATTCTAAACTTTTTTGGAACGAACAACATATGAAGCATTCGAAAAACAACTGGAGTTGTGAAAAACAATCAGTTGAAAGACAGGAGTTTCAATGGAAATGTAGTACTATGAGAAAAAAACTCTTGCCTAAATTCCTTCACGTCAACCCGGGGTTGATGATGCTGTAACCGATTGGAGATCGCTTGCCTGCCGTAACCTAATCAACCATGCTGATCTGTTATTTTATCTTTCGTTTCCTTTCCCTCCGAAACAATCTCCCATCGAAAATCGTGTCGCGAGCTTTGCCACGGTTAACATTTGGGAGGACAAAAACCAAAACTGACGATTTGCTGAAACACGACACCGTGGATGTTGTTAATCAGTCTCCGAACATCTCGCCGCGCCAACCGCAAACGAATCCGCTAAGGGTGCCGAGTGATTAACGCCGATGTCTGACGGCTGTTTTGCCCGCCAGAAACTCCTTTCGCCTCGTTGTTGGGGAGCCCTCGCGAGACTCAACGAGATATCCGAACGACGACGCGGCGCGTTGAGGCGGAGAATTCCCCCTTAATGGCGCTTGTGCAAGCATATTAAAATGTTTTCCGTGCTCCCAGAGTCACAAACGACAGCCTTGCATTATCAAGCAATCTCCGTCTAATTATCTAAATTTAGCATAAAGTCATAATAAATGTGTACCTCCGAGTTAATAAAAACATTTTTAATAATGCGCGCACCTTTGTATGCGGGAGATCCGACGGTGTTGGCAAGCGAAAGGGAAAAAAAGTTATGGCCTGCTTCGCTCACTTTGCCGGGGAGGAGATGTGGGATGGCAAACAAGTTGCTTGGATTAGACAGATAGAGTATTTATAAGCGCCCGCTGTTGGTGGCATGTATTATCATCCAAGCAGTCGGCGGTACGCGGGATAACGAACTTCATTTAACCCATTATCGCCCCGGGGGTGTTTGGAGCATAAGTGAATTCTTCTGTTGTTATGAATTTAGCTATTGGGTGTTGAATCGTAGCTGAATACCATGCAAAGAGCGGAAAAAAGCCGCCAATTGCCCTTAAATTCAGGTTATCGAAACTGCAGCGGGGTTTTCGAAGATTTGCAGGCATAATATGCTTTAACTAGCATCTCCCAGGCTAGTAGACGATAGAAGATAAGCATTTAGATACCGAATAGACTTTTTCACGATAAGTATGTCCGAGTAGAACAGAATGTTTTGCCTTCCTCGTATATAAAGTAACAAAACTTTTTGTTGAAGGTCCGACGACCCGATATACCGATCGACTCTCACTCAGTTCGACGAATTGATGGGATGTCTTGTGTATACACGCATACGCGCAAAAATTTTCGCCAATTTTTTGGTACTTACTCTTAACCGATTCGCTCGAAACAAATTGCATTCGACGGGAATCCTATCCTATTGTTCCTTATTCAAAATAGGCTGAATCGGACTATGGGATCAAAAGTTATGACGTGAATAATAAAAATAGTTTTCTTATAATACAGTTAAACAGTAAAATAAGTTTTTTCTTATAATACAGTTAAACTCATCAAATTCGCTCGCAACAAGTAATGTTCGAAGGGGAATCTTAAATTGAGTTTGATTAGATATAAATAATGGGCTTATCCACCTAACAGTGCTATTCCAGACTTTTGTTACATACATTTTACTTTTTATATTGCTCGAGAAAGGCACTAACACCGCTTCTATAATCAGGTCTTGTTGTGTCACTAACTTTACAAATATTTTCTTGCAAAGACTGTTAAGAACTTGATTCAGAATGTTCTTCTCAGGACCAGCATATTCAGGTAGCATCAATAATTGGCGTGATAGCTTCGTTGCTGTTAGACAAGAAAAGGCTGAAACGATGTGAATTTTGTCAAGATAATGAAACAGAACTGCGTGGTAACTAATGAAAATTATATGGAATCCGTGGTCTTTCCCGTTGGTGAAGCAATTTTGTTTTTATTTTCATCATTGAAGTAAATTTATCTCGAATCAACTTTTTCTCGTACAAACAGTGATCCTTGAATGAGCCGATTTATGTAATTATTTTCAATAATGCGTGTTTTGAATCACAACAGCAACAAAACCAAAGTTAGAATCTATCGAGAAAATTTCTTTCTACGCCGACACCAGCATCACGATGATTTACCGTCAAATCGGTGAAGACGCCACCTCAGTGAATCAATTTCCCACATATCGAAGACTGCCGCTCGGACACATACTGACTAGAATTACACCCAACCGGCGGTTGTTAGATTTTCTAACAATTATGTATCTACCTAAACCTGTATAAGAACTGGGCATATGCGAAATTGTTAGATTCTTATACAAGTGTTGTATAAGAATCTAACAATTTTGTAAGCTTTTCTAACAATATTTGTTTGAGAGCTTACATTTTTTGTATAAGAATCTAACAATTTCGTATATGCCCAGGTCTTATACAGGTTTTGTTAGATTCTTATACAGAATTGCTAGAAAATCTAGCAATCGCTGGTTGGGTGTAGGAAAGCTTTGATCACCGCGTGACTTTATCGAAATTAATTTATTGGCTTTTTTCGGTGATAATTATACTACTCAAAGCGAAAGGGAGTAGATGAAAGTAATGAAGATACAGATTCGATTGACACCGCAAGCGAGCGGCAAGTTTGAAGATTAGCAGAGGGCAATATGAGAGAACAAACATTGTTGAAATCGCTGTTATTCTGCCTAACGTCCACCCAGGAACGGCTTGGATAGTGACGTGGTAATCACTGTACCAAGACAGGCTAGGCCTGACTAGGGTTCCTTTATTCTTTCAAACTTTCTTCAGGAATTTCTTAACGGTCTCCTTCAGTGATTTTTCAAGAAATTCTCCTTGAATTTTGTTCATGAATTTTTCAATAGTTCGTCCAGGAGGGTGTGTAATTCCTAGTGAGAAGACTAGCAAAAATTCTGAACTATGGCTTCCTTAGCATGGAATCTTTCAAATGGGGGATGTAATGCTTGTAATAGGGATGCTAAGATGAGAATCCTGCAGAAATTTTCTGGAACTTTTCCAGGTGTTTCTTATCCAGAAAATCTAAGACACGTATTATTCAATCTTCAAAACTTCTGGATAAGGGATTAGAAATTCTTGGAGTAAATAAAAAATCTGAGAGAGTAAAACACCCTTGAATTTTTGAATAAGAGTTTCACAGTAATTCTTATGTAAGGAACTTATGGAAGCCATGTCGGAGGAATTATTCATAGGATTCATGATGGCGAAATTTCCCAGAGTTATCAAAGACAAGCATTAGAAAAATCGCCAGGAACATAGGAGGATATAATTTTCCAAATTCCTGAAGGAGAAACTACTCTTAATTTCGGGGGAAGGGATTTCTTAAAATTCGAGCGTTTTCAAAATTCTCAAAGGGGCAATTTCTCAAAATTCTTTGAGTGGGAATTCTTCAGAATTCCTGGAAGAGTAGTTCCTCAGAATTCTTGTAGAAAGAATCGCTGATGGCGAAGGTTCTAGAAATGAGTTTTCCAGAATTCCGAGAGAAGAAATTTTGCATAAAGGGGTTTCTTAAAAATGGTACCAGAAGGATTTTCTGGTTTGGTACCAGTTATGTTAAAAGGCTAATTTGCCTAGCTTTTTTGTGTGAAATGGTTCAATGGTGGTTTTGTCATTACCAGAAATGCTATGATGATCACCGTATCGCCTTATCTGATGGCACATTTCATCAAAATATCTGTCATCAGTATTAAAATCAAATTCATTTAAAAAAGATACCATAGCCGGTGAATCAGTGGCATGGCGAGAAAATTTTGTTGTGAGAGAAGGGGGGGGGCGGGACTCTGTATTGAGTTCACGAATAATTATAAAGGACTTACCCCTACCGACATAGAATAAAAAGGATATTCCTTCAACATTTATTGCATCCCAGTTCATATAAAAATTCCCTGGAATATTGATCTTGACCTTCTTGTGAGCTGCAATCTTTTTTAAATCGTTTATGCTGATTGTATTCCGTAGAATTAAATTGGATGAGCGTTCAACATTTTTTCCATTTCATTTCATCCAAGAATTCCCTGGAGTTTAGACGGTAATGTCTGCACGTGTATCCTTACGGCTGTTATCTGTTTTTGAAAATTGACAATGTGCCTTGTAATCTGTAGAACCAAATTGGATGTTGTTGATGTCAAATAGAATTTAGTTTAAATGATTCTTTATAACATGTTCCATATCTAAAAGGAGCTAATAGATTTTTCGTTGCATGTATTGAATTTGAGGCCTGTACTCCAATTCTTGGACTTCTTGGATTTCTTGGAATGAAACATGCCTTCAATTCGAAGCCAATTTGATTCAAATGATCACTAACCCGATCAGAAATACATAACAAAATTATAACTCAATTCTATCAATGGTTTTTATTTAAAACAACGTGTGTTATAATTAGATAATTCGATAAAAATGTGTCTTCGGCCAGTTTTATTTCATATCAAAATTATAGCAACATTAGCTATGTATATTTATACAAAATAATTTCCTTTTTTTTGATATTGAAAAAAGCGGAGGTAATCACCTCCAGTATAACTTGAATCAATGTTCGATGTTAATAGCTAGTACAAAGTTAATTGCCTACATTTTGGATGGAAATCCGGTGGTGTAGCGTACCACATTTTTATACGTGATGTAGGCAATTACCATGAAAGAAGATTTTTGTACCTCATAATCATATCAACGATTGTTATAATGTTGAAATGAAGGTAACAACCTCTGATATAATTATGTTACGGCTAGAGGGAATTTTGATATAATTTTTGTTATTTTAACAACTAACCAGCCAATTTTATAACACATTTTGTTACATTATTTTTCTGAAATAAATAACTCCCCTTGTTATAATTTTGTTATGCATTCTTGATCGGGAAGAGCGTATGTTTCATTCCTAAAAGGAGCTAATAGCGTTATGCGTATAGACCTTAAGTCCTAAGTGAAGAACTTCTAACACTGAAAAAATCACTCTAAAAAAGAAAAAAAAATTAAGTCCTATACTTCAGGGAATTCTTGGGTTACCTGGCATGAAACATATGTTGAAGGCATGTCCAATTTGATTCATGAATCGCTAGGAATATTGATTTAAGATCAGCTGGAAGCATGTTCCATATCAAAAGGCCGAAATGTATTAGTTTACGCGTGAAGGAGGAAGACTAGGCTCCAGGGAATTCTCGAAAGACCTGAAACATTTGGCGATAACATATCCACCACAAAAGTTCAACTAGTGGACGTAACGGTTTCTTGCCCCAAAAAATCCAATTTGGGTCTTTGGATTGCCATAATAATGTATCATATTTAAAAGAATCCGAAGACCATGAAATAAGTAAAAAAAAATGATGTGAACAAACATTCTTTATTCATCATGTTTGTTTTACGTCCACCCAATCAGTACTGGAATTTCTCATTTTCAATGATAGATGTCACGCGATGTTTACATATCAGCCCCTTTCAATATCTATAGAAACGCGAAGGATGAAAGGCATGCTACAAAACATGGACATGGACAGGACATGGGTGTGTGCAATTCAGTCATTGGCGTAACTAATGAAAAATCCTAGGGGGGGCTAATTTTTTTTTAAACTTTTCTATTGCAACACTCATAACACAGGAAGTTTTTTAAAGGTTTTTAAAGGATTTTTTGATTTGCTTCGAACCTAAAATATATTATAAATTAAGTATTAGTTAGTTAAACTTTTTAAGCCAGCTTTCAATTCAGTGGCCTGACAATTCCTGGGAGCTTTCAAACAGCGATCTGACCACAACAAACTAACCTTTCTTTTCTGTTAGAATAACTTCTAGAATGCTTTAAAAAATCAGTTTTACATCCCAATACAACTTATTGGTCGTTAATTTTCAATTTAGTTAAAAAAATGCAACAAATTAACTTATAAGAGCATTTGTTAAAACATAGGAACATTTAACACATCTTTTCTCTCAATAGGTCTGTTTCACGCCTACTGAGACATTTTCACTGGTTTCATTGCTGCAGTGACAATAGGAGTTTAGAGAATTAAATAGTATGTAAAGTTTCTAAAATCCACCCGAAAGAATACAAAGTTCTTTTTATTCAACTTTAGTTACCTCTACTTGAAATCTAAAAGTTTTACCGAACCTTTCTCAAGAAGCCTACAGTGAAAATGCGCTGCAGCTTAAAGGATTGGTATTAGTTAGGAAGGCTAAGATCATACGCTCAATTACTAACAAAACCCTGGAAAAACTTGAAAATCTCAAGGAATTGTCCATTACCCATTAAGTACTTCTAATACTAATAAATTATATATTTTTTGATTCACTTGTTGATGAGGTATTTCCTTTAATATTTCATAAGTTATAACGCGTTTTGAGGGGTCCAGATTTTGTCGTGAGCTAAGCCTTAAAACAATTGCTTGAAGTTCAAAAACTTGAGCGAATAGATTCAACTTGCTGTAGTGTTTCGAAGAGAGGGATTGGATAATGAAGACAAACCTTTCTCTGCATTTTCCCCCGTATATAATCAGTGGATTAGATATGTGCAATACTTATACAAAGTAACAAATTTTCTAGGGGGGGCTAGCCAGATCCTAGGTGGGGCTATAGGCCCCCCTAGCCCCCCTGTAGTTACGACAATGAATTCAGTACTGGAAAAGTTCGTGATCGTCATAAGACAGAGAGCAAAGCGCCTTTTTCTATTTCAGGCGACCAAATGAAAAAAATCGTGGGTTCTTTGATCAATTTCGCATGAAAGGCAGTCATGAAAGGATGTTGTGCTTTATTTTAAAATTGTTTTTTTTTAGTTGTTTTAATAGATATATGCGAAGAATAGTGACTAGTCGATAAATTAATCATACTCCCTTAATTCACCGAGTTGAAAGTGGTAATAAACACAAAAATAAAGTAGATATTGCATACTTTCATGCCCTATCACGCAACAAATATTTTTTGAGATTTTTGTGGCACACCATTCATCCTTCGCGTTCCTATAGATATTGAAAGGGGCAGATATGTAAACATCGCGTGACATCTCTCATTGAAAATGAGAAATTACAGTACTGTGTGCAATATCTGCTTTATTTTTGTGCTTATTACCACTTTCAACTCGGTGAATTAAAGGAATATGATTAATTTATCGACTAGTGTATAGTGACTTCGTATATATCTATTAAAATAATTTAGAAATTTTGATTTTAAAATAAAGAACAACATCCTTTCATGACAGCCTTTCATGCGAAATTGATCAAAAAACCCACGATTCTTTCATTTGGTCACCTAAAATGGAAAAAGGCGTTTTGCTCTCTGTCTTATTTCGCACGACCTTTTACAGTACTGAAGCTCCCAATCTTCTTCTTATTGGCATTACATCCCCATAATGGGACAGAGCCGCCTCGCAGCTTAGTGTTCATTAAGCACTTCCGCAGTTATTAACTGCGAGGTTTCTTAGCCAGGTTACCATTTTTGCATTCATATATCATGAGGCTAGCACGATGATACTTTTATGCCCAGGGAAGTCGAGACAATTTCCAATTGCCTAGACTGGCACCGGGAATCGAACCCAACCACCCTCAGCATGGTCTTGCTTTGTAGCTGCGCGTCTTACCGCACGGCTAAGGAGGGCCCCAACTGAAGCTCCCAATAAGTGACGTAAAAAGAGGTTTGATGTACAAGTTTTTTTTTTCAGCGATGCAGCCGAAATTTTTCAAACGTATAAGGGTTTGAACGGAAATTTTCTTCTATCAAACTGAGGGAGGGCTATGAACCACCAAGACCAAATTATTTCATCGGCGCGCCCAAAATTCACCGGCGGCGCGGTCAAAAAATTGCAGCGGCGCGCCGGTCAAAAATGATGGTTGCGGCGGCGCTTGAAAATCGTCGGCGGCCGCGGCGCACAGCTCTAACTGACGCCGTGGAATTTTCTTCAGTCAATATGCGAACGAATAAAATTCCACCTCTCCTTCCGACGTGCGCTTTAGATTGATCTATCGACGCCAACTTTTCGCCGACGCCAAGTGATTATGTTTTGTACATTGAAGAAAATTCGTCTAAGATCATCTTTATCCTGTGTAAAATTGTAAATCGGGGGAAAAACCCCAAAAATGCGCATTTCCAATTAAAAATAGCAAATAAAAGGTCAGAAGCAGAGTGTAAAATAATCGAAAATTTTTAGTGAAGTCCATTTTTCTTCATTTGTCAGTTCACTTCCGACACATTCATAGTCGGCTCTGGACAGTCAATATTCAGTTGAATATTAGTCATTGAATATTTACGCACATTTCACAAATTGATAAATTATCTGAAATCTGAACACGTTTCAAATGAGTAAAGTGATTTATCACACAGGACTGAATCCGATTTTCATCCACGAGGCACTTTCAACGGTAAACATCAATAAAAAAATGCTAATTATGTTATGAAAACTCATATGTGAATATGTACGTTATGTGGAAGATATTGATTTGGAAAATGTATTGGAGGTAACCACTTTCCCTTCGATGGGACTCGAACCCATGACCCTACAGTACGCTAGACTGGTGCTTTAACCAACTAAGCTACGAAGGACCTCCGTCCTTAGTTGGTTAAAGCACCAGTCTAGCGTACTGTAGGGTCATGGGTTCGAGTCCCATCGAAGGGAAAGTGGTTACCTCCAATACATTTTCCAAATCAATATCTTCCACATAACGTACATATTCACATATGAGTTTTCATAACATTGTAAATTAACGTCCAAGTCGGGTGGTTTAATCCCCGGAAATAGGCAATTACCTTTGATTGAACTGAATGATAATTATGTTTTTTCTGCACATAGTAAACACATTCAGTGACAGTCGAATGAATGAATTCGTGGAGTAGTCGTCTGACTATGTCATTCCATGTTTTGAATATTCATGCGATGTTTGTCAAAATTCGGACCGAAGTAGCTTCATGAAGATGAATATTTCAAGCTCTGGTCAGAAGAATGCGAGAAAATTTAACTTTCTATCGCTCATTGGCTTTAAGGACACTCCTCACGGAATCCAAGTATCAAAGTGCTCGCGTTTTCGGGGGCACACCACTCGATACGGAGGCGGCGCACAACTGTCATTTTTGCTGATTTAGCTTTGCCGTGTCGAAGCACGCGTGAAAAAATAAAAATGACAGTTGTGCGTTGCTTCCGTATCGAGTGGTGTGCCCCCGAAAATTCGAGCGCTTAGAAACTTGGATTCCGTGAGGAGTGACCTTAAGGGGATACGGGAAGCACGAACAATCATCAAATCATCATCATTTTCATCATTGAATGCTTAATTTTTTCTACAACAAATATGGTTTTGGAAAAGTATCAGCGACGCGTGCTTACTCGAGATCTACATGCTGATACATTTACAGTTACATCAAACTTCTGAAAACCGAAATACGCCGCTCCAAAGATACGAGGTGATAATGCTAGAAAGAGACAAAAGATAGGAAAAATAACATGGTGTGTAGTGCTTCCCCGAGTCACCTTAAAAACTACCGTGACGAACAAATTTTATGCAGCAACTACCACCGCTACTGACACCATGGGTATTACATTTTCTGCCACTTTGCAGAAAATTTTCAATGTAAATGTAAAAACAAAAAGCATTTCTGGTACGTTTATCACAGCACACTATAGAAAAGGGACACATTTTTGACTTTGAAAAAACATAATAATTGACAAAATAAGCAAAAGCAACACAAGACTGACTGCAGAAATATTTTACATTAAGATTAAAGGAGACGAAAATGTAGTAAATAAGCAAAAAGACCCAGCAAATTTTAAAAATGCGTACAACTCTATTATTAGCACACTTAGAAGTAATACCAATAGCAGTTAGAATGTAAAAATTGTACTATGTTTGTGTGTGTCAATAGTTAGTAGTACTGGCTGTCTGTTAGAAAATAAGTGACTGGAAGATTGTATGTTATTATTTTGTAAAATTCTATGAGTCTTTTAGTATCCGCAGAAGATGGTCGAAGGCCAGTAAATCGACCGAAACGTCCGGACAGTCTGGAAAAGTTTTTTTTTTAGTTTTTCGCCGAAAACTGATCGATGAGAATCCCCACCGACAATCGTTTTGTTGGTATTAGTAATTATAAAAGCGCATCAAAAAGCGTACATCGGACCACCAAATCAAACGAAAGATAGTTGATTTGAGACCTTTTTTAATGGACCTTGGTTATTGGATCGCAATAACAATATGGGGAAAATTACATGTTGATAAGTAAGAAAAAAATAAATTTTAAATTTGTGGTTATTCTTGTTATTCTTGTTATACTCAACGTATCCCCGGGCCGTGGCCAATCTACGTTGTATGACATTAGGCAATACGTTTACACTGCTGGCTCAAATTTTCAACGTGACGATTAATTCATAGAACTCATGAAATCAATGTGAACTCGACTCGTGGAAAACTTATTCCAGGTTATCCGAGGCTTGTGATAGACCCTTTATCACAACGGACCTTTCCATCCACTGACTGGTAGGCTCGAGCGTCCCGTCCTCTGCTTCAGACCCATAAGGGGTCCGAAACAGTTCAGTTTCAGGGTAGTAAATTTGTGAGATAATAGAAGATAGAGGAGGAGAGTATGGAGCGGCTTGTTGACCGCTTCCGGCTCTAGCGACTGCTATGGAACCTTTTTATTAGAGAAATGTTTGTAGAGATAGAAACGGTTGTGTTTATGTTCATAATAGATGTTTAGACAGTTCGGGATCGCTACGATAGAGTTTATTATAGCTTAGATGATTTATACTTATGGTAGAAGGGAAATGATTGAAATCCGTTTTCTGGTGATTGTCGCTTCTTGTATGTAGATTCGTATGTAGATTGATATGATAGAGGTACGTGCAGTTTGGGATTAGTGTGATCACGTTGGTTTAAGTTTGGAAACATAAAATAGAAAAGGAGGGAGCAGGAGGGGTGGGGGAACAAATACCTAACCATTTGACGCAGAAAGATTAAAATAATTAAACTGAATTAAAATAAATCAATTAAATTTTACAATTTTAGTCGAACTTAAGTAAAAAATGTGTTCCAAACGTGCCCACCGAATTAAGTATATTAGGAGTATTGATAAACTATGCTACTAATAAAGCTCGTGATTAAAAAATGAAGGATGGCATTGTTATTCACCCCTATTCTTGTTTACGGACGAACGAAACTTTCGAACGAATGCAGTTCGTTTGAACCGTTTCCCCATTTGATTTTGCTGGCGTAAACGAGAATGCACATCAGCTTTCGTTCGAAAGCGCGTTCGTACGTAAACAAAAATAAGGGTGATTGCTCATCAAAATATAATATTATTCTAGATATTCTCTTAAGTATGAAAACTGAATCCTAACTGTCCAGAAACTGCTTTCACCATACTGCCGCCCCGAGCACAGCCGCCCCTGCCACTCATAGGCAATGTCCCTCCCACCACCTTGACAGCCTCCAGAAGTATCTACCACAAGATTTGAGAACTAGAATGAATTATTAACATGTCCAGCCATTATATAAAATGATTTGTTCAACCAAAGGCGTCATAGATGCGGGAACGACATCGCCATAAACGACACGGGACAACCATGCTCCACACGACAGTGCAGCAATGCACCGAATCGGGACCTCCTAAACTGTTCTATGCAACGCAGAGTTTTACCCTCTCTTGCGTTATGAGATGCTGAAAATAAGCTCCTAATCATTTGATGGCAAAAATAAAAATAAAATAAAAACAATCAAACAAAATTAAAATATTCTAGCTAAATTTTACTATTTTGGTCGAGCATGGGTCAGCCGCCTGACACCCGCGTTGAAAAATATGTTCCATGCGTGCCCCCAATATAAAATAATAACGTTTGCTAATCACTACTGATACTAAAAGATTTAAATGGATTTAAATGGTATTGTTCCCGCTTATCATTTTAGCACCGCCAGGGGGAAATTGGCCGGTACCCACTGCACTTTTCTTTCCTTTTCCACAAACAATTACCATCATTTGTGATATTTCAACGGAATCTTATTGGGAATTTTGAAAAGGCAGACAATCAATGCAGTTAGATTGCCAGGTAATACGTGCACATCGTAGCACTGGTGATGCATCACAATCGTATATATACAGGAGTATATGCACTATATGATGACATTGACCGGAAGATTAGATAAGCATTTCCCCCCAAAAAAAAAAAAAAAAAAAAAAAATGATAATACATTTTTAATTTGTGGTGCTCTAAATTAACTTTGAATTCAGTGAATTCATTTAGTCAGAACACGTTCAAGGGGCTCTTTATTCAATCAAAAGATATGGGCAGGCAAAATGAAAAAAGCTGATAAAAATTAAAAAAATATTCCCAACTTTGATTTGTATATTATTAAGCCAATTGTTCTCAAAATATGAGGAACGATGGAAGAGTACCACGATGGCAGTCAATATGTCACCGGACCTTCCACGGGTCAACCCCACACCTCCCGCACTCCTCTCCAACCAACATTCGAATGCATCGAACACAAGTTTAATATTCAAATTACTAACCTGTTCACAGCATATTTATTCACTTCCCGTGATAATGAACATGTTTCTCCAAAGACTATGTATTTAAGCTCAAATTATAGCATAAATCAGCAGTTTCGTGCCAATTTAATAGCCGTTTGCAATTTGGTGGAGTTATCACTGAACTTCACTTCTTCTCAAAGGGCATTGGAAAAATCAAGTTTTTACTCACTTCTCCGCACATGAGCGGGCCGAAATGTTGATGGAATGCAAATTAAACATCACTTTTTGAAATCAGTCACTTGTTTGAACCGAAAATCTTATATAAGCTGCTATTTTTGCCCGAAAAAAACGATTAAAAACTGATCGCGTAGCGAATGTAAACACCGGCACCGATAGCAGCAAACTAATAACTAGGGTGGTTCAAAAATTATTTTGCTCCGCCACGCTCAGTCGATTATGTTTCATATTTTGGGTGTCGTCCGATGGTTTGGGTCAGTTTGAATAGGGGCTTATCGTGCACAGGTCGTTTCAGGTTTTTATGGCAGTTGATATGGCGAGTTAAATTTTACATTATTCTGATTGTGGCACTCCGTCATTGGGCGCTGGCGAGGGGGGAGACCATATGTCTGGATGAAATATTCAAGAGCTTTAACTACATAGACAATGCATATTGATTGGTCGTTCCAATAGTTGGAAGTCGATTTTAATCGAGGTTGCGAGTCTTTAGCATGACAATTAGGCTTCTCAGAAGGCATCAGTGAAATGTGTAATTCATTTGTCTGTGATATCTATTGCATCAGGGGTAGATACTTCATACAAAAAGTGTGACATGGGGGTGAGCGGGGTATAAAATGCTAGTTTTTGCGTTCCGTAATCAATGGATCTTTCCTGCGGGTTTCGTTCAGTGAAGTCTCTGGAGTTTCGAGGAGAGGCGCTGTAGCCAGTGTAATGAAAGTACAGTTGACAGGCGGCGAAAGAAGAAAAAAAAAGTAAAATTGATCTGAACATTTTTTTTTAAAACTATCTCGGTTTGTTCGGTGCATGAAATTTGACTGCATAGTAAGTAAATATTCAGAGAATCACAGTGTTTTACTGTACTTTTCCTAACACTGCTCGAGCTACTGAGGAGAGAACAACGGCGTTAGCCATCGAGTGCAGTTTTTCCCTCGCCCTCCGATAAAGACAGGGATCTTGTATTATCCGGTGGTGAAAAATGCGGCTTTTTGGCATATGTCCCCCCGAATAAGATGGCTATAAATGGTAAAACGCTTGCCTCGGCACAGGCAGGCAGACTCGGCTGGTGTAGATAGTAGCAAACCGGAAGCAGCTCGAACGTATGAATTGAAGGTCGGCGACAGAGTTTCGACAGGGTTATAACCGTATACGGTGGGCGATACAAATAAGTTCCAGGCGGTAGAGTAGGTGGGTATCAATGATAGCTTGCTCGATTTTTAATCGGAGCCTGTTATTGGTACGGTTTAACTCTGGTAGTACAACTGTTTTTTTTTTCCTTGAGCAAGGGTAAACGGAAATCTGCAAACAGACACCTGAGGAGGTTAACTCAGGTAGTGTGGGGATGGGCTCACCCGACCCACTAAAACCAAAACCCTTTCGCCAGTCCGTATCCCCCGGCCCGCAATTAAGCAATACATCAGGGGAGGACTATTGAGAACTTCTTTTAGCTCTAAGACAGGTTCTGCGAAGATCAGCTATCGTGCTCGTTCATCAGTGCACCGGTTTTCGGTTGCTGGTTGGCAAAGTCCTCCTGGGCATTGTTACGGCACATGCCTGTGTTGGGACATCGGATAACTCATTACCACTAAGGCCTAGAGTCCGATTTTCCCACCGTAGTAATTCTTCCAACAGTTCTGGGTCGAACTGCGAGGTATGCCATCCTAGATCAGCTTTACTGACCACCCTTGTGGTTCTGTTGGGGGTATAGCTGACCATAAAACGTATTTCCTGATGGTCACTAGCAGTATACCCTTCGTGAACCCTCCATTCAGGCTCCACCGCCAACCTGCGCTGTAGAAGGTCACATCGATGCAGGACTCGCCATTTGCTCCTCTGAATGTTGACGCTTGGTCCTCGTTCTGCAGGACTACGTTTAGTATCGCTAGATACTCTAGCAGGATATGACCTCTAGCGTTAGTGAACTGAGAGGCCTAAACCACTGCCCACGCGTTGAAGTCACCTGCTACAAATAATGGTTTAAGACCAATTAGTATCGCTACAAGATTATCTAACACCCTAGTATACTGCTCTATGCTCCATCTAGGAGGACAGCAGCAGCTACAGAAGTAAACTCCGGTTACCTTTGGTATAACAAAACTCTCATCATCAGGAGATGACACTATCTCCTGGATGGGGCACCCCCCGCAAGTCCAAATGGTCACTATTCCGGACTAATCCGCATCCCAACTGCTATGTTTAGCAGGGTTGCACCGACTGTTGTAGCAGCTCTTGCGCTGCCTTGCAGTGGTTGAGATTTAGCTGAGCTACTTACATGACCGAGCCCGTCTGGAGGCCGGACAGGCCTGCCCATCGGATGGGTGTTTGTTGTCTGTGCCAGGACCACAGATCAAACACCTCGGTGCGGCCTGGCAGGTGTGAGCCATGTGACACCTCCGGCAAAGCCGACTCCGATCAGGAAATTTGCAGTCATATGACTTCCCAATCAGCACAGATCGAACAAATTGGTTGCTCGAACTTGAATATGACTGAATCTGGCCACATATAAGTTTCAGATATCTCAATTGAACCTGTGTGCTGCTAGGGTTATGCCCGTAATCGAAGCACTTGAAGCAGGCCTGAGGTTGTTGGTTTGCGCTCACCGAGCATACCGACCAACCCACCTTCAGCTTGGGCTTATCCAGTACCTTCTTGGCGTCAGTCAGAGGTACCTGGAATGAGGCAACCTGCGTTCCAGCATAACATTTCCGCAACCGAATCGCGGTATCCTGGATTTCAACGCCTCACTGATCTCTCAGGGCAGCTACCAGTTCACCGGCTTCGGTAATTTCGTCCAGGCCTCGGCATTAGATTACCTCCACTGGGCATAGGGCTCTCACCTGAACCACATCACCCAGCACATCTTCTGCCAACTTTTTATACGCGGCTCATCTCGATCTTCTGCGTTCTACGGATGCAGTTGACATCATCCCCTAGGCCCCTAGTTGAGCCCCGCAAAGCCTTCAGAATGCCTCTGTCCTTCCTGCCATGCCCATTGAAAGGTGTGCCCTTTCCTCTACGGGAACTGCCCTGCCCTTCTTGGCCAATGGCGCCTTCGCCTCCTCTGCTGCTTTTCGCTCCTTCTTTGCCTTTTTTGGAGTTCCTCGTAGAAGGAGGAACTGGTTTCCGTACCTGCTCAACCTGCTTAGTAGCCTTCGGACGACGGATCTTAGTAGCCTTCTTCTTGTGCAATACCGGCTTAGCGCTTGCTCCCTTCAGGTCGGTTGCCTTGCCATACTGACCTTTCTTAGCTTTGGAGTTGCTCCAGTAAGGGAACGTCCACAAATTACGTAACGCTTAGAGGGGGGAGGGGGGTTGAGTGAAGTGTGACGATCCATACAAAAATTTCAGAAGCTTCATACAAAAAGTGTGACATAGGGGAGAGGGGGGGTTGAAAAAGTCCAATTTTTGCGTTACGTGATTAATGGATCTTCCCTAACAGTCATGCGTCTGCGGAGTTCTGCAGACTGGCTTTCTGACAGCTGCTTTTCTTCAGTAAGGACTTGAATATTCGAATCGGCTTCCTTCCTGGCCTCCACCGCTTAGCTTACTGACAACTTTTTCTCCTCGGTAAGTTTGCGGATCTTTCGTTCCGCCTCCTTACCTACCTGCAGCAAGGACTTCCACTCCTTCTTTGCCTCTACAACCATGTTGCAGAGGGTCAGCCCGGACTTCTTAAGGCCCTTGCTGTACGTCGTGCCGTTGCGTTGTCCGGAAAGGACAGATTACGTCCGTTACGTCTGTAGATTGTAATCACCTCCATTTTCTGGCCTCCGCTCTCCTTGTGACTGGTCATCACTTCCGTGATGACCCTGGTCAGAGTAGCTCCGTCCATCTTGATCACGATGGGCGGCTCCTCCGACCTGCCACGCTTCTCTTCCACGATTTTCACAGTAATTTGCATGCAAACTTCAAACGACGTGTACACAATCAAATTACATCCAAATTTGCTAAAAATTTAAGAGAATTATCAAAATGGCAAATGCAATCGTTTAAGCATCGGGGAGCAAAAAAGTCAAAATTTGAATCACTCTAATGCCCAGGTATGCCCAGGGAAGTCGAGACAATTTCGCTGGTTGGGTGTATGGGTTATCCAAATCAGAGCCCAATATAAACACTTTTTTAATTGTTATTATTTTTCTCTCCTCACAGGTATGTTTGTTGATACATGGATTGCTAATGAAGAGTACATAATAAACAGAGAATTTTACTGTAAGTATGTAATAACATAAGTGATACTATGGCCGAGCTCTTAACGTGGAATAATAAATCCGGCCGTAGTAATTGATCATAGCAATTTCGTTTGTTAAGTATTATCTTTGGTGGACATTTTCTATTGGATGATCGTCGTTATGTACTCCGGAGATTTATCTTCAGTGCATACAGAAATATCCAGCTCTGTAAGGTATGATTGAATGACCATCGTACATGACCTAATACAAACACCCTTCCTAGCTTATTCCGGTCAGTTCCTTCTAAGGCTTCTTATAAGGAATTGAGCACCAATAAAACTCGTGCCTCTTTCACTATAAATATATGCTGGTATTCCACGTTTTTTAACGTCATAATATAGGGACTGCAGAATTTGTATCCGTATACCTGTTAATTTGTTTTTGAAATGCTGCATTCATGACAATTAGTAGTAGTCGAAGATATTTCTCACGAAGCATACAACGATAAAGATGTATTCTCTGATATGTTTTAGAAATAAAAAAAATCCCCTGTTATATTTGAAATTCCGTTCTAATGAAACTCGGTCCATAACTGAAGGTATTCCCCACACTATTGCGAACCAAATCTCAGCACATCCATAGTTAACCTTTAACACCGTAAGACTAATGTTGTTCGTATCAAGATGTATTCATCCGTGCAAGTACAGCTGTTCCGGCAATAACGGAGCAGTGACCCCCAGCTTCAATAGATGATACATCGCCCAACCCCACAACTAAGCCCGCTGGCACTAACAGCACACGTGCTCGCCTGATTATGTGCCTAGCGTCTAAGACGAACCCAACACGCTAGCTGCTAATGATGACAGAAAGGCACCGCCTGGCCCGATTCTCGAAGTTTGTTAGATGTAAACACGAGGGAGCATCTGATACTTCTGGGGTGCAACGTGGTTTGCCTCAGGCGAGATGATAGTTATGATGAACTACCACCGCGCCCCAGAAAGGAAGAATTTTCCGAAACACACGTTTTTCCAGTTCTTGGCGTCACACGTCACCACTAGCACGCCAATCAGGGATGTAGCCTTCGGTTAGTAACACTTGTTCGCTGAATCGTCGATTCCTCGGGGAAATTTGTGTTGATTACAAACCTGCTGGTGTTTCTTTTCCCAGTGCGCAGCTGGGAACGTGCCCGGCAAGAGTCAAGACGGAGGGGAGGGGGGGGAGTAAGTCGTTTTCCCGCATGATAATATTATGATGTCGCAGTGTGTTATCCTGCAGAAAACAGAAACGGAAAGAAAAGCAAGCATGTATACACGTGTGTGGCTAAAGTCAATATTACCAGCATCATCGTCGTCACGAACCATGGTCCGGGTGTCTGTCTGCGGTCTGTGTGAAGCATCTGGAATGGCAGTAAAATATACGGTGCATAATGATGCATTCTTTTTACAAATCGCTTTGAAAATTACTCGAATAAAGATGGAGAAAAGTTTGTTCACAATGATGATAATATTGTTTTGGTAATTTCTTTTTTTTTCTCAATCCCGTCAATCCCCGTCAATCTCAATCCCGTTTTTTAAAACTTCAATCAAATTGGAAAACGAACCTGAAGTTTTAGATAAAAAAAGTTATTATGAAGTGCACCACTTCCCAACTGAAGCATAACGTCGTCGAGTTTTGTTGTGCTCGGTGGTGAACGCTTCCTCTATGCTCTGTGGTGTCAACACAAGACATCACTTTGAATGTAGGCACCAGCTCGCTCAGCAGGCAACCTTGCACAGGGTAATTTTTTCCGCATCCTCTGCTTGTCATAATAGCTAAGGTTGCAGTTAATCTTTCTACCTTCTAGGAAAAGGTGCCGCTCTGCTGATGCTGGAGTGATGACGTCTTGGAGCGGAATGAATGTGTGAACATAATCGGCATACGACATGTACGGCCGCCGCTCGTATGTGCACCTACTTCGCCAAGCTCAGGTACGACGCACTTATTAGAGAGAGCAGCATGCATTATGAAACGGTGCTGGTTATCTAACTGACATCTAGGAAGCTTCCGGAAGACAGGTTCACACGTATCGCGTTCATACCGTGAACGATGTGTTCACGTGCCTTGTGGTAAGGAAACTGTTTCAGTAGTGTTTTGCTCCGGACACCTTACTACCACTGCGAACAATGGTGTAAGATGTGTCTGTGATTAGAATGGGCTAAAGTTGGACACGATTCAGCGAATATACAATTGGATTGAGCACATTCATAATTTTGATTCATGAATCAAGGGTCAATATGCTATAATTTGAACTGACGACTGTCGAAGATTAGGTTTTTGTTTCTTTCGCATTCCGGGACTTTCCGGGACTCGCACTGCACGATGGGTCACGCTGGAAAATTAGGAGGAAAAAATTATTTTCACCTTGAAGGTGACATTTTAGTAACAAAGGGTCTTCACTCTTCAACAAAGTCAAAGCTTATTGTTTAAGGTTTATTTTGATGTGATTGCAATAGGGTGGTCCCACCACATTTTATTTATTTTTTTACTTCTCTATGTATTTCTAGTTCTATCATTGTACGATGTTCTAGAAACTTGTTCCTTACTTAATTTTTTAGGCACTTTGCTGAAGAAACCATATACGAAACGATATACAACGTTTGTATAATTTGTTATGAAGATTTAAAATAATAATATGAGATAATAAGAAATCAATATTTTGAGTGTAATTTTTTAGTTTTAATTTTGATCGAAGTAATAATGTCTTCTACAAAATTTTAGAGCATAAAAAAGCACGTTTTGGTTACACAACCGAGTGAATACATTGGTGGATTGCTGAGATATCATTGTTTTGCCTTTCTCGTATACTAAGTATACGGTAAAGGCTATATGATCGCTCCAAAAACAAACTTTTTATAGAAGGCCCGGAGACCCATAGTGTTATATACCAATCGACTCAGTTCGACGAATCGAGGTGATGTCTGTGTGTGTGTGTGTGTGTGTGTGTGTGTGTGTGTGTGTGTGTGTGTGTGTGTGTGTGTGTGTGTGTGTGTGTGTGTGTGTGTGTGTGTGTGTGTGTGTGTGTGTGTGTGTGTGTGTGTGTGTGTGTGTGTGCGCAAAACTACTCAAAAAATGTCACTCATTTTTCGGGCACTTATCCTCAACCGATTTGCTCGCAACAAGTTGCATTCGACGCAGAATCCTGTCCCATTGTTTCCTATTTGAAATTGGCCAGATCGAACTATGGGATCAGAAGTTATGGCCAAAATACAAATTCATACGAAAAAGTCGCGTAAAAATGTCACTCATTTTTCGGGCACTTATCCTCAACCGATTTGCTCGCAACAAGTTGCATTCGACGCAGAATCCTGTCCCATTGTTTCCTATTTGAAATTGGTCAGATCGGACTATGGGATCAGAAGTTATGGCCAAAATACAAATTCATACGAAAAAATCGCGTGAAAAATGTCACTCATTTTTCGGGAACTTATTCTCAACCGATTTGCTCGCAACAAGTTGCATTCGATGCAGAATCCTGTCCCATTGTTTCCTATTTGAAATTGGCCAGATCGAACTATGGGATCAGAAGTTATGGCCAAAATACAAATTCATACGAAAAAATCGCGTAAAAAATGTCACTCATTTTTCGGGAAATTATTCTCAACCGATTTGCTCGCAACAAGTTGCCTTCGATGCAAAATCCTGTCTTATTGTTTCCTATTTGAAATTGGCCAGATCGAACTATGGGATCAGAAGTTATGGCCAAAATACAAATTCATACGAACAAATCGCGTAAAAAATGTCACTCATTTTTCGGGCACTTATCCTCAACCGATTTGCTCGCAACAAGTTGCATTCGACGCAGGATCCTGTCCCATTGTTTCCTATTTGAAATTGGTCAGATCGGACTATGGGATCAGAAGTTATGGCCAAAATACAAATTCATACGAAAAAATCGCGTAAAAAATGTCACTCATTTTTCGGGCACTTAGCCTCAACCGATTTGCTCGCAACAAATTGCATTCGACGCAGAATCCTGTCCCATTATTTCCTATTTGAAATTGGCCAGATCGAACTATGGGATCGAAAGTTATGGCCAAAATACAAATTCTTACGAACAAATCGCGTAAAAAATGTCACTCATTTTCCGGGCACTTATCCTCAATCGATTTGCTCACAACAAGTTGCATTCGACGTAGAATCCTGTCCCGTTGTTTCCTATTTGAAATTGGTCAGATCAGACTATGGGATCAGAAGTTTTGGCCAAAATACAAATTCATACGAAAAAATCGCGTAAAAAATGTCACTCATTTTTCGGGAACTTATTCTCAACCGATTTGCTCGCAACAAGTTGCATTCGATGCAGAATCCTGTCCCATTGTTTCCTATTTGAAATTGGCCAGATCGAACTATGGGATCAGAAGTTATGGCCAAAATACAAATTCATACGAAAAAATCGCGTAAAAAATGTCACTCATTTTTCGGGCACTTAGCCTTAACCGATTTGCTCGCAACAAATTGCATTCAACGCAGAATCCTGTCCCATTATTTCCTATTTGAAATTGGCCAGATCGAACTATGGGATCGAAAGTTATGGCCAAAATACAAATTCATACGAACAAATCGCGTAAAAAATGTCACTCATTTTCCGGGCACTTATCCTCAATCGATTTGCTCACAACAAGTTGCATTCGACGTAGAATCCTGTCCCGTTGTTTCCTATTTGAAATTGGTCAGATCAGACTATGGGATCAGAAGTTTTGGCCAAAATACAAATTCATACGAAAAAATCGCGTAAAAAATGTCACTCATTTTTCGGGAAATTATTCTCAACCGATTTGCTCGCAACAAGTTGCCTTCGATGCAAAATCCTGTCTTATTGTTTCCTATTTGAAATTGGCCAGATCGAACTATGGGATCAGAAGTTATGGTCAAAATACAAATTCATACGAACAAATCGCGTAAAAAATGTCACTCATTTTCCGGGCACTTATCCTCAATCGATTTGCTCACAACAAGTTGCATTCGACGTAGAATCCTGTCCCGTTGTTTCCTATTGAAAATTGGCCATATCGGACTATGGGATCGAAAATTATACCATTTTTGCCTTTCTCGTATACTAAGTATACGGTAAAGGCTATATGATCGCTCCAAAAACAAACTTTTTATAGAAGGCCCGGAGACCCATAGTGTTATATACCAATCGACTCAGTTCGACGAATCGAGGTGATGTCTGTGTGTGTGTGTGTGTGTGTGTGTGTGTGTGTGTGTGTGTGTGTGTGTGTGTGTGTATGTGTGTGTGTGTGTGTGTGTGTGTGCGCAAAACTACTCAACAAAATGTCACTCATTTTTCGGGCACTTATCCTCAACCGATTTGCTCGCAACAAGTTGCATTCGACGCAGAATCCTGTCCCATTGTTTCCTATTTGAAATTGGCCAGATCGAACTATGGGATCGAGAGTTATGGCCAAAATACAAATTCATTTGAAAAAATCGCGTAAAAAATGTCACTCATTTTTCGGACACTTATCCTCAACCGATTTGCTCGCAACAAGTTGCATTCGACGCAGAATCCTGTCCCATTGATTCCTATTTGAGATTGGCCAGATCGGACTATGGGATCGAAAGTTATGGCCAAAATACAAAATCATACGAAAAAATCGCGTAAAAAATGTCACTCATTTTTCGGGCACTTATCCTCAACCGATTTGCTCGCAACAAGTTGCATTTGACGCAGAATCCTGTCCCATTGTTTCCTATTTGAAATTGGCCAGATCGGACTATGGGGTCGAAAGTGATGGCCAAAATACAAAATCCTACGAAAAAATCGCGTAAAAAATGTCACTCATTTTTCGGGCACTTATCCTCAACCGATTTGCTCGCAACAAATTGCATTCGACGCAAAATCCTTTCCCATTATTTCCTATTGAAAATTGGACAGGTCGGACTATGGGATCGGAAGTTATGACCAAAATACCTTTTTTCATAAAAATCGCAAAAAATGTCACCTATTTTTCGGACACCTAACCTTAATCGATTCACACGCAACAAGTTGCATTCGACGCAGAATCCTGTCCCATTGTTTCCTATTGAAAATTGGCTAGATCGGACTATGGGATGGGAAGTTATGGCCGAAACACCATTTTAGCCTTTTTATACGAAAAGGCTGTATGTTCGCTCCAAAAACCAAACTTTTACAGAAGGCCTGGAGACCCATAGTGTTATATACCAATCGATTCAGCTCGACGAACTGAGATGATGTCTCTGTCTCTCCCACTTCATACGGGAGTTTGGCGGAAAGACGGTCATGAGATTTATATCATAACAAATATTGCCCTCCGCTCGCGTGATGGGAATGACATTTTCGTTTTCTTTTGTGTAGTCGGAGCTTCAGTTCAACTAACATCCAAAAGTGATATCCTTAAAATATATGACTGGGTGAAATAAAACAGGGTTATGTACGTCAAAAGATTGGAAAAGGAAACAAAATGTCGAAATTCTTATTAGCATATTGTAGATCAAGCTGAAAACCGAACCGAGGTCCCGCGAAATCGCATTTCCGGATGTTGCAACTGCATCGCGAGTAGTGCGCAACTGTGCCATAGTCGGGCACCACTCGCGATGCAGTTGCGACATCCGGAAATGGGACAAAATATGATTTTCGGTTTTCAACTGGATCTACAATATCTTTGCCATAAATAATCTGATTTTCATAGAACGGACAAAGAAATTTGTCTTTTTTACTCCTAGCCACTAGCTCATCTTTTTTCAAGCACACACATTTTACGAATGTCGAGAAAGGCACCATCACCGCTAGGTGGATTAATCTGGGTTTTTCTAAACCATTTCTGATAATGACCTGGGAGCTAGTCAATGCTGTTTACCATATGATAATTGTATGGAGTGCACCACCTTCGCTATAGGTATACTAATGGCTCAATGATTATACTACGCATACAAATGAATGATATGTTCTGTTTTAATAACACCAAAATAGTATTAATTGATGATAAGAACCACATCACCTCGTCCGAGTTAAGTTATTCGACAAAGATTATGTATTTGTACAGGCCTCTTAAATTCCTAAAAATCCAGCTGTCCACGATAACCATAATGGCAGGTGCTATAAATAAATCTGACACTAACTTTCTCCGATGCCGATCTTGTCCCTACGCTGATCGTATCTCGGCAACCATTTTCACATTTTTTTATCTATTGTAATGAGATTATTCAAGTCTTGAACAAAAATGAAGGACATCAAGAAAGGAATTCAAATTCGTATTAATAGGCAACTAATTCTAAGCTTTTTTTAATTTTTTTTTAGGCAATTAATTCATCGTTCAAGTCTTTTGAATCGGCGAATACAAAAGGGATTGACTGTTGTTTGTTTAATTCAGGACCCAGAATGTACATCTTATTGCCATTGCCAGAATTATTAAAACTGGACAACTTTGGTTGATCTAGAACAGCGGTTCTCAACCTTTTTCTTGAGAGGTACCCCTTCGAACTTTCGCATTAATTGAGGTACCCCCTATTTTTTGCTATAAATGAAAATAAACGTAGATTAGATATATGAAAAACGGACCTGAAAACTAACGGGAACTAACTCTTCAGGAAGTAGGCTGAAATTTTCATTATTCCGTGCAAAAAATCCAATTCAAAGTGAATTCATATATCAAGCTTCCTACAGGACTTTTTTTGTCTATTAAAGGCTTCCGAGCATCTTGAAGAGGTGCTTTCAAGCCTATCATAAGGGGCCTTCTGAGCCTTTTGAAGGAAGACTTCCAAGCACCCTGAAGAGAAGTTTTAGAACCTCTTGAAGGCCGTTTTCGAGCCACTAAAAAGGAGGCTGCTGAGCTTTTTGATAGTGTTCTTCCAAGCTTCTTGAACAAATAATTCCGAGTCTCCAAGGGAAGCTTCCGGGCCTCTCGAAAAAAGGTATCCGTACCTCTTGAAGGGAGGCTTCCAAGCTTTCCAGAGCCTCTTGAAAGCGGCGAAAGTACGCTTCTAAGCCTCTTGGGAGAAGAATTTCGTGCCTTAAAAAAAAAGCTTATGAGCCACTTGAAAGGAGCCTTTCGTGCATCTTAAAAGGCGGTTTTCGAGTCTCTTGAATAAAGGCTTCCGAGCATATTGAAGGAAGGCTTTCGAGCATATTGAAGGAAGCCTTCACAGCCTCTTGAAAGATGGCTTCAAAACCCTTTGAAAGCGGCTTACGAGCCACTTAAAGGAAGCCTTCGGAGCATCTTGAAAGTACGCTTCGAAGCCTCTCGGTGTAAGAATCTCGTGCCTCTTGAAGAGAAGCTTCCGGGCTTCTTGAAAGGAGGCTTACGAGCCTTTTAAAAGGAAGTTTACGAGCCTCTTGAATCGATTCTTTCGAGCCTCTGGATGGCAGGCTTCCGATTCTTTTGCAAGGCGGCTTTCAAGCCACTTGAAAAGAGGCTTCTGAGCAGGCATTGCAATATCATCTGAGCACAGGATATCATCTTTGCTGGTGCAAAGATATTACCCTAATCAAAGAGCACTCTGGAAAGATATTATCATTAGAGCATTTGAGGATAATCCTGATAGCGAGCGCGATTCGGAGTTTGTTCACGTTGCGAGGGCGTTGCTACAACAAAAGCAGTGAAAAAACTTTTCTCCATGGCGAACATTGCGCTTTGTTTACTGAGCAGATAGATGACTAAGATCGATATCCCAGCATATCATCAGTATCTTTGCTCAGAAGATCGAATGATGGGATAACTTGCAATGCCTGCTTCTGAGCTTCTTAAAAAGAGGCTTTTGAACCTCTTGAAAGGAGACTTAAGAACCTCTTGGAGGAGGTTCGGTTGTGGCCTTTCACAAATTACGTAACGCTGAAGGGGTAGGGAGAGGGTCAAGCCGAGCGTTACCATCCATACAAAAAAATTAAACCTTCCATACAAAAAGTGTAACGAGGGGGAGGGTGGGTGGCGGTCTAATATCACCAAATTTAGCGTTACGTAATTTTAGAAAGAACCCTTGGAAGGAGGCTTCCAAGCCTCTTGAAGTATTTTGAAGGAAGGCTTCCGAATATCTTGAATGGAGGCTTCAGACCCTCTTGAAAGGCAGCTTTCGAACCACTTAAAAGGAGGCTCCTGAGCATCTTGAAGGTACGCTTCCAAGCTTGAAAGAAGAATTCCGAGAATTCTTGAAAGGAAGCTTCCGAGCCTCTTGAAAGCAGCTTTCCGAGATTCTTGATGGGAGGCTTCCGAGCATCTTGAAGAGAGGTTTCCGAGCCTTGAATAGATGCACCTGAGCCTCTTCAAAATAGGCTTTCAAGTCTCTTGAAAGAAGAATACCGTGCCTCTTGATATTAGGCTGCCGAGCACCTTAAAAGCAAGTTTCCGTTCCTATTGAATAGAGGCTTTCGAGCCTCTTGAAAGGAGGCTTCCGAGCCCCTTGAAAGGAGGTACGAGTCTCTTGAAAGGAGGCTTCGAGATGCTTGGATGGAAGCTTCCGAGAAGTGTAGAAGGATGCTTTCAATTCTCCCGAAACGAAGCAACTGAGATCTTAGAAAAAAAAGTCTCGATGCCTCTCAAATGGAAGCTTCCGTCCCTCCAGACTCTTTTAGTTAGGTATAAGTGCAAAAACATGTTGTTAACATATTATGCAATATTTTGTTTCGATATGATAGATTGCATGAAAGTTTTTTAAAATTTGCTCATTCAACGTTTTGTCCAGTTCATGTTTTATCGCACAGCTTTGATTTACTAATCACCATGCATAGTATGTTCAAAACATAGTTTTGAAATAAAAAAAACTACACAATTATCAAAAGTTTATCAATAAGTTTTGATTGGAATTGTAATACAGCCGCCATTACGCATTATTGTCCGAGGTACCCCCTGGGACCAACAATGGTACCCCCAGGGGTACATGTACCCCAGGTTGAGAACCGCTGATCTAGAATAGAAACCAAGTGGCTGTTTTGTCCATAGCGTTGCGTATTTGCTTAAAATTTTCTTTTCAAGCTCATTGAACCTTTGTAGGAAAACTCATCATTCGCGAAACACTCTTCGGGGATGTCATCACTCCTGGCTTTAACATCCCGTCGGATATTGCTTGTTCTTCATCATCCGATTCTATAAGGCAATATCGTTGCATTGCTGCGAAAAAGATATCTGTTGGGACCATGTGATTTTTGTTTAATTAACCCTCTACAACCCAAAAGTTTTTGTTTCCGCTCTAAATCAATATTTTACTTTATAAAATCGATCTAAACACGGTTCGGGCATTAAAATTTTTTATTTCGCGATTTTATCAATTTCACACTTTGATTTTTTAGAAATTAAAATTTTTTATTCAATCAAATAATTTCTTGAATCCATTAATCTTTTTTGATTTTTCAACATATTTCCAATGAATAAGGTTAGTTGTAGAAAAATACTAAACTACAAATATTTCACTCTTCAAAGGTATACACGGAGTAACAAAATAATACTCAATTTTCAATATTAAAAAAAGTATAGTACTTTGAAAATTGACTTTAAACCACATTTAAACATGCATTGAACTTAATATATTGATCAACATCAGAAACTTTTCCAAATATGATCCATTTAAAATTTAAAAAAAATAATCAAAATACCCCGTTTTAAGGCAGGCTTGGGCACTTTCAAGACATTCCCGAGTAATGACGTGTTGACTTGTAATTTCCAATTACATACTCTATCAATACAAATCATCACTACTTCTACCTTTACTTTGAGCACACGTGTATTGAACTGTGTATCTGTATATGTCACACAACCAGCAGCATGAAACCAGAAACCGTAACCCGGTATCGATAAACAGCTTTTAATTGGGGGGATATAGATTCTCAATGAAATCAAACTATTCGAGCACTTTTGACCTTCCGGATTTACAATAAAACCATTCTTCTTGCGGGAGTTCTGCCAACGAAGTGAAAGAAACTGCTAAATGCGGGCGTCCCACCACGCAGAATTGTGATCATTACAATCCACAATAGCACCATTCTTCTTGCGGGCATCCCACCAACGCAGAGCAAGAATCTATTGAAAGCGGGCGTCCCACCACGTAGAGTTGTGATCATTCCATTTTTGCGGGCGTCCCACCAACGCAGAGGAAGAATCTATTGAATGCGGCGTCCCACCATGCAGAATTATTATCTTCATTTTGATCCACAATAACACCAATCTTCTTGCGGGCGTCCCAACGCAGAGGAAGAAACACTTAAATGCGAGCGTCTTTTCACGCAGAACTGTGATCCATCCACAGCTACACCAATCAAACTCTTTTTTGTTGAACTTTTACATCGCTTCCACCTATTTTTCTAATGATAGATCAAAAACATTCAAACAGAACTCCGTTTTTTTCGAGTCTTGACAATATTAGCCATCAACAATATTCACCTAATCTAAATATTGCCTATCAACTACAATCAACTTAAAAGCTATTGTAACCAAGAAGAAAACTCTGAAACATTTTGAAGATGACAACACTGAAATTATAACATTTCTCCTATAATGTTGCATCGTACTGAATTCATCTCATCTTGGAACAATGAAATAAAGCACCAATTTCATCGGATCCTTTTGCTTTCGCCAGTGTGCACTGCTAAAAAAATCGACAAAATAATAATAAACCAACTAAATTTATTTTTATTTCTATATTTTTTCGATAAATTTCCTAGACCGGGCCAGAAGTTGAACCCAGCCTCTTTCAGCATAGTCTTGCTTGGCAGCCACGCATCTTCCCGCACGGCTAAGGAAGGCCTCCCAGAATATTTAGAAGTAGTTTTCAAAATTTCAATTACCTCTTATACCGCGCAGATACATCCATTTAAAGAAGACGTTACCCCTCCTTTCGCTATATACCGGGAAGACGCGTTCATTTAAAGAAGGCATTGTCAACTCCTTTCGCCTTATACCGGGAAGATGCATCCATTTAAAGAAGGCATTACCCCTCCCTTCGCCTTATACCGGACAGACGCGTTCTCTTAGAGAAGACATTATTAACTCCTTTCGCCTTATACCGAGCAGATGCATCCATTTAAAGAAGGCGTTACCCCTCCTTTCGCCTTATACCAGGAAGACGCGTTCATTTAAAGAAGGCATTATCAACTCCTTTCGCCTTATACCGGGCAGATGCATCTATTTAAAGAAGGCGTTACCCCTCCCTTCGCATTATACCGGGCAGACGCGTTCTTTTAGAGCAGGCATTATTAACTCCTTTCGCCCTATACCGAGCAGATGCATCCATTTAAAGAAGGCGTTACCCATGCCTTCGCCTTGTGCCGGGCAGACGCGTTCTATTAGAGAAGGCATTGTTAACTCCTTTCACCTTATACCGAGCAGATGCATCCATTTAAAGAAGGCGTTACCCCTCCCTTCGCCTAATACCGGACAGACGCGTTCTTTTAAAGAAGGTATTATCAACTCCTTTCGCCTTATACCAGGCAGATGCATCCATTTAAAGAAGGCGTTACCCCCCCTTCGCCTTATACCGGACAGATGCGTTCTTTTAGTGAAGGCATTGTTAACTCCTTTCGCCTTATACCAAGCAGATGCAGCAGATCCATTTAAAAACGGCGTTACCCCTCATTTCGCCTTATACCGGGAGGACGTGTTCTTTGAAAGAAAACATTAGCAACTCCTTTCACCTTATACCGGGTATAGATATGGTGGGGTTCCAGGTTTTGAAACCCACAACCCGAATCGAACAATCTCGGGTTCGAATCGGGTACGGGTTTGTGCGATAAAAAAAGTCGGGTCCAGGGTCCGGGTACGTGTTTAAGATATAAAATACTGAAAATTATTTTATTCAGTTTTGTTTATTGTGAGACTAGTTCCTTGTTTGGGCTTACATTTTTTTCAATTTAAAGAGAACCAGAAAATATCTATAGCTTAAATTTTTCGGGGAAAACTTTTGTGCGGGCTTTAATAATTAAATTATGGTTCGGGTCGAGTAAAATTCTCGGGTACGGGTTTCATGTAATTAAGCAGAAATCGGTAAATATTTGAATCATAATTATTCGAACTGAATTCCGCCAAATGGCTTTCCGCGGAATGATTTTCGGTGAAAAGGTACCTTTCCGTGAAATGTCTTTCGGAAAAAAAGCTGCATTCCGCGAAATGTGTTTTGGAGAGTCGATACATTCCGCGGAATGTCGTACCGCGAAAAAAAATCCGCGAAATGTTTTTCGGCGAAATAGTATACAATCATCTATACCGTCATCGGGGGTGACAATGGGTCTGAGGGGTGAGAATGGGTCATCGCTTTCACCGGCAGTCAGGAGGTCGTAGAGCAAAATCGTTCAAAAAGATCTCTTATATTTTAGTCTTCTTGCCTTCAGATACATTCAATCTATTCTACAAGCATTCTAAGTAGCTGAAACACTGACGCATTCTCACCCCCTTTTGACCCATTGTCACCCCCGACGACGGTACTTAAAGGGCCGATGTCCACGTAGCGGTTTTTCAAGCTGCGTTGACGCAGCGTTACTCGGCGTTGAATCAGGCTATGAATGCACACGACAAGCGGTAATTTGCCGCAAAACTTCTAACGTCAAGCCAATCTGTCACGCCAAATGTCATCCGCCTGCCAGCTGTTCTCAGTTTGTCATTTTCCATTCTGTTGCAATATGAATCGAGTTATTGATTCACATAAAGACATCAAACGTGAAATATTTAAAGAATTACAAATATAACAGTTTGCTTTTGATTTGTATAAAGCTCATTGCCCCCGAACAAGAATCAATGGGTAATGCTATTAAAAACATGTCATTAGCTTTTACATACCTATATGATGGAAGACTAGAGCAAGTAACTCAGTATTATCCCAAAATAAAAAGTTCCAGAATTTTGCTTCAATTCACCGAAATCTCAACAGCAGAATGGTTTGGTAATTATTTCACAAAATTTTCGGCGATTTTTCATTTCTCGCGTGATTTTTGAAAACGTCGTAAGTCCAAATGAGAAACTCTCTTCCATTACACTCTCTTTTGCTAATATCTAGGCTAGTTTAAAATTTGTTGCAATATTTTCACCTCAGCATACTAGACAAAGCTAATTTCTTCAGATCGGTGCAGGAAAATCCAATGTAAATGTTAGTTTGGTTTTGTAATAATCGAAAGAGAAAGTAAACAAAGAGATCCTCTCTTTTGGGTCTCACGACGTTTTCAAAAATCACGCGAGATTTGTTCAACTGTCAAAACAACCGAAAATTTGTTCTGCTGTTGAGATTTCGGTGAATTCGGCGATTTATTTTAAGTGTGTATCGTCACCAGGTAGAAGAATTCCAATTTTTTTCCTTGACTTATAGGGCGGCGTGGGATCATAGATGGATTTACGCCGGGATTTTTAGGAATGTCATAAGAAACATCGTGCCGTTTATTGAAAAAAGTAAACTATTTTTGCCGAATCTCCGGAGGACCAACATAAGATTTATTTGACTCAAAAAAAATTTCAATGAGAGTCTCTATTCCCTTTATTATTTTCCCGAAAAAATCACGCTGATATTACTTAAATTGGTTTCAAATTTTCAAACTTTCAATTTAGCGCATTTTCGGACAACATGCGAGTTCTTGTGTTATGAAAGTTGAGGCGAGTCGCGAAAGGGTCTCAAACTAAAACTAACAGTTTGGGAATTCGCTCAAAACAATTCGTATCTCTGATGTCGTATTTCAGTTTAATCTTCTATAAATGATTGTTTGAGAGCAACGTTTGATAAAATTGAAACCCAACAACTTGCCCTAGATATTTCTAAACACTATGAAAAAAGGTAAAATTTACCATCGTTTCGTTTAGAAAGATCACGTCCTACACTTCCACGGTTATGAGAATTACAACAATCGGATAGCTTCAGCGAAGGCTGATGTTGATTTTCCGTCTCGATGGAGACGCTGGATTATTCAGTGGGGACCAAGGCGTTAAATCAATAAATGCCTCCGAAATGTTTGAGCATTCCATTGTGTACGCTTGGACGCGTTCTCAGTCGGGCACCGTGCCTCCAGATCTAGGCTGCATGTGGATGTTGACTTGTTCGTTCTTTCGTTAGTTTTAGGTAGCGCTCCTAAATTTGAGGCATTTCATTCCAAAGAGAGTTATCGGAAACAATAATAAGTTTTAGCAAGTTTTCATCTAATGCCCATCCTCAGGGGAGACCAAATTCTTCTTCTCTATCGTCGTCTGTATTTGTCTCCATTTTATAAGAGAAAGTTACAATCCCTTTACAACGAATTCAGCGCACGTTTTGCGACTTTGTCGATTTGGCTACGAGGGATTTCAGCAATTTCCAGTCAACCAGTGCAGCAACGGTAGACTTGTTTGCAGACGAAACTGAACCCTTTCCCTGTAGTCGACAGTAGGTACTATCGAGAGGATGCGATTTGCGCTTGTTATCTAATGCAGATAGCTGGCTCAGCTCACTGTTTCACATTTATCATCAAGCTCGCTCAGGTCGGGTCCCCACTGGCACTGTCCCCCATACTACCGCTGCTGTTGGGACACTTGGGTTGCTGTTGCCGATTTCCATCCCATCAGTCACAGACAGGGGGAAACAAATTTTCAGCGAACTAAAGTAAATTTCCATGTACTCGAAAGTGTGTTAGCGGTGCCCCCCTCTGTCCCTCCAATAAGTCTACGCTTACTGGCAAGGGCCAGATGAAAAACAGTTTACCCTCCGGGGCCAATGATGCAGCTTCCTTCCCAGTAGTCACAGTCGGCAAGCTTAAACCTAGCATCCAGACTTTGGCGTTGTTGATGCAGTCGATGAGCGTGCAGAACTTCGGAATGGTGCTTCGCACAGTGGTTCCCCATGGCTCCATCATATCTATTTCCCGATTATGGCTTTTATTAGACCATATGAATTACATTTTTTCACGAGAATGATCTAAAATTATCTCTTGGCCTAATCATATCAATAAACCCCTTTTGTCCGGAATAGAACCACTGTGAAGCTAGTTGACGATGGAGTCGATGACGACAGTTAGCCCCTGGATCGACCACACACACCGGCGCACATGATTTGCCCCGCGGTCGATCGCTGCACAAGGAAGCGCACTATTCTCGAACAACGAGCGTGTGCTGCCTTCCAGCAGGGGAAAAATGCATCGAGACGTTCACTGGGGTGGTACTTGGTTAACTGGTAATGGATTGGTTTATAGAGCTGTTAAATTTTATGATCTGGGAAGTGATGCTGAAGTGGCAAGTTTACTCGAACGATGCGAAGAAAAATGTGCAACTTAATTGCGGTTTGATTTGTCCTTATTAGAATATTGCTGCTGTTTTGCGATCTGTTCTCATTGCTAGAGACAGTAATGGTTTTCAATGTGAAGAATGGGAACATATTTCAAATAATTTTGTTCTGTTGCGTTTACAGAAAATACCCGGTAGTGTTTTATCGTTCGACATTGTCCCATTTTGTTATCGTCAATTCCATGTGTTATTCGTCGTTTATTATTGTTGGTAAATCGAACTTTTGTGTAACTTTTCAAATATATATATTTTGAGGTAACAGTAGGAGTACAATAAATCTATTGTATTTGTCGAGTCGAGTCGTTTTTGAGATCAAAATATCAAGTAGTGAAATCAAATAAAACAGTTCTAATTCGTCTTATTAAATATGAAGAGGTGAAAGGTGAGAAGTAAGCTTAGAAAATCATTTTCCATGGAGTAATCTACAAAATTAAATAATGTAATCAATGAATAATGAATAAATAATTCTGTTATTAAAAAGTCCAGAAGCCACTGATTGAGCCAATTGACAGTTGAATGGAACGGGCCCTGTACTAATAAGAGACGAATAAACTGCTTCATGGTGTCTTTGCAAAAAGAAGCTTGTTTAAAAAAAAAAACTGTCTCTAAAAGACCCACCACCAGAAACCATTAGGTTTTACTATTTGTCAAATATTTATTTAATATTCCATTAGGGCAGAATTCAACGAGAGATGTCACGTGATTTTTACATATCTACTCCACTTATTCTATATAGAAATCCGTAGAATGAGAGACATTAAACAAAAATCTTGAACAATTTTCATTTCATGACAAGTCATGAAAGTATGCAATTTGAAATGTATAAAATTTTGAACTTCATTGGCCACCATTCTGAATTTCACCTTTAAAACAAAATTGAGATTACATCCAGTTTTTTGACGCGGTTGGAATTAATTAATTTCTCAGTTTAAAAAAATCAGTTCTCCAACTCTTGCCGGTTCTGTAAAAGAATCCAACATTTGTTCTTTGCAATTATCCATTTTAATAATTTAGAAATCTTATTTTCAAATCCTTTCATGAGTACTTTTCATGCAAATAAGATCAAACAGCCAACGGTGTTTTCATTGGGTTGCCTGCGATAGAAAAAGGCGCTTCGCTTGCATTCTCACGACGATATTGATAGAGGGTATTTTTTACATACAAATGAAAGTTTGCACTAAAAGTATCGAACAAAATGCACTAAATATATCGACAAAAATAAAAAAAATAAAAATAGTTCTAGTTTCCCCGACAGAACATTTATGTTCCGCTAGTCACCGTCAAACTGGTCGTTTGTCAGAAAGGGCCTGTTCGCGCGACACATATGTTATTACATATTTTTCACACTTCAGAATATACAATAGTTTCACACACGACGGACTTGGATACGATAACTTCATTTAATGCGCGATCAGAGAAACGAACAACTTTGATTAATAAAAAACTATTTTTTGTGTAGCCGCGACGGAGGTTTATTACGTACTAAACGTTTCGTACGAACAATACAAACAATAACACACCAGTGACTAACTTTATCTACAAAAAACGAACCGGCTAGGATTAGTGCAGTGAGGAATTAGTATCACGACTGTGTGGAATACGTTTTGGTTGCTCAGTTTGATGTCTACTGCCGATAGGCTAAACTTTAACTTGCCGCATTGAAATCCCTACAATTTCAAAACCTACTTCTCTGACCAGTGTACCTTTTAGAAATTAACAGAAGAGTAAAAGACCCAATAGTGGAGGAACTAAGTAAGTTCAACCACTATGTGGTCACTCATACCAAGTCTGTACTTCATTTCGCTTACCTCAAGTATGCATCCAAATTCCAAAGGATCATCAATAATATTTCAAACTCAAAGTGATTCTATCGCAGCAGAATCTGTGATTGTAACGTAAAATGATACTTCCAATTATTGGCGCAGTGTCCAATAGTAACAGTATTTTTTAATTCGTGTTCCTATTGTTGCAAATCCTATAGGAACACTACCGCAACTATTGGTGCGAAGCAGAGACAAATATAAGGTATTTTAGTCATTGGCGTAACTAACGAAAAATTCTAGGTGGGGCTAATTTTTGAGGGAGGTTAGTTGTGCATATTGAAATTCGAGACCTTCACGGAAAGTACCGATTTTCGAGATTTTGGTATCAATCGATCGACAAACTCTTTAAGATTTTCCCCAACTATTAAAAACAATGGATTAGAATGCGCAGGCCGTCGCCTAAAGTAGCAGTACTCAAGAGAAATATCCACGCAATGTTCAGACTATCATTTCGCTTCCATCAGTGATTAGAAAAGCCAAAATTATTCGCTGACGACACAGCGCTTTTCTACCCAGATGTTGATCCTTCGTCCATCATACAACATATAACAAGTGATATGAATTTGCTTATGAAATATTTTGATACCAATTTGCTTTCCTTGAATTTGTCGAAAACAAAATATATGTTATTTCATTCCCCGAGGAAGAAAATTATTCAACACATTGACCCATGCATAGAGACTGTGGTGATCGAGAAGGTTTCAAAATTCAAATATCTTGGTCTGATATTGGATCCTATACTTTCTTGGAACAGCCATATCGAGCAAATTAGAAGGAGAATATCAGCTTTGTGTGGCCTCATGTATCGCGTTAGAAAATTTGTGCCACGACGTGCACTCTTAAATTATTATTATGGCTGTATTCATTCTCTTTTACAATATCTTATAATCGCATGGGGTCATGCTAGCAAGTCCAATGTAAGAAAACTACAAGTCCTGCAGAATAGATGCCTAAAAATTATATTTCAACTGCCGCATTTATTTATTTATTTATCATCAGACTAAGGCCGGAGTGGCCTGTGCTGCACATAAAAGACTTCTCCATTCAGCTCGGTTCATGGCTGCACTTCGCCAACCACGCAGTCTGCGGAGGGTCCGCAAGTCGTCCTCCACCTGATCGATCCACCTTGCCCGCTGTGCACCTCGCCTTCTTGTTCCCGTCGGATCGTTGTCGAGAACCATTTTCACCGGATTACTGTCCGACATTCTGGCTACGTGCCCGGCCCACCGCAGTCTTCCGATTTTCGCGGTGTGAACGATGGATGGTTCTCCCAACAGCTGATGCAACTCGTGGTTCATTCGCCTCCTCCACGTACCGTCCGCCATCTGCAACCCACCATAGATGGTACGCAACACTTTCCTTTCGAAAACTCCCAGTGCGCGTTGGTCCTCCACGAGCATCGTCCAGGTCTCGTGTCCGTAGAGAACTACCGGTCTAATAAGCGTTTTGTAGATAGTCAGTTTGGTACGGCGGCGAACTCTATTCGATCGAAGCGTCTTGCGGAGTCCAAAGTACGTACGATTTCCAGCCACTATGCGTCTCCGAATTTCTCTGCTGGTATCGTTATCGGCGGTCACCAGTGAGCCCAAGTACACGAATTCTTCAACCACCTCGATTTCGTCACCACCGATAGAAACTCGTGGTGGGTGGCTCACATTGACCTCTCTTGAGCCTCTTCCTATCATGTACTTCGTCTTCGACGTGTTGATGACTAGTCCAATCCGTTTAGCTTCGCTTTTCAGTCTGATGTAGGCTTCCTCCATCCTCTCAAAGTTACGTGCCATGATATCAATGTCGTCGGCGAAACCAAATAACTGGACGGACTTCGTGAAAATCGTACCACTCGTGTTAATCCCTGCCCTTCGTATTACTCCCTCCAAAGCGATGTTGAATAGCAGACACGAAAGACCATCACCTTGCCGTAACCCTCTACGGGTTTCAAAGGGACTCGAGAATGCCCCTGAAACTCGAACTACGCACATCACCCGATCCATCGTCGCCTTGATCAACCGTATCAGTTTATCCGGAAATCCGTTTTCGTGCATTAGCTGCCATAGCTGGTCCCGATCGATTGTATCATATGCGGCTTTGAAGTCGATGAAAAGATGATGTGTGGGCACGTTGTATTCGCGGCATTTCTGCAATACCTGACGTATGGCGAACACCTGGTCTGTGGTAGAGCGTTCACCCATAAATCCCGCCTGGTACTGCCCCACGAACTCCCTTGCAATTGGTGTTAGTCGGCGGCATAAAATTTGGGAGAGTACCTTGTAGGCGGCGTTCAGCAATGTGATTGCGCGGTAGTTGCTACAATCCAGCTTATCGCCCTTTTTGTAGATGGGACACACGACACCTTCCATCCACTCCTGCGGCAGAGCCTCATCCTCCCAAACCTTGGTAATCACCCAATGCAGCGCTCTAGCCAGTGCTTCACCACCGTGTTTAAACAGCTCTCCTGGTAGATGGTCAACTCCAGGGGCTTTGTTGTTTTTCAGCCGGCCGATCTCCTCCTGGATTTCCTGGAGATTCGGAGCCGGAAGTCGCATGTCCTGCGCGCGTGCTCCTAGGTTCATTACCATACCGCCACCGTTGTCTGCCATATCGCCATTCAGGTGCTCTTCGTAGTGCTGCCGCCACCTTTGGATCACCTCACGCTCGTTCGTAAGAAGGTTCCTGTTTATGTCCTTACACATATCGGGCTGTGGCACGTGGCCCTTACGTGAACGGTTCAACTTCTCATAGAACTTTCGTGCGTTATTAGCGCGGTACAGTTCCTCCGTCTCTTCACGGTCTCGATCTTCCTGCTGGCGCTTTTTCCTCCGGAAAATCGAGTTTTGTCTGTTCCGCGCCCGTTTGTATCGTGCCTCGTTCGCCCTCGTGCGGTGTTGCAGCAATCTCGCCCATGCTGCATTCTTCTCCTCAACTAACTGCTCACATTCGCCGTCATACCAGTCGCAATACCAGTCATACTAGTCTATCGTCTTGTAGCCGTCCAATGTTAAGCCGCGGCGGACGACTCCGACGCGTGTTGATCACCGTCGAGAGTTTTGAGCGCAGACATACTGCGACGAGGTAGTGGTCGGATTCAATATTCGCACTGCGGTAAGTGCGTACGTTCGTGATGTCGGAGAAGAATTTACCGTCGATTAGAACGTGGTCGATTTGGTTTTCCGTTACTTGATTAGGTGATTTCCATGTGGCCTTGTGGATATTCTTACGGGGGAAGAAAGTGCTTCGGACTACCATTCCGCGGGAAGCTGCAAAGTTTATGCATCGTTGGCCGTTGTCGTTCGATACGGTATGCAGACTATCCGGTCCGATGACCGGTCTATACATTTCCTCCCTTCCTACCTGAGCGTTCATGTCACCGATGACGATTTTGACGTCCCGCAGTGGGCATCCATCGTATGTCTGCTCCAGCTGCGCATAGAACGCTTCTTTCTCGTCGTCGGATCTCCCTTCGTGTGGGCAGTGCACGTTGATGATGCTATAGTTGAAGAAACGGCCTTTTATCCTCAGCTTGCACATCCTTGCGTTGATTGGCTGCCACCCAATCACGCGTTGGCGCATCTTTCCCAGCACTATGAAGCCGGTTCCCAGCTCGTTGGTGGTGCCACAGCTTTGGTAGAAGGTAGCCGCTCGATGCCCGCTTTTCCACACTTTCTGTCCTGTCCAGCAGATTTCCTGCAGCGCTACGACATCGAAGTTGCGGGGATGTAATTCATCGTAGATTATCCTGTCGCAACCTGCGAAGCCTAGCGACTTGCAGTTCCATGTTCCAAGCTTCCAATCGTGATCCTTTATTCGTCGCCTAGGTCGTTGCCGATTGTATCGAGTCGTATTATCTTCTATGTTGTTCGTAATAGTTGTTTTTAAAGGCGGCTTATTGGGCCTGCGCAAACCTCCTGTCTCGTCGAAGGGCCGTCGTGTCAGGGCTGTTTAGCGTCCCACCTAACACCAGGACTTGGGCTTGTGCGCTTTGAGCGGCACACGGTCGCTTTGGCGGAGCCTACTTGCGGATACATGCAGCTTTTTATAGAGGTTTAACAGGGCCCATTGTCAAACCCCACCACATCCTAGGCAGGCGCCACAACTCGCAGATGGCCTGGGGAGGGATCGTCAAGCCCTTGGACATAGTCCCTGCTGCCCCCCAACTGCCGCATTTATATCCTACCAATCAGCTTTATACAAACGGTTATCACAGTATCCTTCCACTTCGCGGACTATGCAAGCTACATACTTGTTTATTCGTGTATGATATGCTAAAACATCCAAATTTGCATCATAATCTCACTCTTACTACTATGAGTCACGGGCATAATACTCGTTCCGCTAGTAATTTATTACGTACGAGAGCAACTACTTGTCTAGGTCAAATGCGTATTTCTTTCCACGGTTCATCATCATATAATTCTCTTCCAGAATATTTAAAAAACATAAATAGTCGTCTCTCATTCAAAACCAAATTAAAACAATATTTCAAATAAAAAATAAATGATTTTTTGTTATAAACTGCCAGCCATAAATATGAAAATACACTCTTTTATATAAATGTAACTATACTATATCGACTTTTTTTTTAGCTATTCTTGTAGGGATCCCTTAAAAGGAACTTGATTTCCACTGGGTACACCCTGTTAAACTAATTGTTGTAATTGTTCATCACACACACCTTAGCATTTTAATTAATTTGTATTTCTTTGTTAGTCTTCTTTGTTTGTTTAATATTAGATGCGTCCATTACCAGGAAGCTCTCTGTGCGAGTTTTTTGGTGTGGGGGAAGTGGTGGGCCATTAAAAAAAAAAAAAAAGCGCTTTGTGGAAAGAAAATGTTTTCTTCTTGGGCGTCGATTGCGGTCTCGGGATATCAGTGGCGGTGCTGAACTTTTATTCTTAGCGTCTTAGCGGAAAATCATCGAACGGCCGTCGGACAGCAGCAACAGTGAATTTTTAACGCAAGGTTCGGATTAACGTAATAAATAATAAGTTAGGCCTTTAACGGAGCCTGTGGGGTACCTGGGCACCCTCCACAGTAATTGTCCCTTACCACGTCATGCTGGGCTCTGGCGTGGTGTACCTCTTTTCCCGAGCAACTCGTGGGACCAAAATGGAAAACCAAGTCAATTCTTCAATTAGTGGTAGTAGTGTAGGCGACAACCCCTTCGCAAGAGGTGGGTTGTTCAGGTCTTCGCCTAGGAGGCCAGAGGCAATAGTCGGCAGCTCAGTGCGCAGTGCCAGCGTGGGTCGCTTAACCTTCATCTCGGCTAAAAAAACGCCGGTAGGGGTTATTGACGGCCCATGGCTTGTGGTGGCGATGAACCGCAAACGCGATGGGCTCTCGGCCTTCGAGGTGGCGACGGAACAGCTGGACGCCATCATCGACTTTGCGTCATCGAAGCATAATATCAGTAAGGACCTCAAGAGGAGCTTGCAGAAACTTCGAAAGTCGATGTTGGACGCCAAGCTGGAAACGGCGGTCGGGACGGCCAAGTTCGAACCCGTGAAATCCATGGAGTCGAGGTCTACCCAGACTGAGGCCCAAGAATTCGCGGATTTGGGCAAGGTCGAATCGACCGAGGGCGTGCCAGCGAAGACGGTGGTGCCAAAGTCTACCCAGACTGAGGCTCAAGTATTCGCAGGCACGTCGGGGGTGGCTGCTCCAAAGGAGCAGACACAAAAACGGGGGAGACAGTCTCCAGGGGATGAGCTCCCTGGGGGCCGCCCCAAAACGCGGAGGGTTACTACCCCGAACAAGAGTAGTGGGGCTGGGAAGCTGAACCCCGGCCAGGTACCTCCAAAACCGGGGGAGGAAGGACCTGGAAAGGTCCGTCCACCTAGGAAAGACGGTGGTAAGGGGTTACGGCAGGCTGAGAGCTCTCAGCCGCCCCAGACCAGGGAAATAGAGGGGGATGACGCCTCCTGGACCCTGGTCAAGAACAAGAGGAAACCGAAGACGTCAAGGGCCGAAAAGAAGGCCCAGGCGAATGAGGGTAGCAAGAAGTCTAGGGTAGGCGCCAATCGCTCCAGGGGCGATGCCCTAGTCATCAAAACGGACGAGGCTAAGTACTCGGACGTCTTGAAGGCGATGAGGAGTGACATCAAGCTCGGTGAACTCGGCGCCGACGTACGTCGAATAAGACGTACTCGGATGGGCGAGATGATCTTCGAGCTAAAGCGGGGCGTCTCGCAAAAGGGCGCCGCCTACAAGAAGTTGGCGGAGGAAGTCCTAGGCGAGACGGTCAAGGTGAGGGCACTCACGACGGAGGTGAATCTAAGGGTTAAAGACCTGGACGAGATCACCGAAGTCGAAGAGCTCGTCACGGCACTGCGGCGACAGTGCGAAGTGGAGGCGTCCACCGCAACCGTTCGGCTACGAAAAGGTCCGGCAGGGACACAGGTAGCATTGGTTCGGCTACCTGCAGCGGACGCCTCCAAGGTAGTCAAGGTAGGGAGCGTCAAGGTGGGGTGGTCGGTATGCCCTGTGGGCATATATGAGCAACCAGAAGTTTGCTTCAAGTGCCTGGAACCGGGGCACAAGCAATGGGACTGCAAAGGCCCTGACAGAAGCAAGCTCTGTCGACGCTGCGGATTGAAGGGACATAAGGCACAATGCTGCACGAACCCTCCCAACTGTTTGATCTGTTCCAGCAAAGCTGCGAACAGCAAGCACCCCTGGGGGTTCGAAGTGCCTGGCGTTTAAGCGTGCTGCAAAATCACAGTGCAGGTAACGCAGCTAAACCTGAACCATCTGTGATGCAGCCCAGCAACTGCTGTGTCAGACAGTTGCTGAATGGGGACGGATATCGCCATCATAGCAGATCCTTACCGGGTACCCGCCAGGAACGGTAATTGGGTCACCGATGGGTCTAAAATGGCGGCGATATGGACAACGGGAAATACCCAGTCCAAGAATTGGTGTCTTCGACACACGAGGGCTTCGTCATTGCCAAAATCAACAGGGTCTTCTTCTGCAGCTGCTATGCGCCTCCTCGATGGTCGATCGATCGAGCAGTTCGGTCGAATGCTAGATTGTTTGAAGGCTAATTTGATGGGGCGTAGGCCGGTGGTGATAGCGTGGGACTTCAACGCTTGGGCCGTGGAATGGAGAAGCCGATCCACGAATCAACTGGCCATGTTGGATGTGGACTTGGCTAATGTCAGTACCAAAAGTACCTACAGCTGGAACGGTGCCCAGTCGATTATCGACGTTACGTTCTGGAGCCCTGGCCAAACGAGTAGTTCGAACTGGAGGGTAGATGATGGCTACACTCACAGCGACCACCTGGCGGTTCGCTACAGTATCGACTATACGACCAGCATTCAGCGGACGGAAGAAGGGGCGAGGCCTAGTCCTCGTATGTGGAAGACATCATACTTCGACGACGAGGTGTTTAAGGAAGCGCTCCGCCGCGAGCACAATACTCTCGGTCTGAGCGGCGAGCAGCTGGTAACAGTACTCTCGCGTGCGTGCGATGCCACCATGCCTAGGAATGGGAGACCACCGGCTTACTGGTGGACTCAAGCAATTGCGAACCTGCGCCGCGCCTGCCTACGGGCAAGGAGGCGGATGCAGCGAGCACGCACAGAAGAGGAGCGTGTTGAACGACGGGTGGCGTTCGTGGCTGCTAGAGCCGCTCTGAAGACTGAGATTTGATCAAGCAAAAAAGCCTGCTTCGAGGGCCTGTGTCAAAGTGCCAACGCGAATCCATGGGGTGACGCCTATAGGGTCGTAATGGCCAAGACACGTGGGGCGATGGCCCCTACAGAGCGGTCTCCAGAGATGCTGGAGAGGATCATTGCGGGGCTCTTCCCACGTCACGACCCAAGTCCCTGGCCTCCCTTTGTGGAGCTGCCACGGGCCAGGGTGGCCGACGAGGGAAGAGTAACGGTGGCGGAACTTGCGGGGATTGCACAGTCCCTTAGTGTAGGTAGCGCCAGGACCGGATGGTATTCCGAACCTGGCCATCAAAGCGGCCATTGCCGAGGCTCCCGAGATGTTCAGATCTGTTATGCAGAGATGCCTGGACGAGGGAGTCTTCCCTGAACCATGGAAAAGGCAGAGCTTGGTCCTATTGCCAAAAGCGGGAAAACCACCGGGGGATCCGTCGGCATATAGACCAATATGCCTGCTTGACACGGCGGGGAAGGTGCTCGAGAAGATCATCCTCAATAGGTTGTTGATACGCACGGAGGGTGCGGATGGTCTATCGAGTAACCAGTTTGGCTTCCGAAAGGGTAAGTCGACCGTAGACGCTATCTTGTCGGTTACCAAATCCGCGGAGATAGCTATCCAGCGTAAGAGGAGGGAAGTTCGCTGTTGTGCAGAAGTGTCTCGCGACGGGAGGAATGCTTTCAATAGTGCCAGTTGGGCAGCTATTGCAGATGCGCTCCTGCGTCTTGGAATTCCTGAGTACCTGTACAAGATTCTCGGAAGCTACTTCCAGAATCGAGTACTGGTATACGACACGGAGGCGGGTCGGAAGTGCGTTGACATAACCTCAGGGGTTCCGCAAGGTTCCATACTGGGTCCGGTGTTATGGAACGTCATGTACGACGGTGTCTTGAGGTTGAAGTTCCCGGTGGGCGTGGCAATCGTCGGCTTTGCTGACGATATTACGCTGGAGGTCTACGGCGAATCGATCGAAGAGGTGGAATTGACTGCAGCCCACTCGATCGCAATTGTGGAGCAGTGGATGAGTTCCAGGAAGTTAGAACTGGCTCACCACAAGACTGAGGTGGTTGTTGTTAACAACCGAAAGTCGGAGCAACAAGCGGTGATAAGGGCAGGCAACTGCACGGTCACCTCTGAACGCTCCATCAAACTCTTGGGGGTAATGATCGACGATAAGCTCACCTTTGGTAGCCACGTCAATTACGCCTGCAAGCGTGCCTCCACAGCTATAGCGGCATTGTCCCGGATGATGTCCAATAGCTCTGCGGTTTATGCCAGCAAGCGCAAGCTTCTGGCTAGCGTTGCTCTGTCCATACTGAGGTATGGGGGCCAGCTTGGGGCACGGCCCTGCGTATTAACTGCTACAGAACGAAGTTAGAAAGTACGTATAGGCTCATGTGCCTAAGAGTTGCGAGCGCGTACCGTACCGTGTCGCACGATGCACTTTGCGTCATCACCGGTATGATGCCTATCGACATAGTTATCGGTGAAGACATAGAGTGCTTCGAAATGCGCGGCACGAGAGGCATCCGTAGGACTGTCAGGTTGGCCTCAATGGTCAAATGGCAGCGTGCGTGGGACAGTTCCACTAAGGGTAGATGGACACATAGGTTGATACCGGAGATAGGTACGTGGGTCAAGAGGCGCCATGGGGAAATCACTTTCCACCTGACCCAGGTCCTTACAGGCCATGGTTGCTTCAGACAGTACCTACACCGGTTCGGACACTCGGCCTCGCCCGAGTGTCCGGTGTGCGTAGGTTTAGAGGAAACGGCGGAACACGTATTGTTCGTGTGCCCGCGTTTTCGCACAATGCGTGACCACATGCTTGCCACATGTGGTCTGGACACTACCCGGACAACCTAGTCCGGAGGATGTAAAGATGAAGTTGGCTGGAACGCCGTTTTATCGGCTATCGTCCAAATCGTCTCGGAGCTACACAGAAGGTGGCGCGTGGACTCGAGGAATGGCTAGTTCAGGCGCAAATAAGAGGTGGTCCAAGGGTTCGGAGTCGGCTTCATGGGTCATACCGGTGCCCTGTGGTCGAACTCGATTCTTCTATCGAACAAGTGGCCGCGTGAAGAACAACATGGTATCGTCGCTTTCGCGGCGTCGGTCAACCGGGCGGGTTCCGAGCCCGAGGACGGAAAGGGGTCCTCGTCAAGGCTGGGGCAGGCGTAGGCACCGCGTCGGCAAGTCCCTCTGTGTGCTGGCGAATAGGCCCTATCGCAGAAAGGTCAATTTGGGGTGCACGCGGCATCATCATTCTTGATACCAGTCGTGCAGAGGGAAGCAGGCGCGAAGTCGACCCTGCCCACCTTCCGAGGACATAGGGCGTGGTAAGGCCACCTGGAAAGCCGGCAATGCGCTGGCACGACACCATGGTGTTCTTCTAAAAAAGCGAGTCACGATGTTCGATGCTGCAAGGACACGCAGCTAACCTCGAGAGTGCGTTATGCACTGGCCCCCCTTTGAAGCATTACTTTCTGGTTGTACCGAAGGGACGATGGGCTTGGCGGCAATGTAAACGGTTTAGCTGGTCGGGGATGCAGTCCTGCCTCCCTCATTGGAGGTGGCCCCTAACCCAGCACTTCCTGGTCAACCCAGGATGTCTGTTGAGCAGATTCCCCCTCCATTGTTTAGGAAGAAAAAACACACACACACACACACACACACACACACACACACACACACACACACACACACACACATGCACACAGACATCACCTCAATTAATCGAGCTGAGTCGATCAGTATATAACACTATGGGTCTCCGGGCCTTCTATAAAAAGTTTGTTTTTGGAGCGATCATATAGCCTTTACCGCATACTTAGTATACGAGAAAGGCAAAAATGAGAAAGAATAAATAAAAGTATACTTGCATATAAGCCACATCGTGATCCCGCAAAGCACCTCGTTTGTCTGCGTCAACTCGTCTCTTCTTTTACATCGTTTTTCTCGATTGCGTCTTCTAATAAAAGCAACTAAATCCGCATTCAAGTAACAAAAACAAGTGACTTTAGGCATACGCTGACCTGCCGCGCATCTCTGCGCTGCGTTAAATTGTTGATGCCCTTTTTCAGACTTATGGAGCTGAAGATCCTAAACCCAAACCCACCCAAGTAACAGAAAGTTACTTGGGTTACCGTCTCTTCTACCTTCCAGTATTACTTCTGGAGAATAGGCAGTACTAAGCGTACTCCTTCCAAAACGACACGTCTGAGCCCTTTGACTCCCATTTGGCCATCTTTTCCTTGTACCATTCAGCACTGCTTCCTTTTTCTTTCTACCATTGAAAGCTGATAGAGTGCTAATTCAACCAAAAATAGTCTTATTCACCTAGGAAACAAGCCCAACTTGAACTGTTCGTTGGTGGGGCTTTCTGGGAGTAGAAAAACATGTGGTGAATTTGAAATTCACCTCCGAGTTAATTGTATAATCACCTTAATATCTCCTGGAATCTATTGATACTAACCACTTACCAAACATCCAGTGAAATAAGGACGTCATCCAAATCGTTGTCATATGGATGTAGTTGCGCAAACTATACACATTGCAGAGCGTTCCATTGACTATTAAATTCGGTTCAGTGTAATGGATTTTTTTCAAGTCACAGACCATTAATACACGGTCTATCATTTCTTTGGATTTTTTGCATTTCTTCTGCGATGAATAGGTAGTCCCTTCTGACCGACTTTAAGTTGTTGGTGTAGATAGAGGACGGGACAACATTGGGACAACATCAATATCATCGATACAATGGAGCGTTTTAATACTGGATGACACAAAATGGGCTTCCCGAATAATATTCGAATCGCAATGGTTTTGATTTTTTTTTCTCATCCTTACGTTTACCAGTTTGATCCACCTAAAAACAATAAATAAAATCGATACCTATGGTCCCTTTTCATTGCTGTTGGAATCAATTAACTTCCCACTGAACGGTGGTCCATACTTCGAGAAACGCTGTGCTCCGGAGCTTTGGCTGCGTGATCTCTCTAAACTAATGCAAATAAAAGTACAGAAAAAAATTAAACAAAAAAAAATAGATTTAAAAGCCACCATTAATGGAACGTACATCGGTCAACATGTCACCATCGCCACTAAAGTTATCACGTCAGTCGCTTACTCAGACCCACCCGAAACTCGAACCAAATGTGCTCGTACGTGGATAAGAGGCTGTATATGTGTAACTTTGTCGCCCCCGTTTGTCGTCATTGAGGTTTCCATTCCGCATTCCGCATCCCTCAAACAACGAACAATAGACAGCTCAGTGGGAGGAAGAGTTATGCGATGGAAAATGTTTTCCCCGTTGCTCCTTGCACACCTACGGATGCACGTCCACCCACACTGTGGACCACTTTGGCATGGTTGAACCGCTCTGAATAGAGGAGTGAGCAAAAAAGCTCATTCGATGGCATGGAAAATCCATACAAAACGACAACTATGAAAATGAAAGCTACCTATGCAAAGCGCATGCAGCAGCAAAAATACTCACCGTACCAGCAGAAAGTGGCAGTAAAGCCCTTTTGTGTATCGGGGGCGGTCGGGTTGGATCCAATGAAAAAGCCCCCCACATGAAAACGGTTTGCTTTCCCACCACCACACACCGCCACCACCACCATCATCATCAACAGTCAAGTGGTCTTTGGTGGCGGTTCAATACTCGTTATTGTGCACCTCCATCCATCCGGAGCGCTTCACATACACACGTACCGGCCAAGCCGGATGGGGCCAGTTGCCATCCAGAAGCATTTTTCACATCCAGTCGTTCAATTCTCGATGCCCGATGCTGGGCGGCTTTGGCAGATCTGGACCTTGATGGCCGGTTCGCACGAACCAGAGAGCAGTTACTCAGTGATGCTGACTGGTGGTGCAGCCGGTCCCGGATAGCCGTCCGGAGACATCGGAATGATTGTTAGTGCAAAACGTGATGCGAAAATTCGACTTCCCGGTCCGCAATCAAGAGCTGGTTGGGTTTTTTCTAACCAGCTGTTGTTGTCGTTGTACGTTTTGTGGGCAGTACAGGCAAAACTGGACGAGAATAATGCTAAGAAAACGGCAGGGTTATTCTACAAAAAAAGAACAACGATTCTCTTGGGCATTGATATTTCTATCAATGTTCTGAAATAAACTCAGGCACGACTAGACCAAACTAAGATCAAGGATAATACCAAGACAAGTTATTTATACCGTACGTAGCGGTGCAGAATTGAAACGTCGTGAAATGCGAATCCTTTTCACCGGCTTTTCTGGCGTAAAGGATGCGTAGTAGTGGCTGATCGTTCGAATGCACCGGAATCTTCCGAGACATCTTTTCCATGTCGGCAGACACAACAAAACGGTATATGCGGAAACATAAAACCAAATAAACGAGATCATCTTGTACAGTATTCAGGTCCAGCGATCAGTACGTCATTGAGCGAAAGTCTGGTTCATGACTGGCAGGAAGTATTGAATACCAGGTGCAGTTTCGTAGTCGTAGCACGACTAGAAGGTCATATCAAAATTATATCATAATATTATTAAATTATACCGTTCCAAGCATTCTGACCAATGATACCACATTGATTAAAATGCTCCGAACGGTGGGTGCAGTTGACCTCTACAAACGTCAATCAGAGACTAAAGAGACACACGCTCCGACGTGTTGTACAACTTTTACTCCGCCGCCATGATATTTGGATCGGTCGGAGTGAAGTCGGAGCGTCTGTGGGCAAGTTGTATTGTCCAACAGTCGTACAACCCACAGGTAAGCTGGCGGCCATTACCGATCGCTGAAAGCTGGATATGCGGAAACCTAGATCCAGCGATCAATCATTTAGCGAAAATCCAGTTCATAACCGGCAGGAAGCATCGAATACCACGCGCAGTTTCGTAGTCGTAGGTTTCATCACCGTGTGATGGTCGCATTGAAGTCTGACGTTTAATTTTCCGTCTGTGGCCGTTTGCACGTGACGAGCACTTGAAGTTTCTCTCGTTTTGCATCCGAGTTGCGTGGAGTGGTCTCGACAATGTGCTTTTCACAGAACCGCTTGGAAGGCGATTATTCTTCGGTGTCGTGTAGTTATTCCAGATACCGTCGTGCGGGGCTTCTTTTGACTCCGGGGGCTACTTTGGATTTTTGATTTTCTAAAAAACTATCGAAAAAAATACCAAATTTGAAACAGAAAGTTGCCATCCAACTTTCAACAAGATACCCGAATGGTGATAATGGCAATTTGATAGTAGTTTACGTTATAGTTCTTGTTTCAAAATGTCCAAAGTAGCCCCCGATTTTTCAAACGAGGCCCCGCACGACGGTACCAGAACCGATGTACTAGTTCCTCGAGCATAACTTCTTCTTCTTATTGGCATTACATCCCCACACTGGGACAGAGCCGCCTCGCAGCTTAGTGTTCATTAAGCACTTCCACAGTTATTAACTGCGAGGTTTCTAAGCCAGGTTACCATTTTTGCATTCGTATATCATGAGGCTAGCACGATGATACTTTCATGCCCAGGGAAGTCGAGACAATTTCCAATCCGAAAATTGCCTAGACCGGCACCGGGAATCGAACCCAGCCACCCTCAGCATGGTCTTGCTTTGTAGCCGCGCGTCTTACCGCACGGCTAAGGAGGGCCCTCGAGCATAAACTTAGTGCAAAAATGGTAGCTTTGTTTTCTGTGTTTAACTTAATCCTAGATTAAAAAAAAAACACATTAACAAAGTTTTAAAAAAAAAGTCGCTTTGTTGATCCTGATGTTGATAGTGTGTGCAACTTCCCGAAACTACCCAGGCAAATTCTGTCCGCTGCACCGTGGCAGCTTAGCACCAATCTTGATGCAACCGTAGCGTAGTAAACGGAAGAAGTGTGCACAATCAAGAATGACATTGATGTCGCTAGGAATCCCATACGTTGGATCTGTCAAATTCACATGATTACGACATACCAATTTTGAGAATCCATGGCGGTTATTATACGAGGATCGAGCTCCATTTTCTGCCGGCTCATCAAGAGACACAGAGAATTGTGGCTCGAACCGGTTGACCAAACCAAGCATCTCTTCAGCAGACTTCTTCTTCTTTTTCGACGGAACAGACTTCTTCATAGGTGGAGTAGACGTGCAGCTTTGCCCTAGCGGATCCATTCAGATAATTCAGTTTCTCGACTAAGCTAATGTCCGTACAGGACCAGATAGCTGAATCAAACGAATATCGAAAATCGACTAGCCTTAGGACTTCCCGGAGTACTTGGGATGATCCAGTTTCAGAAGCTCAACATAGATGACCACTGACATTTTGTTTAGTTATATAAAATGTACGGAGAAAAAAAAAAGATATTGTATTGAAATTTAATCGTCCAGATTTAAGACTAACCGGATCCTCCTAATTCTCGGTAAGCCCTTAGCTGCAGAACGATAAAACAATTCATTCAGTGGCTCCAGCTTTTCTGACCACGCTTGGACGTGACCTGATGGCGGCTTTTTCTTCTTGGTACCCTTCTTGTAGGACTGTAACAAAGCAGTGGACTTCATAATTCCACCCATTCTGTTCTTTAGCATTTCCTCCGACCTTTTTGCCACAACTTTTTGGCATATTTAACAATTTTCCCCGATTTCGCAAAGTTTTCGTCCAAACACAGTTTTGATCTACGCGAGTCCACTTTACTCAGTGTGTAGACACAAAAAGCAACGCTTCGTAAACTACGTTCCAATCGTTGCGTTCCACACTAACACTAACGTCGACAACAATCTCTTGCTTCGACCTTGTCGTGTTATACGCACTGAGTGGCTATTTTTTGTGACGGCGAAATTAAATCACTGCCAGGAAAATGGGTTCTTTGCTCTTCATTGGCCTCTTCAATGGATCTATCCACCATTTTGACGCTTTCCAGCACTTTCGACACTGCAGATCCGACTCGAAGGACCAAACATATGTACAGTGATTAGCGTAATTGCTTCGGATTTATGTAGAGTGTCATGGGCGTAGCCAGGATTTCGAGAAGGGAGGGGTCAACTTTTTTGGTCTTCAAAATCGTAGTTTTATAGTAGTTTTATAAAAACACATGAATATTAACACATGAAACCAAATCCAAACCAAATCGAAACAATTATGATTAAAACAATAATGAATTTAAAAATGCGTGATTTATTGCTCATCAGATATTTTTAAATAAAGTGAGAAAAATATTAACGAACTTAACGAACGAAAAGAATTAACGAACGAATATTAACGAATTCATAAAGAATATAAAATCGGCTATAACAATTATTATAAAAATCTTGCATTCTTCCATAAGTTTAAGAAAACTAGAACCATACATCTGAATTTTTAAACAAATCCTCTCTGAAATAATATTTATTATAAAATGGGCAGTAAAATCAAAATGCATGCTTTCTCCAGGAATTCCTTCGACAATTGCTCCTGGCATTCTATCCGAAATTCTATCAGGGATTCTTTAGGAATGCCTCCAGCAACTTCTTCGGCAGTGTCTTCAGGAATTCCACCATAAATTTTGCCGGGAATTGATCCGAAAATTCCACCATTATTTACTCCAAGAAAATCTTCACGAACTTCTTTATAAGTTCTGCAGAATTCCCTGCAATAACTCAAATAATTTCGTGCTGTTTCCCATAATTTTTAAGAATAAGAATATTCCGTGGAAATTCCGCAGAATTGCCAGTAAACATTCCTGAGAATGTCGCGAAAAATCTTCGAATTTCTTGTGTAAATTCTATAAAATTTTCTGTGAATTGTTTCGAATAATTTTTTGTGAAAATTTCAAAGAATTTCTCAAGGAATTCCACCGGAAATTTATACAGAAATTATACCGAAAATGAAATCAACAATGGAATTTTCGGAGGAATTCCTAGATTAATTCGCAATGAAATCCTGAAAGAATTCCGGTGGAAACTTCAAGATTTCCACTGGGAGATCCTCCCCGAGCAGGAGAAATTGGCTCAATAATACTTAATTCTGTTATTGATACCATACTCTGTTATGAACTAGCCCTGCATAAGAGGTAAAATACCATAGGAAAAATACCAAAAATTAATATGCACAATACTTAAGCCATAACAAACTCAGTTATTAAATTGAATTTCAATACCAAATGCATAACCAATTTTACTTTGTTTGGAATTGAAATACCTAAGCATGGTATGCCTCAAGTATTCTGCATATAAGTTTTTGGTATTATTTTTTGGTATTTTACCTCTTATGCAAGGCTAAATCATACCAATTTCTGTTATCGAGGTCGTCGCTCCTGCTCGGGTCCAGGAGTTTCTCCGAAAATTCCTCCTGGAATTCTTCCAGGAGTTCCACCGGCCTTTTCACCAAGAATTTCTATAGGATTTCCTTCGAGAACTATTCCGGTAGTTCTATCGGCAGTTCCTCTGAAAATTCTTCCGGGAATTTCGGCAGAATTGGAGTTTTTTTAGGCTTCTTCAGAAATTTATATAGATTTTCCACCAGAAGCTCCTCCGAGAATTTCTCTGCGAGCTCCTCAGGGAACTCTCCGGGAGGTCCTCTGATGATGATGATGGTCCTGCTACAAACCCTTACAAAGGTTTCAGCTAGACGAGATTTGTCTACAAGATGAATTCCCTTGTTTCCGAGAATTCCACCAGCAATTCATCAGGGAGTTTCTCCGGAAATTCTTCCGGGAGTTCCACCAGAAGCTATTCCAGGAAATCATTTAGGCTTTCTTCAGAAATTAAGCTGGAAATTCCTCCCGAAGTGCTTCCGATAGTTTCTCTGGGAGCTCATCCGGGAGGTCCTCTAGGAATTCTTCTTGGAGTTTCTCCTGAAATTCCTCCGGGAGTTCTTACGGGAGATCTTACGGGAGCTCCTCCTGCAGTTCCTTCGGGAATTCCTCCGGGAGATCCACCAGCAGTTTCTACGAGAATCCCTCCGGGAGTTTTACCGGCAGTTTCTCCGGTGTTTCTCTGAAAAGGAACTCCCGGAGGAACTCCCAGAGTAAATTCCTATAGGAATTTCCGGAAAAATCATCAAAGGAATTCTCGGAGGAACTGCCGGTGGAACTTCTGGAGGAATTTATTGAAGATCTACACGAAGAATTTTCGGAGGAAATTCTGGAGGAACTCTCGTAAGAATTCTATAATGAACTCCCAAAGGAACTTCCGTAAGAATTCCAGGAGGAACTCCTGGTAGAATTCTTAAAAGAACCTCCCGGAGGAATTCCCGTAAAAACTCCCAGAGAAATTCTCCGAGGAAATTCTGGAGGAATTTGTAGATAAATGCCTAAAGAAATACTAAATTAATTCCTGGAAGAAAGCCTGATTGAATTCCCGAAGGAACTACTGGTGGAACTTCAGAGGAACATCCGGTGGAATACCCTAGAGGAAGAGAAAAAATATTTCTGAAGGAACTTCCGAAATCCCATTACCCATAAATTTTCGTCCAGGAATTCCCTGTAAAGTTCCTGGAGGTATTACCGGAGAATTTCTTGGAAAAACTCCTGGAGGATCTCCCAGTGGAAATCTTGAAGTTTCCACCGGAATTCTTTCAGGATTTCATTGCAAATTAATTCCCACATGGAAGTCCTGAAATAATTCTTAGAGAAGTTCCTAAAGGAATTTCAGAAAAAATATCTGAAGGAATTCCCAGAAAAATACTAGGAGGAATTAATGCAGAAATTCCCAGATGAAATCCTGAAAGTATTCCCAGATGAATTGCTGAAGAAAATCCCTGCGGATTGTTCCGAAGAAATTTCTGGAAGAACTCTTGCCAGATATCTGAGTAAATTCCGAGTGAAGTCCGGAAGGAATTCTAGTACACTTTCGCGGAAAATCTCCCGGAGAAATTCCTGAAGGAATTCCTGGAGAAGTACCTGAAGAAACTCCCGAAAAAATACCTGTAAGAATTTCTGGGGAAATATTTGGACGAATTCCAGGAGAAATTCATGAAGATATTTCTAGAGGATTTCTTGAAGGATATTCTGAAGTAATTGCGAAAAAAAAATCCAGATTGGAATGCCAGGAAGAGTTCCGAGAGGAATGCCCGGAGAAGTTCCTAGAAGAATTTCCGAAGGAATTTCTTATAGATTTACAAGTGAAATTATGGAGCTAAATCGGAGGATTTCCGTCAAAAATTTTTGAAGAAACTTCTGGTAGAATTTTGGGAAGAAATTCCGTATGTATTCTTGATGGAACTCTCGAATGCATGCCTGAAGGAAATGCCGGATTCTTCCTGAAGAGTGAATAGCCGAAGAAATATCTAGAAGTAAATCTTGGAGAGAAGAAAAGAAATCTTCAAGGAATTTCCTCGTGAATTTCCTAAAAAAAATAGTGGGGGGTTTCTAGATAAGGAGGAATTACAATTACATGAGAAGGATTTTCGAACGATTTTCCGAGAAATTTGTGGATAGCTTTCCGGAGGAATTCAGAAGTTCCCAGGGGAGCTTCTAGAAGGATTTCAAGGAGAATTTTTGAGCCCGAAATGTTTGAGTTGTTTTGAACTTTCATATATTATGGATCCTGGATGCCCAAATAAGTTTTGGGAATCTTTTGAATTTCAACCACCAATTTCTGTATATGATTGGATCGTAAAGTGCACATGTTTGAGGGAATTCATTTCAGTACCCGTTCAATCTTTCCACAATTTAGGGGGGGCGACGGACCCCCCTGCCCCCCCTTGGCTACGCCCTTGTAGAGTGTCACCTCTCACCTCACTTTTATTTTGAATTCCCATTACGTATTCATCCCCCTTTGATGGAGGCGACATGATTTCTTCCACTGCAGAACAAACAAAAACAAACTATTCCGTGGGAAGGTAAATTGCTCGCAATAAGCAATAAGTTCAAATTTAAGAACTGTGTACGATTTTGGATTGGGATAAGATTCGAATTTAATTTGGATTAGATTTGGATTGCTTTCAGATGGGATTTGGTATGGATTCGATTTGGATTTCGATTGAATTGGGATAAGATTGGGATCGGATTCTAATTGAATTTGGATTGGAAATGGATTCGGTTTGGATTGGACTTGGTTTTAATTTAGATTTGACTTGGATTAGAATTGGATTGGATTTGAATTACATTCGCATTGGATTTAAATTGAATTTGAGTTGGATTGGATTAAGATTCGAATTGGATTCGGATTGGATTTGGATTTCGATTGAACTTGGGTTAGATTTAGATTAGATTTGAATTGGATTTGGATCTAATTTGGATTGAATTTGAATTCGATTAAAATTAGATTTGGAATAGATTCGGATCTCATATGGATTTGTTTTGGGTTGAATATGGATGGGATTGGATTTGGACTGGATTTGGATTGGATTTGGTTTGGATTTGGATTGAATTGGATTTGGATTGAAATTGGAATTGATTTGAATTGGATTTGGATTGGCTATGGATTGGATTTAAATAGAATTTGGGTTGGATTTGAAATTTGATTTGGATTTTATTTGATCAGTATTCGATTAGTATTAGATTTAAATTGGATTTTTAATGGGATTTTGAATGTGAATTGAATTTAGATTGAATTCGTATTGGATTTGGATTTAGTTTTGAATTGAATTCGGATTAGATTTAGGATGAATTTCGATATGGTTTGTTTTGTTTTGGGTTTGGATTATATTTGGATTGGATTTAAATTGGGGTTTGATTAAATTTGAATTGGATTTGGAATGAATTTGAATTGAATTAGGATCTGATTTGAATTGAATTTGAATTCAGTTAAAATTGGATTTGGAATAGATTCGGATTTCATTTGGATTTGTTTTGGGTTTGATATGGATTTGATTGGAATGGATTGGATTTGGATCTGGATTAAGTTTAGTTTGGATTTGAATTGGATTGGATTTGGAATTGATTTAAATTGGGTTTGGATTGGATTTGAATAGAACTTGGATTTCGATTGGATTTGGATGAGATTTGGATTGGGTTTGGATTGGATTTGTATTGGATTTGAATTGATTTTGAATTGGATATTAATTGGATTAGGCTTTGATTTGAATTGGATTGGGATTGGATTTGGACTGAATTTCAATTGGATTTGGATTGGACTTGATTGAATGGATTTGGATTGAATTTGGATTCGACTTGATTGGATGGATTTGGATTGTATTTGGATTGGATTTTGATTGGATTTTTATTGGATTTAGATTTGGATTGGATTTGGATTGTATTTGGATTGGATTTTGATTGGATTTTAATTGGATTTAGATTTGGATTGGATTTGGATTGGATTTGTATTGGATTTGAATTGGATTTGAATTGGATTTGAATTGGATTTGGATTGGATTTTGATTGGATTTGGATGGAATTTGGATTGGATTTGGATTGGATTTTCATTAGATTTAGATTGGATTTGGATTGTATTTGAATTGGACTTGGATTGGACTTGGATTGGATTTGGATTGGATTTGGATTGGATTTGAATTGGATTTGGATTGGATTTGGATTGGATTTGGATTGGATTTGGATTGGATTTGGATTGAATCTGGATTGGATTTGGATTGGTTTGATTGCATTTGGATTGGTTTGGATTGGTTTGGATTGGTTTAGATTGGTTTGTATTGGTTTGATTGGTTTGGATTGGTTTCGATTGGTTTGAATTGGATTTGAATTGGATTTGAATTGGATTTGGATTGGATTTGGATTGGATTTGAATTGGATTTGGATTGGATTTGGATTGGATTTTGATTGGATTTGAATTGGATTTGGATTGGGTTTGGGTTGGATTTGGGTTGGATTTGGATTAGATTTGGATTGGATTTGAATTGGATTTGGATTGGATTTGGATTGGATTTAAATTGGATTTGGATTGGATTTGGATTGGATTTGGATTGGATTTGGATTGGATTTGGACTGGATTGGATTTGTATTTGGATTGGATTTGGATTGGATTTGGAATGGATTTGGATTGGATTGGTTTTGAATTGGATTTGGATTGGATTTGGATTGGATTGGATATGGATTGGATTTGGATTGGATTTGGATTGGTTTCGGATTAGATTTGGTTTGGATTTGACTTGGTTTTTGATTGGGTTTGGTTTTGATTTGGATTGACTTCAGATTGGATTTGGATTGTATTTGAATTGGATTTGACTGGATTTTGATTTTTTTTATTCGATTGGATTTGGATTGTATTTGGATTAGTTTTGGATTTCATTTGGATTGTATTCGGATTGGATATGCATTGGATTAAGTTTGGATTTGGATTGAATTTGGTTTGGTTTCAGATGTGGATAGGATTTCGATTGGGCTTTGTTTGGATTTGTACTGGTTTTAGATTGGATTTGCTTTAGACTTGGATTGGAATTGAATTTGAACTGAATTTAGATTTGATTTGAATTGAATCTGGATTGCATTTGGATTGGACTTAAATCGGATTTGGATTGTATTAGGTTTTAGTTTAGTTTGGGTTTGGTGGGATCAGCACATTAGGCGGATTGTCATAAAGTTGAACGGTATTGGCCGAATGGTCATAGGTAGAATAAGAACTGATAACTGAGTGAGAAGTTTAAAGGTAGATGTCGATATGAGAAGTTAGAAGTGAGAAGCTCATACATTTTTCTTCTTTTCTGTTTATTTTTTTTGACTTTTCTATTTTTCTCTTCATTCTTCTTCTTTCTCCTTATGCCTTATTTTTTCTTCTTTCTTTCAACTTTTTTCCTTCTTCCTTTTTCTTGTTCCGCTATTTTATCTTCTTTCGTCTTTTTCTTCTTCCTTTTTATTCTTCTTTTTTATTCACACTTTCTTCCTTTTTATCTCTGTTCCTTTTTTATTCCTCCTGCTTCCTGCTTTCATCTTTCTTCTTCCCTCTTACTTCTCTTTTTCCCCTTTTTCTTCTATCTTTATTCTTCCTATTTCCTTCCTTTACCCTCTTGCTTTTTTCTTTTTCTGTCTTCCTTCATCCTTTTTCTTGTTTCATTTTCTCTCTCTTCCTTCTTCCTATTTCTTCTTCCGTTTCCTTTGGCTTGTGGCTTTTTTTCCTTCTTACTTTCTTCTTCATTTCTTCTTCCTTTTTCTCATACTTTATTCCTTCATCCTTCCTGCTTCTTCTACCTTCTTTCTTTTTTTTCTTTTTCCATTCTTCTTCTTCCTACTTCTTTTTTCCATTTGACTTCTTTTTTCCTCTATATTCCGTCTTCCACTTTTTTCTCTTTTTTATTTATTGGTTCTTCGTTTTCACTTCTCGATTTCCTATTTTTATTTCTCATCTTTCCCTTTTTACTTCTCACTTTCTCACCTTCCATTTGCCACTTCTCACTTCTTACTCCTTACTCCTTCTTACTTCTTATTTCTCACGTTTCACTTTTCACTTCTTATTTCTCACATCCCTCATCTCACATCTACTGCCTCACTGCGCTTTTCTTACTGTTCATTTTTCATTTCTGCTCTTTTTTCACTTATCACTTCTCACTTCTCACGTCTCAATTCTTTTTTCCTTTCTCCCTTCTCACTTCTCACTTCTAACTGCTGACTTATTTCTTCTCATTTGCCATATCTGACATCTCACGTCTCACTTATCACGTCTCACTGCTCATTTCTAACTTCGCACTGCCTATTTATCACTTCTGAATTCTCACGTTTTCCTTCTCACTTCTCATTTCGTACATCTCACTTCTTACTTCCATTCTCATAGGGCCTTCGGCCTTATGACCTAGCATCGGATTTGGAATAGGTTTTGATTTGGATTTGGATGGGATCTGAATTAGAGTTGGATTTATTTTGAATTTGGATTGCAGTTAGATGGGATTTGTATTGGATTTCGATTATAATTGGATTGGATTAATATTGGTATCAGATTTCCATTGGATTGTGATTGGATTGTATTGGACTTGGATGGTTTTCAAGGTTCAAGAATACATGTGTTGTACCTTAGAGATGAGGAAGTACGCAGTGGATAAGATCACATCATAACCAATCGAGGACAAATAGTTCACTTTTAAATAAAATATACTCTTTTGTAGAGTATTTCCATCGAGCGTGTATCTACGGGAAAAAAAAGTATCTCTGAAACACTCACCACGCGAAAGTATACCCAAGCAAAATCTGACATCATAAATAGAACAAAATGACAAAATAAATAGAGAAAATTTCTGGCAAATGATTATATCAAAGCAAAGTACCGCAAAATAATCAATCAGATTTTTAAGTATCTTTGATGCACACGAAAAAATATTTAATTGTGGGGCTTCCAGACTGTGCAGAACAATCTAGTTCGAGATTAATTCTCCTATTTGCCGTAGTTGGACATTTCGCCAAAGCATCACATCTATCGCTTTGGGTAAACACGAGGGCCTGAATCCCAAACAAGTTGATACTTTCGATGAAATGCCCTTTGTCTATAAGCCAAATGATTTGCTAATAGATCTTTTTTCTATTGGATGTCTCTTATCTGTAGGACCATGATTTTGTACTGGACCTGTAGGTTCTACTTTGTTCGGCAACTGCAAGGCGTTTCAAGCGGTTCTCCAAATACAGTTTATAGACTGATTGATTTATTCAACCAGTTTAATTTCTAATCTTACGCTGATACAAGTTCAATTAGATTCATTGTTCAACATTCTTATATATAACATTATAAATAAAGCTTGACATTGCAGACCTCCTTATTTCAACATTCTTTTATTGAAGACTTTCTGAGTTTCTGATCTTACATAACACCTTTTTCCTATGAATTAATGCAATATTCACGACTATCCTTCGGTGGCAGCTCTCCTATCGTCCTTCTATCTGTTCACAGAAGTTGTGTTGACGAGCATTCTTTTTTTTGTTGTTATGGCCTGTTAGAATTTCCCATTTCTCCCAACACTAACGACCGGAGTCGTACTTTGACTCGAATCTGGGTCAGTAAGCGATACGGGCCATAACCGTTTGTGCATGCCTGATGGTGTATGGGTCAGCGGAAAAGAACGCCTCTTTGCTGTTTACATTAGTAATTAAACGTGCCATCATTTCGCGTCGAGCTCACTTCCGTATAGGGCCCTCATATACATGTCCGACAATGGAAGTGGAGTCGGTCAACAAACAGAGAACAAGAGGCCGCGTACCAAACACGACGACCGACGCGACGGTCGGTGGTGCTGTGCAACTGAGAGCAAACTACGGATCGACAGTCGATGTGTCACCCTGCCCCTGCCCCGCTTTGGGGACTATTGATTGATTGATTGGCCATTGGCGACCTAATGGCGTCGCCCTGAGTACTCTGTCTCTAATTGAGTGTTTGCCCCGTGTCCGTCACTCGAATGGCATTTCAGCAGACAAGGGTGCACTCTTAGCACTAATCTTCAGCCTACCGCACTCGAGCGGCCGGCTCTGCCCGTCATAGCACATTGTGACAGTTCACGGCTTTGGCAATCGATTACTTCACAGCCGTTGAGTTTGCCTTTCTCTAGCACCCTCGTAATCTTCCATGTGCGATCTCGGGGCGACCCCCAAAGCGCTGTAAATTTGTGTCACATTTTGGCACAAATGGCTGATTTATGTTCCCGGCTTTCTATTTATTGCAGAGCACTATAGAGCACGATTCCGTTCCACGTTCGGAAGCAGTCGCCACCGAACAATTCAATCACGTTTATCTAGCCCCCCCTCAGCCCAATAAGCGGTGAGGATAAATCTAGGAAAATATTTTTAGAAAATACCTACCATTCTTTGGTTCTGGCCAGGCGTTGCCATCAGCGCGCAAATATTCATGAAATTTTCGCATCACACTGCAGAATCACAGCCATTGAATATGTATATTTGGTATATTGCTCCGACTCCGGTGTGAAATGGGAAAAACAGGACTGCGTTGAACGGGGTGTGGTCCGAAGCGGAGGTCAGTCAGGCAGGTTGCTGCAGTCAGCTGCAAATGCCAGGTTGCAATACACAAACGGTCGAAGAATAACAATAACCGGAGCTGTATATAGTAGGGACGGTGCAAATGCCAGCACAAAACAAAATTCCATAATCCTGAAATGGAATAGCTCGATGTCTGAAGCTGTGAAAGGATAGCAGAAGTAGCTAAAGCATTACAGTTCTGAGAGATGTGCACTGCATATTGCAGCAGCGTGTGGAGGGCATTTTTCAATGGAATGTATTTTGATAAATTCACAAAAAAATCTTAAATGGCTTTTTAAAAATTAGATAAAATATCTGAATCCTGGGATTGGTGGAGAAATCCATTTGGGATACTTGTTGTTTCTGGGCTCCATATGGTGACGGTGAAGGTGTATGACTTGACATCGGCTTATGTACCACATTATGTGCCGATTTGGCTAAAATTTGTAATATATAGAAGCCTAAACAGTGTGCTCGACGCCTAACTTCTTTGAACTACGCCCCTGGACGCTTAAGAACCAGCCGCGTGGGTTTGAGGGGGTGGCGTTAGGATAGCTATAAACTGGGAACTGGATTGCTCTGCCGTACACAAATAAGCAAATGCAAAAATGCAGTAGCTGGAATAAACAATTAGTTATCAGAAGGTCCGAGAGTCATCGGTTCGCCGTAAAGTGCAAGGGCGGGCTGCAATAATAATGGAACGACACAGCTAGCAGTAGCTCTCGCACTCTGTTTCGGATTGGACTGTAGATTGTTGGATTGGAACGGAGTGGCTATAGGAGCGTCCGACTGGGGATGCGTGATCAGCATTGGGCATGCCCTCTCCTGCATGTGGAAATCCATCCCAAATCAGTTGACGAGCATGAATGGTGGAAACGCACGTAGTCTATACGTGCCGCTATCTGAGTGAAGCTGGTGGTTTACACCTGCGGCATTCATGGCGGTGCACTATTGCATGCATCGACCCTAGTTTATGCAACTACATTCTAATATATCTACATTGATGCAAACCACCACGATATGGTGGTATATTCGATTGATGGAACTGTTCTGTCTGAACTGTTTGCGGTCAATGCGTTGGTTTATTAGATTGGGAAGTGTTGGTTTATGGTAATCCGTTAGAGTTGTAGGATGACTGCCAATAAATTGGCAAGTTGAATCACATTACTGTTAATTAGTACAAAATCTTTCTTTCTATTCAGGGTTGTATGAGATCAATGTGCAGGTCGATATGAATGGTCTTAATTAGGTCTAAATGAAATGTATTCAATGTAGGAGTAATATACTATAAAATATAATTGTTACTTTTTAAATACTGACCTTTGTTTGATAGAATAAGCCGGGTGCTAAACATTAACGTAAAATTCATACATTCTTACAGATGTTCACTAGTCCACTCCTTACCTTGCAAAAACTGGAACTTTGAATAGCTCATAATCTTAAAATAAACAACGGACACGAATAGGAACATGGAACGTTTTAACCCTATTTATAGGGTAAATTGACACAACTTGCCAAATGAGGCACGTCGTATGAAGCTTGAGATCCTAGGACTGTGTGAAGTCCGTTGGCCAAACTTTGGAGAACACAGAATACCGCCGGGACATGTTTTGCTATACTCTGGTTTACAAGGTGAACACGCTCCCCGGCATCGCGGAGTTGGCTTCCTACTAAGCGACCAGGCACACTCTGCGCTTATGAAGCGGGAACCTGTAAATTAAAGGATAATCGTTGCCAGATTTAGAACACGGTTCCGAAACCTTAATATAATCCAATGTTTAGCGAGATGCATCAACTAGGTCCGAGCTCAATGACAGACAATGAAAAAAAAATAATCCAATGTTATGCGCCAACAGATGGTGCCGATCTGCAAGACATAGTGAACTTTTACAGCCAACTCAATGCCGTCGTAGATAGAATTCCGAAAGGTGATATCAGGATCTGTTTAGGTGACTTCAATGCGATGATCGGATCTGACGCCATCTTATGGGACGCCATGTTCTAGGAAAAATGAGCGAAAACGGAGAGCTGTCCGCAGAATTCTGTGGTAATAACGACATGGTGATCGGGGGATCGCTCTTCCCTCATCGACCGGTTCACAAGGTCACGTGGGTCTCCCGTGACGGCTTTATAAAAAATCAAATCGACCACATCGCCATCAGTCGAAAATGGCAACGGAGTCTTCTTGATATACGGAATAAACGTAGTTCCGATATTGCGTCTGATCATCACCTCCTCATCGGTGAGACCTGGAGGAAGATAAAAGCGCGAGGAGAAGCCAAAGCCGCGATAGAGCGATCAAAAACCAGAGGAGCCAAAGTCTTAGCCCGTCATCAAAACTCGGAATCTCTGGCCGACGAAGGAGAGAGAGCCGCAGCAACCGGGGACAATCGTCACCTCTACAATATCTCACGATGCTTAAGCGGGATGAAGATGACTGCAACGATGCCTGTGAAAGACGTGAATGATCAGTTGTTGACCGACCCAACTGACCAGCTGAAACACTGGTTCGAGCACTTCGAACGACTTTTTCTAGTGCCAGCCAGGCTACCACCACCGCGGCATGAGCTGCCTATGTCGACCTTATTGTCACGCTCATTCTGGAGCAAATCAACGAATTCCAAGAGTCCGTTTATTTGGTATTCATGGACTACGATAAAGCTTTCTACCGTATCATTCACCATACTGATCATACTGATGGAAACTAGACCTATGCGCCGAATGAATTTTTTTCGGCGGCGGCGTGATAGGTCTTTTTCAGCCAGCGGTGGCATCATGCGTTCGTTCGGAAGGTCTTCCAGGAATTTCTCCGGAAGTTTCTCTGGAAGTTCCTCCAGGAATTCTTCCGGAAGTTGCTCCAGGAATCCTCCAGGAATTCCTCCGGAAGTTCCTCCAGGAATTCTTCCGGAAGTTGCTCTAGGAATTGCTTCGGAAGTTCCTCCAGGAATTCCTGCGGAAGTTGCTCCAAGATTTGCTTCGGAAGTTCCTTTAGGAATTCCATCGGAAGTTCTTCCAGGAATTCCTCCGGAAATTCCTCCGGTTCTGTGGAGTTTAATCCGACTGTAGGCAAGCGGGAGCCACTTTGGGCACCTTATGCCATTTGATGGTTCACTGCATGTCTGTCGAAGTATAGCCAGATTGCTTTGATTAATAATGATGCGACCATCGGTTGTGGTTCACGTTAGGTCTACTTTGATGGTTTAGAAGCATTTGAACATTTGCTTTGTATAGTAAACGGCAAGTGCTGTTTCACTGCCACACATTTCCCCTCTTCTCAGGATTTTTTTTCAAGTGTCGTTCGTTTTTTTTATTTGAAAACTTTGCTGTTTTATAATGCTTTATTATGCCTATAAGGGACCAAATTGTCCATTAATTATATTTGACACCACACAATAATCTCACTGTAGAGACAAAGTAGAATACAGCTTGTCAAATTATCATCCTCAGAACCTAACACACATAATAATCAAAATATGATTTTGAATGACTTATCGAAATATTTTTTTTTTACCATGATTATATTCCAAATACTTACCAATTAGCTACTAAATCGTGACTGAGATCTCCTTGCATCTCTATTCTCAACTTACCCTGTTTATTACAATTTGCATCAATACTGTTTTCTTCTAGAAGTTTGGAATAGGCACATTGCACCTTCGAGCATACTGCTGTATATGTACAATCGTATTGATTCAAGCGCTTAGCGACACCACATGTCACTTGGTATTGTACATATTGGAATTATAGTAAATAACCACTGTTTTTCAAGGGCCTCGATTGACATGTTACGCTCATTCAAAAATTTACAACTCTAGTTCGAAGCAAGCACTTGTTTTCGAAAATTATCAACCCTAAGTTTCACTTTTATGCAACACAACTCGTACTGAGCATGCGAGCACCACTTGCGCTCTTTACGAACATAAGCAACACTAAGCCGCATTCAGCACTATCTGCGAGCACCACTCGAGCTCATTCTAAAATTTGCAACAATAACTCGTACTGAGCACATTATGCGAGCACCACTCGCGCTCTTTACGAAGATTAGCAACACTAAGCCGCACTGAGCACCATATGCGAGCACCACTCGCGCTCATTCAAAAATTACAACAATAACTCGTACTGAGCACTTTATGCGAGCACCACTCGCGCTTTTCACGAAGATTAGCAACAGTAAGTCTCACTGAGCACTATATGCGAGCACCACTCGCGCTCATTCAAAAATTTGCAACAATAACTCGTACTGAGCACTTTATGCGAGCACCACTCGCACTCTTTACGAAGATTAGCAACACTAAGTCGCACTGAGCACCATATGCGAGCACCACTCGCGCTCATTAAAAAAATTACAACAATAACTCGTACTGAGAACTTAATGCGAGCACCACTCGCGATTTTTACGAAGATTAGCAACACTAAGTCTCACTGAGCACTATATGCGAGCACCACTCGCGCTCATTCAAAAATTTGCAACAATAACTCGTACTGAGCACTTTATGCGAGCACCACTCGCGCTCATTAAAAAAATTACAACAATAACTCGTACTGAGCACTTAATGCGAGCACCACTCGCGCTCATTAAAAAAATTACAACAATAACTCGTACTGAGCACTTAATGCGAGCACCACTCGCGCTCTTTACGAAGATTAGCAACACTAAGTCGCACTGAGCACTATATGCGAGCACCACTCGCGCTCATTCAAAAATTTGCAACAATAACTCGTACTGAGCACTTTATGCGAGCACCACTCGCGCTCTTTACGAAGATTAGCAACACTAAGTCGCACTGAGCACCACTCACGCTCATTCTAAAATTTTGCAATAATAATTCGTCCTACTGAACACTGCTAAGCATGTCTAAGTTGAATTAGCCAACGCATTTTATTAATTCTGGTATCAACATTGATAGCACTATCAGAAAAGTTTCATTTGTTGACCATGAACCGCTTGACACGTGTGCTTGGGACCAATTTTTTTAGATAAATCTTGAAGCGCAATATTGAGGATTTAGTCGAAGAATTCATAGTTTTCTATGCATGCGCCTCTCGACACATCGAGATGCTCAGTCGAAATAAGAACCCGAAGCACAATCACGCGAATAAGATGCAGAAATGAATCAAATCAAGCAGCAACACAGGTGGAGCACACTGCAAAGACCCTCCACATGCCAATGAAAAGTAAAATTGAAGAGAAAATGTTAAACTGTACATATTACTCTTTCATCTGATAACAACCTGAACGGCTATCAAACTGATCAGTTTTTTTTAGGTCAACGTATATTACTTATTTATTTATTTATTTCAAATGCACTCACCCGTAGTCCAAATGTATCCATTTAATTGTTGTCACAATTAATTGTTTTTTTTTTTTAGCGGATCACATCACTCTCACTAGCTTAACAAACAACTTAACCTTCCAATGTGTGCTCCCGCTTGCTTGATTCTAGTTTTTTTTTTACAATGTTCTAAACATCCAGCAGGATCGCCAAATGTGGAGTTTAATCCGACTGTAGGCAAGCGGGAGCCACTTTGGGCACCTTATGCCATTTGATGGTTCACTGCATGTCTGTCGAAGTATAGCCAGATTGCTTTGATTAATAATGATGCGATCATCGGTTGTGGTTCACGTTAGGTCTACTTTGATGGTTTAGAAGCATTTGAATATTTGCTTTGTATAGTAAACGGCAAGTGCTGTTTCACTGCCACACAGGTTCTTCCAGGAATTCTTCCGGAAGTTGCTCAAGGAATTCCTCCTGACGTTCCTCTATCAATTTCTCCGGAAGTTCCTCCAGGAATTCCTTCTGAAGTTCCTCCAGGAGTTACTCCGAAAGTTCTTCCAGGAGCTCCCCCGGATATTTCTAAAGCAACTCCTTCGGAAATGCCTTCAACAATTCTTTCGGAAATTCCGTCAGTAATCTCTCCAGCAATGCCTTCTAGAATTTCTCTAGGAATTGCTCCGAAAGTTGTTCCAGGAATTATTCAGGAGGTACCTCCAAGATTTCTCCAAAAAGTTCTTCCAGGTATTCCTCCGGAAAATCTTTCAAGAAATCTTCAAATTCCTTCAGAAATTTGCCTTGAATCCAGAAATTACTGTAAGCATAGCAATGTTCAGTCGAATATATTGCATTACCTTGACAATATGTTTATTTATAATATTATATTATCATGTGGTTGTCAATTTTAACCAACGCAAGATTCGTGGTGCAACTTAAGTAGAAATCTCTCCAAGCTTGAATGAACAACTATAATAAGGTTAGAAAACTGTTGGCAGGGTTCTTCCTGATTTCCGGCCGGAATTTCAAATTTTCGACAGGAATCTACCATATTCCGGACCGAAGACTTTCGGATTTCGTTATGGAATTTGTCTGATTTCTCTACTGTTTGCCATATTTCCACCAGTAGTTAAATTCTCGACACGTTTTATACAGATTTCTGACCTATCAGAATCTATCAGATTTCCGGCAAGAATCTGTAAAATTTCCATCTGTCTGATTTTAGAAAGGAAACTGTCCGATTTCCGTCACGAATTTGTAGATTCCCGACAGGAATACGTCATATTTTGGACAATAATCTGTCAGATTTCCGACAGGAAATTGCCAGATTTTCGATAAGAATTCGTCATATTTCGGATTAAAACCTGTCAGATTTTCAACAGTAATTTGTCAGATTTTCGAAAGGAATCTGAAAGTATTCCAACTGGAATCAATCAGAATCTATTTTCTATAGAAATCTGTCTGGTTTTCGACGCGCATCTGTTCAATTTTTGATCGAAATTTGTTAAATTTTTAGACGGAAAATCAAACTCTATCTGGTAAAAGGGCGAACGTCGCAGGAGAGAATTCAACTTCAACTCAACTTCCCCTCTTTTGAATAAAAGTGACAAGCAGAGTATTTCTTTGCACTTTATCATCTCGGAATAAAAGTATGCATTGTTTTCTATCGTTCTGAGATGATAAACCAAAAAGAAATCTGCTGCTTGTCGCTTATATTTAAAAGAGGGGAAGTCGACGAAGAGAATCCTTTCTTGCGACATTCGGCCTTATTCCAGATAATGCTTGAATTGTCGGATTCCCGTCGGCAATCTGTCAGATTTCCAACAGAAATTTGTTAGAATATTGCCAGGAAGCTGTCAGATTTTCGGCAGAAATCTGTCAGGTTTCTGACAGGACTCTGCCGGATTTGCGACAGGAATTTGTCATGTTTTGAACAGGAATATGTCAGATTTCCAACAGTAGTCAAATTTTCGATAAGAATCTATCAGAACTCTCACATGAATCTGCCATGTCAGATTCGTATTTGGAATTTGTTAGGTTTCCGGCGGAATCTAATGGAATATTGTCAGAAATCTGTCAGAATTCCAACAGGAATCACTCAGATTTCCGACAGCAGTTTGACAGATTTCAGACTGGAATATGTCAGATTTCCGACAGAAATCTATCATACTTTCTACAGAAATCTGTTAGACTTGCGACAGAAATCTGTTAGATTCTCGACAGAAATCTGTCGGGTCTTGGACAGGAATCTGTCAGCTTTTCGTTACGAATCTGTAAGTTTTCCGACAGAAATTTGTTAGAATACTACCAGGAAGCTATCAGATTTTCTACAGAAGTCTGTCTGATTTCCCACAAGAATTTGTCACTTTTTGGACTGGAATCTGTCAGATTTTCGACAGTAATTATTCTGATTTTCGACAGACTTCTGACAAGAATCAGTCAAATCTCCGAAATGAATCTGTCTGATTTTTTACAGGAATCTATCAGGTTTCTGACAGGACTCTGTCAGAATTTGTGACAGGAATTTGTCATGTTTTGGATAGAAATCTCTTAAATTTTCGACAGAAATCTGTCAGATTTTTTCAGAAATCTGTCAGGTCTTGGACAGGGATCTGTCAGTTTTTCGTTACGTAAGTTTTCCGGCAGATTTTTTTAAGGGTAAAATTCCCAATAGAGAATAGAATCTGTCAAATGTCCGACATGAATCTGTCGGATTTTCGACACGAATCAGACGGATTTTCGACAAAAATTTGTCAGGTTTCTGACAGGACTCTGTCAGATTTGCGACAGGAATTTGTCATGTTTTGAACAAGAATCTGTCAGATTTCTAACAGTAATTTGTCAAATTTTCGACAAGAATCCATCAGAACTTCCGCAAGAATCTGTCATGTCAGATTCGTATTTGGAATTTGTTAGGTTTTCGGCAGGATCTGTTAGAATATTGTCAGAAATTTATCAGAATTCTAACAGGAATCACTCAGATTTCCGACAACAATTTGACAGATTTCCATCGGGATTTGTCTGATATCCGACGGAAATGTCTCCTGATTTACGTCAGGAATATGTTAGCTTTCCGACAGAAACAGATTTTCGTCAGAAATCTATGCTAAGCTCTTTCAGACTCACGACTAAGGTCTCACGTATTCCCGGCAGAACTCTATCAGATTACGAGCTGAAGTTTCTTAGAATCTTGGCAGGAACCTTTCAGATACCCGGTAAGAATCTTTTAGATTCATGACAGGAATCTTTCATAATTTAGTGTTGGTGATTTAAATAAGTTTTTAAAGAGAGAGATCGACTGGAAGATTTGTTCTGGATTTTTTTTTGGCTTTCTTAGTCTTATGTATTCAAAACGATGAGTTTTGGTTTTGGTTTTTTATTTTAGTCTTTTTCAAGGATGAAACTGTCTACCATTTCTCGTTCTTAGTTTTCCGTTTTTCATGTGTTAAAATTTTAGAATTACAAGAAGTCCTCCCTACATGAAAAACGGCAAACTAAGAACGAAAAACGGTAGACATTTTCTCCCTTGAAAAAGGCCAAAATAAAAGGGCAAATCAAAACTAATTGTTTTGAATACATAAGACTGAGAAAGCTGGAAAAAAAATCGAGATAGAAATAAGAGTTTCTTCCAAACAAACACCAAGACAACTGTTCCATTATCCAAAGTTGCAACAAGCTGATTACATCAGAATGCAATTTTTTGAGCAACGTTTTGTTGAAAATGTCTTAATTGACCTTCTTTTTTACATTGATGACTATTGAGCTGCAGCAGCACTAGTTTTTCGAAAATTTATAACGTTCAGGTAATTAATTACTGGGAGACGAGCCAGCCGCGGGCTGAAAGTCTCCTTAATAAAGACAACAACAAAAATAATTAATATACTAAACATTTGTTTTAGAAACCACTCGAGCAACTTTTTTGCTCAAATGTCTTTTTTGTTCCGCCAGCCTTTCATCGTTATGATGTTTGAGGCACACAATTTTTCACAGGAATTCAATTTTTTTACTGGAATCTGTCAGGAGTTTTTCCGATCTTCGACCGAAATTTTTTAGGCCTCTGACAAAAATCACTCAAATGTTCGACATAAACCTGTCGGATTTTCGGACTCTGTCAGATTTTCGACAGGAATAATTCATTATTTGCTCAGAAGTTCATCAGATTTTCGTTTGGAATCTGTAAGATTACCGTCAGAATTTTGTCAGATTTCACAGACAGACAGAAACTCTTGGGTTCCCATCTGGAATATGACAGATTTCCAACAAGAATCTTTCAGAGTTTCGATAGGAATCGGTCAGATTTCCGAAAACAGACAGAAAACTGGCAGACTTCCGAATGGCTCGAGAATCTGTCAGATTTTCGACAGGAATAGAAATCTGTCAGATTCACAACATGAATAAAAATGTATATTTTTTTTTTCGATATCCGACGGGAATGTCTCCAATTTCTGACATGAAGCTGTCAGCTTTCGAACAGGATTTTTTCGGAATTTCGTCAAGAATCTAAGCTAAGCATTTTTTAGATTCACGACTATGGTCTCTCGGATTCTCGGCAGGAACCTCTCAGATTCCGAGCTCGAATTTCTTAGAATTTCGGCAGGAATCTTCAGATACCCGGACAGAATCTCTTAGATTCATGACAGAAATCTTTCATAATTTCGAGTTTGTAGATGATATAAATAAGAAATTTCTAATAATAAATTCTACTAAACAAACACCAGGGCAACTGTTCCATTATCCAAAGTTGCAACAAACTAAATACAACCGAATGCAATTTTTTAATCAACATTTTGTTGGAAATGTCTTAACTGACATTTTTTTTATTTTGATGACTTTTGAACAACAAAAAATATTGCCTGATATCCGATGCTTTGTTGCTTACATTGCCTATCTTGATTTGAAATGGGCTGACCATGTGAACTGTGGTACAAAAATGCTGTTGTATCGAGGAACGTAATACATATGACCCTTTCATGACCCTAGACTGAACAGTACCTTTTCGTTTTTGCTGAAGTTTCCAAAGGTTTTCCATGACTTCATTCCAAAATATTGATTTAACGTTTACAGTTTTAACTTAAATTCGGATTAAAGCTTCAGTTTGTGTCATATTGTCTGCAGCACTGTGATGTTTGCTGAAATTTTCCATCTGCCCTTTCACTTCATATTTAATTGCCCCAATTTTAATTCTAATTAATCTAATGCTACTCAAACGAATTGAAATACGACATAATGCAATCACAACACAACCGTGTGCATTAGAAATAGTTTCATGCTGTATGAGCAAACAACTATTCAGGATGCCTTCCGTATAATTGGGTATTGGCAAATTCCGTGTGCAACTTTTAATCCGACATTGATTAATAATCAAACCACGTCACCGAAATCGAGATATCGCTTGCATTTATCTACATTAACAATAGTTTCGACGTCAGTTAGTGTCTGATATTCGCTTGATGAATTCTGGTGATCGAATCCAATCCATTGCCGGAAATATGTGAATTACCATAATATTTGCTCGTTGCATAGTCGAAAGGACGAGGAAGGGGCGTCGTATGTGTATAGGAAAGTCGTATGCAACAACGACCAAATCAATGTGCACTGGAAGTGCCATTCCGTGCTCGCCGGTTCGTGTCCATCGAATGCTCTTGGGAAAACACTGATGAACTCGGCACATGGCAGTTGAAACGATTTCGAGTTTTATTTGAATCGTACTTTATATGAGCTCGTTCTGTGCTCATCATCGTCGTCATCATAGTCGTCTTTGTCGTCGTCGTCGCCATAGTTCTGAATGTGCAGACCGGCGGCGGCATGATGCATGCTCGACGAACTCGTAACATACATTTAAATTACGAAAGATGTATATTTTCTCTCCACTTGTGCGGCACTACTGGGGTATTATTGCCAGTTGGCAAAGGCGACGAAGGCAAATGCATTGGGACGCCTCGCATGAATGGAACAACGAACGAACGAACGCCCGGGACCGGAGTAACATTCAGAAGAGTGTAGGTTGATTGCAAGCACCATCATCATACACGGGTCTATAAATGCTTTGGTCACCGGGTGGTGCAGTAGCAGTTGTAGCCATAGTAGCAGGAATAGCAGTTGGTCTTTCAGTAATCAAAAGGGGAAGGAGGCAAAAACGTCCTGCTCACTTTGGAGAAGCTTTGGAACCTACACGGAATCCAGTGGCTTCTTGTGTGAAGGAGTGGGTCGAACTGTGTGTAGTGAGAGTTTTGCCACAAGTGCACCCACCTAGCAGACGTGCAAGCCTTTGGGAACTGGACCTCTGGCATGGGATGCTTTTTACATACCTTTTCGAGATACCTACATATTACTTATTGGTACGGCTCAGCCAAGCGACTTTCGATTTGGGGTTTGGAAAACTGTTGGCTTTGCTGGCGACAATAATAGACCTGCCCTATGTGCTATGAGCACCTCTACAAAATAGTTTGACCGGGTCTCTCGTTCAACATGGAACCTTTGACATTTTTCCATAAATAAAATTGTGCAGATTTAAATGGCATTATTTGAACGCTGTTCAGTGTATGAGAATAAGAAGAATCGAGTACATGACCGGTTAGTTTTTTGCTATCTGTCTTCCTCAAAGCAAGTAAACACAAGTGAAAATCAAATATTCTATGAGCAAATAGATTGCGACTGAACTTTAAGATTTACTTTGAGACGCTCATTCTGGTACAATGAAGAAACACATTAGGCGTTGTGCATCAATACTGTTAAGACATACACGTGTTAGCTAATCTGTAATATGATTTAGTAATGTTTATGAAAAAGTTGTCTGTCAGGCAAAATCAATTGAGTTCATTTCTATAAAACTTAAATTATTGAGTTTATTTGGCTATTGATATTTTTGTTTCTGAATGACTTATTTCTTCCATTCAATGCATAATAAATTTCGATCCAGATGGTCAATTTCCGATGACTTCTGCTAGTCAAAATTTTGAAAAATTCGGAAACTCCCTTCAAAGAAGGGACCACCGCCGTGTACCGAAAACCATTAAAGGACACACCCAAAACAAGGTAAATCCTATTGTCAGTCCTTGATCATCCTCCCCTACCCTGACTACATTCAAAGGCGATGGATGTCACCTTTGTTGTGTCGGACGCAGCTGATGTTGGTGGGATTTCGAAAGCGGAACGACAAACGCGTTGCAGCCAATAATTGTTTCGTAGGGTGTTTACACTGTTGATAGATTCTTTCGGTTTCAAAATAAACATCAGGAAGTTTGTTTGCTCGTCTGACCGCCTGTGTGTGGTGGGAACGCATTGCCGATCGACACAGTGAAAATCATCCACCACCGCACGCGGAGGGTGCTCAAGTTCGATCCCCGTTGACACAGCATTAGGCGGCCTACTTGGATGGGATTGAAACTTGATTTTAGCTCGATCATGCTCCGAAAATTTACGTCACTAGGCGCAAGCTGTTCAGTTCCAGCCTCCGCCACATATCGCCAAGTCAGTGTTGTAAAGCGGAGAAAATTCCATCCGAACTTCACTACGGTCGTCCCCACGCGAACCAGGCTGTGTCATGCTGCCGAGTTCTATGGTGGTCGTGTAGGTGAATTATGTTTACAAGTTTCTGCTTCGGGGTTCCCTTGCCCTCCGTGCCTTCCAGGCATCCAGTCCGTTGCTGTTGGGAAGTTGTTTTCTGTTTTTGTTTTTAATTTCAGCTCGACAAGGGCGATTTTTTTCCCATTTTGTGCACTGCTTCTGCTGGAAACTTTGGAAAGGTCTCCTTCTTACGGATGTTTTTGTGCTTCGAGAATGCTTTAAGATCTGCGTGAAAATGTATAGAAGATGATTTATAGTACTTATCACATAGGCTTTGTGCACAAATTACATAACGCAAACAATCGGGACTTGGATCCCCTCCCTCCTCATGTAACAACAAGTAGCGCGTGATTAGACTCCCCCTCTTTTAATTATGTAACGCTTTCTGAGACAACCCCCCTTCCTGTTGCCAAATTGTTATAAAAACATCACAAAAAACATTTTAAGCAGGACATTGTACTAATGCAAATTGCGTTCCCTTACTATGTGGAAACGATACTGAGGACTGAAAACATGTGTTTTGAGGAGGAGAATATTTATAAAATATGCAAAAATATTCCCTGCCTACCGGTGGGAATCAAACCCACACCTTCCAGTACGCTAGACGGGTGCTCTACCACTGTGCTACGGTAAACTTATTTAATAATTAATTGTAATTAATAATTATCGTAAAAATAACGATTCATAAACTCGCAAAACCCTGGGGTCACAAGAAGTACGATTGCTCAACCTCCCTCCCTCCGCCTCAAGAGTTACGTAATTTGTGCACAAAGCCATTGGGGATAGGCAGGCTTTCCCGGAAGGCAATGGCGCTACGCCACACCAATTTAAAGCCTCAAATGCATAATTAAGTTTAATTTCGAATAGTTGCACCATCAAATTTTGTATAATTTATTAAAACTCGATGAAGATAGATAATATTTTTCCTTTCCATATTTTATGAAAAAAATCTTACTAGAAAAATGAATCAAACTGTTCAACATATTCTTTAAGGTAAAGGGTAAAAAGAAGTTCTAAATTTTTTGATATCTCAAATTCTCATCCTTATGGTATATTATTTTGAATTTTAAAAATAGTTTTACAAAAGCTGAAAATAATTTTATTATCATAGTTTAACATGGCAAACTGGTTCATACTAAGAATGCTGGGATCGTGATGTTCACAAGACTACTTTGCTCTTGATTGCGCTGGTCTATTTTGAACCGGGGGCGGCGTTTATGCTATTTTCTAATGACGCCGGTTCCTTAGTCGCCGCCACGCCGCGGTCACTCTCAGCGGAACCAGCGACAGCGTAGATCAGAGCAGATCTAAATTATCCCTCAAACATTTTCCAAAGCATTTCCGTTTTTAAATGTTTGCATTTTTTGTGCTCTTATGGCAGTAAGCACACCGAAAATAATATTTGGCTTTAACTGGTGGCAACTAAAAAAATGGAATGAAAAGAATGCCTGGGGATAAAAAATACAAGCAGTACAGTTCAATCTGATAAATGATATACAAAGAGTTAGACTAAGGGGCTGTCCACAAACCACGTAGACTGAAATTTCACATTTTCAAACCCCTCCCTCCCCCCTAGTAGACTTTCGTAGACTTTTCCGAAACCCCTCCCCCACCCCTTGAAGTCTACGTAGACTTTTCCAAATTTTACACAATATCATATGTGATTGGACAATCAAAATCGAAATCAAATTTAATCATCTGTCCACTGCTCCTGAAACCAAACCTCCAAGTCAATTAATTCAATTTCTGTTGAATTCGATTCCTCCTAGAGGTGTGCACCACTTTTGCATCGGCGCGCCACTGCTTAAAGTCTGTCATGCATCTGACCTACAATTCTTCACGCCGGTTCAAGTTTATATAAAACCGAAGAATTTTCAGAATTTCCGTGAAAATTTAGAATTATTTTCCGAGGTAATTTTAAGTTTAAATGGACATTCCGAAATATTTCCCGTGGAATTTCAGAATGGTTTCCTACGATTTGGAGCAATTTCCTGAGTTTTATAGACTCCATAGACTTTTTCGAAAAATTTGCGTTGGAAATTATAGAGAATTTTCAGTTGAAATTTTGGTGAATTTCTCGTAAAAATTTCGAATAATTTTTCATGAAAATTACAAAAGCTTTCTTACAAAAATGGCAAACATTTTTTTTACGGAAACTCAAAGAGTTTTTGGTGGGAAATTCAAATAATTTCTCGTGGAAATTTTCAACAGTTTCTTTAGAAATTCCTAAGATTTTCCATCGATCATTCCAAAGAATTCGCATTAGTACTCCCGAAGAAATTGCCCTAAAATATACGAAAAATTTCCCATGGAAATTTCGAAGAATTTCGTTTGTATATCCGATGAATTCCTCGCAAAAATTACGAAGAATTTCCGAAATTAAGAAAAAAAATTCCGGGGACTTCCCAGAAAATCTCCAGTGAAGGGTTTCTCGCATAAATTTCGAAAATTATAAAGAATCACTTGTAGTTTCCAAAGAAGTTCCCGACGAAAATAAAAAAATAGTAGAATCTGCAATAAAATCCAAGTGGAAATTTTGAAATTTTTCCGAAAGGCTTTTACTTCATTAAAATTCATTAGATTATTTCGGTAAAGTCTTGCAAAAAAATTTGGGAAAATCCTAAAAAAAATCAAACAAGTTAACTTTGCTCATAGCGTCTGTATAAACCGTCTTCCAAAAAAAAAGTCTATGTAGATTCCTGGTATACCCCCCCGTCTCCCTTCGTAGACTAACGTATACTTTTTCGGAACCCCTCCCCCTCCCTCAAGAGTCTACGTGGTTTATGGACAGCCCCTAATGAATATTGGTATATGGTCCATGGTTTCACGCTTAAAATGTTCGACCGTGTACTTTTCTCATGATCTTCGTTTGCTTGAAAAATTTACAAAGCTCGCCGCAGTATTTTCTGTTTTCACGGCATTTTGTAAGCAAAGGGCTTAAATTTTTGTTCTTCATTCGATCACCTAATTGACATTGTGTACAGAGTTAATTTGCACTCTTTAATGTGTCAAAAGAGTGTGCGTTTTAGAAAGTTTCCAATAAACATTGATAGCTTTTGCTGTTTGTTTTATTCAATATTGCTTTTTAAGGTACATCTGTCCCAATGAGTCACTGTAACACGCCGAACATTTCGTTCTTTTAGAAATGATTGTCCATCAAATATCGGATCTAAGCAGAATTTTCCAGTAAACTGTCCAGCAGATCTCATCATAATATCCGGAAATCGTACATGAATTTGGAAGGAAGAGTCGCTTTGAGAAATCTTCCAGAATAAAAAAGCATCCCTTCGAAAGTCTTGGATAACATCTTTGCAAATTTTCGATAATTGTTCCAAAAATTCTGCAAAACTCCTCCGCATTCTTTCAGTAATACCTTATTTATTTCACCAAGATTACTTCAGGACATCCATGAGGAATTTCTTCAGCAACTCCTCATGGAGATTATCTACGGATTCCTCCAATAATTCGTCCGGTAGTCCAATTCCTGTATTATTTCTAGTGAAAATACTCAACACAAATGCTGTACACGCAAAAAAAAGCGTTCATGAATTCATGAACTAACAAGTTCACGGTGTATTTTTTCGTGAACAACAGCCACAAATTCGAGAAAACAGTCACGTTTTTTGGAACGTTCTGAAAAACGTGACTGGTGTTCCCGAATTCATGAGTTAAATTACGGTGTATTTTTGCTGATTCACGAATTCGGGAACGCTTTTTTTGCGTGTATTATTCCTTCCTTTGTCTGGAAATAAAATGCGTGGCTTCAAATCCTAATCATGTAGAAGGTGATTGAGTTCATATTATGGCATGACGTTTGGAAGTTAATAGTTAATCCAGCTTTTTACGCGACAGTGCCATAATGGTTTGAATCACCCCTTTTGACACATACTGTGTCCACTATAATTTGCATAAATGGATCTTAGCAATCTGTGACTAGTTATAATTTTCAATGAAAACATTGAACTGTCCAAATTTTGTTCGAAATTCGAGCATGTTCCTAAAAAGGTTTTTATATTTCCATCAATTGATTCTTTGGAAATATATTCTAGCTTGGAAAACATTTACTTATTTTACTGCCGGTACTTTCATATCAGTCCCATATTGGTTTTTCGCATACTGAGATAATAGCCGATGAAGTCTCAAAACGCATTTTCCATGCAAAACTTAAAAAAAATCTAATAAATTCAAACATTCTGCGATCAGGTTGAAATTTTGCAGAGTCATTCCTCATTCAATGAGTTAATGCAAAACGATTCAAAACAATGGAAAAATAATTGAATTTTGAGCAATCCACTTATGTAAATTCTTAATGGGACTGGTATGCGGGTACATTCAATATGGGACAAGGTTGGTTTGGTATTTTTTCAGAATTTCTCCCGAACAGTCTCATTCTTTATCATGTTATGTGGAAGTATGATAAAATTAAATGCTATTCACGGTGTTAACTCAAAAGTGACGAAAACCGAAATGGGACTGATATGCGAGTAGCGGCAGTTTAGGTATTCATAAAATACGAGCTTGGCATGCTTCTTGGTGTACAATTCTCGATATTTTTCAAGGTTTTTAGCATCATTCTGACTATGCTGCATCTACTAAAATAACCGAAAGGGAAGTTGGCTTATGTCGAACGATTTTTTTTTAATTCCCAGGTAAAATATAATATGCATTGATTACGAGAGGGAAGGAAAGGCTTCCTGACATTGTATAGAACTTCGCACATAAGGAAAATGTATGAGCAAATCATACTATGGGAAGAATAATGGATTGAAACCCTAAGAAAATATTTAAATAGCTCCTAACTCATTTTAAGAAACGATTTAAAAACATCACGGTGGGTACTAGTACCTAATGCAAGTGAATTTAAAACAGTAATGTGGGGAAAACATTATTATTATTTATCTTTATTACCGAGACTTTCGGCCTTGCGGAACTCTACGGAATTTATCATCCAGAAACACTGAGAAATGTCCAAAAGGCAGAAATTTGCCAGAGTTCTCTATATAAATGATTTGTTCATAATACTTGGACTGGGCTAAGCAATTCCCCAGAATCCTCGGAGGAGGAGTTACTCCTAATTCTTAAAGTAGAAATTTCTCTGAACGGCTGGGGGTGGATTTACCCAAAATGCGTGCCGGTGGGATTGGAGGAGTAATTCCCCGAAATTCTTGAATGAGCATTTCAAGAATTCCTGATGTAGAAGGAATTGACGCTGAAGTTTCCCAGTGTCTCTGAAGGAGAAATTCTCTAAGAATCCTGGAGGAGGCATAACCAATCATTTTCAGACAATGAGTTCCCAAAATTCCCGGAGATGGAATTTCCGAAAATATCTCAGAGAAGATTTCCCAAGAATTCGTGAAAAAGGAATACCTGAAAAAAGGGGGAAAGTGGGGAGGTGACTGAGGTTCCCTAGAATTCATAGAGGTAGAATCTTGCATATTTTTTCAAGGGGTAAGTCCTCAGAGCTCCTGGGGAGGAACCCTGCAGAATTCCTGGAGATGGAGAAACCCATAATTATTGGATTATGAGTTTCACAGAATCCATAGGGCAGAGATTTCTCATAATTGGCTTGTTTGGCAAACGGAGAAATTGATTTTCTCAATCATCAGATGGAGCACATTCTATAGGTTTCCGACATATTTCCAATTTATTCAAGAATCTTTTAATAACGTGTACTACTCCACAAACAGGGTTTAATTCTTGTTAAAAAATAGGTGTCCTGGCATTTTGGCAGCCCGGTGTGGCTTGAAGTTCTTGTGCCAAAGTGACTTTTTTTTATCTATTTGAGGATACATTTTTTAATATATTTTTATATGTTTATATAAGCTTTAGTGATACAATAAAAAAGGAAGAATGGAGCGCGTGAGTTTAGAATTATTGTATAAGCAATAATTGTATTGAGAGCTGAGACGGTTTTCTCTTCTTAATTTGATAATTCCGCACAGTGGTGTTGCGACGAAGGGCGAAAGATTTGAATCTACAATTTTATTTTCTATAATTGGATCATGGAATAATATTAAGTATCGTGCAATATTTTTTTTTTTTCAAATTATCAATCATAAAACTTAGACTCCCAAACAGTATAAATCATTAGTTTTCTATGCAGTGTGCCGGGAATTGGTGCATGTGCCCAAGTAGTGATTTACCCTACATAGAAACAGTATGATAGTGACTGGAATTTATTCCCACAGTTCTCTCGATTGCTAGAAAAGGAAGTGTTTCGTCCAGGGTGGGACGCCCTACGTTGTGTTGAATTTACTGGTTCTCCGGGTGACGACTGAAGACAAACGACTGATTACTTTCACTAATTGATTTATTACCTCCGAGAGGCAGCGTGCCTGCTCGGAGGAATCGGTTTTAGGATACTGTACATCACATGTTTTGAGGAGTCGCCTTTTATAGGCGACTCTTAGTACGGCAGGACAATTATATAATAATGTTACAACTATTGGAGACGTGTGCACAAACATTCAAATTTAAATTCTAATTGGACTTACAGAACGCGCCAACTGCTATGCACATAACGCAAGCAGTTGGCGCGAGAACAGTGAATAACAAAAGTGACACAAAATAAAAGGCGCACACACGCTGCACTGTTAGGCTTCAACAGCAGCTACGTTGATGAGCACAGTTCGTGATCGAACAGGAAGAATGGAACGGGTTTTGGTTATTTCAGGCCTTTAGATCTTAGTGGGGTTTGACAGTGGGCCCTGTTAAACCTCTATAAAAAGCTGCATGTATCCGCAAGTAGGCCCCACCAAAGCGACCGTGTGCCGCTCAAAGCGCACAAGCCCAAGTCCTGGTGTTAGGTGGGACGCTAAACAGCCCTGACACGACGGCCCTCCGACGAGACAGGAGGTTTGCGCAGGCCCAATAAGCCGCCTAGAAAATCAATCATTACGAACAATATAAGAGATAATGCGACTCGATATAATCGGCAAAGACCTAGGCGACGAATACAGGATCACGATTGGAAGCTTGGAACATGGAATTGCAAGTCGCTAGGTTTCGCAGGTTGCGACAGGATGATCTACGATGAATTACATCCCGCAACTTCGAAGTCGTGGCGCTGCAGGAGATTTGCTGGACAGGACAGAAAGTGTGGAAAAGCGGGCATCGAGCGGCTACCTTCTACCAAAGCTGTGGCACCACCAACGAGCTGGGAACCGGCTTCATAGTGCTGGGTAAGATGCGCCAACGCGTGATTGGGTGGCAGCCAATCAACGCAAGGATGTGCAAGCTGAGGATTAAAGGCCGTTTCTTCAACTATAGCATCATCAACGTGCACTGCCCACACGAAGGGAGACCCGACGACGAGAAAGAAGCGTTCTACGCACAGCTGGAGCAGACATACGATGGATGCCCACTGCGGGACGTTAAAATCGTCATCGGTGACATGAACGCACAGGTAGGAAGGGAGGAAATGTATAGACCGGTCATCGGACCGGATAGTCTGCACACCGTATCGAATGACAACCGCCAACGATGCATAAACTTCGCAGCCTCCCGCGGAATGGTAGTCCGAAGCACCTTCTTTCCCGCAAAATATCCACAAAGCCACATGGAAATCACCTAACCAAGAAACGGAAAACCAAATCGACCACGTTCTAATCGACGGTAAATTCTTCTCCGACATCACGAACGTCCGCACTTACCGCAGTGCGAATATTGAATCCGACCACTACCTCGTTGCAGTATGCCTGCGCTCAAAACTCTCGACGGTGTACAACACGCGTCGAAGTCGGACGCCGCGGCTTAATATCGGGCGGCTACGAGACGGTAGACTAGCCCAAGAATACGCGCAGCAGCTGGAAGTGGCACTCCCAACGGAAGAGCAGCTAGGCGCAGCGTCTCTTGAAGATGGCTGGAGAGATATTCGATCCGCCATTGGTAGCACCGCAACCGCTGCACTTGGCATGGTGCCCCCGGATCAGAGAAACGACTGGTATGACGGCGAATGTGAGCAGTTAGTGGAAGAGAAGAATGCAGCATGGGCGAGATTGCTGCAACACCGCACGAGGGCGAACGAGGCACGATATAAACAGGCACGGAACAGACAAAACTCGATTTTCCGGAGGAAAAAGCGCCAGCAGGAAGATCGAGACCGTGAAGAAACGGAGCAACTGTACCGCGCTAATAACACACGAAAGTTCTATGAGAAGTTAAACCGTTCACGTAAGGGCCACGTGCCACAGCCTGATATGTGTAAGGACATAAACGGGAACCTTCTTACGAACGAGCGTGAGGTGATCCAAAGGTGGCGGCAGCACTACGAAGAACACCTGAATGGCGATGTAGCAGACGAAGATGGCGGTATGGTGATGAACCTGGGAGAACGCGCGCAGGACATAATCTTCCCGGCTCCGGATCTTCAGGAAATCCAGGAGGAGATTGGCCGGTTGAAGAACAACAAAGCCCCTGGGGTTGACCAACTACCAGGAGAGCTATTTAAACACGGTGGTGAGGCACTGGCTAGAGCGCTGCACTGGGTCATTACCAAGATTTGGGAGGAGGAAGTTTTGCCGCAGGAGTGGATGGAAGGTGTCGTGTGTCCCATCTACAAAAAGGGCGATAAGCTGGATTGTAGCAACTACCGCGCAATCACATTGGTGAACGCCGCCTACAAGGTACTCTCCCAAATTTTATGCCGTCGACTAGCACCAACTGCAAGGGATTTCGTGGGGCAGTACCAGGCGGGTTTTATGGGCGAACGCTCCACCACGGACCAGGTGTTCGCCATTCGCCAAGTACTGCAGAAATGCCGCGAATACAACGTGCCCACATCATCTATTCATCGACTTCAAAGCCGCATATGATACAATCGATCGGGACCAGCTATGGCAGCTAATGCACGAACACGGTTTTCCGGATAAACTGATACGGTTGATCAAGGCGACGATGGATCGGGTGATGTGCGTAGTTCGAGTTTCAGGGCATTCTCGAGTCCCTTCGAAACCCGCAGAGGGTTACGGCAAGGTGATGGTCTTTCGTGTCTGCTATTCAACATCGCTTTGGAAGGGGTAATACGAAGAGCAGGGATTAACACGAGTGGTACAATTTTCAATAAGTCCGTCCAGCTATTTGGTTTCGCCGACGACATAGATATTATGGCACGTAACTTTGAGAAGATGGAGGAAGCCTACATCAGACTGAAGAGGGAAGCTAAGCGGATCGGACTAGTCATCAACACGTCGAAGACGAAGTACATGATAGGAAGAGGTTCAAGAGAAGACAATGTGAGCCACCCACCGAGAGTTTGCATCGGTGGTGACGAAATCGAGGTGGTAGAAGAATTTGTGTACTTGGGCTCACTGGTGACTGCCGAAAATGACACCAGCAGAGAAATTCGGAGACGCATAGTGGCTGGAAATCGTACGTACTTTGGACTCCGCAAGACGCTCCGATCGAATAGAGTTCGCCGCCCTACCAAACTGACAATCTACAAAACGCTCATTAGACCGGTAGTCCTCTACGGACACGAGACCTGGACGATGCTCGTGGAGGACCAACGCGCGCTTGGAGTTTTCGAAAGGAAAGTGCTGCGTACCATCTATGGTGGGGTGCAGATGGCGGACGGTGCGTGGAGGAGGCGAATGAACCACGAATTGCATCAGCTGTTGGGAGAACCATCCATCGTTCACACCGCGAAAATCGGACGACTGCGATGGGCCGGGCACGTAGCCAGAATGTCGGACAGTAACCCGGTGAAAATGGTTCTCGACAACGATCCGACGGGCACAAGAAGGCGAGGTGCGCAGCGGGCAAGGTGGATCGATCAGGTGGAAGATGACTTGCGGACCCTCCGTAGACTGCGTGGTTGGCGACGTGTAGCCATGGACCGAGCCGAATGGAGGAGACTCTTATATACCGCACAGTCCACTTCGGCCTTAGTCTGAATAAATAACAATAATAAGATCTTTCAAAACATTGCGTTGGTGTACGAAAAAAACCCCAAAAAATCGTAGAAAGGTCAGGTGATAAATATTAAGTTGTTTGAGTTTCCCAGAATTCCTTTCTCAATTTCTCCCACCCCACTGGAGAAGGAATTTGCCATAATTTCTGGGAAGGATTCTCTCAGAATTGAAAAAATGCATTAAAGTACCCAGGATTCATGATGGAGGAATCCTCCAGGATATGTGGAATGGGAAGAGCAATTTTGGGATTCTCCAGAATTCTCGGGAGAGTAACTTCCTAAAAATCTTACAGGAGAAATTGCTAATGGTGGTGTTTCACAGCTTCCAGTTGATGAAATAAAACTACAAGAAAGAATTTCCCAAAATTCCTGGAGGTAGTATTTTCCCAAAACTAGTTGGGATCAGTTTTGTAGATGTAGGACGGTGTTGTTATTCCTAGCTCTTCAGTCTTTCAAATTTTGAGTGGTTTCTGAATCTTCAGAAAGGCCGTGTCGATAAAATAGAAAAGGGTAAATCTTATAATTTCTGGTTAACGCATATGGGCGGTGGCGGTGCCAAACCGCTTGAGAGTTAGACGGAGATGAAGAAATTGGTCTTGTGAATCGTAATATTGATTTTATTCTTTCATAGATCATTGTTGCGAATGAACGAGGAGTTTTAAAAGAGCGAATCGTTTTTGACCTTCAGTTAGCTTGCACAATAATTTCTGTTATAAGCTAAGGGTTAGGAGCCTTAAAAAAACTAACAGACCTGGGGAACGAGAATTCAGCAATAGTTTCACGTATTTATCCCAAAATAATAAATTATAATATTGATAACTGAAAGCGTCATACAAAACTTTGGGGGCTAAGGTCCATGCACCAAACTAAGATAAAAAATCTCACTGTGGGCTACAGGAGGTCATAACGTATCGTTTGAGAGCTTAGGAATGAGAAGTCAACAGTGCTGTTTCGAATTTATCCCAAAATAATGGACTTTATAGTTTTCATCAATATGCCTGGAAGAAGAAGCATAAGAAGGAGGAAGAAGAACAAAAGAATAAAGAAGAACGAAAATGCAGAGAAAAAGGAATAAGAATTATTTCCTCACTTTTCAATACTCATTTCTCATGTTTCGCTTCTCGTATTTCACATACCACTTCTCAATTCTTACTTCGCACTTCTCATGTCTTCTCATATCTAATTTCTCAGTTCTCAGATGTTGCTTCTCATTTCTCAGTTTTTGACGGGGAAGGCTGTTATGAAACTTTGGTATGAGCGTACTGTGGGATGCCTTCTCCCGTAACTGCTCCTCTGAGCTCTCGGTGCTCCGGCAGGCGAGTGTTGTGGCAAAAAACCCAACACTTAGACCAGATTGATGTAAATAAGACCCGTGCGTTGTGGCATCTGTGATGGTGTGGCAGCAAGTGGAGGGCATTTTTCGCAACAATATGGCGTCTGGAGAACCATCTAGTGACCAGCATAAATGGACGCAGTTCTCTATTCTAGACCAACATTTGAAAAGGGCGTTACAGCCAAAATTTATTCTTTCTGATTCTTTGTTTGCATATATAGCTATATATGTAGACGAGGAATCAGAAGGAATAAATTTTGACTGATACGCCCTTTTCAAATGTTGGTCTAGTATTCACAATTTACTAGCGAGATTCAAATTATTGAACCATTGTTGTTAGTTATTGGAAAGGCGCATTATAGGAAATAAGTCGAATCTTTTAAGGACAATCATTGAATTCCGTGAAAATTTGATTTGAGAGAATTACTTTCAAAGTAAAACCGCTAGTGGGTAAAAGAAAATTCATGATGGCAAGTAACAGTTTTTCTAAAGATTACGATTTCGGATTTCGGTAAATTTAATTTATTCACATGATGATTGAAGAAAATTCGATGGCGTCAGTGTCGGCCGTATACGGGTGGTTGCTGTAGAAATTGCTTCATTGAGGTGGCTTCTCTAGCGATTCGACGGTAAATCAATGAAAGACTGCCGTCAGCAAAAACTAAACTATTCTTGCTGGATTCTTTATTTGGTTTATTTGGTTTGGCATAGCAACTATGAGTGATTAAAAATGCGCATTATTAAAAAAATAGAGGAGTTATGTAAAAGACACGACCGCTCGACTAAGGGAAGATCCATAAAGAACGTCACGCAAAAAATGGCCATTTACGACCACCACCCCCCCATCCCCCAATCGTAACGCTTTTTGTATGAATTCCCTAAAAAAATTGTATGGATCGTCAGGCCTCTCGAAACCTCCCTCCCCCTTGAGACGTGACGTACTTGATGGATGGCCCTTAAGCATCTTTTACATCTTTTGACAGTTTAATGGCAAAACATTGAAAATAATATGAACTTTGGAGTATGGTAGGAGTATGAACTCTGCAAGTCGCAATACAGCCAGAATGCTAGTTCCAATACATTTAATACAAAAAAAATGCTTTGTTTGCAACCAAATGTTTTTCAAAAATTTCAATTTCATTCAAATTCGAAAATAGTTGTGCATTGTTAAGTTACATAAATAATGCTACTGCACTTATATCAACCCATCTTCAAATATTCTTCAAATACGGTCAATGGCGCAATAACTTTTCGGAGCCGAAATTTGTAATTGAATTATTGCACTTCAAATTTGAATGCACTGAACTGTTTTACGTAGTTTACGTCGTCCGGTCGTGTCTTGTACATAGCTCTTCTGATTTTATATTCGTTTTTCCCATTTCTTAGTTCTCAATGCTTACTCAATTCTCACTCAGTTTTCAGTTATCAGTTCTCAATTGTCAATTTTTAGTTCTCAGTTCACTTTTCATTGCTCACTTCCCACTTTCTACTTCTTACCTCTAATTTTTCACTTTTCACTTTTAACTCTTCATTTTTCATTTTTCACTTTTTACGTTGTACTTTTCACTGCTCACTATTCACTTTTCACTTCTTTTGATGCTGGACAACGTCTTACCCGACGGTACTGGGTGTCAAATCAGAATCTAAAATTGGGTACAGTCACGAAATCATGTAAGATTTTAAACGTTAATAGCGCCTTTATCTTTCGATCGATTTTGGAGATATATATATCAATCGACGCGGAAACTCTTCAGCAATTTGTCAATTTTATTGAAACTCAAAATTATTGTAAGTTATGAACCTTTTGGCCCGCTTCAATTTCTTTGGGCATAAGAAGACCAGTGTTTTGCGTTCACGCGTTAGTTCTGTTCGAATGGACACGGAGAGCGGCAAGTAAGAGGGTGTCGGTAGCGGTACGATGAAGGTGGTTTCTGCCGAGTGGCTGTCGTCGGCATCAGCAGCACTCAAGTGAAATTTTCTCATAACATTCGGACTTCGGTTGCCTGTTTCGGTACGATGGCGTCTGGGGCAGTCGTGGCAGCAACGCGGTGGAGTACATTTCTGCAACGGTAGCGTCTGAAGTACCATCGATTGGCAATCATTAGTGGAAGCAGTTCTCAAGTCACTATTTTCTTGCAAATCCAAACTATTGAGTGGTTGCTGATAGTGTTTTAAATCACTATTATTATATTATTGTAAATCAAACGGTTCTTCTCAGGACCAACATTCTATACAAGGTCAAATTAAGCCGAGAATAGTTTCGAATTGCAAATTGATCGCTTAACGACGGCAGAAAGTTTGCGTCCGTATCAGAATCACGAACGCACGTCAGTGGGAGTTGCTGTAAAAATTAATAAGCAAGGAATGCATCAATAGCAGACAAGTGAAATTTTCTTTTAAGATAATAATTTGGATTCATTGCTATTTGTGATTGAGGAGGTGCATCATTGAATAGAAATCCAAGACCATCTTTCTATACAAAACAAAGCTGAAGAAATTTCTTCAAAATACAAAACACAATCGCTTAGTGACGACAGAAAGATCAATTGTAACGATGGCCTTGCGTTGTCCAACGTCTCCCTTGCGGTCCTGTCTTGTACACAACCCATCTGATTTCTTTTTGAGATTTTTGTAGCATGTCATTCATCCTTCGCTTTTCTATAGATATTGAAGTAAGCCGATATGTAAACATCGCGTGACATCTCTCATTGAAATTGAGAAACAGAAGTACAGGGTGGAGCTCAATGTAGTGCCTAGCCCGCTATAGGAAGCTGACTGAAAAAAACCTACACTGAGTCACGAGTATTACAGGCATTTACGACATTTAATCCACGAAATATACTAACCTAAAGACGGATTTCTCAGTAATACTCTCGATATAGGTACTACTTGATACTTGATACCTGATGGCCTGCAGCTCTTCGATGAACCTACGCCGAATGGAGTATCCTTCTCCACTGGACTCGATCCTGGGCCAATCGCCTCCAACATTGAGCGCCATCAGGTCCTCTTCAACTGCAAAAAGCCATTGTGTACGCGGCCTTCCACGAAGCCTGCGGCCTCTTCCGGGTTCTCTACTAAATATTATCTTCGCTTGACGTTCTTCCGGCATGCGAACAACGTGATCAGCCCACCGTAGTCTGCTGTGTTGTATAAGCTTAATAATATCCAGCCCTTTATACACCTGGTACAATTCGTGATTCATGCGGTGCTGCCAGATACCGTTCTCCTGTTTACCACCGAGTATTGTCCGCAGCACCTTACACTCAAACACTCCGAAAGCTCTCCGATGAGTCTCCTTTAACGTCCATGTTTCATGGCCGTATAAAGCCACCGGAAGAATCAGAGTAGCATACAGCGCGAGTTTTGTTTTCGTTTGCAGACTACGGGACTTAAGCTGGTTACGAAGTCCGTAATAAGCCATATTTTCAGCTGCAATATGCCTTTTCACCTCGCGCGTTTTGCTAATATTGATCGTGAGTCCAACCAGCTAGCAGGAATTTCCACGTCTTCCCATATTTTCGACATAATATGGTGCAGAACTTCATAAAGCTGCTCACTGCCATGTTTGAGAAGTTCAGCCGGGAGCTGGTCCTTCCCCGCAGCCTTATTGCTTTTCAGCTCTTTAACAGCTCTTTAACTTTTGGAATTTCACTAGTGACGGAGTTATAGCGCTAGTTGCAGTCTCTTAAACTAAGTGATCGGAACTTTGTTATCACTTAGTCTAAGTTACTGAAACTATAGCTATATCTTCGTTACTAGTGAAATTCAAACAATGAACCATTAGGCAGAGTTGTAGAAAAACCTCCGCACTAGAAGTCCACCATATAATACATTTTGAAATTCAGCTTTTGGAATGAGCTATTGACAAACTACTAAATGATCGAACGCAAATTACTAAATGATCGATAACATCCTTGCAGCTCGATATAGGTAACGCTTACAAAACATAGCCTGAATAAGTCAAATTTACTAAAACAAACCAAACAAGTTGATAAGAAAATTATTTTGAGTTTTTGGTTGAATGCCTGTGAAATACTTGTCATAAGACGAGTTCGTACAATTCCATTTATATCCACCACTTGATTGTACCTTTGACAAATACGTATTTTTACCTCAACAGACAGTCGTCGATTCAAGTACGAGACACTGAAGTCGGTCTTATTGTTGTGGTCGAAATAAGTATCTGTCAAAGGTACAATCAAGTGGTGGAATTAAATGGAATTGTACGAACTCGTCTTACGACAATTAACATATTGTTAAAAGAACCGCTAGGAGAAACAGTTCAAATTGGCCGTACAAATCAAACGAGCTGAACAATTACTAACACCGTTGACTATGCTGATCAAGATAATAAATTCAAACGAGATTTTTTCCCCATTGGTTAGCCTTCTGAAAAGCAGTACACAAGTGTAAGAAGGATTCCGCCGAACGCAGACGGATTTACTCTGTTAGTCTGATTTTCATCCTCCACCGCCTAAACTAGCCAGCCACCTTCGCTTGATCCTTCTTCAGACCGAGCGTGAAAAAAAGGTCGACGGCACCAGCTGCGGAGTAGGAGCAAGGCTGGTGTGCTTTTTTTTCGTTTTGTTTTTTTCGGTCCTGATTTCCCTTCTCGAGTTGCTTTTGTTCGTGTGTGATTAGGATCTTTATTATAGGCATTAGGCAAGGGTATATCGAACGTCGTCGTCGTCCGTCGTCAGGTCAGGTAGTCCGTTGTAATGCTTCTTCGAAGCCCCCGAAAAAAAAAGAGAAGTGGATGAGGGATCGGATTCGGATGAAACCCGAGCTGTTGGGCGAGCCAGTATGGATTTTTGCGCACCTATTTGGAGCTAATATGATAGCGGGAGTGGGTTTTCGATATCCATCCTAATGAATGGTTTCATTGGTTATTTTTTAGGGTTTCTGGATTTTTCAGCTTTTCCATTAAATAATCTTTCATTGGATTGGGTTAGGTGGTTAGCTGACGGTTGGCATGATTTGATCGCAGTGCCGCCGTAGTGGAGTGTAGCAAAGACGGTTGGGTGTTGAACGATAACATGTAGCTCCTGTGTGTCACATATCACCAACCTTTCAAAATCTATGTAGGATACCAGCACAGCTGTGGTGTCGTTTTAACGTTACGTAATTTACACTCCCAGCATTCAGCATCCATGATAGCTTAAAGCTCAAAATTCGATTGGAAAGTCTATGTTGCAGAAAATAACCCATCACAAATACAAAACCGCCAGACGCTTGAGTCTATTTATACCCTGCCATCCGATTATGCGTAAATTGACAGGATAACTAATGACGAAATACGAAACTGCGAAATTGCGTGGGCTAAGCAATATACATTGACCGGTACGCTAACGGCACCGAAAATAGAACCTCACTCCAGCATAAAATAGGAATGTATTTTGGTGCTTTTTCGGAGCCCACGAATCTTATGGTTTTACCGGCAAACGTTTCAGAGAAAACCACATGTCGAGCATTTGTGATAATTTTTCGGTTGAACTCGTTTTTCCACGTAATAAATAAACGTTCATGATTTCGTACTGATGCGATTGAAGTGGAAAGGGGCTGAATGAAGCTTGGAGAGAAACTCCATATAGTATCATAAATATTTTCGATAAGGCCCCAAGTGGCAAATAATGACAATATTTAAAACAAATTTGAAATCTATTAAGAAACAAATACCGCACTGCTTGAGAAGTATCTGTAGGACACAGCCGTTGCCATTTGAACAATAAATACCCGCTAATGAGCTAACTTTATTTTCAACTCACTTGAGCTGCAAGTGGGCTGCGGTGACCGTCCTTGGTGCACCGAAAGCCCTAGGTCTGGGACACCGTGAAACTAACCAATAGTCCAAATGTTAGTCGGCAACATGCTTCCTCCTACGAAATCCTACCAAGGATTTAGTAGTGGACTTATCAGCTCGGCTTTGCTTTCCGGCAAAATATACGACCTTCCACGCTGGAAAGGTTCGGAACATACGCCTCAAGCACATAAATGTGGCGCTTTCTACAGCACAGAGTCTAACGGGAAAAAGCTCGGTGGGCGTCAAAGGAATAATTGATTAATAGGCATATTGTATTAAATTTCACTCTCATTGGGTGGATTCAGGCGCTTCCAGCGGAACTAATTGAATTTGCCCACCGTCGTTGTCGGCGATGTCAACGACATGCCAGGTGAGCTAAGTTTCTGCTTGTTGAAATGGTTGAAAGGTGGTGCCGTCCGTGGGTAGGCCGTGAATGAGCGTTAATGTCGCTGGAATTGGCTCCCTGAAAAGACTTTATCGATTCAACGAGTGTACTCGCGTTGCCGTCTTAAAGTGAAACCTTCAAGCAAACCCATTGACCAATGATCCACCTAGTGCAAGTGCTGCTTTTCTCGTCCCAACCCAAAGCCCTGTTTGTTCCAGTTATTACATCTTTATTTCTCTTTCAACCATAGTTAGAACAATTATTTGCCGTAATTCGCAGACAATTTTCAGCCTCTTTTTTACAACATTCAGCCAGTTCTATAACGAGCCAATCCGTTTTTGACAGCGCAATTAAATTCAACCGACGGTAAACAAGCAACAATCGAGCCCAACATTTGATTGCGAAAAACCCCGATGATGCGCCCATTGCGAGGTATTTTCTATTGTGTCGTAAAAGTAAAACTGGTCCATAATGCTGCGCCACAGTTGCTGTTCTCCGGAACCCCGGAGAGTACCCGAATCGTTTGCATACCTGCCTATCAGCGGTGTTTTTTTTTTTCGGTCGGTGGCTTGTTTCCTCGCAGTTTAACTGCTGCTTGTTATTGTTTCGCCACTGCTGGCAGAACCGAATGGAGAAAGTTTAAGGACGCGGCCATATTATTTCGGAGCGTTTTTGCGCAGTAAATTCGACCCCCCAAAACGAGTTGTTTTGAATTGTGATATCGAGTTTCATTGTTGTAATTGAATTTATTTTGACTGCGGCAATAATCATTTTTTACTTGTTTTCTTTTCCGTTTCAGGTATGTGCGACTTCGACCATGAACATGAAGTATGATTTGGTGAACGACGGAGCTTGTCAGACAATGCTGATGGGGGGCTTCCGTCGCTCAGCGGTAAGAAATGCGGCTACAGTAATGATCAGAACAAATAGAACAAATAGAACAAATAGAACAAATAGAACAAATAGAACAAATAGAACAAATAGAACAAATAGAACAAATATAACAAATAGAACAAATAGAACAAATAGAACAAATAGAACAAATAGAACAAATAGAACAAATAGAACAAATAGAACAAATAGAACAAATAGAACAAAAAGAACAAATAGAACAAAAAGAACAAATAGAACAAATAGAACAAATAGAACAAATAGAACAAATAGAACAAAAAGAACAAATAGAACAAATAGAACAAATAGAACAAATAGAACAAATAGAACAAATAGAACAATTAGAACAAATAAAACAAATAGAACAAATAGAAAAAATATGGGATCTTCAGTAGCCTTGCGAGAAAAGGCGTAGGAATGCCAATCCGGAGACGGCGAGTTGGATTCTCGTTCCGGTCTAGGATGTTTTCGGGTTGGAAACTTTATCGACACTCTGGGCATAGTGTATCCATTGTACTTGCCACACAAGATACATACTCATTCAATGGCGGGTTTAGAAAAATATTCAATTAACAACTGAGGAAAGGCTAATAGAAGTTGAAAAGCTGGCTAAGTTCCAGTTGGAATATAGATACATTGAAGAAGAAGAAGATCAAATAGAGCAAATGCAATAAATAGAACAAATAGAATGGGGAAGATTCATTTGACCGGAAACCATTTGCCGAAAAGAACACATGGTTGAAAATGTTGTTCGGTCGAACTAGTCCGTTGGCCGACAATGTCGTTTCTCCGAACAGGTCATTTGGTCGAAAAGCTATTATTCTCCACTTCTTACTTTTAACTTTTCAATTTGAGAACTGAGAAATGGAAATAACAAGTTGAATAACTTCTCTTTTCTTACTTCTCACATTTCACTTCTTACAGTGAGAAATGATGGTGTGTTAAATGTGAGACATTTCACATCTCAAATATTACTTCTCACGTTTCATTTTTTTCTCTTTTCTCACAGTGAGAATTAATAGGTAGAACGTGAGAAATAAGATGTGAGATTTGCGAAGTTAGACATCTTACTTCACGTTTCTCACTTTTTGTAAGAAGTGAGAAATAAGACGCCTCACTCATCATCTCTTACTCCTCGTTTCTCACTTCCCACTTCACACTTCTCACTTTTAATCGTGAGAAGTTAGAAGTGAGGAATGAGGAGTAATAAGTGAAACGTCTCACCTAATAATTCTCACTCCTTATTTCTCACTTCTTGCTTTTCACAGTGAGGAGAGAGTATTCTTATCCATTTCAAATTCTATTTTACTTATTTCTAACTTCTCAATTATTATTAATCACTTTTCACATTTACTATTGTGTAGCCTAATATCCAAGCTAACTTTACAAACTACTTTACAAACTAGAAGAATTTTAAAATCACTCTCGGTGAAAGCAAATTACTGGCGAAGATTAAATTCGTGAAAAAAAAGTGAAAAAAAATTAGTTGAGCGTACAGCTTTGAAAGTATTTTATTATTTTCCATAATATTTGAAATGTCTTTCCTGAAAATTTCACGAAGATTGGATGAAAATTGCACGGGGTGTATCATGTCGATCCAATGGCAAATCAAAGATGTTTTTAAAATTTGCTTGTAACATATATGGCGAAGACATGATATTGTGCAACCTGACTTTTAATTATGAACACGCAATCGCACGTATGCCGAATTGGGCTTATTTAAAAGCTTATTTATTCAGCATTTCGGGGATATGATGATTGTTTTGCGAAAATCTGCGAAAATAGCATTTTTCTTCATAGCATTCTTGAGGTACACATAAGCATAAACATGCCGAATACAGTGATCAGAAAATCATGGGAACTAAATTTTCAAACAGCTGTATCTCAAGCGTCTTTTGGCCGATTTTCACAATTCTTTTACGGATGTCTTACCTATCTCATCTAGTTTCACCATACTGGTGAGATATGTTTCTAGGGATGCTCACTTTTTCCCTAGAGGGGCGTGAGTAAAGATGTTTTTTTTTTAAGATAGTAAATTTTGATTTACATGACATGTTTCAGTCGGAACAACACTTACAGGTTCAAAAAATGTTTTATAACACTATTCTAGCATTGACTATACTATGTATCAACCAAATGTTTCTCTTGGACATCCCTAGTGATTCCAAAATGAGCTCTATACTTATGAAAGATGATTACATGTTGACGATGAAAACTACGGAAACCTGTGCCAATGGAAACCCGTCATGTCCATGTAGGTCAGTAGAGTCCAGGAGAATGATATTCTACTCAGTTTTGCCCAAATCAGATGTTCTAGGATCTCCAAACTGTTAAGGAGTTTGGATCAATTGATCTACCAAGTCAACTGAGCTCGATAGCTATCTTAAATCGACCAATCATGTTCACACAAGTCCTTAGAGGCCATGCGTATGATTTGCAGCTCAGATATACTGAAACCAGATGTTCTAGGATCTCCAATGTGTTCTGGAGTTTGTATGAATTGGTCTACACCAGGTCAACTACGCTCGATAGCTATCTGAAATTGACATGTCGTGTCCACACAAGTTCTCAGAGCTCACACGTAAGATTTGCAGCACAGTTAAACCCAAACAAGATGTTTCAGGTTCTCCAAACAGTTATGCAGTTTGGATCAATTGGTCTACCAGGTCAACTGCGCTCGGTACAAATCTGATAGCAATGAGTCATGGTCATACAAGTCAGTAGAGCCTATATGTGTGATTTGCAACTCAGTTATATCCAAAACAGATGTTCTGAGTTACCCAAAATGTTCTGGAATCAATCGGTCTACAAGATCAACTGCACTCGATACAAACATGATATCAATAATTTATGTTAATACAAGTCCGTAGACACCACGCTTACACATTTCGTTTCAGTTATACCCAAACCAGATGTTTTAGGTTGTCCAAACTATTGTGAAGTTTGGGACAATTGGTTTAACAGGTCAAATACGCTCGATAAAAATCTGACATTGATCAGTCATGTCCATACACGTCCGTAGATCTCGCGTATATGATTCGCACCTCATCTAAACCAGAAGTTCAAAAATTTGCAAACTGTGTTGGAGTTCGTATCAATTGGTCTACCAGGAATTCCTAGAGGAAATTCCAAAGATATTCCTGGAAGAACTTCGGATTTTCCGAAGCAACTTCTGCAGGAATTCCGAAAAAAAAATTTGGGAGGAGTTCTAGAAAGAACTTTCGTAATATCCGGAATATCCGAAGATATTCCAGAAGTAACTTCCAAAGGTATTCAAAAAGGAACTTCCGGAGGAATTCCGAAATGAACTTCCGCAAGAATTTCAAAATAAACTTCCGGAGGAATTGCAGAAGAAACTTCCGGAGGAAATCCAGAAGGAATCTCAGAAAAAATCCAGAAGGAACCTTGAGAGTTCCTGGACTGTGTTGTAGTTCGTTTTCGTAGAGAGTTTTCGGAGGAATTCCTGGAGAAATTTCTTTGAATATTCCTACAAGAATTTCTCCGGACATTTCTCTAGGTATTTTTCCGAATATTCCTCCAAATCTTCCTCCAGGGATTCTTCCGGAACTCGTACAGGAAATCCTCCGGATATTCCTCCGAATATTCTTTTATGCATTCTTCTGAATATTTCTACAAGAACTCCTCAGAAGCTTCTCTGGATAATCCTCCGGGAATTCCTCTGAATACTACTCCAGAAATTTCTCCGGATATTGCCTCAGGAATTGCTTTGATTATTGTTCCAGGAATTTCTCCAGATTTTTTTTTAGGAATTTCTTCGGATATTCCTCGAGAAATTCCTTCCAATGTTTCCGCAGGAGTTCCTTCGGATATTCCTCCAGAAATTCCTCTGGATATTCCTTCAGGAATTCCTCTGGATATTCCTCCAGGAGTTCCTCTGGATATTCCTCCAGGAGTTCCTCTGGATATTCCTCCAGGAGTTCCTCTGGATATTCCTCCAGGAATAAATATTCCTCCGGATACTCCTCCAGGAATTCCTCCGGATATTCCTTCAGAAATTCCACCGGACATTCATCTAGGAATTCATCCGGATATTCCAATGTTTCCCCAGGAATTCCTCCAGGAATTCCTCTGAATATTCCTCCAGGAATTCCGCCGAATATTCCTCAAGGAATTCCTCCGGAAGTTTCTCCAGGATTTCCTCGGGATATTCCTCCAGGAATTCCTCCGAATATTCCTCCAGGAATTCCTTCGAATATTCCTCCAGGAATTCCTCCGGATATTCCTCCAGGAATTCCTCCGGATATTCCTCCAGAAATTCCTGCTGAAGTTCCTCCAGGAATTCCTCCGGAAGTTCCTCCAGGAATTCCTCCGGAAGTTCCTCCAGGAATTGATCCGGAAGTTCCTCCAGGAATTCCTCCGGAAGTTCCTTCAGGAGGAATATCCGGAAGAATTCCTGTAGAAATACTCGGATTAATTATGACGTTATATTTAGAGAAATTGTTTTATTTGTCTCATTTGTCTCAGTTGTCTTATTTGTCTTATTTGTCTTATTTGTCTTATTTGTCTTATTTGTCTTATTTGTCTTATTTGTCTTATTTGTCTTTTTTTATATTTGTTTATATGTATTATATAATTTCTCGCCGAACGCAACTTGTTGCAAGCAAATCGGATAAACATAAGTGCCAAAAAAAGTGATTTTCTATTGTGGTAATGAAGTATTTTGGCCATATTTTCTGATCCCATTGTCCGATCTGACCAATTTTCAATAAGAAACAATGGAACAGGATTCTGCTTCGATTGCAGTTTGTTGCGAGCAAGTCGGTTGGGAATAAGAGCCAATAAAATAAGTGATGGATATTTACGCATTTTTTTCTTGAAAAAAAAAGTATTTTGGCCATAGCGGTGTATGTGGTGGAGAGTTTATTGTATGAACATAGAATGAAAGGCAACAAATTGGTCCAGGGGTTGTTTTTAAGACGAGAAGCTTAGGTAGACTGGCTCAGTGTTAGGGAAAGCGATGCGTGCTCACTAAAATGGAGTGTTTAAATCTCAGGGAGTGTGCAAAACCTCACAGTAGATGGAAGATGTTTAGGAAGTAACCGCCAATAAGCTCTAGTTGCTCCTGTGTATACATATCTGGGAATATTGTTAACGATGTATACAAATTAGATACTTGTTGTTTAAATAAAAGAGAGCTGCAGCTGCTAGCAAAAGTGTCAGTCAGTAGTTCGCCATGGATATGGAGAAAAGAGTGTGGAACGGGAGTACTGCTTGTTCCTCACCTAGTGTACTTCACCGTGATCCCCACCCTGCAACTATAACACCAGTGCATCGCGCAATAGTGCGCACCTTCTGGCCCTCAGCCTTGAACAGCTTTTTGACAGCTGCCGATTGCATCAGCATATTTTTTCATTCAACTGAAACGTGTTTTCCGACCAGACAAATATAGTTGTATTTCTAATCTGTATTTTTCGCGAGTTATTTCGTTTATTCCGCGACCGAATTACCCTAACAGCTTCCACTGGTCCGCCTGATCCCCATCCGTCAAAGAGGACGCTAATATTGTGTTTTCTTTGGTAAGGTGTTCAATTATCTCCAATATTCATATGTCATAAATAGATTTATTACCAACGTTGACGTTGCGCGAACTCACAGCACGGTTCCGAAGCATTTCTCCACCCTTGCTATTCCGGACCCTCCAGATGTCCAGAGGCGGTAACTTTACTGCAGGACAGCTCTCCAATCTATTTTTTTTATGTGTCGCTACTCGAACTTTTCCGTCTGCTGCCTCAATCACGTTCATAACCCGACATCTGGTTCTAACAGTTTGACCAGCTCCTACCACTTACTAAGTCTTACGTTCCTTTGTCTCTACTTCGCCGTGCAGAAAACGACGCTGATGACCTTCGACTTAGAGATAACCGCTTAATGTTTCCTTGGTAGCAGAATTGGAAACTAAGCTATCGATTATACGTGTAGTTCGACTTTTAATTCAGATGACACCTTTTTCGCCTAGAAACGGTGTTAGTTGGTCCAACGGACTGAACTTGGAAAGTGATGAACCTAGAATTTCCTTTAAAAATAGCTTTCATAAAAAGTATTTAAAAAAGACTGGTCGTGTAAAGTGGTACAGCAGAACTTGTGCTGTTTCGTTGGTCTCTCAACATCCCCCGGCTCGGACCCTTTTCCTCCTATGAATCTACGAGTAGCTGAAGAATCTAAATGCTTCTATCTATGGTTGGTGTCTTATTAGGTGGAAGAAAAATATTACTTGTAGTTCGATGTTTGTCTACTGTTGGTTCTGCAAATGTACGAAGGTACAGATCAGAACCTGAACAGATCGCTCACTCATTCTCAGTTAGAAACAAATGCGCTTCCACGATGTTCGTATAGCCGACGAGTTCATACCCTTGAAGAAGCAACATGGTACTAATCCATCGTACAAGTGTTGAAGGTACTCTGACAGCAACTGTTGCATATCTCCCGTCGTTCTTCTGCGATACCTTCATACCAGTTGGTTCCAGTTCTACATATCTGTTGAATAGGGATTTTCGCGTGCACTACGGGTTGTACAATCAGCCCTATTAAGTCGAACACTGACTTGACCGTGATATCGCTCTGTCTGAAGCGTTGGACGTACACCTATAGCTCGAGCCATGGCATCTCAATTCAAACGTAGCTTGGTGGGTTTCTTCGGATTTTAAATTATTCCTAGAGGCAGATACCAGACCTTCACCGGGGTCCGTTGACTGAAGCTCTTCGGGTGTAAATCGATGTGCACATCGCTTCTCCTCGTAGTCGTCGATATATTATTTCCACCTTGCTTCGAATTCTGGATGCTGAATGAGCTGCTTTTTTAACCCATCTATCTTACTGCCATTGTGTAGCTGTCAGGAATAAAGACGTGATCATACTTCCTTAACAGTCCAGTTTTGTAAACTCCGTTCACTCTTCTTATGGTTGCTTGCACAATACTTCAATTCTCCAATTCTTCTATTCTTATGATAATTCCAGGTATTGCGAAGCTCTTGGACTGTTCGTACGTTGCGAAGTTTGAACTTCTTGCCTTTATCGTACTATTCTTGCTACCACTACACTGACACGTTCGAACTCACTTTCCTTTCCGGATATGTGACCAGTCTAGCTCAAAGAAAGGCATCGATTTTCCCGACAAGAAACAGTATGCCATCAACGGTGAAGATGATCCTTCATCCAGGAAGGCCGTTATATACCGTGGACTCTCGCTGGCAGGTATAGAAATAGAGAATACGCTAGGCTATTGAGAGAATTCTGGTGTTCCACGACTGTTGGTTTTCCGACGACGTCGACTGTATTATCAGACAGATTTTATTCAAGAAAAAATATTTAGCTCATTTTATTTTATTGTTTCGCCAACATTCACCTACTTTCGATATAGAGCATCTCTCGTGGCATCATTTGTCTTGTAGCAATTTGACCCACAGCTTCTGACAGCAGTCGCCTGTGCTGTTTGTTTTCCTTGACTTTGAAACTTCTGTTCACATGCCAAAGGAATTCCAAAATTCGGAAACTCTGATGTTGACTGGAAATCTGACATATTACTATGGACTGGAGTGGAGTTGAACACTATTGGCATCGAAGCATTGATGCTTGCTGACACATTTTTTTCCCCTTTATGAGAATTTTAAAATTTAAAGTACTTCACTCGTTGAGAGTACCAAAGCCTTGCTGATAGACCTTGGCTACTTGGAATCATCTCAGAATGCGACAAAACTATACCAGGGATCACCTCACAAGGACAGAAGTCCCACAGCTTCAGCATTGATGAATGGTATCTGGAATTCATAACTACCGGACATTTTGGCATTACAGTCCAGATGTCATCAATACAGGAACATTTGTTAATGCTAAATTGTTATTGATAATGACAGAAAGAGATGAGCAAAACGGATCACTTCGTTGAACGGATCACATCTGGATCATTCAGTTTGATTATCCGGATCTTTCATACGGATCTTTAATGGAAGAAAATGTGAATAGAATGCAAAATGGTAAAACGGTTGTCATTCAGGTTCACACTATTGTTCCTTACATACAATAACTTTACCCCTATCTCGCTCCCAAGCATACTAAATATGTATGGAGAATCCACAATAATCTTTTCATTTTGTCATTTCCTTACAAGTGATTAGATAAGTTGCTGATCTGGTGAACCGGATCTTTCAAAAAGTGAGTTACGATTCATTCACTCACATCAAAGATCCGGATCATTTGAACGGTCCCGGATCTCAACGCCTATCTCTAGACTGGATACCCATACATGTATTGGTGCGGAACCCTTGGAACTACAATTCGATTGAAGCCAGATATATTTCTATCGACTGCCTCATTGTTTTCGGTGGAGTTAGAATAGGGTTTCGTCACACGAACGAAAAAAAATCGTTGGGCCGAAAATGTTGTTAAGCTGAAATGGTCGTTTGGTAGAAAGGGCCATTTGGCCGAATAGGTCATGGGGCCAAAAATGTCGCTTGGCTGAACAGATCGTATGGCCGACCAGGTCTTTCGGCGGAATAGGTCATTTGGCTGAACAAGCCCTTCGTTCGAGATGGTCGTTTGGCAGAAATAGCCATTTGACCGAGAAAGTAATTTGGTCGAATGGATCATATGGTCCAAAATGTCGTTTGGCTGGAAATTTCATTCGGGCGATCGGATCATACGACTGTAAATGTCGTTTGCTAAATGGGTGGACAATAATGTCGATTGGCTTCATGGGGACGGTGGGAAATGCTGTTATCAATGTGGTGATCTACACCTCTGACCAGCATGCTAGAAGCGAGTAATCCTACAAAAAGATAGAAGTTTCCTACACGCACACTTCGAGAAGAGGAGCCCTGCTGTTTTGTAGAAAAACTGGCGGAAATTCCTGCAAATCTCGGACGACGATCGTTGGAAAAACGTGCAATTGTCAAAAGTGGGCCGCAGTTGCCCCAACAACCACGGTCGTCGCACTTGTAGAGCCACGATTTGAAGTCGAAGCAGCGCTTACCAATCGTATCGTCAACTGAAAACCACGTGTGCTACCACTGCAGACAATCAATTCTATTCCAAATCGTTCCCTAAACGCTGAACGCGAAGTCCAAGTTTGTCACCGTTTTCGCCTTTGGTCGACTTCGGTTTGAGAACTGGAAGTTGAAGGACCGACTGTTCATATTTTCCGTCCTAACTCAAGCGTTTTGCTCAATGGCAAGAAGATAATCAACATCTGGAAGACCTGCCATTTCAAAGTTATGAGGATGTCAAACTAAAGCTGAAAGTTGGCCTTCGAAATCTGCAACTGGCTGTTTCGCAGAAGATCAAAGAGGGAAACAACGATGTCGTAGTAGTAAACATTCGCTTGGGTTGATGCGTCTATGGAAGTATGGACGTATCAAGAGACGCGGATGAATACAGTTACAGTGTGCGAGGGCGAAGTCGTGGAATAAACGATGCTTCGGATTGATGTTTGCTTCGAGCCTGGCCTGCTGTGGAGATTCGACTTCGTGGGACTGCCCAACAGTTATCCCATGGCTCGTTGACTGGGTAGTGGGTAGATTTTTCCCATTTTTGCGACTTCTGAGAAGTTTTCGAAATCTGGGTAAACGTCAAAATGAATCTGAGTCAATTGGACCCAAATCTGGATTTGGATCTATTTTGATAATATCTGGATCTATTTTGATAAAGGAAGCGCCGATCTATACAACCCTTTGGATGTTCATGCAAAAATTTTAAAACTAGAATTCTAAAAATATCCAAATTTTAATGCTAGAAATAGAACAAAGAGAATAAATAGAACAAATAGAAAAAATAGAACAAATACAAACAGAATAAATAGAACATGTAAAACAAATAGAACAAATAGAAAAAATATAAAAAATAGAAAAAATGGAAAAAATAGAAAAAATAGAACAAATAGAACAAATAGAAAAAATGGAAAAAATAGAAAAAATAGAACAAATAGAACAAATAGAACAAATAGAACAAATAGAACAAATAGAACAAATAGAACAAATAGAACAAATAGAACAAATAGAACAAATAGAACAAATAGAACAAATAGACCAAACAAATAGAACAAATAGACAGACAAATAGAACAAATAGAACAAACAAATAGAACAAATAGAACAAATAGAACAAATAGAACAAATAGAACAAATAGAACAAATAGAACAAATAGAACAAATAGAACAAATAGAACAAATAGAACAAATAGAACAAATAGAACAAATAGAACAAATAGAACAAATAGAACAAATAAAACAAATAGAACAAATAGAACAAATAGAACAAATAGAACAAATAGAACAAATAGAACAAATAGAACAAATATAACAAATAGACCAAATAAAACAAATAAAACAAATAGAACCAATTAAACAAATAGAACAAATAAAACAAATAGAACAAATAGAACAAATATAATTAATAGAACAAATAGAACAAATAGAAAAAATGTAACCAAGAGCATATAGAAATAATAGAACAAAGAGATAAAATAGATCGAATGGATCGAATAGAATAAATAAGAAAAAATAAAAATGGGACTAATAAAAACTATAGAACGAGACATTTAATAGAACAAATAGAATAACGAACATTGAAAGCAAATAGCAATTAATTAGCATTTATCCGTTTCAATTATTTTCCTGGTCGGCGATTTCCCGTTCATTGAACGATGATAAATTTGACTGATTGCTTCCAAAACGCAACTTGCACCGCTGAACGATGTGTGCGATTATTATGTCAAGCAAAACACCATCAGAAGCGGATGTACGGCATGCTGCCACAGATGTGTTATTCCTAACTACTAGGTACCGTACGCTGGGGTTGCATTGATCTCCATAACAGATGTTGCGAAATCAGTACCTCGAAGATTAATCGATTGTTTAAGCTTCGCATTACTTCACAGTAGCTACCGACTGTTGTTTACGTTCGTCTGTGATGTGTAACCCAAGAATAAAACCAGAAGATCAAAAAGATTTTTCGATTATTTATGCATTTAGTAGTCCTCGATCTAACTTCTCACAGGAAACAAGTGGTTGACAGGAAACTTTAGAAGTATAAATAACTTTCACAATTTTCCAGTGAAAAGATGTACGAGGGTGAATGCATGTCGGTCATGGCCAGATGGCATGGTAGATGTATGTTGGCAGATGAAATTCTAGCGAAATAAATGAATCCACTTTTGCGGTTTCATTTTCATTTCAAATGAAGTGGCAAATATGGGGCTTCCAGAAAAGTGATGTCTTTGTGTCGGTTTTGTTTTGTTTTCTGCCGGCCCCGGGCATCAGCTTTCTGCTTGGGTTGGCAAAACTTTGCCTCCCTGGTGGGTTTGCCGCATGGGGACGGGCACTGACGAATCGGAGGCCCGATGAAGACATCTCATCATATTCTTGCTGATATCGACAATCTTCTCCTGTTTAAGCCGATGGAGCCTGCCCGGCTTGGGGTTTCTTCGCATCTTGTAATAATTCCATTTGTCGAGAGAAGACAAAACACATTACGGCAAAATAGGTTTCCGGGAAACGTGCTACAAAATAGGGTCTAAATTGCCACCGTGGCGGCTTCTCAGTGGGATTTGTGTTTCGTGGAGGAGTTGATTCAACAAAAAAGCGTAGGGAGGAAAAAAATCCGAGCCGGTCTTATTATTATAGGAGGCAGCATAATCGATACAGTCAATATTTGATCAAAATTCAAACGGAGCGATCTCCTCAATTGCCTATTTCTGCTTCAGCGGTAACAGCCACCGTCATTATTATTTATGTATGTATTTATATGCCGTATGCATTATCAAGAACATCGAAGCGCAGAAAGTATCGCCGTGCCGGCAATTCATCCTTGTGCTTTACTGGCAGGATGCAGCCTCAGCAGAGCTCAGTGGCAGCACCACAGGAAGATGTTATAAACCCGACACGATGAAGTTGAACGTTTGTTCTACTTTTCTTACGCTTCCTAAAGCTTGTAGAAAGTAGATTTCGTTCAGCAAGGAAACATGAAAGCGTTCAATGCGGTCGTGCTCAATCATTTCCGAGTGCAATGCACCAAAATATCACGAATAAAATGTCTGGAAAATGACTTTTCCAATAACCAAACGGGAAAAAATGGTCTTAGTTTTTGATGACCTGAGTGGTCGACTAGAAACAGTCGTCATATGTGACGTTGTGAACGAACAGTAGGAACATGCAACACAGACGTCGGAACACTGCAAACTGTCTCGCTTAAATATTTTTCTGAGAAAGGATTTAACGGATTTATTGAGTTTTATAAAGTTCGAGATGCTTTGAATTCCTTCCTCGATCGGTGGTCGGTATCTCATGCTTTTTTTAGGAACCTTGCGATACAATTCTGTATAAGTACCTGCCGGAGCCTATATAAGAACTGGGCATATGCAAACATGCTAGATTCTTGTACACATGAAACCTTACAATTTTGCAAGCTTTTCTTACAATATTTGTTTTTGTGTTTACATTTTTTGTATAAAAATCTAGCATTTTCGCGTATTCCCAGTTCTTATACAGGTTTCGGTAGGTTCTTATACAGAATTGTTAGAAAATCAAACAGTCGCTGGCTGGGTGTAGATTAGCCATCCTTTTGGCAATTAAGTTACGATTAAAGGCTAGTAAAGCATTAATTTGTTGCTCAATTAAATAGTCACATAAATGAGCTCCAACTCTTTCCACATTATTCAGTGTCAAACGCAGGCCTTAGTAAAAACTTGCACCCACTAACAAATCTAATATGCCCTAAATCACTCGCTACAACACTCGTCTTTAATGACTTTTCCAACGAAATTGCCAAGGAAATATATGGCCGCCACAAAAAAGCGACCCACAGCACCAAGAAAAAGAAAGTCCCAACATCGTCAGCAGCGCGTACGGATGCCGCTCGTTGTCGCCATCGTTACATGATCAAGGAAAAATTAATTAAATTTTACAACTGTGGGTTCAGAATGTGTCCACTTGGGCTGCCACAGCGAATAACTCATCGTCATCGTGTTTCATTGGCTACCATGCACACGGCGGTTGTTGCGACGATTTCCAGCGGTTTCCCAATCTTCTCGGATGAAGCGATTAAACTTTTCGATCGACTTTGGAGATTGTCGTCGAGCCGTTAATCTTGACGCGTTACGCGATGAATGCACCGGGAGGCCTTTCTTCGCGACAAGTGGGGGCCCAATATATGGACGAACGAGTGAGATTTATGGTAACAGAATCGTAAAAAATTTAATCAATATTCCAGGGCCCATATCAATTTGGCTGAGATAACGTCGACGACGTCAAAGACGATGATACTCTCACATCATCATGTAAGCCAGTGGGAAGGAGTAAAGAATGCTGATCGCTTTGTAATAATCGAAACCCATAAAAGCAGCTGCGTGTCGATCGGTTGATTTATGGGTCGCGCAATCCAGCAGCACAGATCGGCGAAGGCAGATGAAAGTCCATTAGCATTTCGTTCGGCACATCGCGAATCTCGGTTTTGGGCTGGGGTGGTTGCCATTTGGAACCGGAGGGAGATGCCGAAAAGTACACCAACTGCTACAATAATTTAGAAACTGGCTTGTAATCTGATCTCGGACTGTTGTGTGGCTGTCCGAAAGGTTAAGATTGACGGACGGTCAGATATCGTTGGAAGGTCAGTCGGGTGATTGAGTGTTTGCTTTGGACTTCAGTTTATCGTCTGGCTGAATTTATTTATTGATGTTTGAGTAATGATTTGATATTTTAGGCCTGCAACATTTTTACTATAGCAATGATTCCTACCACCATTGGTGAAACTCAATTCAGCGCTCCATGTAATAAATAAAATATTAACAAAGAATTCTCATTATTTGATATATGGATAAGCTTTCCGACACCAGTAGAGAATTCTGTGATACATTGTGATAGAGTTTCACGCTTTTTGGTTTGTCAACTGTCGACTTTATCTACATGTAATAGATTTTAAATTCAAATCTAAATCTTAAAATAATTGAACCGTTTGTTTTCTATAGACATCTCGTACATAGCATTTTCGTACGGAGAGTTCAACGTTTCATATATGGTGGTGATTGGAAAGAACTACCCCTCGGATGACTACAGTGATGAGATTGGACGTGTGGTACAGTTCCGTTTCGTCGGTATTAGATGATGATCTTATAGTTTTCTGTTTTCTCGAACAATTGAGGAACTCACTGTCATATCCAGAATTTTCTTTGGCAGGATGGAATAAAATACGCTCCGATCATCTCAACAATCGTACACAGAATGACGCTCCTAGAAAAGGATATCTCTTTTTCTCTTTCATGCCTATTCGAGTGAGACGCAACTCTGCGTTTTGTTGTTTCCTTTTGCATAGGGACGCATTCATGTTTTTGAGATACATATCTTTTTTTTTAGTATCTTAAATATTATGTAAATAAATTTTATCCCACAATCTTATTTATTTTATTTTTTTTATTTTTTGCTGTATCACTACATTCATCCCCATCTGTACTCTATACTGTTGAATATCATATTATATTTCTTACAAAACGAGCCCTTGATTGCCAACATCCCTTAACCACCATGTTATTCAATTTATCGTCTAGATCTTCTGGTCTGAATGAAAAAACGACTAACATATATTTATTTTTTTATATTATACATAGAACTTGTAGAACAACAATTTTTATCTTTCAAATATTCTTCCTCCTGAAGGCTAGCACATGGTTCGATCCAAAGTTTATGCTGTATGCTCCATATATACTATACAGCTGCCTACCCAACTCCATTAAATTCTTGATATCAGTCTGTCGATTCCGCTTTATTCTTAATAAAGCCTAAAGAAGAGAACTCATATGCCAATCAATTTAAATCACTTTTCTGTAATTCCTCAAGCCACATTTAATTTTTTTTTAATTTTATCTATTTTTTCCATCAATCACGTAGCTGCACCACATCAAGTATTTTTACTTTTGTTTGAGGGTAAATGTCTATATTAAATTTATTATTTGTATTATTATTATTGATACATATTGTAATTATCGTCTATATGTACATATGAATTTAATGGGAAATAACGGAACGTAACAATCCAAAAACATTTTTTTTCGGCGAGTTAGTGATTTCGACGAGTCTGTAGTCACCAGTTAATATTAAATAATGATGTTTCGGTAGATTTCTGGTAGCGTGTATAGTTTGATAGTTGTTGAGTTCTGTTTACTATCATGAAGCAAAAACGGCGATTTTCCTGCTTTTCGGTTAAAAAACAATTTCATCCGGTACCGAAATTGTTTTATTTGCAGTGAATAGTGTCGGTCATTCGGTCAGGAGCGAATTAGTAAAACACCCGACAGATGCACATATCGTCAAATCTGCTCGGTCGGTTAATTGAAGGATTCCGGTATCCTTCTGATAGTGATGGTTCGGCAGCCAATTCACCTTGGATCTGTTGTGATTCCTCTTCGGTGGTTACTGTTTCGGTGTCTCGCGACTGAGGAGCTGGCGCTAGTTTTACGTATTGTACATTTCTGGCATACTGAATGCCTGATCTATTCATGACTACTACCTTTGCACCATCTCTGGCAACGACCTCGAAGCGCTCATTCATGAATGTTGGGTCTGTTTTACACTTTTTCTGACTGGCAAGTAGAACAATATCACCGATTTTGATATCGCTTATCTTAGCACCTCGAACCCGATCTGCGTACTGCTTAGACACCAGTTTGGTCTCTGTATCCAGTTCCACAATCTCCGTTCGGTCGAGTTGATTGGATTCTTCAGAGTTGGACGACTTCCAAAGCCCAGGAAAATTACCTCTATATTTCCACCCGACCATAAGTAGTAGCAATCGGGAATGCGGTATAAAAGTGTTATGTCTATGGACATACTGTTGGAGTGCTGTTCGCCAGGGAGTTCCCTCCAATTTAGATGCTGACAAGGCCTTGATGATTCCCGAATGACAAAAGCGGAACTTTGGAACAGGGGACCATTGTCGCTCTGTATGACACAAGGAAATCCCCACGTTCCCCAAAAATCCCCACAGCGATCGGGGAAGAATTACTCTGTCCTCTTTGAAAACCATACAGGCGGGTGCTAAGGTGTCAAATATGTGTTGCCTCAAATCAAGCGAATGCCGACGGCACTAACACTACGCCGTAGTCTATGAAAATTAAACACTGCAGTGAGTGAGAATGTTCTGAAACGCACAAAGTTTGGATAATGCCAGAAACAACTGTTTCTGCTCAGCACAGAGTTTTTTCTACCAACATACTTATTTATCTGCATATTTCGCGTACGGAATAAAGTGAAAACACTACATTTTTTTAGATTTGGTGCATTTTTGTTCGTTGCAATCTTTAATTTAATATGTGCTTTCGGCACCACTCTCTCTTGTAAAAATGGTAAACAATACAAATTTTCACAAATACCACGACAATTTATGTAAGTATATGAGCATTTTGACATTGGAGTATAAATTTATGCGCCAAATAAGAGGGTACTGTCATACTTGCCAAACTCCATATGAAAAAAAATCGTTGTCCCCCCTCTGAAACCATATTTCCACAAGGCCTCAGATTTTGTTTTTGAGCCTCAAATGCTCGCATATCTGTGGGCCATTTGTTCGTTAACAATGCTTGTCTCACAGATGTCAATTCGATGTCCTTTTCTGACATCACTTCAATCTCGTCCCATGTTATAGTCATACATCCTGAATCCAAAGAGTAGAGGTAGTGACTTTCCCATTCCTCATCCAGAGGACGAAACTCTTGAGATGCTTTTATCAGCCTAGACAATGCATCGGCAATGTTTTGATTGCCCGGAACCCGTTGGATTTCATAATCAAAGGGCTGTAGTCTTAATGCCCAACTCTCAGCGCGTGATATCGCCCGCCTTCCTAGACGATGATTCGTATTGAATATGTACTGGATTGCTTCTGCGTCTGAACGTACAATGAAATGTCTCGTCAACAAGTAGTAAGAGAATCTTTTAATAACCCAGACAACTGCAAGTGCTTCCTTTTGTGTCTGGGGATACTTTTTTTCTTGGGACACCATTTCTATCAACTTGCGTAAGCACTGCACCCAGACCAATGGGCGAAGCATCTACGAAGAGTTCTATACGATCGCTCAGATTGTAATAGTCGAGTCTCTTAATCGTATTAGCGATATCATTTTTAAGCAAATTGAATTCTTGGTTTTCCTGTTCAGTCCAATAAAATGTCTCGGAACTGGCAAGGTTACGTAGATTTTCAGATTTTGTAGCTCGATGAACAATGAATCTATCCACAAAAGTGATCAGTCCTAGGAAGCTTTTAACTTCCGCACAGTTGCTTGGTTGCCGAAAATTTTTAATTACTTGGACTTTTTCTTCTTCTATTTTCCAACCGTCCTTAGTTAGACGAAATCCGATAAATGTGACCGACTGGCTTCCAAAGGTGCACTTCTCCTTGTTTAACTTAACATTATGGTTCGCAAGACATGCGAGTACTTTTTGCAGATTTTTGTCATGTTCCTCCTTTGTAGAACCAAATATTAAACAATCATCCAAATAATTTATGCACCCATCGCAATCAGCTAGTACAGTCCTTTGCAACGTCTCCTGAAATATGTCGGGAGCATTGCAAAGACCGAATGGAAGTCTTACACACCGAAACATACCGAATTCGGTGAAAAAGTTGGTCAGATGACGCGATTCTTGATGTAATTCTATATGAAAGTATGCATTCGACAGATCAATCGTAGAAAACCACTTGGCTCCATCCAGCCTCGCTACTATTTTCTCCAGCGAAGGACACGATTCGGTCCACGTAAATCGATGACTAGTCGAATGTCATCCTTACCCTTTGGTACAATCAGCATCGACGAACAGAATGATGTATCCATCCCGTCAACAACTCTTTCAATAATATCGGCCGATGCTAGGTCCTGCAGTCTCTTTTCCACTAACGGTCTAACAGCAAGAGGTATATTCGTAAACACGTTTCTGCAAGGTGGTTTTGTTCGATCATAAAAGACAACAGCTAAATCGTGAAGCAGTGGGCCTTCCTAGTAGGGCACGAGTCTCCTTAACCACATAAAACTTTTCTATGTAAGTTGGTCTGTCACTAGATATATAAAGGGGAGCGTGAAATGTAGCCACAACGTTGATGGTACCTTCTGTCGCATATGCCTTGAGGGTTTTATCTGACTTGTACTTAATGTTTAGAATCCCGCTACTGTAGTTTACATCCTCAATCAGCTTCGCGAACATATCCTCAGTAAAAGTATTTACTTGTGCGCCTGAATCTATCATAAAAATGCATTTCATACCTGATACCGTAGCAGCGATGATTGCTTCGTCACTCTTGTTGCTCTGAGCAGTGATGCAAGGACCTGAGATTTGGGCAACTTAGTGGATTGCATTGGGTTGATTCTGTGGAACATTTTTTAACGCAGCCTGGACACCTTTTTCGACCTCGGAAGTATTGCTCGGCGATTTTACCTTCGATTTTAGAAGCATCTGTAGGGAACATAAACCACAAATGGTCATCATGATTGCTACAGTTTTTTCAGGCGTAAAAATTACATATTTTTTTAATTACCATTTTTTTAAAATTATTAACTCAACATTTATGCTATTTGTTATTAATTTTTATCTTTTTCTTTTAGGTATTAACAATAAAAATGAAGAAATAGTTAATCATCAGGCTCACTTACTGGTTGAACAGCTTCCGTCCCGTCTTTCAATTCATCAATTTTGGCGATCTTCTGTGGCGTACTCTCGAATGACTCTGTTGCTGGTCGCTTCATACCAGAAGCGTTACCTCGTGATCGACATGCTCGTTGGATATGTCCAAGAATTCCGCAATAATTACATTTTTTGTCTTTGTGGCCGCAAGTATGTGCTTCATGATAAATGCTATTACATCGCCAGCATTTATCCCATCGCATTGATCGTGAGGGAAGACCTCGACTAGCATGGAACTGCCTACCTCTGGGTGCTCGAAAACCTCCTCTGGAGCTGTTACCGTAGTTCTGGGTTGATCTCTGAGGCATATAATCGAAATGCCGGCTGTTGCTCTTCGGAAATGATGCGCTAACGGATGCAACCATCGTTGGTTCATGAGCTGCGTATTTTTTCTTCACAAATTCTTCATTTAATTTAATTGCTTCGATCTCCCGTACTTTGTCGACGAGGTCTGTGAAATACTGATTTCGGCTCAACATCTTCAGTGAAGCCGTGCGCACTTCTCTATTCGTAGCGTGCTCGGCTACGGTCGCGACAATCTGCTCGAACTCCTTCGTACTATCGAATTCACACAATCGAGCCATTGCTCCGACTCGTGTTTTGTACGATAAGTCAGATTCATTCGGTTTCTGCGTCAGTAGTGCCAATTTACGCCTCATTAGCATTACGTCAGATCCTGATCCAAAGTATGTCTTAAGCCTGGATATCGCGTTTGTGAATGGAAAGTACTCAGGATTTGGATCTTCCTCCGATGACTTGGTATTTTTGAATATTTCAAGGAGCTGTGCGCCAGCTTTGACCTTGAAAATCCTAAACATTGTGACTTCATCCGCTACTCCGGCTAGCATCATGGAGTCCACTAAAAGGTCTTTCCATGATTCAAACGATTGTCGGTGAATTTCCCCGTCCTCTGTTGGTTTGCACTCTGGGATGCTGACCGAGGCAATGGAGAGCTGATTAATAGACGTGTAAAACCTGGACTCTTCCTGACTTGAAACACCTTGTGCTCTCCGGGTGCTGGAAAAGCGATTATCCTGTTCGTATTCAAACCTAGACCCGCCGGCTGGGCTAGCGTTGACTTCTTCATTTATTTGCCTGTTTCGTTCGAGTTCCTCCATCGCTCGTTTGCTCCGTTGGAGTTCGTCTAACAATTGAATGTTCCTTGATTTCTCCGCTGCTAGCTTGCGAGATAATTCCTTCATTTTACTCAACTTCCTCTGTTTATTCGCCGTTGCTGTTGTCGCTTCTCTACATTCCGATGGTGTATCAATAACTTCGATCATTGCTGTTGCGGATTCTTCTCGTCCATTATTCTCGTTGGAGCCTATAGCCATTTCAACTCCCGGTTGGCGTATCGCTTGTTTGCGCTTGTAAACTGATGCCGGTTTCATTTTGCCCATTTCTCTCACGTGAATAGGCAATACTCTCAACCGCCGCCTGGCGTGTTGTTTCTGTCTCAATCGTGTTGATCGTTTCAGTTTGCTAGTTCCTTTCTTCAAAAATTGGCTGATGAGTCAATTACTTCACTGTATAGCTTTCTTTTGCGTATTCCGCCCGGTGTGTTCTGTAAATCACAACATAAACTTTTAGTTTTTCTAATTCTTTAGTTTAAGATTAATATATTTTTGAAATATTACATTCAGTTGGCCAAATCATAACATAAAATGTACTAGTTGATAGCGTAATATAAAAAACAGAAATCACAATATAATGTACTGCGCATCGAACATTTTTTTTTTTTTTTTAATTTTATCGTTTGCGTAGAGAGAAGAATATGTAAATGTAACATTGCTCACATATCCCTTATTTTTTTTAAATTGCTCAATTATTTATTATTTTTTTTATGGGATGCGCTGTGCTGAGACCGCCTCGCTCAGACACAATTAGGATTCTTGGTTATGAAAAACTTTTTTTTTTTGTTTTGTGCTGAGACCGCATCGCTCATGCACCGATTGCTCCGTAAATCAAGTTATATTAACAGTGTTGAGACCGCTTCGCTCACACACAAATGGAATTTTTATAAAGTTTCCTTTTCTTTTTTCACATGCCGAGACCGCTTCGCTCAGGCACTGATTGTTCCAAATGGACGCCATTTTTTTCCAACGCAGTTAATTTCGTAGTATAAACTCTTCATTCTTTTCGCAGTTCCTGTGGGAATTTCTTACGCAGTTTCTTCGGATATTTTTTCCGAAACTACTTCAGAAATTCCTTCCGGAGCACATTCAGATCGTCCTTCCGGGAATACCTTCCGAGGAAATTCCTCCTTGGGTTCCTTGAGATTTCAATTGGAATTCCTCGGGAATTATCTTCCAGAATTCCTCCGGAAATACCTTATAGCACGCCTTAGCGGCTATGGGGTCCTCGTCCTTGAATCCGTAAACAAGCTAAGCGCCACCTCAATCAACATTGAGGGCCGCGCGTCTGTTTTTGTGCCCGGTGAAAATCCAAACCTCAGGGCAGATTTTGTGATAGAATTCAGTGGATGAGAAACGCACTAGCAGACCCGAGATGGCGAGATGGCCCTCCCATGCGCAAATTTACGATGGGTAGAGATTGTCGTTCGGTTAGTCACTGTAGCTCAAATGATTATCATTGACAGAACCAATCTTCACATTTCTCTCTTCTTGCTTCAAGAACGGAAGATGAGGGATTGAGTTTTCCGAGTAGTCCAACTGAAGTAAAAATCCCAAAATACGGAGGAGAAAACATTAACCGAAGGACATACAAAAACCTTCAGTACCTATTTTTGTAGGGGAAAACGGCAACGATTAACAAGCATGCTTTTATTTGAATTTACAAAACTTATCCTAGGATCTTTTCATTTCCTCTTTTCTTTTCCTTTCTCTCTACCTTATCTTGTCTGTCTACTTCAAACAATGACGATGATTGAACAATACGGCGTCTAATGGGACGTGCCACCGAAGATGGATTCCGAAGGTGGCCGGCTGCGGACGAAATAATTCGGTTTGAAGGTGGCCGGCGTGCCCAAGACGGACGCAATGGTGATGGTGCGGTCCCTTTCCGGTTCACGGATCAAAAGCCGCAACTCGGAGAGTTTCCAACGATTGCGCGTGAATCGACGAAGACGTTGGCCGAGAGGGTTGGGCGATGCGGTCCATATCCAGAGGTCTGTAGAGGCGTCGGTTCGAATCTCGTTCACAAAAACTGGCAATAAGAAGCCATCAAACGGCTGTTTGACGCGTATAAGCACACACATTTTGGAACACACATATTTCACAAACTACCTTTTTTCTAGGATACTCGCACAACAATTACTAACGGACCTAAAACACTAAAGACTTCTAATGTCGTTTAAACATACCACGATAGATTCACGATATTAAAGACTAAAAAACTCCCACTCCCGGATCTTTCCACGGTCTCCACGGTTGAAATGATCCAGTGTGGTTCCAAATTGCCTCAGATAGGTCGTGAGGTTGTTCGAATCGTGTCCGGGGTTGTTGAACCTTCCCAAAGGCCATCAAAGGGTTTTTGCGGAAATTCCTTCCGCAGTTTATCCAGAAATTCTCTCTGGAGTTCCTCGGGAAATTCCTTCTGGAGTTCCTCGGAAATTCCTTCTTGAGTTCCTCAGGGAATTCTTTCCGGAGTTCCTCGGGAAATGCATTTCGAAGTTCCTCCGAAATCTCTTCTGAAGTTTCTCCGGAAATTTCTTCCGAAGTTCCTTCTGGAATTCCTTCCGGAGCTCCTCTATAATTCCTTTTGGAGTTTTTTCCTTTCCTTTTTGGAGATCTTTTGGAGATCCTGAAGGAACCTTCAGGAGATCCTCCGGAAATTCCTTTCTGAGTTTTCCGGATGTTCCTTCTGGAGTTTCTCCGGAAATTCCTTCCGCAGATCTTCTGGAAATTTTTTCCGGAGTTCCTCATAAAATTTCTTCCAGAGTTCTTCCGGGAGTCCTTCCGCAGTTTCTCTGGAAATTCCTTCAGGAGTTTCTCCGGTAATTCCTTCCGGAGTTTCTCCAAAAATTCTTTCCGGAGTTCCTGCGGAAATTCCTTCCGAAGTTTCTTCGAAAATTCCTTCCAGAGTTTCTCCGGAAATTCCTTCCGGATTTCCTCGGGAAATTCCTTCCGAAGCTCCTCCGGAGTTCCTCGGGAATTTCCATCCGCAGCTCCTTCGGATATTCCTTCTGGAGCTCCTCCAGAAATTCCTTCTGGAGTTCCTCCGGAGACTCCTTCCGGGGTTTCTCCTGAAAATCCTTCCGGAGTTCCTGCGGAAATTCCTTCCGGAGTTTCTCCGTAAATTCCGTCCGGAGTTCCTCGGAAAATTCTTTCTGGAGATTCTCGGGAAATTTCTTCCGTAGCTCCTCCAGTAATTCCTTCCGGAGTTCTTTTGGGTGTTCTTCTGAAGATTCTCTTGAAATTCCCTTCGGAGTTCCTCAGGAAATTCCTTCCAGAGACTCTGAAGATCCTCCGGAAATTTCTACCGGAGTTTTTCGGAAGTTCCTTCCGGATATACTCCGGGAATTCTTTCTGGAGTTTTTTTTCAGAAGTTCCTTCCAGAGCGACTTTCCTTTTGAAGTTCCTCCAAAAATTCTTTCCGGGGATCTTTTGTATATTCCTTCTGGAGTCCCTCCGGAAAAAAAAAACTCCAGAATTTCCTTTCGGAGACCCTGAAGAAATCTTCAGGGGATCATCCAGAAATTCCTTCTGGAGTTTTTTTCGGAAGTTGTTTTCTGGGATACTCCAGAAATTCCACAGTTTCTCCGGAAATTCCCTCCGGAGTTCCTCGGGAAATTCCTTCTGGAGTTCCTCAGGAAATCCCTTTCGGAGTTCCTAGGGAATTGCCTTTCACAGTTCCTCCGAAATCCCTTCAGAAGTTCCTCCGGAAATTTGTTCCGAAGTTCCTCCTGACATTCCATTCGGAGATCTTCTATAATTCCTTTTGGAGTTTTTCGGGTGTTCCTTGCGGACTTCCTTTAGAAATTTTCTTCGGAAGTTCCTTCCGTAGTTTCTCCGGAAATTCCTTTTGGAGATCCTGAAGGAAACATCAAGAGATCCTCCGGGAATTCCATCTGGAGTTTCTCCGGAAATATCTTTCGGAGTTCTTTCGAAAATTTCTTTCGGAATTCCTTCGGAAATTTCTTTCGGAGTTCCTTCGGAAATTTCTTCCGGAGTTCCTTCCGAAATTTCTTCCACAGTTTCTTCGGAAGTTCCTTCCGCACATCTGGAAATTTCTTCCGGAGTTCCTCCGAAAACTCCTTCCGAGGTTCCTCCTAAAATTTCTTCCGCAGTTCCTCCGGAAATTCCTTTCGCAGTTTTTCCGGAAATTCTTTCCGGAGTTTTTCTTGGAAATTTCTTCCGGAGTTCCTTCGAAAATTCTTTCCGGTGGGGATTCTCATCGATTTGTTTTCGGCGAAAAATGACAAAACAAAACTTTGCCAGACTGTCCGGACGTTTCGGTCGATTTACTGGCCTTCGACCATCTTCTGCGGACAAATCTTCCAGTCACTTATTTTCTAACAGACAGCCATTACTAGTCTGTTAGAAAATAAGTGACTGGAAGATTTGTCCGCAGAAGATGGTCGAAGGCCAGTAAATCGACCGAAACGTCCGGACAGTCTGGCAAAGTTTTGTTTTGTCATTTTTCGCCGAAAACAAATCGATGAGAATCCCCACCAGAAATTTCGCGGCGATTGATCCATTATGAACATGAAAATTCTTTCCGGAGTTCCTTGAGAAGTCCCTTCCGTAGTTCTTCTTTACATTCCTTCTGGGGTTCCTCGGAAAATTCCTTCCGGAGTTCCTCCAGAAATTCCTTCCGCAGTTCCTCTGGAAGTTCTTTCCGGAGCTCCTCCGGAAACTATTTCTGAAGTTTCCCCGGATATTCTTTCCGGAGTTCTTCCGGATATTCCTTTCGGAGTTCCTCCGGATATTTCTTCCGGAGATCTTCCGGCAATTTATTTTCCGGATTTCTTCCCAAATTCCATCCGAAGTTCCTCAGGAAATTTCTCCGGAAATTCATTCTGGAATTCCTCTAGAAATTTTTTACGGAGTTCCACGGAACTTTTCTTTCAGAGTTCAGAGGCTATATATTCGCTCCAAAAACAAACTTTTTATCGGAAGCCCGGAGACCCATATTGTTATACATCAATCGAATCAGTTCGACGAATTGAGGTGATGTCTGTGTGTGTGTATGTGTGTATGTGTGTGTGCGCAAAAAGTCTAGCTCATTTTTTTGTACTTACCCTTAACCGATTTCAGCAATAGGTTCCATTCGACGGGGAAACTTGTTCCATTGTTTCCTATTGAAAATTTGCCGGATCGGACTATGGGCTTGGAAGTTATGGTCAAAATACTATTTATTGTAGAAAAAGCGTGCAAAAAAGTCTAGCTCTCTTCTCATGATTTTACCCTTAACCGACTTACTCGCAACAGGTTGCATTCGACGCACAATTCTGTCTTATCACTTTCTATTGAAAATTGGCTGGATCGGACTATGGGCTTAGAAGTTATGGCCAATATATTATTTTTGAATGCACGAGAAAGGCACCATCACCGCTAGGTGCATTAATCTGGGTATTTTTGCAGAGTTTCTTTGGAAGTTTATTCTGGAGATCATCCGGAAATTGCTTCCGTAGTTCCTCCAGAAATTTCTGCTGAAGTTGCTCTGAAAATTCCTCCCGGAGTTCCTCCGGATATTTTTTTCCTGAGAAATTCCTTTTGGAGATCCTGAAGGAACCTTCAGGAGATCCTCCGGGAATTCTTTTCGGAGTTTTTTTTCAGAAGTTCTTTCTAGAGCTTCTCCGGAAATTCCTTCCACAAATCTTCTGGAAATTCCTTCAGGAGTTCCTCCTAAAATTTCTTCCAGGGTTTCTCCGGAAATTCCTTCTGGAGTTCTCCGGTAATTCCCTCTGGAGTTTCTTCGGATTTTTTTTCTAGAGTTCCTCGGGAAATTCCTTCCACAGTTCCTCTGGAAATTCCTTTTGGGATTCCTCTGAAATTTTCTTCCGGAACTCCTCTTAAAACTCCTTCCGGAATTATTCGGAAACTATTTCCGAAGTTCCTCCGGATATTATTTTCGGAGTTCCTCCTGATATATTCTTCCCGGAGATCCTCGTAGTTTCTCCGGAAGTTCCTTTTGGAGACACTGAAGAATTCTTCAGCAGATCCTTCGAAAATTCCTTCATGAGATCCTCTGGAAATTCCTTCCAGAGTTTTTTCGGTAGTTCATTCCGGAGATCCTCCTGAAATTCCTTCAGAAGTTCCTCCTGAAGTTTTTTCCATAGTTCTTTCGGAAATTCCTTCCAGAGTTCCTACGGATCTTCTTTCCGTTGTACTTCTGGAATTTTCTTCCATTGTTTCTCCGAAAATTCCTTCCGGAGTTTTTTCGGGTATTCCTTGCGGACTTCCACTGGAAGTTTTCTTCAGAATTCTCTCGGAAGTTCCTTCCCTAGTTTACCCAGAAATTCCTTTTAGAGACCCTGAAGGAATCTCCAGGAGATCCTCCGGAAATACTTTCATGAGATCCTCTGGAACTTCCTTCTGGATTTTTTTTTCGGAAGTTCATTCCGGAGATCCTCCTGAAATTTCTTCTGGAGTTCTACGTACTTTCCTTCTGCTGATCTTCTGGGAATTTCTTCCGGAGTTCCGCATGAAATTTCTTTCAGAGTTCTTCCGGAAACGTCTTCCGCAGTTTCTCCGAAAATTCTATTCGGAGTGTATCTTGAAATTTCTTCCAGAGGTCCTTCGAAAATTCCCTCCGGAGTTTCTCTGGAAATTCCTTCTGAAGTTCTTCGGGAAATTCCTCTGAAGTTCCTCTGCAAATTCTTTCTGGAGATCTTTGGGAATTTCCTTGTGGATTTCCTCCTGACATTCCTTTTGGAGTTGGAAATTCTCTGGTTATTCTTTCTGGAGTTCCTCCGGAAATTCCTTCAGGAGTTCCTTCGGAAATTGCTTCAGGGGTTTCTTTGGAAGTTTATTCCGGAGTTTCTTTAGAAGTTTATTCCGGAGATCATCCGGAAGTTGCTTCTAGAAATTCCTGCAGAAGTTGCTCCAAAAGTTCCTTCAGGAGTTTTTCTGAGCTCCGGCAGAAATTTTTTCCGGAATTTCTTCGGAAATACCTTCTGAGGAAATTCGTTCTGCATTTCCCCTGAAAGACTCTTCCGCAATGCCTCCGATAATTTTTTGTCGGAGTTCCTCCTGAGTTTTCTACCATAACTTGCATTATCTTCCGCAATTCCTTTGCATAACGAAATTGCTCCGAACATACCTTCGGAAACCACCATAATTCCTTTCCGGTATTCCTTCGGAAAATCTCTGTGGACTCCGGAAATTCCTTTCCCAGTTCTTCCGGATATTCCTGTTGAAGTTTCTTCGGAAGCCCCTTCTGAAGTTCCTTTAGCTGTTTCTTCCGGACTCTCTTTGGAAATTCCCTCCTAAATTCCTCCAGAAATTCCTGTTTGAGTTCTATCGGAAATTTCTTCGGTATTTTCTTCGATAATCTACTCCGCAATTCCACCAGAAATTTCTTTCGGATTTGCTCCGTAGATTTAATTCAGAATTCTCCTGAAAACTTCTTTCGGAGTTCCTCCGGCAGTTCTTTCCGCATTTCTTCCGAAATTCCTCTTGAAATGTCATCTGAGAAAAGTTCTTCCGGAAGTTTCTCCTACAGTTCCTCCGAAAACTTTCGTCGGAATCTGCCCGAAATTCCTTCTATACTACCTTCCAGATTTCCTCCGGCCCCTCCGTAAAGTACCTTCCTGTGCTCCTTCTGAAGTTCCTTCCCGATTTACTGCCTAAATTCCTTCCGGAATTCCATCGGAAATTGCTTTTGAAGTTCATTCGGAAATCCCTTTGCTTCGGAAATTACTTCCAGATTCTCTCCGAAGTTCCTCTGGAAGCCCTTCCGGTATTTCTCCGGGAATATATTAAGTATCTACGGAAATTCCTTCGTAAATTAATTCCAAAATTTCTTTCAGGGTTTCTTCGGAAATTTCCTCCGTAGTTTTTCAGAAAATTGTTTCCATAATTTCTCCAGAAATTCTTTCCGGAGCATTTCCGGAAATTATTTTCGGAGTTTTTTTGAAAATTTTCTCCGGAGTTTCACCAGAATTTTTTGTTGGAGTTTCTCTGGAAATTCGTTCCAGTGTTTCTCCGGTAATTCCTTCAGAAGCTCCTCTGGCAATTTCTTGCAGAGATCCTTTGGAAATTTCTTCCGAAGAATTTTTTTTCCGGAAATTCACCAGAATTTTATTTAGGATATTTTTTCTAGAACTCCTTCGAAAATACCTTCCGGAATTCTTCAGAAACCTCCAACCTCAGAGTTCCTCTAAAGCCTAAAAGGATCTCATACTGAATTTGTCTACCCTTTTGGCTCAAATCCCGAACATAACTCATATTCCGAACACTGGCGTTTTGGCACCCTAAAACTGTAAATTCCATAGGTTTTCAGTTCTGAGGATCAAGATTACAAATTAATTCAAGATCCTATGGAGAGAATAACACGAATTAAGCCAAAATGGTCATTTAAAAGCGAGTGTTCGGAATATGAGTCATGTTCGGAATTTAAGTCAAAACGGTACAAAGAGCTAACTTTTTTTTTACTACTTTGTGATAGTTGATTTACTTTGAATACCTTTTCATTCTATTTCAAACTTTGCACCAGAATTGCGTGCAACAAATGTAGCCTGATTTATCTGTTCAGAGTGTTCTACGTAATGATTTGCCTAACCCAAGCATGATTTTCCAAAACCAAATTATTGATCATCAGTCACCCCATCCAGAAAGCTCCACAGGTGGATTAACCGCCACGGCCCGGCTCACATTCTGGCACCGAGTTCATTTCGCAACATTTCATATTATCCCAATCTGAATGACGATGAGCGCAAAAATGGGGCTCCTTGAATGAAATCACTCGGCACAATTTCCCAGGCATAAATAAACGAACCAAGCATCATCAGATAACCTTTTTTCCAACCTCTCTCTCTTCTATGAGAACCCTTTGATAGAGGACGCCACCGAAGGGCATCTCGTCATCGCACCGAAATCTCGCATGAATGTAAATTACGAGAAATGAGACGTCCTCATTCGGTGGTTCTGACATCTTGGGCCGGATGATGTGTTCTGGTTGCAACTTTTTTCCCTAGCGCTTCTGTTTCCTATCTTGAGGTCATGAGTTTTCCAAATGGAGAAGACTTTCATAGCCGGTCCTTGCGGGCTTTTGGTTCCCCTGCTCCGAGGACGCTTGTCATGGGAACGCCGCCGCCGGACTGAATGAATGTAAATCAAAATTTATGCAAAATGAAACGCAAACAGGGCTGCTTTTAGCATCTATCTCGCCCCCACCACACTCTGGCCGCATCGATCGAGGGAATGACTGTAACTTCCTGTTCCAGTGCAGTGGGTGAGTGGATGAGTGACAGAGCAGGTTGTCCCCACAGATTCCCATTTTGCTCCACCGCAATGACAGCCGTCCATCTGAGGGAGGACGTCACACGAAATAATATGCTCGGCCGACTCTGCGGCTCGTTCAGTCCCCGATGGATGATGTTGGTTTTTGCGTTTGGGTCGGTGGTTTTTCACTCCTCATGCAGCACATATGATTATTCGTTTGCGGTTGATTTTTCTCCGTTGTACCGAAGGGGAAAATGGTGCTGGTGTGTTTTTCGACTCCTCCGCTGCTGGTGGAAGTGTGCAGGCAACAGTGAAGAGGTGAATTATGCGCTCGATTCTGACAAGCTTTTGAGGTACCTCTTGAGCGATGGCCAAACTACGTGCCAGAACTGTTACCGGAAGTAACTGACGAAGCTAAAGTGCATGGACGACTAGACTTCCAAGACGGACTCAGACCAGTTACCAAGGTAGGAGTTCCAAAAAATACATTCAAGTAAATGCAGCTTTCGTATATTTGTTTTTTGTTGCTCATCAAACGTTAATAAAGTACTCCGATTTATGTTTTAGTTACCATTTCAGGTGCATTAGTTGGAAGTTATTCTTCTTTAAAACGGGATCAGAGAACTGAATAAAAATTTTATAAAATCTTGAAAACAAGAGTTTCCCCCAGGATTCGCATTATTGGAGATCTTACTATCCGCATGTTTGCCGAAACCCACGTGAACGGCACCAGCAGTATGGTGGCAGTGAAAGAACTCCGTGATGGAATGCTAATGGGTCGCTCAAGATTGTTGAGTCGAATGTGTTCGAAACGGCACCCACCCAACGCAGCTCCGACGACCATCGCATCGCCTTGCACATATACGACGTGTCTGAGAAATCCGAAAATTTCATTTCGCGTGCCAAGTGGAAAACGTAAATAAATATCCGATGAATTATTGAAACGTTAACTGGTTTTAAAGCCATTTAACATGCGCTTTCTTGTGCCGTCGTCGTCGGCTCGGCGCAGTTTGTTGAAAAACAGTGTCCCACCCAGGCACTGTATCCGTCATATTTGCTCATAGCTACCGAATATGGTGGCAAACCCTGTTTGGGTGTAGGACGGTAGGCTCACGCGCGCGGTCGTAAATTGGAACAGATTTTGGCTTTTTGTTGAAATTGAAGTGTTTTCGGCGGTAGGGAAACATCCTACACGTGTCCGAAGCGGATGTTTTGAAACCTGCGTAAATTATTGTCACCGGAACTCGGAAGACGCACCGAATGAATGGCTTACTGTAGGTTCTCAATCAAGGAATTGTGACATATACGACGATGCCGTGACATGTATGACGCATAAAACGCTTTTAGAGCACTCAATGCAGTGTTTGAAGAGAGTCTGACCAGGAGACCCCAAATAGTTTTGAAGATTCGTTCATGTGGCAATTCAGAGTATATAATCTATGCGAAGTCTGGATCAGGTTTTTCACAAGGATGCCAATTTATATATTCAGAAATCGGTATACCGATAGCGCAATAAAAAAAGTATTTTGTCTAACTAGAAATTTCACAAACCAAACAAATAAAGGATCGTAGCAGTTGTTATATCCCGAAAAGAAATGAGTCATTCGTCACATTAATTTGACCAAATCAATTGCTTTACCTCAAAAGAATTTTATTTTGAAGCTAAAAAATAAATTGGATTCTGGATATTTTGTACAGGACTCTCCCAAGGTCTGTTCATTGTAAATTATTTTTCATATGCTTTTTTACTCTTTACTGTGTATGGTATGACAATAAAGAAAAAACCTCAACTATTTTGCAACCAATCACACGTATTCCTTTCACACGCCAAGAAAAACACCGACTTTTCTTCAATCCGTGACTATTCCGCACTCCTTCATATAGCCTTGCAGAAAAACTACGACGGCAACTGCGTCAGGAGCATCTTACCATTTATGTTCTGACAACATGTTCGCCCAGTCCCCGTCCACACCGCCCAGTATCTGTTTCTGCTGCAATAATTCCTTATTCATTCAGTGGCTCCCCGACCCGACCCGCACCAAACCCACCCGTCCAGCACTACACGCCATTGTGCCATACTGACGACACCCGACCCGAACCCACTGCCTGCTAACTACATGACTTTTATGCACGCGGCCTCCTCGAGAAGAAAAATCACGCAACACCATAAAAACGGTTTTATGTGCGCAATGTCATCATGACTGAATGGCATGTAAAGAGAGCCGTTCACATCACATGCAGTGCAGCACAACAACAGTCGCCTATAGTCGCTTTGCCAACATGTCTACGGCAGCGCTGCGGGCCAGCTAGTCGGTGGATCTGGAGGAAGCCACGATGATGTCCTATGCCGAACCGACGACGACGGCGAAGAATCGAATGATATTTGTGCTCACGTCCTTCGCCGCTGCCGTCGTCGTCGTTAGCCGGCAAATCAAACCTTATACTGTTTGTGGTGGAAAGAAATGTTTAGATTTATTCTTCCTGCTATCATCTGCTTCAGCATTCAAGGCTGACAGTACGTGCAGTCAGTAGCGGAGAAGGGGGTTGAATAGTTTCACTGAGTAAATTCCTGTATGATTGTTTGATCATAATTTCAAACTAGTTAACCAAATTTAGGCGAATTGAGAAATTTATACAATTATTCTTATAATTATGAGAAATTTTCAATGCTGGATAAGTAATTGTAAAAAAAATCAGTTAGTGCATGGAAACAGCTTTCTGTTTTCCCCTTTTTAACCAAACTGTCGATTTTGATGAAGCATTAAAGTGTGAAGCATTAAAGAACGCAATGCTTGGAGCAGATGATAATACTTACTATTATGCAATCATGCTTCTCAAACAGACTAAATGTAATTTATGTATCATAGTTAGGGTCCCGGAGGAACTTCCGGAGGAATTCCCGGAGGAACTTCCGGGGGAATTTTCGGTGGAACTTCCGGAGGAATTCCCAGAGGATCTTCCGGAGGAATTCCCGGAGATACTTCCGTAACTTCTGGAGGAACTTTGGGAGGAATTCCCGCAGGAACTACCTAAAGGAACTTAAAGACTTACTTAAAGTATCTGGAGGAACTTCCCAGAGGCACTTACGGAGGAATTTCTGGAGGAATGTCCAAAGGAATTTTTTGACGATCTTTAAAAAAATCTCGTGCAGGAACTTCTGGAAAAATTCCTGGAGGACATTTTAAAGAAATTTAGGCGCTTGAAACTGGTTCACGCCGATCGACGCCGCCGCCGCTGGCTGAAAATGATCTATCACGCCCCCGCCGGTAAAATTTCAATCAGCGCACAGGTCTACGTGGAAGTACCCTGAAGCTGGCCAATTCGATTGAGAATCACCGAAATAGACTCCAGTGTACTTATTTTGCAAAATTATGAAGTTTGCCGCAAGATGGGTTCAATAATTGAACGTGTTTCTTGTGTTTCTTTTATTTGAGACTATGAGGAAAAGTCGAAAATACCTGCCTTTACCCTTTAAGAGGGACGGTCGGAAAATATTGAGATCTATTAGAAACAAGCAGCAATTTGAAGGATGTGCTTCTTGCTTTCGTGCATCGCTAAGCATCCCAGCTGGTCCGTTTAACCGATAGGACTTCACTCATTACTTTCACAAGCTACTACAGACCTTTTCCGTTCTCCAGAGAGTCCTGTAGTTCAGAATATGTGATCTAGTCGTACTCATTACTTTTACAAGCTACAACAAGCCTATTTGGTCCTCAAAACGTCCGAACATGCGATTTACCCTTTTATTTACCTTTAATTTACCCTTAATTTTATTATTCTGAGACTCGATATGACTCGTGGATATAAATGATGCCATACTTAAATATTTTCACGGTTACTCTGATAGTCCTTTCGAACTATTTGTCTAGAACTTCTGTTCCACATCTCGATATCGACTGTATTACAGATCTTTTTTGGTTCTACAAAACGTCCTGGAGCTCAAATCATTTGACCTATTGAATGATCCAACTTATGACTGATGTTAGATATGATATCCCAGAAGGTCCATTTAGCTTAATGTCTTCAATTATCACTTGTACTAGCCATTGCAGGATTTCACTTTCATTGGTTTAAATATCCTGGGAGTCGTACTGTTTGATGTAAATATCTAAATCCGTGAACGCAGTGGTTCCACACCCCAACAAAAAAAAAAGTCCGCAGCCACATTCTAATGGACATTGCTCGACACAAACACCTTCTAAGTTATTATGCATCAAGTAGATATCTTGATCTTAACTCAAGAACATTTTGGAGGATCTTGGACATATACTGCCGCCAACCGCAAGTCAGTCCGATCTATATATGGATGTCAAATACAGATAAGTCTGACTTGCGGTTAGCGGCAGTATAGTGTTCATGGAAATGAGAATCCTATGCTTGAACTGGATTTGGTATATATTGACGATGAGGGCATTGCAACAGCCATAATTGATCTAGTAGATACTTTGAACTGAACTCGAGAACGTTTTGGAGTAGGGGAAGGCTGGGAGACTTGATCCCTTGGGAAACTTGATCTCCCTGTTCTATCGAAAACCAAAGTAGTTTTGTTCTAGCGTATTTTCTAGTATAGATCCTCTAGACCTGAAGCCTGGAAGCCTCTTTTCAAGAAGCCCGAAAGCCTCTTTTCAAGAGGCCCGGAAGCCTCCTTTCAAGAGGCCCGGAAGCCTCCTTTCAAGAGGCCCGGAAGCCTCCTTTCAAGAGGCCCGGAAGCCTCCTTTCAAGAGGCCCGGAAGCCTCCTTTCAAGAGGCCCGGAAGCCTCCTTTCAAGAGGCCCGGAAGCCTCCTTTCAAGAGGCCCGGAAGCCCTCCTTTCAAGAGGCCCGGAAGCCTCCTTTCAAGAGGCCCGGAAGCCTCCTTTCAAGAGGCCCGGAAGCCTCCTTTCAAGAGGCCCGGAAGCCTCCTTTCAAGAGGCCCGGAAGCCTCCTTTCAAGAGGCCCGGAAGCCTCCTTTCAAGAGGCCCGGAAGCCTCCTTTAAAGAGGAATAATGAAAATTTCAACCAACCTTCTGGACAGGCATATATTCCCTTTCAGTTCTTTTTTCATATATATTAAGAGTTACGCTTTTTTTTATTTACAGCAAAAAAAGGGGGGTACCTCAATGAATGCAAAAGTGCGAAGGGGTACCTCCCAAGAAAAAGGTTGAGAACCACTGCTCTAGACTACTGGTCTTTATGTGGTGAGTTAGATTTTGGATTGACACCCGTTTTGATTCTGCAGGACGGTTTGTTTGTTTTGACCCGCTGCCAGACATTCTAATTATTCACGCTCCTCTAATGTGAACGTGTACTATACACATGGTTTGACAAATGGATTGTGATGATTCGACTATGCGTCCAATTTGGGAATCTCGGGCTCATTCAGTAGTCGCTAAGTGGCGAAGGCCGACGGAGGTCCTTCGTAGCTCAGTTTGTTAACGAACCAATGGGACTTGAACCCACGACCCTCAGCGTACTGAGGGTCGTGGGTTCGAGTCTCATCGAAGCGAAAGTGGTTACCTCCAATACATTTTTCAATCTTCCACATAATGTACTTATTCACTCCTGAGTTTTCAGAACATTGTAAATGTTTTGACCCTCCTAAAGTTTTTTTTGTGGCCACGCAATATTTGAACAACTTCTCCTAACAATGGCCAAATGCTATAATTTTTTCACAGCATAAAACCATAAATACGCATAAATATGCTGAATGATCTGTACTGTCCAATGTCAACATTCCATCGCAATTTTAGGATATTTAGGATTCAAGTTGTTGCGTCAATATAGGAACACTTGTCACCCATACAAAAATTTAGCCAAAAAATTCAAAAGAATATAAATTTGTTCTCAGGCGGCTATTCTTGTGTATATTTCATAGATTTGATGAATAATGGTTGGCTCGAACAACTATTTATTGAGTAGATATCATAGAAAGAAGATAAAGTCTCCCCAAATTTTAAGATTGCATGCGCTGTCGAATCCCGGATCAAAAATCGTTCATGAATACGCACAGTAAACAAAAAAAACTGTCCTTGAGACGAGCCAGCCTTGGGCTGAAAGTCTCCCTAATAAAGATGTTAAAAAATATAAAAAAAAAACGTATTTTGGAGAAAAAACATTTAAAAAAATCAGAGAGCACCTTTCTACTTTTATCAAAGCAGGTTCTTGGAGATTGGTTAATTCTCCGAATATTTTTGAATTTAATTTTTGACAGCATTTTAAAAACCGTGTATGTATCAATAACAACAACAATTTACAAACTGTCACACTAGGGCGGCTCAAAAAATACTTTTTCAAATTTTTTGATGGGCTGCCCTCTTATTCGGTTCTATTTGACGCCCTGATGCTCTGGACAAAATTTCAGCCAAATCGGTCAACGTTTGGGCGGTGCTAAACTCGTTGGAAGTTTATATGGAAAAATTTATGCAGAAATATCCAAAAACAGTGATTTGCAGTTGGACGGTACAATTTACGATCAAAAACCATGATACTCATTCAGTTCTTGTAGAATTAAATACAGAATGTTATACTGAAAACCGCGAGAAGATTAGAGTTTTTTAGGCAAAGATATTAGCATTTTACAGGAGTGTTGTAGGGGTGAATTTATTTCTTTTCAAAGGTAAAAAAAACGAAATTTGCTCAAACCCCACTTCAGAGAAATGCTAATAACTTAGTCGGGCAAACTCTAATCTTCTCGCGGTTTTCTGCATAGCATTCTGTATTAAATTTTTCAAGATCTGAGTGAGTATCATAGTTCTTCATCGTAAGTTGTACCGTTCAACTGCAATTCACTGTTTTGGGATGTTTCTGCATATATTTTTGCATATAAACTTCCAACGAGCTTAGCACTGCCCAAACGTTGACCGATTTGGCTGAAATTTTGTCCAGAGCATCAGGGCATCAAATAGAACCGAATAAGAGGGCGGCCCATCAAAAAAATTGAAAAAAAAATTCCCATACTAATTTGAGCCACCCTACTGTCACACAGCAGTCGAAGAAAAGAACATTGCAAGAGCCTTGATTGATCTGGTAGATACCTTGAGCTGAACTCGAGAATGTTTTGGAGTACCTTGAACATGTCGTTTTCAAGAATAGTGAGTTTGCATGGGCATATTGTACAGGACTGGCTATATGCCGCTGATGAGGACAATACCTAAGCGATGGTTGATCTGATAGATACCGTGGGCTGAACTCGATAACGTTTTGAAAAACTTTGAGTATCTCGTATTTCTGAAAATTGATCGCTATCTCAACGATCAAGATGACTAAACTTGATTGAATGTTTAGATTTATCGAACAATGTGGTATAGGATCCAAACATTTCAGATTCATCTGCATGCTCTCAGAAGCTGAATCTTGAAAAGGTTTAAGCTATCTGGAATTCAGGGTATAGTCAAACTTGCCCTTTAATATTTTTCCTGTGTAGCCGAAATCCTGATGTATATTGTTGCTGGGAGCTCTCTTTTGTGATTTTTGCAGCCAACCGCTGGGCATATATGATCCATCCATCCAGATAGGGTTTAACAATATAGTCTTATGTGGAAAAATTGATTAAAAGAATTTTGGAAAGAAATTCCGGAGCGAGCAGACAGTTGCTCAGACCGTCGAGCTGAGTGGAGGAGTCTGCCGGTCTGAAATTTGTCGGTGACGGCGTTTTCGACATCACGCCGAGAACCTGAACAAGTTTAGAATTTCTTAGGAAAAGTATTAAGGAAGTTCAGCAGAAAATTCTCCAGCGCTTCAAACAAAAATTGTTCCAAATTTATGCAGAAATGTCATTGTCAAATGGACATTTTGTAGAAAATAAATTTTTAGTCCACTAATGACGTGTGACATTTGGTCGAATAATTTTAGAATAAGGAATCTTCGTACATTTGGTCAAAAGGAAATTTGGTCGAATGGATATTTGAAAGAAATCAGATCAGCAATTAAATACACAGATAGAAAAATCCACTGAAATTTACGCTAAAAATCATGCACTTAAATGGAACGTCATTATTAGCGTAATTCCACATGGGATATAGCAAATATATTATATAATATATATAATATATTACATAATATATATAATATATTATATATTTGGATATAGCCTAAATGTATACAATATTTGACGTGAATCGTCAATATTGCATGCAAGTTGTATATATCGTCAATATTGCATACAAGTTGTATATCGTGATAAATAAAATTGATATCATTAGCTTTTGGGCTTGAGCCAAAAAATATTCGAATAGAGGGTATTTCACCATCGGTATCTAATATGTATTGTGCTTTTTATGTAGCTTTTCATTTTTTCTATAGAAGAGATGAGCCAGCCTAGGCCTAGGGCCAAGGCTTTTTCTTAAATACTACCAGCGAGAAGAGATTCAGAAAAAACACTCCTCATTTTGTATGATGTACAATAGTGCAATGAATATTTAGATGGATCTGATCGTGATAATGATAATATAACTTAAGTACTTTACTTCAAGTACTATGCATGCATGATGTTATCACAGAGCTTTATTTCCAAATTCGGTATCTTTATGTGGTTTAATTATTTTCTCTAAAAATTCACCTAAATCTCATATTGACTAGAAAATAAAACAACATAGTTTCCCTTCAATTTAAAGAATCACGTTTCGTTTGTCCATTGATGTCCATTCGATTAAATGTTCTTTCGACTAAATGTCCATTCGATCAAATGTCATTCGACTAAACGTCATCCGCCGAAATTCCATTCGCTGTCACTGTCCCAAAGCCCCATAGTATAGTACGACGGAATGCATTCGGCCGGAAGCCATTTGGCCGAATGTTATTTGGTCGAGTAACACGTTAAGCCGAAAGGCATCTAGCCGAATTCTATTTGATTGAATTGAACGAAGGTGACATATGCCCATACAAATGTGTTGACCTGTTCAAACGACTTTCTCGGCTAAATGACCAGTCCGGTAGGACGACATTTTCGGTTGTATGCCCATTTTGGCCAAATGATATTTTCGACCAGATGGGATTCAGCTGGTTTCGGATTGTTTGTTCGACCAAAAAACTTTAGGCATCGTGGCCTTCGGCCAAATCTCCCTTCCCATCGTTTTGTCGAAAGCCAATAGCCGTGGATAACCATTTGTTCAAATGCCACTTGGCTGAATGACACGTTAAACCGAAAGTCATCTAGTCGAATTTCATTTGGTTAAAACCATTATTAGGTCGAAAATGGTTGGGCCGAAAATGTCAATTTGGCCAAAACGGACATGTGGCCGAACTGGGCAATTGATCGAATAGTCGGCGGCAACAGGTCACTTGGTCTTTTCTGCCAAACGATTATTTCGGCCAAGCGACTTTTCAGTACAATGACCAATTCAGCCGAATGACACTTCTGACCGTGTGTTGCTGGATAAACATTTAGATTCCAAAAGCTGCGTAAAACAGTGTCACATAGTGTGTTTAGTGTCACAATAAGTGAAAAAATGTGAAGTATCGATTAGTCAAAAAATGTTTTTAGAATCATCGAAATTATTCGGGAATCTTATTGTTGCCACTCAAATTAATTATTTTCAACAAAAAATTCGAGTTAGGATGATTTTTTTTCTAAATGTTAGTATCAGGCGTGGATTAGACCTGTGCGCCGATCCTTTTCGAACCGGCGGCGGTGTGAACGCAATTTTCTATCGGCGGCGGCGGTTATTTCCATGTCTCGTATATATAATTCATATAGTACGATGATAAAAAATCCCTCAAGAATACAATGTGAAAATGCTTCCAAGATTGCTTTAAAGATTTCTTTAGGATTTTTTTACTTTTTCTCCAGGAAATCTTCCTGAAATTTCTTCATGAATTCCTTTAACAGTTCGTCCGGAATGGTTCTTAATTCCTAATGAAAATACTATCAAAAATCCTGAGTTACGCCTTCCTTATCCTGGCGACAACAAAGCAAGGCTATGCAGAAGGTGACTGGATCCATTTCATGGTACAGTGTAATTGTTTTTTAGTTCTTCCCTATACCTATAAGTATCATCGTGTTAGTGTTATGGCACAGGAATGCAAAATAATTTGGAATACTTGGAAACCCCGCAAATAAAAACTGTAGAAGTGCTTGATGAACACCAAGCAGTGATACGGTAATTTTCAAATGGTGGATGTAATGTCAACAAAAAATTCAAAATCCCTTGTCCTTGGAGTGGATTAAAAAACTGGGAATACAACCCTTCCCCTGCAATTTCACAGGAATTCTTGTAGAGCTTTTTAGAAGTCCTATCGAAGGAACTCCCCAGAATACAAGGAGAAGAAATTTCCTATAATTCATAGGAGGCGGTGGTGCTGCAGCTCTTTAGATTTTTTGGTGGAATTATTCCCCATAATTCCTGAATGGGCAAGTTCTCAGACCTCAGACTTCTGGACAAGGAAATCCCTAAAATTCATAGATAAGGAATTCTTGAAGTGAATCAAAAAACCGAGAGTATAAACCACCCTACCCCAACAATTTCACTGGAATTCTAGTAGAAGGAGCTTTCCAGAAGTCCTATCAAAGGAACTCCCTAGAACACAAGGAGAAGAAATTTCCTTCCTCATAATTCGTGATTGAACAATTCCCCCGGGTTATTAGAGAGAGAATAAATATGATGAGGTGAATAATTTGCCGGGACCCATGGAGGATAAATTCCTCCAAATTCCTTAAGGAGGAATTCATCTTAATTTATGGAAGAGGGATTCCACAAAATTCGTGCGAGAGGAATTGCCCTGACCTTTGAAGGGGCAAAATTCCTAAATGAGTAATTAGGAGAATTTTTGAAGAAGAAATTCTTGTACGAGAAATATTTATTTATTTATTTATTTTTATTTCTTCTTTTCAATTTCGGATGTCTCAATGACTATAAGGATAAAAATGTATCATAAATCTAATAATTATATGTACAAACATGGATAAAATGTGCTCAAAATACAGCAATCAGAATACATAAGAAACACTTCAATACAATTAAACAGGACATATCAATCCTCAGTTTTTGTGTTAATTTGTGCCACGAAAGTCGTTGTAGAGAAGCTGGCGAGTATATAACAATTATTGTATAACGAGTTCCTACAATTCCTGAAGGAGAATTTCTCCAAAATATCTGGGAGAGATTTCCAGAGAGTTTTTGAAAAAATAATACCTGCGTTGCGAGAAGGGGGGCGCTGTTGCTGCAGTTTTTTTTAGATTGTTTGGTGGAATTATTCCCCATAATTCATGAATGCGCTTCTCAAACCTCCACCAGAAGGAAATCCTAAGGATTACTCGAGATGGAAGAACTAAGAATGTTTGGAAAATCATATTGCCAGAGCCCGTGGGGCAGGAATTTCCTAGTGTCCTAGAGAATTGTTTAAAGTTAAAGAATGACGATCTGCTAAGGGACAAAGTCCTGAAATCCTTGGAGTGTGGAAACTCCCGAATTCTTGGAGGAGTCTTGAATCCCCAGAGCTTCTGTAGTTCCCAGAATTTCAAAATCCCATAAATGAATTTTCCAGAGTTCCGAGAGAATAAATATTTCCTACGAAGGGTTAGCTAAAAATTTACCAGTTATGTAAAAAGATGCTCAAAAATATGTCTAGCTCTCTTAGGTGTGAAATGGCCCAATGATAATTTTTCTCATTGCCAGAAATGCTATGCTGATCACCGTATCGAACCTTTTGATGGCACATTCCATCATGTCTGTCATCAGTTACAAAATCAGATTTCTTTAAAACGATAAATTAGTGGCGTAGCGAAAAGATTTTGTTATTGAAGTGGGGATGAACTTCTGTATTGATTTTGATTAGGCAACATAAATGGTGTTTCTGCCCGACTTTGTGTCCCACGTCGTTCAAATACAATGATCCAGAATCTTTTCATTTTTCTAAGCTTCTCTCGAGCAAGTAAAATATAGCTTCTTGAGCTCTGCTTGTTTTTTTTATTCGTTTATGCTGACTGTGGTCCACATTGAATAAGACTTTCCATAAAAAAAGCAAAAAGAAATTCCATAAAGCTATATAATAAAAATGAAATGGTCTGTGTTCGTATCCGCATAACTCAAAAACAGCTGAATGGATTTTCTTCATTCCTTCAGCAGGTATGTTGGTTATCGTTTCCGACGGGTTTATATGATATTTCCTCATGCGAAAATCACGAATAAAGTTGATTAAATCGTGAAAACTAAAATTAAGATTCGTATGTAAATTTCGCATGACCAGTTTACAACGCCTACTATGCAGGACAACGTCTGCCGGGTCGACTAGTTAAATATAAAAAGTTTATTGCTTTGAATAAATTTCATGTAAACAAGCTCAAAAACTTTTTGATTACAGTCCATCCAAGAATTTCCAGGAGTTTGGGCATGAAGGTTTGCACGCGTATCCAAACGGCTGTTATCTCTTTTTCGAAATGGACAATGTGCTTTGTATTCAATAGAACCAAATTGGATATGCCCTCAAAAATTATTTTACAGGTCGTTTGCCCGAAAATTACGTTTGGTCGAAAATGGCGTTTGACCGAAATAGTCGTTTGATAGAAAGGACCATTTGGCGAAACGGATCTTACGACTGAAAATGTCATTTGGCCGAAATGATCGTTTGGCAGAAAAAAAAAACATTTGGTGGACAATCTCATTTGGCAGAACGGGTCATACGGACGAAAATGTCGTTTGGTAGAAAAGGAACTAAGAAGTAAGAAATTAGAAGTCAGATATAAGAAATGAGAAGGAAGAAGTAAGAAGTGTGACGTCTCACTTTTCACTCTCTTTATTTCTCAATTCTAATTTCTCATTTTCCACTCCGCATTTCTTACATCTCGCAGTGAGAAATGAAAAATGAGAAGGAAGAAATTGGAAGAGAGAAGTAAGACGTTTCACTTCGCTCTTCTGATTTCTTACTACTCCTTTCTCCTTATTATATTGCATATTTTTTTCTGTTCAATATATTGGCTGTGCATATGCACACCAGATGTTTCCGAAATAAACAATTGATACTAGTTTTGCTTGGAACACAATCGGGTAAACTATGTTTTCGGCCATATGACCTATTCGGCCAAATGATCGGTTCGACAAAACGATAGGTATTTTTGGTCAAATGACCTTTTCGGTCAAACAAAATTTTCAGCCGTATGACCCGTTCAGCCAAATGGAGTGCGCATTTGCTCGTGTTCTATATTGATCGTCGCTCGATCATCGAAGTGTTAGGCTCTGCTTTGTGCCAGTGTGTTTCACATTCTATCAAAACGATTCCTATTGTTATAACCTTCCACACTAACAATTCCAAAACCTCCCGTGGTACCTATGAGAGGTCGTAGAGTTCACTGCATCTTTCTTAAGTAGGTGTCCAACTGACAACTGACTCAGCATACGCAAGGCCGTGACCAGAACAGATCTGGACTATTGGGGTGTGCATTGCTTCCATCTAAGAGATAGTGATTAGTCCCAAATCAATATCTGTGGTAACAGATGAAAGTGATGCTACTCTCATACAATAATCCGGGCTTGTACCACCTACGAATTTGTGCGATTATATCAATGCTAATGCTAATTCCGATTTCTGCTCTTCCCTCCCCGTTCAACATGGGCTGTGATAGGGGGGTTTGTCAAACAGTTGAACACTGATGTAAAACTTATGGAAACTATTTACAAAACGTCGGAAGACAGATCATTTTGTGTGAAATTCACCTCGTCGGATGCCACGCGTGACGCGTTACGAAAGAATCGAGAGCCAGGAAAGTTTCATTATTCGAGCGGAAAGACTGTGGAAGTTCGAAGGATTGTTGCGGGAAGTAACAATCGATATGTTAGGGTGTTTGATCTTCCACCAGAATTACCAGATAAGGATCTATATTCGGTACTTGGACAATAAGACACAGTGGAGTATTCATTTCGAGAAAAAATTCTAATGGATTGGGGCCTGTATCACTTGTACACGGGTGTACGAGGTGTCTTTATAGACGTTAAAAGTGAAATACCGCCGTCGCTGGAAATTGCAAATCATAAAGGGATTTTTTTTATGATGACCTGAAGAACAAATGTTTTGAGTGTCAAAAGGAAGCACATCGCAAAGATGCATGTCCTCTGCATGGCCGATATTGATGCTTCCGAAGGCTTCCTCAAGGGTCTCGGAACTGAACTCAGGATGACCAATATCCCCAGAATCATATCCGAATGTCATGATTCCACTTGCCTTGCAAAATGCTGAAGTTTGACACCCATATTGCTAATATGGAGCGAAAATATTGAACTGGCCATTTTTCTGTCAAATGACCGTTTCGGAAATGCACCATTTTCGGACGAACGACTTTTTCGGTCAAATGACCAATTCGGCCGAAAGACTATTTCGGGCAAACGGTATTTTCGACTAAATAACTTGCATGGAAAAGTTATCAGTTTGGCTGTATGTTCCTTTCGGCCGTATGTCGCTTTTCTATATTTGCGGTCAATCCAATCCAACAACCGTTATGGTCCAATAACCAATTCGGTTAATTATTTTTGACCTAATGTGCTCATCGACCAACTGGCTTTCTGACGAATGACTTCCGGTTAAACCTTCTCTTTTTGTAACAGATCACAGTTAGAGCCGGGATAACCATAGTTGAAAAGGTGATGATAATTTTTGCGTTAATCGTTGAATGGATTGATAAGCAATGTATATCACGCATCATGATAATGTATTTCAATGATCCCCTGTTGATATATTGGGGATGTCCGCTTGAAAAATCTTGATCAATGAGATTAGATTAGAGAAGGTTGGAGATGTTTCACAGGGGTGATCATTTGAAACGACCGTGTAATGAAATTCATTGGTACGGCTGATAAGATAACCTCCGGCAAACAGACTTAGCAGTAGTTAAGCATGATAATAAATTGGATTTATTTACAGTACCTAGAACCTATGAGGAAATAAGAATCAAATTACTTTAGCTCATCCTTCAGTACTTTTTGATCCAAATCCAACAGTAACATCTTTTCGTCATTCTCCAAGCGCTAGTAAACGGAAACGGAATCCCAGCTCATCAACCAAAACTCAGAAGCCAAGCTTGGCCTCGATTTTTCAACAGAACGAATAACCTAAGCTGCTGTGTAGTTCTGTAGCTTCCACTCTGCAAAACCGACCGAGATAACTACGGCGGCAGCCACATCGCCACAAGTAGGTTCACAACTCACAGAACGCCACAAGGCTAATGCAAATGCATACATACATACATCCGAATATCGTTATCTTTGCTTCAGAGAGTAGAAAATTGCGAGGAAAAGAGTTTCCTGCTTTTCGGTGGCACGGACGAACGACCGCTTGGAGACACCGAATGGGAAACACGAACCGCTCCGCGCTGCTCATACACATACGGATGTGTTATGGGGGCTAAAAGCCAAAGTCAAAGGAATCGCAACATACCGCAAAGTTCGAGTCTCGCACGAGAAGAAAGGCACAGAATGGAAAAAGAAACGATTCCGGAGCATTCTTTGACGGGGCCAAAAGGAGCCTCCTTGAGGTTCGGATGGATGCTTGAATGCTGAGGAGACACGCGGCGAAGGGCAGCGTGCAGACTGCGAAGTCAACTGGCAGAGCTGTGTTCGAGGTGTGGGGGGAGAATAAAATATGATACCGATGTATATTTTTCTTGGGCGAGAATGCGGCACTTCTTTTTCTGTACAAAGACCTTGCGATGTGATTCAACCATGTGAAGATTCTGGAGCGCGGTTTACTTTTTGCTTTCGTCGGCGCAGTTAGTGCGGTGTTGTGGGTGGATGCAATGAAGTGAGCCGAAAGGGATATCATAAAGATGTCTCTTATCCGTCGACGCTAGTGAGGTTTATTTTTGAACGAAATATCATTACAGAGTGTATCGACACACCGGGCCGAAAAAAGTGAGGCCCAAGTATAATCGAAATTTATACTCCAGAGGCGGCATCGAAATGGTTTTTTAATGCTCAGCTGGGAGAGACTGAATTCGTTCATTCTTTGAAGGCGAAGTTTATACTTCGTGCTTGGTGTGAAGAGCCCGAGTAATGTTGCATCACAGTATTCTATTGTGATATTCCTCTACGGCGAGAAATTATAAATGTTGAGTTTTCATCCATATCTTGTAAAATTTATTTGGCTATAAAATATAATAAAACTGCGGTGGATTGGCGTCTTAGTGAGAAGACGCGGTTTTAAACAATAAATTTAGACTTTTGTCTTACCATTAGGCATAAGGTAGGCTTGATGTAAACGCCATTTTCCGAAAAAGATGTTAACGATTTCATTCCTTAGACTTGGTTTTAGATTTAACTCAAGATTGGTTGTCATTTCAGATTCCTGACTTGTCTTCAGGCTTCCCAGACTTCCGAGCCGTCTATCTTCTTTTTCATTGAACTAAAGCTAAGATTTACTGACTTCAGTCTAGCCTGAATACTTTTTGGAAATAGCTTGTCTTCACTTCAAATTTGCTTCATTTTTAATACAAGATTGATTTTGGATTTTAGAACCAGACTTGTTCATATAGAGGTTGCTTCATCAACTCGGGTAAGCCACGGTGCAACCATTTCAGAACGCATTTCAAAGCAAAAGACGAACGATGCGCGGCCGTAGTAAAAGACAGCTCACTATCATGGGATTTTAGAAACTAGGCTGTGCAGCTCTGTATGCCACCACCGTGCTCGTTGCGAATATAGGCGAGATGAATTTTAAAGTTTTCCGCTCGGTGGATTGTGGGTCGGTCGAGAACTGCGCCGTTCCGTTCTGGAGTTCCACCGTCATCGAGGGGTTTCCTTCTGGGACCGACTACTGCAGCGAAGCAACTGTGGCGACCCAAATTCCGCTGGAGCGAACTTTGCACACTTGTATGGCTCGGCGGCATTGCGAAGCACCATCCATCGATGATGTGTTCCCCCCGTTTTTCGATGAAAGACGAGCATCTTCGACAGTGGCACCAGCTGCAAACATTCGCTTCGCGTCGCACAGTCTTTGGCATGATCATCATCATCATCTTCGCATCAGCTGCTTGCTTCGAAAGACACACACCAAGTGCAAAGTAGTTCGCTTCGGTGCGATTGTCGATGGTCGTCGTTCGAATCGATTCTGGGCCATCCGATGATTCTCATTCATCTATACGTGCGCAGGGAGACGAACCGATGCGAAGTGATGGCTCTAAACGGCATTCGAACGGCATCGGAGTTCAATGGTAATTAATTTATTGCTTGTGCGAGGAACTTTTGAGAAATTTCAAATGAATGGCTTCTTTTGCACCCTATTCCGGTGGCCCCGGATGTGGTGAAGTGTTTCACAATGGGTTGACTGCTGCACTACGCTTCCAGTATGCTGTTCAGTGTGTGCTTCACTGTGAAGATGGTGAGATAGTTTGGCGTTTAAATTGGATCTTCGGTTGATTCATGGGCTGAATATTAGATTTGTAGACTAATTGGTGCAAAGCAGCTGTTTTCAGAGGATTCCCGGGGATGAGAATTCCATTAGATTTCAAAGAAAAAACATGATCTATGTGACTGACGGTATACTAAATCATATCTGATGGGAGTTTTTTGATACCTGTCTTATTTATGAATGTTGTAAGATTTGTGAGGAAGAGAAAGAAGTCGTAGGTCGATCACCTATAATTGGCACATTACTTTTTCTTTGTCATTGAGTTTTAATTGCACTGAAATATCACTGAACATGAAAATATTGGTAAAGATTTCCATGATTCAGCGGCTTTTGGGTGGTCGCTTTGGACAGCCGCGATCAGTACAATCAGTTAGGACTGTGCGCCGATTGAAATTTTACCGGCGGCGACGTGATAGATAATTTTAGACCAGCGGCGGCGGCGTGTCGGTGTCACGCCGTAGATAATCGGCGGCGGCGTGAGTCTGCGTGAACTAATTTCAAGAGTCACAATTTTTCTGGAAGTTTCTTAACGAATTCCTCCGGAAGCTCATCTACGATTTCGTTGGTAAGTTCTTCAAGAAACTCCTCTGGGCAGTCCTCCAGATACTTTTCTCGAAGTTTGTTAGTAAGTTTCTCGAGGAATTCCTCCGAAAGTTCCTCCAGAAAATCCTCCGGAAGTTTCTCCAGAAGTTCCTCCAGGAATTCGTCCGGAAATTCCTCCAAGAGTTCCACTGGTAGTTCCTCCTGGAATTCCTCTGGTAGTTCCACCAGGAATTCTTCCGGAAGTCGCTAAAAGAATTTCTCTGGAACCTCCTCTAAGAATTCTTCCGGAAGTTCCTCCAGGAATTCCTCTGGAGGTTTCTTCAGATATTCTTCCGGAAGTTTCTCAAGGAATTCCTCCGAATTTCCACCAGGAGCTAGTTGTGAAGTTGTTTTAGAAATTCGAAAAGTTCATCCAAGAATTATTCCAGAAGTTCCTACGAAAGTTCTATCACAATTCCTTCAGAAATTTCGCAGGACGTTCTAAAACAATTTCTTCAGAAGATTCACCAGAAATCCCTCCGGAAGTTCTTCCAGGAATTCTTTTGGAAGTACGTCACGAATTTCTCCGGACTCTTCTTCAGGAAATCCTTTTGACGTTCCTCCATGAATTTTTCTTGAGCCTCCTGCAAGAATTTTCCTCTTGAGGTTCCTCCAGGAAGTTTCGCCTTGAATTTTTCCGAAAGTTCCTCCAGATATTCTGACGGAAGTTCTTATGAAATCGTCCGGAAATTCTTCAGGAATTTTTCCCATAATTTCCTGTAGAAGATGCTTCAGGAATTCCGCCAGAATTTTTTTCCGAAGGTTTCACCAGAAATTAATTGGAATGGTTCTCCAGGAATTCTTCGAGAAGCTTCACCAGGAATTCTTCGGAAAGGTCCTTGGGAATTCTTCCCGGAATTCCTTCTAAAGTTCCATCAAATTTCTTCCAGGAATTTCTCAGGAAGTTTCTTCAATAATTTTTGCGGAAGTTTCTTCAAGAATTCCTTTCGAAGCTCCTCAGAGAGTGCGTCCGAACTCCCTCAGATAATCCTTCCGGAGATTCCTGCAGGAACTATTTCAAAAGTTCCTAAAGCATTTCCTCGTAATTTCTTTTGAAAATTTTTCTGGAGTCAGAAATTTCATAGGAGCTATTACGAAATCTTCCCGTGAATTCCTCTAAAAATCTAGCTGCGTATTATTTAGATTTTTATGTATGTTCTCCTCGAGTGTCCACCAGTTTTATTCTCAAAAAATTTCTGTCTCCAAAGTTACAACCGTCTCCAAAGTTACAACCGTGAGTTACAACCGTGTTCGCTGCTTCCGCATTTAGTGGTATGCCCTTGAAAACGTGAGTGAATTTAGTTTTGGATTCTGCGATGCTTGTCCTTAAATCTTCGGAAAACTGTCGCAATTCGCTACATTGATAAAAAGAAAACATCGACGTAGAGCAATGGATTAATGCACCGCCAACAGTGCAATTGATAGGGGAGACTGGGTAGACTTTATCCACTTTTCTCAGCCATGAATTAATAAACTTACGAGGTTTCCGTGGGAAAGGGTCGTTTGACCGAAACCCATTCGGTCGAAAGCCATTTGGCCGAATGCCACTAGGTCGAACAAACAATTAGGCCGAAACCCATCTGGCCGAAAGGGTCATTTGGTTGAATAGGTTATATGTTCGAACAGATCATTTGGCCGAATAGGTCATTTAAAAAGTAAGAAATCAGGAATTAGAAGAGGGACGTCTCACTTCTCACTTCTTACTGTAAAAACTGAGAAGCGTGAAATGAGTAGTGAGACGCCTCACTACTCGCTTCGCGCTACTCACTTTTTACAGTGAGAAGAAAAAAATTAAAAGTGAGAAGTGAGACGTCTCACTTCTCACTCCTCATTTATCACTTCTCGTTGTAAAAAGTTAGAAGCGCATAGTGAGTAGTGAGACGTCTCATTAATCACTGCGCGTTTTTCTTTTTTAACAGTGAGATGTCAGAAATAAGGAATGAAAATTGACTTTTCCCGTCAAAAATTGTATCTCGTTTTATTGTCTCAGTCGATTCTTTGGTTTATTTAAGGTCAACATTCCTAAAAAAATCCATATTTTTTTAAGACTCTAACTATTTTTAAAATTGATAACAAAAATCGGAAAAGAGCTGTTTTTTGAAGATTGGCCCGATTTTGGATGAACTTTGGGTGAATTTTTCAGACCGGTTCACACGTGTAGAACTTTTCCGATTTTTGTTTTCAATTTTAAAAATATTAGAGGCTTTAAAAATATATGTTCTTTGGGAAAATTTACCTCAAATATGCCAAAGAATCGATCAAGCGAATAAAAATTTATGACTCTCTCTTCTTAATCCTAATTTCTCACTTTTCAAATGACCTATTCGGCCAAATGTCTTGTCCGGCCAAATGACCCTTTCAGCCTAATGACCCTTTCGGTTAAATTACCATTTCGGTCAAACGACCCTTTTGGCCAAATGACCCTTTCGGCCAAATGATGCTTTCGGTCAAATGACCCTTTCGGCCAAGTGACCCTTTCGGCGAGAAGTGATAAATGAGGAGTGATTCCTAATTTCTAACTTTTCAAATGAACTATTCGTCTAAATGCCGTATTCGGCCAAATGACCTTTTTGGCTAAATGACCCTTTCGGCTGAATGACCCTTTCGGCCGAATGAGCCGTTCGGCCAGATGACCCTTTCGGCCAAATGACCCATTCTACCAAACGACCCTCCCGACCAAACGACCCTTTCGGCCAAACGACCCTTTCGGCCAAGTGGCCCTTTCGGCCAAGTGGCCCTTTCGGCCAAACGACCCTTTCGGTCAAACGATTCTTTCGGCCAAATGACCCTTTCGGCCAAACGACCCTTTCGGCCAAACGACCCTTTCGGCCAAATGGCCCTTTCGACCAAATGACCCTTCCCCTAAATTTCTTGTTTTAAAACATTGCAGAATTTAATAGGCTAAGAATTTACACAATAATTGTAAGATTTGTTTTTGGGTGTAGGTACGGATCAATTGGCAATCGAAAAGTCTTCCAAATAAGCGGGAAGGAATTTCAAATTACCATAAGGAACACCAAAAACCATCAACCAAAACCAAAAGACCACCGGAACTTGTTCATGTCGGAGGTAATGGTCCAACATCTCTGCAATTCAAGTCTGATGATTTTTTATGTATTTCTGAAGAATTGCAGTGGTTTTTTGTGCGCAATAAGGCCGATACGAATATTAAATTTATTTTATGTCTGACAGCTCTTGGAAGGTACGAGGGCGGGAATAAAAAAAAAAGGAAACGAAAAAAAAGACCAAAATGCAATTATTCCATGGAAAATTTTAAGTTTTAGTGGAAACTGTTAGCAAAGAATGCTTAGAGAAAACAAAGAATATGAATATTTGTAACATACTTATCCAGTAGTGAATTTAGCACAAACTTTATATAATTAAAAAAAAAAATACTGGAACTTGTTTCTGTAGATTTTTTTTTCTTTTTGGGTAAGTGTTGTTTTTGCTGATGGACTCTTAACTGTTGAATCATTAACACCAAGAAAACCAAACCTCCTTAACCGTGCGGTAAGACGCGCGGCTACAAAGCAAGACCACGCTGAGGGTGGCTGGGTTCGATTCCCGGTGCCGGTCTAGGCAATTTTCGGATTGGAAATTGTCTCGACTTCCCTGGGCATAAAAGTATCATCGTGCTAGCCCCATGATATACGAATGCAAAAATCGCAACCTCGCAGTTAATAACTGTGGAAGTGCTTAATGAACACTAAGCTGCGAGGCGGCTCTGTCCCAGTGTGGGGATGTAGTGCCAATAAGAAGAAGAAGAAGAAGAAGAAGAAAACCAAACGGGTTGAATCGATAGGGGCGCAATGGTCAGATGTACTTTTTAAATTTCAGATGTGTTGTTTGAATATGGCTGTTTTATTAAGTTCTTGCATAGGTTTGGAATTGCAGACCTCCCGTGCTATACGCAATACATAGTGTGACAAGCCCCACGTTACAATTATTTTATAACAACATAAAGATTAACTATCAACATGTAACAAATAACAAATTAAAATAATGCACGTTCTCTCCTGGTGCCCTGAGAGAGAGACGGCTAGGTGGTGCCCATTACGGGAAATGACGAGGTTTCATATGAGATTTTGGTCCATCAGTCAAATCCCGCATGTATATTTTTATTGCGTATTGCGCTTTTTGTTTACAGCAATTAGTTTGCTGTATTCATAGCTGAGCCTTTGTACAGGATTCTTATCCTATTTGGGCACCTCGAATCAATTAATGCCATTTAGCATCAACGATTCGATGTCTGTGTCTGGAACAAACTTGGGACAAATCACAACTAAATATTTTATTGCCTACTTTCAGGCTTTCCTCTTCAGTCCAGACACTGAATCAACAAATAAAACATACACAAAATAGCACAAATGATACAGACTCGATCGAATATTTACAACTATTCGAACAACATAAAACCAACCGTAACAATAGGTGAAGTCTGAAGTAGAACCGGTGCAGCACGTGATATCAACATGCTCACGTTCCTAAAATTATTGGAATGCTACGCTTCTTATTCTCGTCATAGATACGACCTTGGATAAACCCTTAGAGATGATGCATTGGACGTTAAACTCACCCATGCAAGAAACATGCGCGGATGAGCTGCGGGTGTTTATGTATAGTAGACTGGCCCAGATTACTATGGGGAGAAAAAAATGTTGTCGAATTCCACGGGGCACCCCCCAGAATTGTGTCGTTGGGTGAGAAAATCAATCTCTGAAAATTTCAGCACAATCGCTTGTTGCATAAGCTGGCGCATTTGATTTGAAGTTTGTATGGGGATTTCAGCCAAAATGTATAGGAAAATACACCTCCGCCACTCATTCGATCTGGAAATTGGTTCTGATTGCTCGATTGACCTCAGAATTGCAAAAACGGCAGTTGGTATGCTACAGAACAATTTCACAGAACATTGCATGATGATTAAATGAACTTTTATATAATTTTCGGCTGGTCTATTAGGAGCTGATTTGTGTATTTTTGGGTTTTTTGATCGAATCGCATCAGCCGAAACCCATATAAAAGTTCATTTAATCATCATACAATGTTCTGTGAAATTGTTCTGTAGCATACCAAATGCCGTTTTTGCAATTCTGAGGTCAATCGAGCAATCAGAACCAATTTCCAGATCGAATGAGTGACGGAGGTGTATTTTCCTATACATTTTGGCTGAAATCCCCATACAAACTTCAAATCAAATGCGCCAGCTTATGCAACAAGCGATTGAGCTGAAATTTTCAGAGATTGATTTTCTCACCCAAAAACACAATCCTGGGGGGTGCCCCGTAAAATCCGACAACTTTTTGTTTCCTGGGCCAGTCTAATGTATAGTCGTAAGGAGGTAATTTCGGCCTAAGCACGACAAAAGCTGCTTGGGCGCTTCCCAACCCTCACACGATCTAAGATGTCTTCTCAGGTGTCTGGTTGCAGATTTTCGTTTACCTTACTCCAAAGCAAAGGTACGATGTACTGAAAACAACCTTGCCTTTTAAGTTGCCATAGTTTTATGAAAAAATAAAACATTGTTTCAAGCAAGTTCTGAAATAAATCTGTAATATAACTTCGTAAAAATAGTTAATCAAAGTTACACAATATATAGGTTATACGACACTGGGATTGGTTTCCTTCTCAGCACCCACGTACATGTACATTAAGTGGGATCCAATTCTCACACACTTGCCTCCCTGACTTGGGCCTAAGTCTGATTCCTGTCAACTTTGTTCATTTCTCTGAGGGTTCCGTGGCCAGGAGATCCTCTGCTGCGATGTTCTGCCGGATTCCTGTCAGCGCTTGCTTGAAGATTTCGTTTCCGCTCTTACGTGGTGTGTGGCCGGACTACGTTCATTCACATTGTGGAGTTGCTGTTGATATCAGATTTCGATGGCATCGTCGATGGGACTCATCATTCGGGATCTAGTTGTCAGGCCACCTGATCCGAGTTGTAAAGCGTAGACATCGGTTGATGAATACAAATCTGCTAATACGCACCAAGTCTCACTGGCGTATTACATCACAGATTTCACGTTAGAGTTGAGTATTCCAGGTTTAAGGCGTTGCCTGAACCGATTGGATCTCCATGTTCTATGTAGAACTTGGCCCGCAGCCGCCCGATGTTGACTGGTTTTGGTTTTCGACCTTCTGCACTGTTTGCCCGGTTACCGTAAAGTTGAACTTGTTAATATTCAACAATTTGGTGTTGTTGACGTTGATGAGTGGGAGCGTACGACCAGGTCATTCAGTTCACTCTAGATGGTAGAGCGCTGTTGCGTTGGTAAAGCAGTATCATCATCTCACGGTGCCCCGGTAGACCGTTATTACAAAATAAAAATGTCCATCAAAACTAAGTACAGGGCTCGATTCCTGTGGTAATTCGGCACCTCTGGACCAATTTAAAAAAAAACCCTAGGAGGAATCTCGAGAAATCTTGATTTTAAGTTTTTAATTAAGAAATTTCAAAATAATCTATATTTTAATTCAATAATATCCCCAAAATACCTTCAAAGCCGTCAAAAAAGTGGTCCAAATTGTTTTCAACCAGTTTGCATTTGTTGCCTTTATTACAATTATAATTTTTTACAACTGAGTAAGCTCACCAAACTGACTTATGTATGTTTTTTGTATGGCTTGAAGCCGTCTATCTTCAAGAATGCTACCTCTCGTTGAGAACCATTCATGAATTCACGTGCAGGCTGCAGATTCTTTGTTGAATGTCATTCAGATTGAAGTTTGTATTTTTTTATTGTATTCACAAATGTATTCAAGCATCAGAAGTAAAGATTAGAGACAAAAATTGATGAAAAAACCAACAGCTTAAAGATTTGTTTAAAGTAGTGTAGTTGTTTAGCATTATATAACAGGTTAAATCTTTGTCAGATGCTGTAACAATTGAAAATGACGAAGCTTTATCATATTCTGAGATTTCCTCGCAAAAGGATCATCGGACTGGTTATGACTCCAAAGATGGCGGTAAGGAAAAGCTACAATTTTCAAGAGAGATCTCGAGAACCATAGAAAACATCAGGAAAAATGCACAAGAGAAAGAAACAATTTTACAAGCTTTGTGCATATTCTTTTGGGTTTTCGGTTACGACGAAGATAAAATATCCAATTTTTGAACTTTCAAAAACACTTTAATAAAGAAACAAAATGAACCTTGGCTTATCTCCGTCACTACACATCTAGTTAAAACGATTTTAAAGTTGCTCGAGAAGCGTCATCTTGAGTAATTTTATGGGTGAACCAAGTACAGATGAGGCATCAACAAATTGCATAGAGTTCACTAGAATCCCGATCTTTCGGATTACGTCATTACTCTGCTTAAACATTAACAATTTTCTAATTAATATTTCAATCAGCAGGTTCTGAATGATTTCAAAAAAGTGTACGCAAGATACAGCTCTTTGAAACTTTGGTTGGTTTTGAGGAAGCAATTGATGGCTTTGCTAGCAGCTGGAAAAAGCCGCAACTTCCATTCACGTCAGAGTACTATATCTTGAATTATCATGTTTCAGAGTTCTATAAAGGTTCCGGAATAGGTTTTGGCTTACATATCAAACATGCTTTTTCTAGTCCGTTGATTAGAACTTTGACGAGATTTGGCAGCAAAGATCGATTAATAAGTGCTGATCGAGTATAACAGCTTCTAATTACTATTATTCTACACGAACTCTGGTCTTACTTCTCTCCATTATGAACATAAACACTAAATTAAAATTAATTTTTACCTTTCATTCTATTAAACATTGAAAGCAACACTTATACTAAACTCGAGCAAGTTAGCCATACAAAAACATACTTAAGTCAGTTTGGTAAGATAAGTCAGTTGTAAATATTTATAGTTCTAATAACGGCAACACGTGCTTAGGGCCATCTTTGGCGTTGTGCAAGAAAATGGTGTGTGGCGGCGAAGGATGAAACAAGAGCTCGCCCAGCTCTACGGCGAACCCAGTACCCAGAAGGTAGCTAAAGCTGGAAGGGTACGATGGGCAGGGCATATTTCAAGAATACCGGACAGCAACCCTGCAAAGTTGGTGGTTACTTCCGACCGGCAGGTACAAGAAGAATTGAAGGACATCTATCTAGGATTAATCAGGGTTTTTGGTGATATTTTTGGATTCTTATATGGATTCTTTTGAAATTTCTTAACTTTAAACTTCAAATCAAGATTTCTCGAGATTCCTCCTAGGGATTTTTTTAAAAATTGGTCCAGAGGTGCAGAATTACCACAGGAATCGAGCCCTGTACTTGGTTTTGATGGACATTTTTATTTTATAATAACGGTCTACCGGGGCACCGTTCATCTGGGTCTAGGTCGTTCGACCACTCTATGATGGTGGGTTGCTTGAGCGGTTCATGATTTCGTCAATAAAGATGGGCAACAGTAACAGAGATATAATACATTCATCTTGTCTCACTCTAGCGATTCCATTGTGCAGAACTATGGATTTTGTTTAAACCTCCCTTGCTTCTAGGGACTCCCCACAGTTTTCATGATTCAGACGATTGAAGGCTTTTCCTTGGTCAATCAGCACAAGATAGAGGGACTCTTGAAATTCATTGACCTGCTTCTGGATGATGCAAAGCATGACAGTATGGGGTGGTATCATGTGTAAAATTGTCAACCTTTCCCTATATTCGAATTAGGATAAGTCATCAAAACTTCAAGAAGTTGTTCTAAGTGATTCTAAGAGCAAACGTTTCAGCTGATCAGTTTGATCGGGAGTGACTGACATATCGCGTCTTTCTCTGGCACCCACGAATTTGTCCTTTCTCCAATCAGGCGTCGTAAAATATTGTAGAGGAGGCGTTATCACCGGTTGATGCGGCTTTCCATCGTCGGCCGGGGAATCCACCCGCGCCTGATTCTCCCGTATGGAGCCAGCAGCGGCGTTAGACTTCCTTCTCTAGAGCCGCTTTTAGTTTGCAAGACTAGTATTTGGCTCCTCTGGAAATGGATCAGCCGAAAATGGAGACGATGCCCTCGTGAGTCCGTAATAAACCCAGTGCTGACATCGCGATTGGCTGTCATCTTCTAATTCTCGAGATCCGTTTGTTGAATAACTTGGAACTCGGGTAGTGAATGTTCTGGAATGTGACAGAGAGAAGTAGGCTACGAGGAATGCTTGGGTGAGCTGCACACTCAGCAAAAAGGTGTGATTACAGATATAACACGATTGAAGATTGACGAGCGAGCGTAGAGAAGCAAAGGCAAAGGAGCGGGAAGAATCAGAGGAGTAAATGACGAGTCTCGTCAATGGTATGTATCTCTGTAAATGCTGCAGACAGGATAGGCGGGTTTAGGTCGATTCCTGACTGATGAAGAAAGGATGGCTGCAGCAACTGGAGATTATTGCCTCTACAGTCGCCTCTCCACATCTCGATATTGAAGGGACCATCGAGATAGGGAGAGATCGAGGAATGGAAGTAAAATTGGCATGGGTACTAGATCCAAAAAAGCTTGTTACTATGAAAAACGACAACAAAACAAATGTCATTCCTTGTTGTTGGTATGTTTGTTATTGTCCAAAGATGGTCTAGTATAGAGTTTCCATTTCCCGGCCATTTTCGTTGTCCCGGGATTCGGGATGAACTTGTTCATATATCCCGGGAAATCCCGGGATCCCGGGATTTTTCGATATTTCCTTAGAAAACTTATTTTTTGATTTAAAAATGTTTTTATTCAATGTTCAGGGGTAAAGTTCATATTTTAAAAAGGCCAGATAATACAGATTTCTAATTGGAACTCAATTCAATTCTAGTTTGAATCGATTCTTTCGAAAAAAACGACTTCAAGAAGCAAATGATATTCACGTTTTTCTTGGAAGGTAGAGTATCCTTTTGGAATATATGATCGCCAAGTCCGAGAAGAAGAGTTCGCTGGCGGTTGAAGTCGGCTTGACTATTTGCATTGTTTTTAATATGCATTGGGTTTAGACAGTTGCTGGGATTGCATTCAATACCCTAGTGATGAAAGATGGAAGATGCGCAGTAGAATCGTACTGGGCCCATAACTTATTGGATATATGGGAGCCCCCTCACAAAGAATACACAATACTAGAGTATCCTCCTTCCCATGGCAGGCTACTAATTGATACTTTTGCCAAGAGCTGCAGCTCTTCCTAATCTTGAACAGATCGCTTCCTAATCTTGATGTTAATCGTGAATTTATCGTTATCGCCGATAAAGTTAATTGTGTTCAACGTAATCGTTTGCTGCGATAAAGATGAATCAATTCAATTATTATCGGAGTTCGATAATTTAACGTTTAACGTAAGTTAACTCGATAATTCAACGATAATGGGGTTAATATATTACGCGATTGAAGTTGGTATACAATTTTGACAGAAGCCGAGAATTGGACTAATTGATTGCAGCCTGTTGACCAGAGTTGATTTTGATCTAATATTTTTTGTGAAGTTTTTCCATTAACTATCTCCGATATTTTCATGTCTGTTCCTCTCTTACTAATTTAATAATAAGATGATATCGATTGTGCATTACAAAGAACCTTGGCTCCGTAAACATGTCTGAGCCTATCAAATAAACGAACTTGAAAAAAAATCATGTTTAACGGAAGGTATAATAATACGATATGATTTTATTACCTAAGTTGGGTTTCGCGTTCAAAACAAATAACTTTTGTAAGAAGAATAATTACACTGTTTGCGAACCGGAAATGAAACAACATTTTTTGTCCCGGGAATCCCGGGATTTTCGGGATTTCAAAAATAATATCCCGGGAATCGGGAAATCCCGAATTTTCCTAAATCCCGGGATATTTTGTCCCGGGATGTCCCGGGATGGAAACTCTAGTCTAGTAGCCTAAAAATTTGAACATATCGACATAAGGAGAGTGAATCCAGAACAAAACATGATCAGAACACATCGAGATAGAGAGATATCGAGATAGGGAGGTTATCGAGATGTAGAATGCCCAAATGTATGTAGATTGAAGGGACCTAGGAAACCATCGAGATAGGGAGAGATATTGAGATACAGAACATCGAGATGTGGAGAGTCGACTGTATTACTCACTGACAGCTGAAACGTTGGTCAGTGCACTTCGTACAGCTTCTTCAAGTCTCAGCCAGTGTTCTTCAAAAAGCAGCCATCTGAGACTTTCTTAGACTTACGGGGTTGCTCTCAAGCCTCAAGGCGGATCAACAACTCCCGGTTAATAGCTCAGTAACATGAGACCCCTGAACTGTGTCGCAGGGCCGGCATGCTACTGGGTAATTCGGAGGGGCTACGCGGAACAACGGGTGTAGAAACTGCGGAGTTATTTAAATATTGCACTTGTGTAATGGAATTGTGTTGTTGGGTATGACTATGGACGTTTATTGAGAAAATCTAATTAGTAGGATAACAATTTATTGGGACTATTGTGGGTTTGATTTGTTCGGGGTGATTATCCGTTGTTCGGTACGTACCGGGGGGTTTTCTGGACGACGATGGCGAGCGCTCGCAGCAGACGGTGAGTTGGTTGTCGACGACGGCTTGGTAGGAAGATGGCGGGTTGGTAGCTTGATCGACTCGGGACGATGGCGGGGTCGCGGGATGCCTCGATTGGTCGAGATGGCGGCTTGCCACTCTCTGGACGCTATCGATGAAGCTTCGGCGTGCCCTTCGTTGACTCAATCGACGGACCACGGACGAGACCGTATTGGCCGCGCCGAGAAGGGTACTCTCCGGCGGAACTGTGCCGGAAATCCTTTGTGATTAGACCAAGATCCAACGCGGACGTTGACTCAGTCGATCGTGCTGCGTGAGGTCGCTAATCTAGCGAATTATACAAACGAACAAAAGGTCCTACGGACCAGAATAGTTTTAAAACTCTTCCTCCTGGCTTTTCTGGTAGTCCTAGTTACCTGAACGAACTATTAGGGGCCACAAGATGTCGTTCACTGCTATTTAAAAATCACTGAGGCACTATAGAGGCACTCTCACTCACGGCTTACTTGCACGGACGCCAGTTTGCTAATGAGCAATTATCTTTACCCCAGAGGTATGCAGACCTTTTTCTTTTCCATGGAGTTTTCCCGCCCAATCGTCCATACTTCCATTATCCTTATCCACTCCTTCCATGTCGACCAACATGTCCTTCTCCCCCTTTTACCACAGTAGACCAACATGACCCATTCAATCCTTCTTTAATTGGTTTTACAATTCTCACATTAACATTTTTCACATTACAAATTAATAACAATGTTTACACAACTAACTTTTACATTTGATTTTCGACTAATCCTACTTATTTTACACAATTTATATTAAACAAACACAACAGTTTCTAAACAAGACACAAATTGAAATTAAATCTAAGAGATATGTAACTGAACGGTTACACTATCCTCCCGCCACGGTAAATAATTGAAGTACTTCAATTATTTATATTTTTTTTACCTACATAGAACACTAGTTAATAAAATAAACCACAAAGACAAATGCCATTATATATTTATATATATATATATATATATTTTTTTACGAATCGCGAAGCAGTATAAAAACGATTAAAGTTTACTTGGACATGACACAACATTTTAAAATCAGCTGGCAACTAAAGGTCAAATTCCCCTACAGAATTTGCCATAATTACTCTAGTGTGTTTTCATCTTGTTAGTATGCATGTAGATAAGCACGAACACATTATGGTAAAACGATCATTCTAGTACCTTTTTTATCAACTTCATCTAGTCCTGCCATTCGATGGTAGGTAATGAAATTAAAAAGGCCGTTCTAGTCTATTGTTCACACGTAGTGCATACTATCACTGAAGGTGATTAGTACGTTGAATTCGTTGCCTTATTAATTAGCTGTACATAAAACAAATTGACAAACGAACGAGAAACAAATTAAAAACTGTGATGAATCTAAAAGAGTATATACAGATAGGTACTAATTACGAGAATTATTTCCTGCATTTTTCGACCAGGCGGCCGTCCTGATCATGGCGGAACAATGCAGAGAACGAGTTCGTAATGAGCAATATAGCTTTCTGCAGAAATACTATTGTATGTGGTACGTGCTCAGTTCTATGGCTTGCGATCGCATTGCTGCTAAAAACGTTATGCTACCTAAGATAAATTTTATTATTTCTATTTAAAACTATTTGGAACCTACAATTGACTATATCAATACCTAATTATTATCTCTCCTCTAGGAAAGCGCGCGCGCTAGCATTGTTCTTTTGTATGGCGCCTACAAAAGAACCTCTTCGTATCCTCATTCACTATCTCTACTCCTATATGTATGACATCATTCACAATGGCTTACTTATTTATTTTCTTTCTTTGCCTCTCGATTAGCAAACAAATAAAATTCCACCGTTGCTACGAAACCTCTGGTCATCCCTGCCATGGGCTCCTCGGGTCACATCCGTGAGGAAACGTGTAATCTCTCGCTGGTTGCACAAACGAGAGCGTGGTGGAGACAATGCGTTGAGTTCAGCGAACACGGCCAAGTGATGACAACAAATTATCTTCATCGAGATGAGGGAATTGCATCGTACTGTTTTCGTAAACACAACTTAATCCCGTCATCGAACTGCTTTTATTAATCCTAATATACTTTTTAGGACTCAACCTCCTCACCAGGACGAAGGTCTGCAGCCGAGAATATTCCAAGGACTTTTCCGGTACTGTCCGCAAGCTCGTACGAACTCGTACCACGCTTCGCGACAATTACACAGGGCGTGTAGACCGGTCCATATTTCGCATTGTAGTGCTCTGAGGCTGACGAAGGTTTGAAGTTCCGTTTGTAGACCTTCTGTCCTATTCGGTAAGTCGGACAAAACTTTTTATGCCTCAAATTATACGATTTCCTGCTATTCTCGTGACTCTTCTTCAAATTTTCTTCAACAACTGTGAACAATTTTTCATTGATCTTCTTGCGCATATCATCTCTTTCCTCAACTGAAATCTCCCTATCTTCTCTTTCCATTCTATGCTCAACGCCCATAGTGGTCTTCTCGTGACCATACAGAATCCGATAGGGAGAGAGACCAGTTGAGGCGTGAATGCTAGTGTTAACCATTTCCTCAATTTCTGCTATTTTAGTGTCCCATAGCCGTTGGTCCTTCTCCATATAAGTGCGGAGGCAGGCATTAATGGTTCTATTTGTCCTTTCGACCGGGTTTGCCTGGCTATGGTGACGTGAATTTAACCAGTGTTGAATTTTTTCGCCTGGACAACATTGCTTGGAATTCCTTTCCTACGAATGTAGTCGCATTATCTGAGATGATAACTTCAGGGGTGCCCAATCTTCTGAACCAACAGTCCTCAATAATTCGGCATACCTCTTTGCTCTCTATTTTCCTTACTGGGACTAGCTGAATCCATTTGGAGAATAAATCCATCAAGACAAGCAAGTGACTTTTTCCTCTTTGACTACGAGGAAGATTTTGGATGAAGTCGAGTGCCAGAATTTGAAAGGGTTTGCTGGTCACCCGTTGGTTCCCCATTAGCGGTGCAGTTGGCAGGGTTGAGGGTTTGCATTGTTTGCATACGCTACATAACCGCACATATTTTCGTACAAACGAAGACATTTTGGGCCAATAATAGCGAATTTTCAATCTATGAATAGTTTTTTCAAATCCTGGATGCAGTGTTTGGTCATGTTCCTGCCTTAATACTTCTTCCCGGACATCTTCTGGCAAGCACAGTTTCCACTCGAAACGATAATCCATTGCATCTGTGGTCGAAGGTACAAACTTATAAAGTTTATCGTGCTCAATTTTAAAATCAGGAAGTCGTCTGGAGATTTTAAAACCTTTTATACACTGAGGAGTACCAGTCACTCTTACTCAGGTCTATAGCTTCCACTGCACGAGAGAGTGCGTCCGGAACCACGTTTTCGGAGCCTTTCCGGTGTTTCACTCTCATGTCATATTGTTGGAGCAGCATGCTCCAACGACTTAGTTTGGACGATGGTTTCCATTTGGAATTCATTATGAATGAAAGAGCGGACGAGTCAGTAATTAGGGTGAACTGCGCACCCTCGATATATGGCCTAAACTTTTCGATGGCCTCTAATGCGGCTACCCCTTCTTTCTCCGCTGCTTTCCAAGATTTTTGCGCCATCGTCAGCTTACGCGAAAAGTACGCAATCACGTGTTCCTTCCCGTCGACATCCTGTGTTAGAACTCCGGCTATGGCGGTATCACTCGCATCGGTTTGGATGGTAAACGGCCTTCCGAAATCAGGGCAAGCCAGGATTGGTGCTGTTATGAGCCTTTCTTTCAGTACATTGAAAGCGGTTTCAGCATCCTCATTCCACTGTACGACCTTTGGCTTCCCTTTTAGCAAATTTGTTAAAGGAGCCGTCATTTCGCTAAATTCCGAAATAAAACGTCGGTAATAATTTACCATTCCCAGAAAACGCCTCAACGACCTCACGGACGTTGGCCTTTCGAAGTTGACTATGGCCTCAATTTTATCCGGATTAGGTCGGATTCCTTTCTGGGAAAGTACGAATCCTAAATACGGGAGTTCCTGCACGCAAAACTTCGATTTATCGATATTAATTGAGAGATTTGCAGCTCTCAACCGTTTAGCCACTTCTTTCAGACTCCGGAGATGTTCCTCAAAAGTGTTGCTTACTATGACGATATCGTCAAGGTAAACAAACACATTTGGCTCCAGTTCACCATACCCTAGCACCTGGTCCATCAACCGCGACAATGTGGCCGGGCTATTGACCAGTCCAAATGGTAGTCTGGTGAACTGGAACAACCCCCTTCCAAACACCCGGAACGCTGTGTACTTTCTAGATTCGGAGTCCAACGGGATTTGCCAGAAAGCCTTCGAAAGGTCAATCGTAGACAAGTACTTGGAAGCTCCTAATCTACCCAGAATGCGGTCCTGGTGTGGGAGGGGGTAGGCATCTCGACGGGTTCTTTCATTCAATTTGCGCGCATCTAGACACATGCGCACTTTAATACGGCCTTCTGCTTCTGATTCGCCCTTTTTAGTCACAGGAACAATTAACAGAGCCCAATCACTGTTGGACCGCTCTACGACGCCAGAGTCGATCCACTTATCTAACTCCTCATTTACACTCTTTTGAATTTCCGGGGACCATGGGTACGGATTTAATCTGATTGGAGCAGTATTTGTGAACTGTTCATCAAATTCAATTTTGTGGGATATCAAGGGCGTAATACTTAATTTATCACCCTCGACGAACACCTTAAACTCCTTTTAACCTCTCGTAGCATCGCTTCCTGTTCCAAGGTCACGATCGATTCATCGTCCTGTCCAACTTCCAACTCCTCTACCTCACATTTTTCAAAATTTACCGTGGGTTCAATATTAAAAAGCTTCCAAAAATTCATTCCTAATATTAGACGACGATTCAAAGTAGGTGCTACGACGGCTGTGACAATCCTAGTTTGTCCATTGAACTCCATGGGCAGATTCACATATCCCTTCACATCTAGTGGTAAACTTCCTGCTGTAGTCAGTTTCACTCCAGTAGGCTGCAATTTCAGCTTCAAATCGCACAATAGTTTTCCGCTTCCGATTCCCAATACCGTCATCTGCGCTCCGCAGTCTAGCAAACCAATCAATTGAATACCCATGACATCTACTTTTGCAAACGGTCGATTATCTCCCTCTATTTGTACTGTGAGTTCCCCAACTTCCTGAACAGAAGAAACGAATTTAGTTAGAGGCTTTGTAGTACGACATCGACGACCTCTCACATCGATCGCTTTCCGTTTTTTGCACAAAATGGGCAATCTGGCCTTCTGAAACCTTGGAAACCACACGTTGTACAAAAAACTTCTTTTGCCTTCAAACACGCACTGGAATGGTGATAATTTCCTCTGCAATTAAAACATACCGTTCGTTCCGGAATTCGATATTCTTCAATCCGCTTCTGTAGAATTTCCTTACTGGTACCTTCTCCTGCATTCAAGTTGGACTGCGAAGATTTCGGCTTCGGTATATTTGTCTTGGCCTGTTCTGGTGCGGGTTTCCAAGGACCTTTGTTATCATTCCTGGAACCCTGATACACACCAGAATTTCGATTTCTCCAATCCGGTCTGCTCCTGGAAGAATTATCTCTCCAATCATTCCTTTGTGGTCTCTGTGTCTGCAGATGAGGCCCACTGTTGATTTCATGAACTTGTGATGATCTGGACCCCTGCTCTACTTCCGGTTTCCGATACAAGAACCAATTAGCAGAGTCCAACTTTCGCCCCCATACTTTCAACATCCTCAACGTTCGGACTCCTTTAACCAACAATGAGTTCTTATAGTCCGACCGGAGATTTCGGAAAATTATATCAAATCTCCGATGTTCTGTTGGCGGGACCGCCCTTTGCTCGAAAATCTCCTTGATTGCGTTGTAATAGTCCTGGAATTTCTCCCCTCTCTTCTGTCTTCTTGCCGCAGCTTGCTGTTCGTAGTGGTAATCCATGTCTGGCGGTTGGAATTCCAGTTTTAACTCGGCCACCAGTTCAGCCCAATTACGGAACTCTCGATTTCTCTTTCCCTCAATATACCAAGCCCTCGCATCTCCAGAAAACAAATGGATTGCTTCGTTGAACAGACTTTGCTTGCTTATGTTCTCCGCTTCAGCCATGAACTCTACTTCAGACACAAACTTATTCAAACCTCTCCCGTCATCTTTTCCATCATATTTTAGCTTCCAGTCACATACTGGCCTTGGTCTTCGTTTCAGCCTCCTTCCTATCTCTCGATCTTCTACCCTATCGGTGTCAGTTCCTGCTCGCTCACTATCACTTCTGTTATCTACTCCACTATTTCTATTTGCTATAGACGATTCCGAGTTCATTCTACTCCGTCTCCTAATCGTGACCTTCGCGTCTCTCTGTTCACCTTTAATTTTCGGTTGTATTTCATGTTTTTCCATCAATCTTTGTGAACTACTATTCTTAATTTGTTTCGATTCTTGCGGACCAGTTTGTCTTTTCTCTACATGTCTGTGTTTTTCATTCTGAGTTCCTATTTTCAATGCCTTCAATTTAGACGTAACTAAAGTATCGACCCGTAGCATGATCCGTTCAACCAGTTCATCTACGTCGACAGCCTTATCCTCCTGTCTTTTAGGCGTACTGGATCTCCTAGTACGCGTATTTCTCACGGTAAAGTTTAATTCTTCTTCATCTACGCTATTTTCCTCCTTTTCACTTTCTTCTGTATTTCCTTCTGCACTACTCTCCGAATCATCATTTCCAGTTCGCGGGTTCGAACTACTATCTACTTCCTCGTCACTCTTATTGTCACTAGGCCTTTGGGAAACCCTGCGGTTTGCTACGTTGAGCAATCCTCCCGAATATTCCCCTATTACCTCTGGATCTCTACTATTCCGTGAGAAATAATCATTCAACAATCCCTGGGCGATCTTTTTCAACCCGTCCGTGTTGAATACTTTTCTTAACCGAAACAACCGAAAGTACAGGTGAACCAGACGCGTTTCCAATTGTGGAAAATCTGTTTTCTTCACCTTTTTATTTTCCAGTGAATCCCTAATCATCGCAATCTTCTCTTCTACCTGTCGTGACTCAGTGTCCCGAGCCTCTTCTACTATCTTTCTCGATATAAAACTATTCGACTCTCGTTCTTCCTTCATCGCATTTCGTAATTTTCTCCGTTTTATATCTCTAGATTCACCACTAGAAAACTCCACTCTGCGTAGGGCAAGTTCGTATTCTAGTTCATCATCCAGAAGATGATTCACGTTCATCGACCGATACAAGTCTATCAATTCAGAATTCATCGCAATAAAATTCAGGAAATTATGTAAAAGTTCAATAAAATATAATGGAGTTCAATAAAATTCAATATTATGCGTAAAAATAAAAGGTAAATTAAGATATTCAAATAAAAATTCAAAGCTTAAGACTAAAAATGATAATGTTTAGAAATTTATAAGAAAATACAATAAACCGTGCTATCTTTTGTGTTGTTTCGTATTGTGTACTTTGTTCATTCAGGACCTTTGAGAAATGTTCAAGTGTATTGTTCACGTGTATGTCCTTTTTAGATTAGTCTCCAGCACCAATTTCAAAAAATGTCCCAGTCACCGAAACCAATCAAGTTTTACTGCTTTTGTGCCAACTTTTCTTTGTTTTGCACTCTTTCGCCACCGAGTATGGCCACTGTCTTCACGATTCAATTCACCAATTCGCGATCTATGATTAGCGGTTTTCAACTGTCGGACTGCAAAATCAACTAATTGATTGCGCACTCTCCTGTCGCCCAGTTAAAAAAATCTCAAGATTTTTTTCCAAATACTAATCGTTCCTCCGATTACCGATCACGACTTTAACGTTGGTCGCCAATTGAGACTTTCTTAGACTTACGGGGTTGCTCTCAAGCCTCAAGGCGGATCAACAACTCCCGGTTAATAGCTCAGTAACATGAGACCCCTGAACTGTGTCGCAGGGCCGGCATGCTACTGGGTAATTCGGAGGGGCTACGCGGAACAACGGGTGTAGAAACTGCGGAGTTATTTAAATATTGCACTTGTGTAATGGAATTGTGTTGTTGGGTATGACTATGGACGTTTATTGAGAAAATCTAATTAGTAGGATAACAATTTATTGGGACTATTGTGGGTTTGATTTGTTCGGGGTGATTATCCGTTGTTCGGTACGTACCGGGGTTTTTCTGGACGACGATGGCGAGCGCTCGCAGCAGACGGTGAGTTGGTTGTCGACGACGGCTTGGTAGGAAGATGGCGGGTTGGTAGCTTGATCGACTCGGGACGATGGCGGGGTCGCGGGATGCCTCGATTGGTCGAGATGGCGGCTTGCCACTCTCTGGACGCTATCGATGAAGCTTCGGCGTGCCCTTCGTTGACTCAATCGACGGACCACGGACGAGACCGTATTGGCCGCGCCGAGAAGGGTACTCTCCGGCGGAACTGTGCCGGAAATCCTTTGTGATTAGACCAAGATCCAACGCGGACGTTGACTCAGTCGATCGTGCTGCGTGAGGTCGCTAATCTAGCGAATTATACAAACGAACAAAAGGTCCTACGGACCAGAATAGTTTTAAAACTCTTCCTCCTGGCTTTTCTGGTAGTCCTAGTTACCTGAACGAACTATTAGGGGCCACAAGATGTCGTTCACTGCTATTTAAAAATCACTGAGGCATTATAGAGGCACTCTCACTCACGGCTTACTTGCACGGACGCCAGTTTGCTAATGAGCAATTATCTTTACCCCAGAGGTATGCAGACCTTTTTCTTTTCCATGGAGTCGCCCAATCGTCCATACTTCCATTATCCTTATCCACTCCTTCCATGTCGATCAACATGTCCTTCTCCCCCTTTTACCACAGTAGACGAACATGACCCATTCAATCCTTCTTTAATTGGTTTTACAATTCTCACATTAACATTTTTCACATTACAAATTAATAACAATGTTTACACAACTAACTTTTACATTTGATTTTCGACTAATCCTACTTATTTTACACAATTTATATTAAACAAACACAACAGTTTCTAAACAAGACACAAATTGAAATTAAATCTAAGAGATATGTAACTGAACGGTTACACATCTGAAGCATGAAATCTAAAGGGTCCCTTGAGGTCGATCGGGTGACGACGGAAGAGCTCAGGGCTGACCCCATGCTGTCTGTGCGAATGTTGTAATAACTGTTATGCAATATTTTCCCCGCTCTGCATAATTTTGGAGCAGGCCAACAAGTTGGAACTGCCCCGTTATTTGCTATTCATTGAATATGGAAGGTGGAAGCTAATCAAACTGATCAAAGCAACGGTGGATGGTGTGCAAAACTGTGTGAAGATTTCGGGTCAACAATCCAGTTCGTTCGAATCGCGCCGGGACTAAGACAAGGTGTTGGACTTTCTTGCCTGTTGTTCAACATTGCGCTAGAAGGTGTTATGCGGAGAGCCGGGTGTAACAGCCGGGGTACGATTTTCAACAGATCCAGTCAATTTATTTGTCTCGCGGATGATATGGACATTGTCGGCCGAACATTTGCAAAGGTGGCAGAACTGTACACCCGCCTGAAACGTGAAGCAACAAAAGTTGGACTGGTGGTGAATGCATCGAAGGCAAAGTACATGCTAGTGGGCGGAACCGAGCGCGACAGGGCCCGCCTGGGAAGCAGTGTTGCGATAGACGGGGATACCTTCGAGGTGGTCGAAGAATTCGTCTACCTCGGATGCTTGCTAACGTCTGATAACAATGTTAGTCGTGAAATACGAAGGCGCATTATCTGTGGAAGTCGGGCCTACTACGGACTCCAGAAGAAACTGCGGTCAAAAAAGATTCACCGTACCAAATGTGTCATGTACAAGACACTGATAAGACCGGTAGTCCTCTACGGACATGAAACATGGACAATGCTCGAGGAAGACTTGCAAGCACTCGGAGTATTCGAGAGACGGGTGCTTAGGACCATCTTTGGCGGTGTGCTTTAGTTTGAAGCTTAGCGGTCCGATAACTGCAAAACTGTTGCAACTATCGAATTGCAGTTAAAAAGCATTGCAGTCAAATGACTTGCAGTTATCGAACGTCTACTGTACTTCGACGCTCTTTTATGTGGAGTGGGTTCAACTAGCTGACCGTATGCTTATTTGTGGCGGGTCTCACCATCAACGTCAGCAGGATCATGTGGTTCAGTGTCAACGGGATCAGGATATCAATATCTTGACTGTCTGATATCATCAGATTGTGAAATTAAGATCGACATGCAAGTACGAGCCAGAAAGGCTGGGGCTACCGTCCGAGTTTTCGAAATATTTGGAGACCCAACCGGATTGATCTACACATCAAAATTCGAATGTATTAATCTATCGAGAAACGTGTGGTGAATAGGCAAAGACAACGCAGATGATGCCTAAAATTTATAATTCGGACGGCCATACAGCTGGATATCATGTTCCGAGCAAAATAAAAGCCTTCAAATTCGAAAATGTGGATGGAAATGGGTCGAGAGTCTACTTAATATTAGTGACCTGATAGGTTAATATAATATGTATACCGATGGCTATATATGATCATATTTTCATTTTAAATACTCTTGGTGACAAATTTGTGGTCTGTAAATGATATATTTCGTACCAAGATAAAAACAGTGATGGGTCAATCTGGGAATCGAGGGCTAGATTATATTATTGTGTGTACGAACTTTCTTCTGGAAGGAGATTCTCTATTCATCCCGTGGATTCGCATATGTGCCTCTGCATATGGAACCACCCCACCCATTTTGGCTCTTCATACAGGAGTTTGATGAAATACAAACAATAGTATAATCATGATCAAATCGATTGTCAGATATGGTCAGTGCTATCGGCAGGTGCCTTGCTACAATACATGGTAGTATCATCATCATCATCATCATCAAGATAAAAACAGTGATGCATAAAATTAAAAAAAATAAAAATCCATCAAAAAAAAATTCTTTTTCGCCCCCTCAATATTTTTGGAAAGTTGAAGGGGAGGGTGACATAAAATAAATTTAATATTTGTTTCGGCCAAATTATAAATTTCCAATGAAATTGAATAGGATTTCAATAGTATTTCTATCCCGGATGTAATTGGATTTATATTGGCTATCATTTGAATCAAATTGTGATGAGATGTCATTAAGACTCCGATGTAATTTAAAATTTAAAACGATGACAGGATTCTAAAGGATGCGAAAAGCCTATCTCTTTCATCTTTTTCTATATAATTTCACTAGGAAGGAAATAAGGAAAACAAGCTACGTAATATTCAATTCGAACAACCCTCTCAACAAATTTTCCATAAATCATGTTGCTCAGCACGCGACTGTTCCGATATCCCTCATAAAGCCAATTTAATCCATCTGCCACCGGAACAGAACGGATTACAAAAACTACATCCAAAGAATTCCACTCTACACTGGATCTGCCTCATCCTATTGTTCCATCTTTCAATAGCCTTCCGATGTAAATATATCATTTCCATATAGTTTCCAGTCGATTTTTATTACATTCTTATGGCACTCGTTGTCAGCCCGAGCGGGATCGCGCGATTGCCCTTCGCGTTCCGGGTTTGGAAGGGACATTTTCCCGACATGCTCCATACCACCACTGCACTGCACTGCCTGTCATCGAAATTCAATAATAGATTTCATTCCTGCCTTCAACTGGTTCCGCCTGCCGCAATTCGTTTTCCTCCCTTACCGCAGATCTGTAGGAGCCGAGTCTGCATCCAGATGTCCCATTTATCGAGTCCCTTGAAGGGCGCCGAATGATGTCAAACGAGTGCGGTAGCAGTTCGGTTGTAGAAATCAAAATCTATTGCGTCTTTAGTCCCACTTGTTCGGCGATTTTATTGTACACAGTGTTTGCCTATTTCTACGAAAAGTATCTCATTTTTTGCTTAGTCGGCGAAATCGAATCACGGCTATGTGTTCGTTCAATGAATCTGGTCGAAACTGGATTGATCGATATTCTAGGATGGGATATGGAATATTTGAATTTTGGCCAGTCGAAATTCCAAAATACCTAACTGTGCGACCGTCAGCACCACAGTTAAAAGGGGAAATGAAGTGAATGATTGAATGAAGAATTTCCTTCGTTTCCTCCGGTTGTCGCGTTTTCGTTTCCCCCGAAGGAAAATAATGATTCTTTCCATTCAAGCAGTCGTTGGACTAGGTTGGACTGTCCCGGGATTTAAAAAACGCTCCAGTGGTTCGACTGGTCGACGGTGGTAGAGAGGAGTAGACATCCCATTTCTGCTACATCTGCCATGTTTCTTCACTAATGGACTGTGAACACAAGCACACACTCAAACGCGCACGATTATCTTCTGTTCGGAACTCCTTCTTTTGTCCCCAGCAGAAGACACTCTACGACCGGGGGGATGAGTGCAATCTAAACGATGGCTAATGAGACTTCTCCGACGACGCCCGCCGACACGAACAAGCAGTTCTGTCCCATGATGACATGTTCGGGGGCGGATTGAGGATGACATCACTTGAGACCCGACGAACCGCTCTGCCGTTTGTCACCCGCCAGAGCAATCCCAGTGCAGAAATGGCAAAGAAATGCTGTGACAAATCATTCATTAAGCGTCTCCCTCCGGAGTGGCAATAAATGAAGCCATGTGTGATCGCGGAACGATCAAGATTGTGGAGACACGTTTATTGTGCCGCGAAAATGAACGGTGAACAACAAACCCGAGTCGTTTTGAATAAATCTGCGTGGCGTGTGAAGTGTGGTTTGGTTTGGATCCAATCTCAGTTGCCTTTGGCAATGACAGAGCAGACGAAACAGGCCATGCAAAGTGCACTGTTTGAAAATTGCCCCTGATTTGGCCGAATCGTTAATCGGTCGTTAAACATCAAAGAAATTCTATCGTTTCCGAAAAAGCAAACAAGTTGGCCAGGATTGGTAAAATAAAATCGGCGGCTTCAACATCGACACGGGAAATCAATAAATGGTAAATCGCAATATTTCCCCCTCGTAAAATATCTTCAAATATAAATTAGCCAATAAACTCCCCGCTGTGTGGCCGACTATCGGAGTGGCTGACGAATTACCCCCTTCGAATGGTTTAGCGGTCTTTTGGTTTACGTATATCAAATCCCTCCCCGGGGTGCGCAGAGGGGCAATTTTAAAACAAAAAAGAGAGACTCGGAAGGTTTCCTTCAACATTTATTTTGTTTCATGACTGCATTTCAGGATTGAAAAGTCGTGATTAGTTTTGACAGATTAAAGTTCAATCAGTTGGAAAACTTATTTATTATTTAGAAACAATCCTACTTGTGTTCCCCTTTTTTCAGCACATGTTCCACTGTGACCCGACGATGGATAACTTTGATTACCCGCTGTTCCAAAGATTGGCGGCCCCAAGCGCCAGTCTCGATTCGTTTGATGGTCCAATGTCAGAGCAAGTTTATCGATGACCGTACCCCTGCCATTCGTTCACACGAGCACGCTGATCCGGGGTACTATCTGTGCGAGACACCGAACTCGCAAATCAGTTACCATCTGATAGACTAGCCGAGGGAAGGAGTGTGATCTTAGGTTTATGCTCCGACTAGTTCCCATAAGCCTATATGCAGATGTGAATGTTTAGGCTTGTTTGCAAAACTACTGACTTTTACCAAACAGGTTTCGTCGTTTCGTAGTGCCACGTATCGCCGTTCGTCTTTGTGCCTATAATTAAAGACGAGTCCGCCAAATCTGTTAAGAAGTCTTAGCGCCGTAGCACTCCATGCTCGTCTAGGAAACAACTTTTCTTGTACTTTGGGCTGCATTTACGCCTGTGACGTACGATACCAATAGGATGGCAAATTTGTCCAGAAAAGAGTTCTTCTGTGCTGCCTTCAAAGCCTCCTTGCACTAAGCAACAAGGTCTACCGTGTTTGAATTCGCCAATTCGAACAGCAACAAATTTATATCTCGCGCTTAGAATCATATGAGGCGTAAATGCATTAGTTGATTTCTTGTCATCGATGTTTTCATTTCATCAAAGTACCGCCATCGAGGGTGACAATGGGTCTGAAGGGTGAAAGTGGGTCATCGTTCTCACCGACAGTCTGGAGGTCGGATAACAAAATCGTTCAAAATTAGTCTCTTATACTTTGGTTTTCTTGCCCTCAGATACATTCAATCTATTCTACAAGCATTCTAAGTAGTGGAAACAGTCACCACCATTTGACCCATTGTCACTCCTGACGACGGTAGCGAATTTCGGTAGTTATCCGAAGATTTAATACTTTGGTGTGAAAAATGGTTATTGCATCTTGCACCAGACACAACAGTCGTTGTTGTTTTTGAAACAGCTGAGTTATTTACTTGATACTTGATGGGCTACAGCTCTTCGATGAACCAACGCCGAATGGAGTATCCTTCTCCACTGGAGTCGATCCTGGGCCAATCGCTTCCAGTCGCCCTGAACATTGAGCGCCGTCAGGTCCTCTTAAACTGCAAAAAGCCATCATGTACGCGGCCTTCCACGAAGCCTGCGGCCTCTTCCGGGTTCTCTACTAAATATCATCTTCGCTTGACGTTCTTCCGGCATACGAACAACGTGACCAGCCCACCGTAGTCTGCCGTGTTGTTTAAGCTTAATAATATCCAGCTCTTTATACACCTGGTAAAACTCGTGATTCATGCGACGCCGTCAGATACCGTTCTCCTGTTTATCACCGAGTATTGCCCGCAGCACCTTACGCTTAAACACTCCGAAAGCTCTCCGATCAGCTTCCTTTAACGTCCATGTTTCATGGCTGTATAAAGCCAGAGGAAGAATAAGAGTAGTATACAGCGCGAGTTTTGTTTTCGTTTGCAGACTACGGGACTTAAGCTGGTTACGAAGTCCGTAATAAGCCAAGCTGCAATACGCCTTTTTGACTCGCGGGTAACATCATTATCGCACGTCACTAATGTTCCAAGATACACAAATTCTTCTACCATTTCAAATTTTTCACCATCCAACATCATTTCGCTACCACCACCACTAATGAACCTACGTTGATTGCCAGCGACCATGTACTTCGTTTTTGTGGTATTGATCGTGAGACCAATCCTCGCTGTCTCCCTCTTAAAAGGCACAAAAGCCTCTTCCACGGCACGGCGATCAATCCCGATAATATCGATATCGTCCGCAAATCCCAGGAGCATATGCGATCTTGTGATAATGGTACCACTTCTTTGCACACCAGCTCTCCTAATCGCTCCCTCGAGCGCTATATTGAACAGTAGATTCGAGAGTGCATCACCCTGCTTTAATCCATCTAAGGTAACAAATGACGTCGATATTTCATCCGCAACCCTTACACTTGATTTCGATCCGTCCAACGTTATACGAATCAGCCGTATCAGTTTCGCCGGAAAACCATGTTCAAGCATAATTTTCCATAATTCATTTTGTTTTACTGAATCGTACGCCGCCTTGAAATTAATAAACAGATTTTGTGTCTGCAAGTTGTACTCCCGGAATTTATCAAGGATTTGTCTTAGGGTAAACATCTGATCCGTCGTTGATCAGCCCTTACGAAAACCTGCTTGATGGGGTCTTCCCAAATTTTCGACATAATATGGTGCAGAACTTCATAAAGCTGCTCACTGCCATGTTTGAGAAGTTCATCCGGGAGCTGGTCCTTCTCCGCAGCCAACGAGGTAGTGATCAGATTCAATGTTCGGACCTCTGAATGTCCGCATATCGATAACATCCGAGAAATGGCGCCCATCCACCAGAACATGGTATATCTGGTAGCAAGTTTCAACAGTTGGGTGTCTCCAGGTGTGCTTTCGGATATTCTTTCGTGCAAAGTAGGTGCTACTGATGGCCATCCCTCTGGCAGCAGCGAAATTTACTAGCCGTAGGCTGTTGTCATTGGTAGCGGAGTGAAGGCTCTCCTACCAATTATGGGACGGGAAAAGTCCTCTCTACCGACCTGAGCATACTCTCCGATAACAATTTTCACGTCATGCTTTGGGCACTCTCCATAGGAAAAAAAAACCGTTTCTTTGAAAGAAAAAAGTCAAGTTTCTGAGACTAAAGTGAATGTTTTAAAATTAGCAATTCTTAGTGACATTATTTGTGCTTTTTTGATACATTATGCTGCCATGAAGGTCCAGTTATAGTTGCTGTCAATAAATGCTGACCGGGTGAGCGAAGGCAAGGATGTGAGGACACTTGTTTCAATCCAGAGCCAGATGATGACGATGAGCTGATGTTTCAAAATGAATCAAAATTTTCCGACAATTACCCAACTAATATATATTTGAGACGATTTCAAGATTTTAGAGAATGATTATGGTTGGATCAAAATGGTCAGGCACAAAAGATGGATTGGAAAGTTTCAAATATGGTGAGTCCGTTCCATACTTAAAAATATAAATATTAAAACTGATTTCACTAAATACGGTCTGAGTTCAACGATGTATATTTATGATGTATCATGGATATAAATCTTGATCCCGGAAGTATAAATATATTGCATATATTCATTTGATATCTGAATGTATTTATGCGGGGCTTACTGTTAGTGATAGTGACCTCGGAGTGGACATGAAATACCAGGCACTCTGAAATGGGTCACTGGAGCTGCAGTAGAGCTAGCACTTTCTAACTCCCGGATTAAATCTGACTGTTTTAACAGACAGCTTTCTTCCATAACATCACTGCCAGACAGTGGGGGTTAGTTTGTACACACACACACACACATGCTTTGGGCACTCTCCATAGGCTTTATCAATACATTCATAAAACGTGTCCTTCACGTCGTCGGATTTATCGTTTGTCGGTGCGTAAACGTTGATTAGGCTGTAATTGAAGAATTTTCCCCGTATCCTCAACACACAGATTCGTTCGCTAATGGGTTTCCACCGCATCACTCGCTTCATCTGCTTGCCCATCACTACGAAACCCACTCCATGCTCTGCTTTTCCGCCGCCGCTGTGATAGATGTTATATTTGAATGCAGTGTTGGGCGTGGGGTCCACGGCTCGGAATTCACGTTCTCCGGATCTAGGCCATCGGACTTCTTGAATAGCGGCCACGTTCACTTCAACCTTCTGCAGTTCACGAGCCAGAAGGCTCACTCGTCCAGGTTCATTTAGGGTCCTGACATTCCCGGTACCGAGTTTCCAATATAACGTTCTAAAATAACGTTCTCTTTTTCTTCTATTTCAATTTTTCGTGGTATTTAGAGGCTTCAGTAAGCTACCTTACCGGAGTCGCGTTACCTACATCGCGATGATGGGGTTGCCACCTTAGGTATAGCTGACGCGATACAGCATTTCGTTAATCAGCCGCTGGGTACCAGACAGACGCTGTTTGAGCCGCACCTCCTGGTGAACAGACGCTCGAGGCGTACCTTCTCACTCTAGCAGATGTCAGATGGACAACAGTGCCCAGGCTGCACTACCAGCTAAGTACACAACCCTTAGATGGTGGTCTTTTGTCAACAATGTGTGGTTAAACATACTCAAATTGAATAAGTTAAGTATATATTGTTTTACAATAAAAAATATAAATGAGGCTTTGAAAATTACCAAGAATTTACTGAGAGTATATTCGATACTGTTTGGTCTAGTATTGAATTGCCCATTCCCTTTTAACTAGGTCAAGTTTACTGATAAAATAGTGTGTTTTATTATAATTTATTGTAAGTTATTCTCCCGTCGTGTCTTCCTTAAGAACTTTCAATGATATGTAACCACTTTTAGTCAGTGCTTGGAGATAAATCGCCTTTGTGTATTTTGAACACGCACTACAGAAAAAATGAGGATGTATGCATGTATGAAGTTATCAGCTTGGTATGATCACGGTCGTGGTTTTGATGGTCTGGCGACATTGTTGCACCACAGATTGTTGGTCCCAAAATAGGTACCAGGGATATTTAGAACTGGCCATGGCATTCGCGTTGCAATATTTTTTTTATTTATATGCAGGAGATTTCTAAATATTTAAAACTAGCGAAAGAAATCCCGCTTTGCCCGGGTGTTGCAAATGTCACAAAGAACTATTTGCAGCACCGCACTCTAGAACAATTTCCGTGCGTTTGTTTTGTTTTCCTCAACAGCTGACCCATTAATTTCCCCAACTTTTTGTATAACAGACCCATTCGATTTTGGCAACACGTTCGGAACATTTATGTTGCCAAAATCGAATGGTTTTTGTTATCTCATCATACTTCAACATTTCTTCACTTTTTGTGACGTTAACACGTACGTCCCCAACCCCCATTTTACGACAAATTCAAAACCACGTAGCTCAGCCAATTTCTGATTTTCAAGCAATCTTCTGGAATCGATCACAAAATTCCTATAGTTTTCGTAACTGAGGTCAAATTTCCTGCAATGACCATGGCTTCGGATATATTCCGGGGAGTACTGGGGTTACCTCCCTCCCGGAATAAAAGATCAGCAGATCGGATTCGAAATCCATCTTGAGACATGTCAAACTTCATGAATTTGCAAAACAAGTACACTGGAGTACAATTCGGCGAATTTCGATCGAATTGACCACCCTCCGGATACTTCCACGGCCTGGTTCCCTTGGGGAAGTGGCCAATTTTCGTTCAATCTTGGAGCCAAGGATGTTAACGATCATTCAGTAATTTGCGTTCGATCATTTAGTAGTTTGTCAATAACACAGTCCAGGAGCTGAATTTCAAAATATGTTATATGGTGGACTTCTACTGTGAAGGTTTTTCTATAACCTTGCCTAATAGTTCGTTATTAGAATTCAACTAATAACGGAGTTAGAACGCTAGTTGCAGTAGCTTAAACTAAATGATTGGAATTTTGTTATCATTTAGTCTAAGTTGCTGAAACTATAGCTATAACTCCGTTACTAGTGGATTTCAAACAACGAATCATTAGGCAGAGTTGTAGAAAAACCTTCGCACTAGAAGTCCACCATACAACATATTTTGAAATTAAGCTTCTGGAATGTGTTATTGACAAACTACTAAATGATCGGACGCAAATTACTGAATGATCGTTAACATCCTTGCTTGGAGCCCATCTTGCGACAGTCCAAACTTCATGAATTTGCAAAACAAGGACACTGGAGTACATTTCAGCGATTTTCTGTCGAATTGGCCACCTTCCGGAAGGACGCCTCGATCGCTTAGCAGGTGAGATAGAACCACGCTTTTTTACATCTGCACCATCCTAGCGACCATATCTTTAGATAAACTACATAGGGGAACTGTTCCGTTTTCCATCTCACTGTACATATATTCATCTCATCGCGAAACAAAAAAATACGGCACCAATTTCGTTGCTTCTTTTTGCTAACGTGCGTGCTCACTGCTGAAAAAAATCACAAAAATAATAAACAAATCAAATACCTTTTCATTGCTTTGTTTTTCGTGAGACCAATATCGGAGCTATGAGATGAAGTCCAGGAGCAGTAACCCTATACACTGATATGGAAAATGCTAATATCATCTTCCAAACTTGGACGTACATGTTCATGATAGCATTAGAGGCGAAAGTATAGAATTGATAGTTCCGTTAGGATACGGCAGGCATGAAGAATGTTTTTATAGAAGTCGATTTGAAAGCGAGCGGAGGGCAATATTTGTGATGGCACATATCGCACGACCTTCCTTCTGCCAAGCTCCCGTATGAAGGGGGAGGGAAGAATATCAGTGTGGAAGCTGATATATTTCCACTGGCAAAAGGAAGGTGGTTTGACTTGCTCATATGCCATCGCGTGCGGAAGGATTTGCTCATACGGGAGCTTGGCGGAAGGAAGGTCGTGCGATATGTGCCATCACAAATATTGCCCTCCGCTCGCTTTCAAATCGACTTCTATAAAAACATTCTTCATGCCTGCCGTATCCTAACGGAACTATCAATTCTATACTTTCGCCTCTAATGCTATCATGAACATGTACGTCCAAGTTTGGAAGATGATATTAGCATTTTCCATATCATTGTAAATCGTTTAACTTCACGTAGAAGTAACACACACGAAATCATTAATTTAGTGTACTACCCTTGGTGGCAATGTTATGGATTTTACACAGGTTCGGGCGAGAGAGCGCAAACGTATTCGTGAAATGTCGGAATCAGTAACAGTGTTCGTTTCGCACGACGACAGCGGTGGCTCGGGTGTCGGAAACAAAAGAACGGTGACGTCAAACTCACACCTCATGAATGAAATTTGGTGTGAGTTTGACGTCAGCAATCAGCTGATCAGAAATGTTTACACTTTTTGAGCTACTAATACGAACAAAAGGCACGCTCAACCGGACCTGTATAAAATAAATGACATTGCCTTGGTGGGGGCATCCATCAACCCAGCTGTTATTGGTCGACGGTGCAGCAGCAGTGCCTTTCTCTGCTTTGTTCTCTCCGAGGCAGCCAAGTTGGTTGCGACGAGACGGACGCAATGAGAAAACAGAACTGTGCAATAAAAATCCTATTCGACTAAATGCTGATGTCATATTAGAAATTTGGAGACAGTACTCGTCGATAGCAAATCCTTCCGCACGCGATGGCATATGAGCAAGTCAAACCACCTTCCTTTTGCCAGTGGAGATATATCAGCTTCTACACTGATATTCTTCCCTCCCCCTTCATACGGGAGCTTGGCAGTGTACACTTGCGGACAGGGGAATGTTCCAGGTTCTTCGGATCACGTTTAAAATTAAACACAAGATATTTCGCTTGTTTAGCACTGCACTTTATTCCCACGTCTTTACACGGCAATGGTTAGAACACTTCTCCCCCAATTGATGCCTTCTCCAGTATTCGTACCTAAAGCCTTCTCTCCCTCTCTCTTGTTTCAAATATCATCTCGCTTCTACCATTTACTTCCTCTCATAATCAGGGGTGTACCCATGACTTATATAGCAAACTCTACATCCCTTCCCTTTTCCAAAAAAAAAACATACGTCACCCGTTGAATCCACCCAAATTACACTGTTTATCTGAACCTTTCTGGAAGTTTTTTTGTTCTAGTTGGTCGTTTTGATGCTTCTTCAGGTTCGTCAGTCTCCATATCCTCCAGTACTCGTTTATCATTTTCCTTTAGATCTTTGTTTCCCTCTAGGCTCAAAGGTCTTTGTTGCAATGACTCCGCTGTATCGTTGTTTGTTGAAGGCCACTTCCTTAAATGAGTAACGGATCGACGGTACATTACTCCATCCCCATTGACGACAACGGTGTCGTTTCCGTTTTTCTTCACGACGGTGAATTTCTCTAAACGAAACTTTGGCTCTAGCTTACCGGTTTCATAATTTTTGAGCATCACGAAATCGCCAACGTTGATTTCTGAGGGTTTTGCATGTCTTTTCTCATCCGCGTAAATCTTTCCTTGAAGTTTCTTAATTGCATCCTTTTCTCGAACATCTTCATTTCGATTACAATTTGCATCCGTTCTAAAACTTGGTATTAAATCCTTTACCGGTCGCCCAGTCATTAATTCCATAGGAGGTTGGTCCGTAATAGAATGAGGACTAGTGTTGTACATGTAAACGTAATCTTTTATAGCTTTGCGCCAATCGCTATTCGTTGCCTTCGCAATGCGGAGAACCCTGAGAATACCTTGGTTTTGTCTCTCAACTAAACCATTCATCTGTGGCCAGTAGGGAATTGTACGAATCAGTCTAATGTTTTTACTTCGGCAATAATCAGCGAACTGTTGTCCGGCAAATGGTGGTCCATTGTCAGTCCTTATGGTTTCAGGATAAGTTTGCTCGTTAAAAATCGTTTCTAAGGCTTCAGTAGTTTTTTCTGCGGCAGTACCTTTCATTTCGACAACTTTAAGGTATCGACTAAAGTAATCAACAACGACCAAAAACGTAGCGCAATCCTTCGCCGAGTAAAAATCAATGGCAATTTCTTGCCATGCTCTATCCGGGATATCTTTTCGCAGCATCGGTTCTGGGGGATGTTGTTTGCTAACAGCTGCACAGCCTGCGCATTCTTGAACCATGTTTCCGACATCGTTATCCATACATGGCCACCAAACACGCTCTCTTATTCGTCTCCGCATCGAAACAACTCCAGGGTGTCCTCTGTGTTCGATCTCCAGTGCCCTACGTCTTAATGTAGCTGGAAGCACGATTCTTTCGCCACGGACCAGAATCTTTTCTCGCACACCTAGCTCTTTGTCAAAAGCTTGGTATCGAACCAGATCTTGAGGCCAGCTTCCGGATTCCAGTGCTTTTATTACTGACTGAAGAATCAAATCGTGTCTTGTCTCAGTCCTAATTTCGTCCAGCGTGATTGCAATTGGTCCATCACCGACTGCCAAAAGAAAATGCTCTGATTCCTCGTCAAAAGCCGCGTCAGATTGATTACATAGCCTTGAAAGAACATCTGAAATGTTTTGGAACCCTGGGATGTGCTTTATAACAAAGTTGTACGGCTGTAGTCGCAATGCCCAGCCTTCCGCTCTTGAACATGCTCTTCTCCCATCACGATACTTCCCACCATAAATGTATTCCAATGTCTTGTGGTCCGTGAAAATGGTGAACCGTAGACCGAACAAATACAGATAAAATTTCTCTACCGCCCAAACGACTGCCAAGGCTTCCCTCTGTGTTTGGGGATAAACTCTCTCTGTAGCAGTCAACCCTTTTGAGGCGAACGATATAATTCTTGGGACGTTTAACTTATCTCTTTGAACCAGTACCGATCCAAGTCCAACCGATGAAGCGTCGACGTACAGTTCAGTGATGTCTTTCGGGTCATAGAATCCTAGCTTACGCACGTTTGAAGACAGTTCGGTCCGCAAGTCATCAAAAGCGTTTTGCTGGCGTTCACCAAATTCCTGGACGTCACCACGAACAAACTGCCGCAACGGCTCGGATCGTGTAGACAGATTTGGGATGAAATGAGCGACAAAGTTGACAAGACCCAAAAAACTCCTAACCTCTTCTTTCGATTCGGGCTGACGGAAATTTCTGATAGCGATGATTTTTTCTTCTGAAGGACTAATGCCTGTAGAACTTACTTTGAACCCCAAAATATCTAACTGCTGAACACCTATCACACACTTGCTTTGATTCAATCTGGCATTGTTCTGCTTAAGTACTAACAAAACTTCTTGTAGTCTACTGTCATGTTCCTCTTGGTTCTTTCCAGATACAACAATATCATCAATATAAACTATGACACCTTCAATTCCAGACAACATTTCCGTCATAATGCGCTGAAAAATTTCCGGCGCGCAATTAATGCCAAACATTAATCTTTTGAATTGCATCAATCCTCTGCTCGACATGAAAGTGGTAATTCCACGCGACTCCGGATGTAGTTCAACATGATGAAAAGCAGACATTATATCCAACCTTGAAAAGACTGTAGATCCTCTGAGTTTGTTTAAAAATGTTTCGATCACCGGCAATGGGTAATGCTCCCGTTGAATTGCCTCGTTCGGATACTTCATGTTTATGCACAGACGTACATCATCATTTCCTTTTGGAACAATCACCATTGGCGAGATCCACTCAGCAGGTCCATCCACTGGCTCGATGATATCGTTTTGAAGCATTTCCAAAATCTTCGCATCGACTTTTTCCTCCATCGGTCCAGGTATTCTGAGATATGCGATCTTCCTAGGGAGGACGTTTTTATCGATCGAGAGTTTCAGAATAATGTTCGGGAACTTTGGAAACGGATCTTTAGTCAGCAACATATATTTTTATTTATTATTATTATTTTCGTTAATATTGTTGTAACATTTCATCAACATTCGATTAAAACAAAACAGTTCATATTAAACAACTTAGTATGTGAATTTTCAAACGAAGTTCATTAACACACCAAAATAATCATTTTACCTTCGAAATATCCTCGACAACAGGACGACGGGGAAGTTCCTCTTTCCACTCATTTTCTTGTAGCGAATTTGCTTCTTCGTTTACTCGTTCATTTGGACGCTTCCAAACATAACGTGTTTTCGGCGGTGGCGGGCGTGGTAGGTTGCACATTCTTGCATAGTGGCCAACCTTTGTACATCGGTTGCATCGAGCATTTCTTGCCGAGCAGTCTCGCGCTCCATCGTCATGGTTGAACGACCCACAACGATTACATTTTGCAACAAATCGTCGACTTGAGCTGCGCGATGAATCTCTTTCTGGAATACTGCGACGAAACTCGAACTTCGATGGCTGACGAATCATTCCAATACCCTTCGATCCACCGTTCCACTCCGGCTTGATTGCTGCAACAGCGCTTCTTGCCTCATCTTCTCTGAACGCTCTGCTTTTCTCCTTTTGCTTCACAAGCACCTCTCGGTTAATCGCGTAGTTGGTTAAGTCGTTCAAGTCCATCACGTTTTCTAACCCTTTGTCCCGGACCTTCTCATCGCGAGCACCCATGGTTATTTGTTGCAAGATTTCTTTCTCTTCTCGAGCTTTGAAATCACAACGCGCTGCTTGGACACGAAGTTTCAAAACAAATTGATTGAATGACTCATCAATGGATTGTTTTATCGATCGGAACAACTCAAGTTCAACCCGATCGTTTCGTTTACCAACAAAGAATTTATTTAGACGTTTGATTGCATTGTCGTACTCCGGAATCTCCACCGGATGATACGGAACCTTTACCGGTTCAGGGTAGATTTCACCCGGGACCGCTGCAAGATTATAAAAGATGCGTTGCAAACCTCGACCACCCAGAGTAAGGAGTAAAACCAATTTCTCATGTTGCGTTTCAACATTTCTTAATTCCATCAAAAGGCCAAAGGCCCTAAACCATTCTTCCCACTCCTTTTGTAAGTTTTGTGCATCAACTGCGTCGTTGAAAGGTTCAAGTGGCCACATCATTTTATCCATTGTGCTCATCTGAAACAATGATCAGATTGGTCCACATTTATTTACTAACATATTGCACATGATAACATTCGATTTTTTTTAGATGATTATGAATTTAAACTTTAAATTATCGCCATTCTGTATTTTATTCGCTTTTCCAAAAGTGGATATGTTTCTTTGAACATATCCCATAGCAGCTATCAATTGTGTAGAATTCATCCCTGAAATTACCCTTTCAACAAGAGCCAAATCATCGATTCATTCCATCTTTTTCCCTCAAAGCTCTGCAGTAATCATTATCATTACTGGTCTAGCATTCACACCAATGCGCTTCGAATGGACTCGCATCTTACCTCATGTTTGCTCTACAGCATCTACTGCTGGCCCACATCACGTTTCCATCTTTTTCACCCACTGCAGTAAACATCATTATGACTGGTCTAGCATTCACACTAATGAGCTCTAGATGGACTCGTATCCCACCTCTCTTTTGCTCTACAGCTTTGATCACTGGTCTAGCATCGCGATGTTGCCTTTTTCACACTCTGTTATGCAGTAATCATCATCATGTCTGTTCTAGCATTCACACTGATGCGCTTCATTGGACTCGCATCGTACCTCACTTTTGCTCTACAGCATTTATTGCTGGCCTAGCGTCTCTATCTTTCCACATAGTGCTCTGCAGTTTCACAACGACTGGTCTAGCTTTCACACTCTGACTGATGCGCTTCAAATGGACTCGCATTTCCCCTCACTTTTGTACTACAGCATCTGCCATTGAACCAGTATTATGCCGTTTATATTCCTTTTCTGTAGTATTGAACTTTCACTTAGCAGCACTTTTCACACTCAACCAAGCAACTTCATAACAAAACCAGGAAAATGAATTTCTGATGATTTCGATGCATGTTTTACCAGCAAAACACTATTCATAATTCCATAATTGCCCTTGAATTCCCCTCTAACATTGTTATAGTTTCTAATCCGCCATTTTCTTCCTCATTTCGGCTCTTGTTGAAAGTATAGGATGAAAGATAAAAATCACAAAAAAAGTGACTCACCTTTTTTAGATGCTACCGGCTGCGCCAATTTGTACACTTGCGGACAGGGGAATGTTCCAGGTTCTTCGGATCACGTTTAAAATTAAACACAAGATATTTCGCTTGTTTAGCACTGCACTTTATTCCCACGTCTTTACACGGCAATGGTTAGAACACTTCTCCCCCAATTGGTGCCTTCTCCAGTATTCGTACCTAAAGCCTTCTCTCGCTCTCTCTTGTTTCAAATATCATCTCGCTTCTACCATTTACTTCCTCTCATAATCAGGGGTGTACCCATGACTTATATAGCAAACTCTACAGGCAGAAGGAAGGTCGTGCGATATGTGCCATCACAAATATTGCCCTCCGCTCGCTTTCAAATCGACTTCTATAAAAACATTCTTCATGCCTGCCGTATCCTAACGGAACTATCAATTCTATACTTTCGCCTCTAATGCTATCATGAACATGTACGTCCAAGTTTGGAAGATGATATTAGCATTTTCCATATCATTGTAAATCGGGCGAGGCCGAGTGTCCGAACCGGTGTAGGTACTGTCTGAAGCAACCATGGCCTGTAAGGACCTGGGTCAGGTGGAAAGTGATTTCCCCATGGCGCCTCTTGACCCACGTACCTATCTCCGGTATCAACCTATGTGTCCATCTACCCTTAGTGGAACTGTCCCACGCACGCTGCCATTTGACCATTGAGGCCAACCTGACAGTCCTACGGATGCCTCTCGTGCCGCGCATTCCGAAGCACTCTATGTCTTCACCGATAACGATGTCAATAGGCATCATACCGGTGATGACGCAAAGTGCATCGTGCGACACGGTACGGTACGCGCTCGCAACTCTTAGGCACATGAGCCTATACGTACTTTCTAACTTCGTTCTGTAGCAGTTAATACGCAGGACCGTGCCCCAAGCTGGCCCCCCATACCTCAGTATGGACAGAGCAACGCTAGCCAGAAGCTTGCGCTTGCTGGTATAAACCGCAGAGCTATTGGACATCATCCGGGACAATGCCGCTATAGCTGTGGAGGCACGCTTGCAGGCGTAATTGACGTGGCTACCAAAGGTGAGCTTATCGTCGATCATTACCCCCAAGAGTTTGATGGAGCGTTCAGAGGTGATCGTGCAGTTGCCTGCCCTTATCACCGCTTGTTGCTCCGACTTTCGGTTGTTAACAACAACCACCTCAGTCTTGTGGTGAGCCAGTTCTAACTTCCTGGAACTCATCCACTCCTCCACAATTGCGATCGAGTGGGCTGCAGTCAATTCCACCTCTTCGATCGATTCGCCGTAGACCTCCAGCGTAAACATATTTGTCTGGTAGGGCATTAATCGGACCACCTGACAGAAAGTGTCCTGGGGTCAGTGGAGTAATATCATTTGGATCAGAAGACAAAGGTGATATAGGCCGTGAGTTTAGACATCCTTCGACTTGCTTTAATAGCGTTAGCATTTTCTTGTAAGTGGGTATACTAGACCCAAGAACTCGCTTCATGTGATGCTTGACGCTCTTAATTCCCGCTTCCCAGATACCTCCGAAATTAGGTGCTCGAGGAGGAATGAACTTCCACTCAATGCCTTCCATAGCACAAAAACTCTTAATGTCCGGTGACACTTCCTGTTCGAATTTATCGGCTAAGATACCTAACTCAGTTTTAGTACCAACAAAATTAGTACCGTTATCACAGTGTATAATGCTACTTCGACCACGTTGGCTGCTGAATCTTCTAAGGGCAGCGATGAAGCAAGAACTCGACAATCCACTCACGAGCTCGATATGCACTGTACGAGTAGACAGGCAAATGAACAATGCCACATATACCTTCAAAGTTTTTTGAGTTCTCACCAAATTTTCTTTGATTATGAACGGTCCACCAAAATCAACTCCAGCTACTTGAAACGGTCTTCCTGGATTAATCCTTGCCTCCGGTATTTGTCCCATGATTTGGTGCACATTTTTTGGGTTGTTTCTGAAGCAAGGGATGCATCGATGAATTATTTGACTAGCCAAGCTTTTTCCGTGGATTGGCCAGCATTCCAATCTCAAGGCGGAGAGTAACCCTTGTGGTCCAACATGTAGATTTTTGAGATGATAATCGGTTGCGACTAATCGTGTTAAGTTACATTTTGAGGGTAAGATGATTGGATGCTGTTGATCATATGTTACTCCAGCAGCTTGTATACGCCCACCAACACGTAGCAAACCATTGTCGTCTAGAAACGGGTCTAGCGTTAGCAAAGAGCATTTTTTCGTTACACACTTTTTATTCTTTAGGTTCTTAACTTCTTCGGTAAAATGTTTTTGTTGAACCATCTTAATGATCCTTATACGCGCTGATTCGATGTCACGTACCGACAAACCTTCTTGTCGCACCGCAAAATATAGGCGATAACCCTCTGTAGCTTCCCAAAATTGAAAAATCGGTCAAGAAAATCCAACTCTAACTCTGCATCGGTGCCCTTTTTAGTCACGTTCGTTTCCACGGTTAGTATGCGTATTGGTTCTTGCATCCACGGTTGTCGATGTTCTCGTAAAAAAATTGGTCCACACCACCATATATCACTGTTAGCTAACTTCTTGGTGGACACCCCTCTAGAGATGAGACCTGCCGGGTTGTTTTTTGACCGTATATAATGCCAGTCGTGAATAGACGACTTTTGATTAATCAGTTTAACCCTATTGGAAATAAAGGTTGGCCATCTATTTTCCGGTTTGTGGATCCAATCCAGCGTTACCATTGAGTCCGTCCAATAGTGAATTGAATGAATCGATACGTTGAGCGCTTTCTTTGTCGTTTTCATCAACTCCACTAATAATGTAGCTGCTCTTAACTCCATGCGAGGAATAATTAAATTTTCTTTGTTGCTTCGTTCACTTGATGGGGCGATTCGTGATTTAGCGCATAGCAAGTGTACTTGTACTCCGTGACTGTCTAATGTCCTCATGTAAATGGTCGCCCTATACGTCCGTTTCGCCGCAGCGGAGAATCCATGGAGCTCAATAACCTCACGCTTCGGCTTAACGTGCCGTTGGAAATTTATTTTTGACAGCTCGTTAATTTGGCTGTTAAACCAACTCCACCGGTCTGCTAGTTCCGATGGCAATAGTTCATCCCAAGCAAGCTTATTAGCCCAAATGTCTTGCATCAACATTTTTCCATGGACGATTATGGGACTAAGAATGCTTAACAAATCATCCTGTACCAGTAATAGTGAAAACATGATTTTCATTAGAATTTGAACATTTTTATTTTTAAAATTACTTCAATTACTTGCTAATAATACGTGAATGTGTTCAATTTTTTTTAAATTTTTCCGGGAAAATATAGGAAAATATAATTTTTCCTTAACATTTTTGCTCCCTTGCACCAGTAATAGTGTGGCGTTCCTATAATAGTGAATTCCATAAGATACCAATGGGATTCACTGTTATAGGAACAGAAGTTACCAAGTACCACTATTACTTGTCCATGTCCCATATAGTGCAGGAAGCGGTTTCGAAAAGAAAATAATATTTTTAAGAGTCAACACCATTTTTCTTGCAAAGTTGAAAAGAACAGCTTTTTGCCAATATATTAACATCACTGGGAATGCATTTTTATCATTTGGTACGAATTAAACAATTTAGACCTGTCACTAATACCACTATTACTGGTACACCGACCCTACCAGACTATTGTAAATTGAATTTCATTTCATATAATTATGGCGATATTGGGTTATTCATCATATTTTTTGCAGTATTGTTTGCATAGAACAATGGAAAAATATCATCTTCGAGATTCAAAATTATTATTTATAGAAGTACACCCGATTCTGTTTTTACACGGATTTTTTTTACACGGCCGTGCAAAAAAAATCCCATACAAATTTTTTGCAAAGTTGCTCCATTTTGCATGATTCGTCGAGAAATCATAAAACTTTTTTTACACGGATTTTCAAATTTTGAACTGAAAACTTTTTTTACACGGAACGCATCCCCCTTGTAAAAAAAGAATCGGGTGTAATTGAAACCATCATCCAAAAATAATTTTATGTTTCAAAATATTTTTAATTTTTTTTTTATTTCCACATATTTTTATGTATTTCCGTACATTTCCACATATCATTTAAAGATTCCTCATATTTTCGAATATTTTTTAATCACATTATTTGGAAAACAAATCGTATGTTTCACTATTCCATGAATTTCATATTCTACATAAATGTATTAAATATTTTTGTCATAGCTTTCTTGCATTTAAGAAAATAGCTATCTAATAAACTACAATTAGAATATTTGTTTGCAATATATTGTGGTATATCTTGTTTCCAATATGAAAACATCCTGTACCGGATCCAGAATACGATTTATTTTTTCCGTATAGGTCTTAACATGCAAGTCATGTCATAATAATCATTATATTCATTTTATAGATCGTAATCTCATGAATGCCTAATCTATAATATAATACAATTCTCGCGCTTAGTTTCATAGGGGCATAACTGTATTGATCGATTTCTCTTCGTCGATGTTTTTTTTCTATTATTGTACCGAATTGCGCTAGTTTGTCAATGATTTAATAGTTTGGTGTGGTAAAGGATGATTGTATCTTGCACCAGAATCAATAATCACGGTTGTAGCTTTTGAAACAATTGATTTATTAACAAAATATAAAATCGATTAAGAGAAATCGATCAATACAGTTACGTCTCTGTGAAGCTATGCGCGAGAATTGTTTTGCTCTTACCACATTTATGCATCATATGATTTCTAAAAACTTACAATATTTTTCAAATTGGATGGGCAAAATCAGAGTACCCAAAAATCTAGTATTATAATTTTTGATACTGCTTTTATTCTTCTTATCTCATCTATTCAGGATTCAAGAACTCTATTCCAAATTTACAATTCAAAACGAAACATATTTCCTGAATTCAACAAGGATATTCCTCGACGAATAATTTACTTTTCCATCCTTGAAGACAACTACTTATATAAAGCATACTGATATTGAAGAGACGGTCTCGCCCATCCAGGACAAGCATGTGGAAATTCGGTGAGAGAATTCCATTGTATTGTGTATATAACATCGAAACTATATGATTATATAAAAGTACCATCAGGGCACCCGATTGAAGCGATTTGGATAGGAAGAGTGGAATCGCCAACTTCCTATTGTTAACATCTCGTGGATAAAGGGCGGACTCTTCTCCCCATCTATTGGGTCAATCTGGGAAACGAACTTTCTTCTGGAAGGAGATTCTCTATTCACCCCGTGGATTCGCATAAGTGACTCTGCTTACGGAACCACCCACCCATTTTGGCCCTTCATACAGGAGTTTGATGAAATATAAACAATAATATAATCATGATCAAATCGTTTGTCAGATATGGCCAGTGTTATCGGCAGGTGCCTTGCTACAATAGATGGTAGTATCATCATCATCATCATCATCAATTGACCACCTTCCGGGTACTTCCAGGTAGACCTGTGCGCTGATTGAAATTTTGCCGGCGGTGACGTGACAGATCATTTGGCGTGAACCCTACGACTATTGGCACACACATTGGAACTGTTGGACATCATCCTCGATAATGCCGCAACAGCAGTCGAAAGCCCTCTCGCTGAAAATCAGCTTGTCGTTTATTATGACCTGTTTATTATGAGCTTTAAACTTCGCTTTGATGTGATCTAGACTTCACCCACATGAATCACTGCATGTTGTACCGACTTGCGATTGTTGATGAAAACCACGTCCGTCTTATGTTGAGCGAGCTCTAGGCCTTTAGGCGCTCATCCAATCCGCCACCGTGCTGCGATCAGTTCTACCTCGGGAATTGACTCCCCGTGGATCTCCAAAGCTACGTCATCGGCGAAGCCGACGATCTTTACACCAGGAGGGAGCTTTAGCTTCAAAATCCCGTCATACATAAGGTTCCATAATACCAGCCCAGTATTTAACCTTGAGGAACTCTTGCGGTAATAGGAACGCTTCTTTGCATCGGTCTCGTATAATAGTACACGGTTTAGGAAATAGCTTTCCAAAATCCGGTACAGGCCCACCGGCAGGCTCATCCGGTGGAACGAAAGCGCGATGGCATCCCAGCTTGCGCTGTTGAATTGCTGTTATCGATAGAAACGTTGTACGGGTCGGACAGGAGGATGGCATTGGTCCTCGAGACCGATTGGCACAGCAGCTACTGGGCAGTAACACAGTGATTAAGATTCAGCTGTGTTACTTGCACGGCTTCTTCTTGTATGTCTCTTCGATGGGACACGAACATCCACCCATAACGTGGTTACAGGCTTGCTTTTTGCTGGCGCAGATGAGGCACTTTGGTGCCTTATCGCAATCCTGCACCTTGTGCCCTTCCTCACCACAACGACGACACAGGTTCCTACGGTCTGGGCCCTTACAGTCGTAGGGCTTGTACCTCGACTCTAAGCACCTGTCCACCTAAGCACAAACTAGATTGTGCAAATTACAGAGGGATCATCCTTCTGAACTCGGCGTACAACCTGCTGTCGCGTAGTACATTTAACAGACTGAGACCGTGCTCGGCGAATACCAGGAAGGTTTTCGTGAGACCTTGAGACCTTGCACGGCGAATACCAGGCAGGTTTTCGTGAGGGCCGATCAACGACGGATTAGATGTTAAGTCTGACAATGATTCTTGATAAATTCCGGGAGTACAACTTACAGACTCACCATCTGGTCAAAGCGGTGTACAATTCAGTGAAAAAAAAGAGTTCTGACAGATAATGCTAGGACATGGTTTTCCGGCTAGGACATGCAACATTTGAATCAAATATTCGGCAGGCAGGTGAAGTATGAATCTCGTTTGTGTCCCTAGATTTCGCTAAGTGCAGGTCTCCCCTATAATCTGTACAGCAAGATTTTTTTTTAGGAAGGTTTACTGGCGGGACTCTGAATAGAGTAGAAACCTCTTCATCAGGCCTTTGATGATATCGTAGCATAATTCCATTCGAAGCAGTTTGCCAGCCGTACACGGCACATGTCGTCCAAGAAGACGCTGTTGCAACTGAATCAGAAGGACTTACGTTCATAAATAGTCGGAGAGGCCTCATGCTAACTAACATCATAATAGTTTAAAGTAATTTTTGTCATTTTCTTGTCAGAGTCAAATTATTTAGCCAGTTTTTATGCTATTTATACGTCTATTGTCATTGTACGCGCTCAAAATCGACCGAAGCAGTTTATCCGACTCACATGGAACATGTTGCCCAATGCTTCATCGTAGAAACTGAGCCGGAAGTTTTTTTTATCAAGTATAAGGAAGTGTTCAATCCCCGATTTATAAAAAATGACAAGTTAATAACTTTTGAAGCAGTTTTCCAGCCGTACAAGGATCATGTCGTCCATTAAGACACTGTTGAACTGGCTCAAAAGACATTACATTTACAACTCTTATAGATACTCTCTCCCATTATCTCATTCCTAATCATATAGATTCTTTTAATCTTTCGTTTATTTTGGAGGCTCAATTGCCGTACCATATAGATTGATCTGTACGATGTCATTCTTGTCTTTATGGTCAGAAGGTATGAAGTATGCGTTCCTTGAATTACTTTGTTTGCCCAAGTTATTGGTTCATCCTGTGTCAATACTATCAAACACAATGTAAGTTACGTCTAGTAAAAAGTGGAAACTGTTCGTGCATTTAGTCTATTTTATTGTTATTCCTTTGTCAAGGTATTACTATTATTATGTTCTAATAAGTAGCTTGATCGTTTCCAAACTAACTGTCATTATCTATCATGTACTAATGATCAGTTATGAGTCAGCTTTAGGATTCACTTTTCGGTGACAAAGTAAAGCTTCATCAAGCCTATTCCCTACTATTAGTAAAAATTATCGTGAATGAAGCCGTCATAAGATTGTTCATATATCATCATTATAATGTGTGGATTTTTTTTATTATTGCTCTTCGAAGTGAGACATAACAAAATAAAACTGGCACCACGTTCCTAGTTTTGAAAAAACTTCTACTCAGTGAATTCAGTAGTCGATTCCCTACGAATGTCTTGAATACATTGTTTTTCAATAAATGCCTAGCTAGCTAAATGTAAGCGTGGCTACGACTCATCGTCATAGGGAACGCATCAGAAAAGTATTGTCGAAAAGAAGAGAACTCACATCATTATCACTGATGAAAAAGGCCTCTGCCTGACTGCACTACCATTCAAGACTCCAAGACACGAGATCCGTTGGATTATATGCAAATGCCGTAAATTAGTGCGTCAATGCCAGATATGTAACGCGGCACCAAACAAAAATAGTCAACATGTGAAACCACCACGACAGGATATGTCTTTGGTTGCCATATCAGTCCTAATGGTGTAAGCCGACCCACCGCGACAAGGTAACATATCCGAGGGGAAGGATGATCCTTACAGCAAGATTTGAATTAAAATTAATACATTAAATCAACTCCTTTACTTAGAAAACTACCATTAGGTTTTATTTGCCCTGTAGTTTTTTCTAAACAATCTGAATGCAAATAACACCACTGATGTCCAAGAAAACAATTACTACACTCCTTTTAATATTTCACTTTTCACTGACGATCGATACAAAATTATTATTTATTCTACGATAAAAATAAAACGCCACAATTTGTTTTCCCTCGTGAAATCCTGCAAACACGACCCGTTTTTTCAGTTTGCGAGGAGGCAGAAGTCCACTAAAAATCTAAACAAATGAAAGAAAATGTTTGTATGCAAATCATTTTTTATATCTTACTCTACGCAACTATGCATACGGAATAGATAATTTCAGTCCCATTTTCAATTTCATAATAAAACATATTACCATTACTATCGGTTTGAATTAGAAAACTGTGAACTAATACGTGTTTGGGTATCTATGGTCAAATTAGTTTGCGAAATTTTATGATAATGATAATTAATTATTGCTTTTTTACTTCTCTTTCAGGTAAATATCTTTCTTTCATGAGGTTTCATTCAACTATACACTATCAATGCCGTAAGTACAATAAAGAGTGGTCAATTGAGAATATATTTTATTATTGCAGCAACTTAACCTTTACAGCGAAAATCTGATTTTATGCAGCCGCTTCAACCGTCGAAGATTCAACCTCGACGATGTTCGAATAGTTGTCAATAAGTAAGAAAAAAATGAGATCCATTTTAGGACCGAAAACAACTGTCAATATGATGGTGATGGCTGAAATACTATCCTAACATACCTCAAATCGTACATTTTGCAAGCCTTTGCTATGTACTTTCACTCCACCATGCAATTTGTTCAACCAACCTTTAGATTCTGTTTCTGTTCCAGATTTCGTTTTCTGCCTTTTATCCAAAAGTTCTTATCTGTCGACTGGAATTAAAGCCCCGTTCAAGTCGCATATATAAGTTTCTGCCAAACACCTTGTCAAGATCAACTTTCTTCTACCATCATGCGTTACGAAATAGGACTTTTCCCGGAACGAAAACAGGGTGGAAAAGCATCGGTAGCCGAAATCATAAAACCGATACGCACAAACCCATTCCGTTTATAGGTTGCGATTCCGGACTCCCGCTGAGCCGGGTCGGTCGTCCAGGCACGTACTGTTGTCGTCACTGACTGTTCGTTCACCCTCCTCCCCCGAAGGCGATCCGTCCGTCCGGTGTGTGGTGGGTGGAAATATGAGACGCAACTTTCTGCGCGCCCTTCCAACGACTACCAGGCTGCTACGCTACACAGTCTTCCGGCTGTTTTCTTTCGGGGTAGGATTTTTGCACTTCCCCCATATCGAACGCAGCAAGCCTGCGGCGAAGTCATGCCCATGAGAACGCTTTGACCGCTTGGAACTGGCGCTGTTACCACCGCCATTAGCCTACTGTGCGTATTTACGCGCGGTGCGTGCAGCGCTGCGTGCCCATCCACCCACGCCTTTCCCGTTCGGTTCAGTTAGTCAAATAGTCAATTTATTCGCGTGTTTGCTCGTTCGCCGTTTGTTTGATTTGAATTCGAACTTTAACCTCAATTTGTGATACACAAAAGTTTTGACATTGGTGTAATTCTTATGAATTTTTGAGTGCCTAATATTACCATTTGGAGCTGACTGTGATTTGGAAATTGATGTCACTTGACTTCATTCAAGCCCTCATTCCAATTCTTTTGTCGCATGTTGACAGCAACGCTGTGGCCAGATTTGTTCTATGCATTAAATGGTTCCAGCAAAAAAGGGTTTGCGTCATTCTTGAAATGTTGAAAGTGCTGCCGAAAGGCACACTTGAGTCGGCTTTCAAGAATGCTTTATTTACACTCATGTCTGCATATTCTCTTCCCGACACTCGGATTTTCCAAGTGTTTTTCCTCACCCACTTTAGTTTAATTTTTATTTGGCCGAGCCCCACTCACGCAAATTCAAACCGTCTGTTGACGTCTCGTTGAAAGCCATCTCTCAGATGCCATTGATGATGAAAAAATTAACGCACACGCTCGACGAACGTCGACCGACGTGACGAGTAGAGAGAGCACCGAAAAGAATCGATCTAATTTAACGCTACACATCAATCCCATTTGCCCTCGCACGATCCATGAAATATGGTGTTCGATAAATATTTTGCGCTTTCTCCCTGTTTCTCGAGTATCCCATTCAGATAAAACGAAGAAGAAAAAAACGTACAAAACTCGAAACCCTCTTGAGGAACTCGTTTTGCGCCCGCCGAAAAATATCAAAAGTCAAGTACCGCACCGGCGCGCGACGTCGGTCGGCGGTACGGGGAGAGTGTGTTCGGCGTTCTTCACGCTTCCATTGCCACATGCGTGCGGCCTACACGCACTCGATCCCGGAGAACCCTAATCGGGGAAATTAATTACATGAGAATTAAGTGTTGATTGTGTGAGGCGCACCCATAACCGTCCGCCGCACCGCCGCTCGAAGCGCATTCGAAGGTTTCGTTCTGGTTGATCCGTATAAGGCGGGCATGCGGGCTCAGCCCGGAATCGACTACTTTATGGATGCTTTATATGGCGGCCAACTCGGCATAGATACGGAAAATGCTATAGCTAGGAAATAGTTTTGGGATTAAATGGTCGTCCTTCGAAGTTTTTAGAAGTCATTTCTTTCGTTGAAGCTCTGCAAGGATGAAGGTGTGAGTTTGAAACTCATATGGTATCTATTATAATAACTAAAATATTTTATAAAGATTCAAGGTGAACACAAGAGATCGTTCCTCCAAAGGAAATGGTGTTTAAAACAATAGGCGCGAGGGAGGGAACAAATTATCGAACAAATGGTGATATTTTATAAAATATTTAGTCATACACAAACACTTTTTTCCGGTTATGTGAAATTACGATGATCACCCAGTTCGAGTTAATATTTGATACTGCTCTGATTGATTTAAACTAACTTAATGCTTTTCCAATTAACTTGAGCCCTAACATACCAGCCACTAAATGCAAGCATTAAACTATTTCACTTTTTTCTTACAAATTTACTCTAAACCTCACAAAAATCTATGTGGAGATGTGGAGATGAATGGAGTTGCCCGGTCCATCGCAGTCGAGTTTCGCGGTGTGAGCGATGGATGGCTCCTCCTAACAGCTGTTGCAACTCGTGATTCATTTGCCTCCTTAATGTACCGTCTTCCATCTGCACACCGCCATAGATAGAATGCAACAATTTCCTCTCGAAAACTCCAAGTGCACGTTGATCCTCTACGAGCACTGTCCAATTCTCGTGTCCATAGAGGACTACCTTGCGCATTTCGAAGGGACTTGAGAATGCTCCTGAAACTCGATCCATCATTGCTTTGACCAACCGTATCAGTTTATCCGGAGATCCGTGTTCGTGCATTGGTTGCCATAGCTGATCTGGAAAAAAATATTGTATCATATGTTTCAATAAAAACTTATTCATACAGTATTGACAATTGTTTTATTTTTTATTTCAAAACTTTGTATTGTCATAATATGCATCTCGATCAGTAAATCAAAACCTATTCAATCCTGCCCACAGCAAATACTACAGGGTATAAAGAGCGTGGAAGTAAAGATCAAAAGGACAAATCGTCGAGTGACTAAAATCTTGCATCAAAAAGTTCAGAAAAGAGGAGCCCTCCCTCTTCCCTCCTTCTTCATACGGGAGCTTGGAAGAAGGAAGGTCGTGTGATTTATATCATCACTGCGTCCATTGAGTTGAACATTATTCAGAAAAGTGTTAGGCTGAATCATTCTCAGATGATAGGGACACGGCAGGTATTTCCGTCCATCGTCATAGGGGCTAAAATCAACGAAAGCAACGTCATTTTGCTAGAACTCCACTATAGCAGAACGTTTCGCTTAAGGTTACGATTGGGTACGGATGAATTTGGCAAAAAAGCTTCTATTTGATTGATATTTGAGACTATGACGATAAGACGAAAATGCCTGCCTTAACCCTATTGATTGCAATTTTCATTTGGCCGGAGCTCTGCCAATCGCATCAAGCGCCAACAAAAAATTACTTATTTTGGTTCCCAAACTTTCGTTCAGCAGAATTAATTGATAACAAATCGTATCGGATATCTCTCAACGACAGAATAATCGTTTTCGACCACAGGTTGCACATACTGTAAACTTTGCATCTTTCACAAGACTTTTACACAACACCCAGTGAACACGTGGAGAATTTTCCGCTTCACAAAAAGTTTTCTAGTTACCAGAGGCTTTATATTTATCGAATTATTTGAAAATTTGGTTCGGAAGCCTCCATATGAGAGACATGAAGACTTTTCCCCAAATGCTCAGTAGCTTCGTTGAAAGGGGCTCGGCAGCATCCTTTCAAAAGGCTCGGAAGCCTCCTTTCAAGAGGCTCGGAAGCCTCCTTTCAAGAGGCTCGGAAGCCTCCTTTCAAGAGGCTCGTAAGCCTCCTTTCAAGAGGCTCGGAAGCCTCCTTTCAAGAGGCTCGGAAGCCTCCTTTCAAGAGCTCAGAAGCCTCCTTTCAAGAGGCTCAGAGCCTCCTTTCAAGAGGCTCAGAAGCCTCCTTTCAAGAGGCTCAGAAGCCTCCTTTCAAGAGGCTCAGCCTCCTTTCAAGAGGCTCAGGAAGCCTCCTTTCAAGAGGCTCAGGCCTCCTTTCAAGAGGCTCAGGCCTCCTTTCAAGAGCTCAGGAAGCCTCCTTTCAAGAGGCTCAGGCCTCCTTTCAAGAGGCTCAGGAAGCCTCCTTTCAAGAGGCTCAAGCCTCCTTTCAAGAGGCTCAGAAGCCTCCTTTCAAGAGGCTCAGAAGCCTCCTTTCCAAGAGGCTCAGAAGCCTCCTTTCAAGAGGCTCAGAAGCCTCCTTTCAAGAGCTCAGAAGCCTCCTTTCAAGAGCTCAGAAGCCTCCTTTCAAGAGGCTCAAGCCTCCTTTCAAGAGGCTCAGAAGCCTCCTTTCAAGACTCAAGCCTCCTTCAAGAGGCTCAGAAGCCTCCTTTCAAGAGGCTCAGAGCCTCCTTTCAAGAGCTCAGAAGCCTCCTTTCAAGAGGCTCAGAGCCTCCTTTCAAGAGGCTCAGGAAGCCTCCTTTCAAGAGGCTCAGAGCCTCCTTTCAAGAGGCTCAGAGCCTCCTTTCAAGAGGCTCAGAGCCTCCTTTCAAGAGGCTCAAGCCTCCTTTCAAGAGCTCAGAAGCCTCCTTTCAAGAGGCTCAGAAGCCTCCTTTCAAGAGCTCAAGCCTCCTTTCAAGGCTCAAGCCTCCTTTCAAGAGGCTCAGGAAGCCTCCTTTCAAGAGGCTCAGAAGCCTCCTTTCAAGACTCAGAAGCCTCATTTCAAGGCTCAAGCCTCCTTTCAAGAGGCTCAGATGCCTCATTTCAAGAGCTCAGAAGCCTCCTTTCAAGGCTCAGGCCTCCTTTCAAGAGGCTCAAAGCCTCCTTTCAAGAGGCTCGGAAGCCTCCTTTCAAGAGGCTCGGAAGCCTCCTTTCAAGAGGCTCGGAAGCCTCCTTTCAAGAGGCTCGGAAGCCTCCTTTCAAGAGGCTCGGAAGCCTCCTTTCAAGAGGCTCGGAAGCCTCCTTTCAAGAGGCTCGGAAGCCTCGGACGGCTCGGAATCCTCCTTCTAATCCCAAGTACCAATTTGCGACAATATACAGTAGATTGCTCAATTGAGCATTGTATAGCCACCCACTATTTGTACAATCACATATGCTATGCTATGCTATGCTATTCTGCTTCGTACACTGATCAATCGCTTCTTCTTATATTTCCGCCAAGTGACAACGGGATCACACGGTCTCAGCGATCGTTGAATGTTGCAGGTATTGATAGCCGAATCTACACACTCAGTTCAGCTCGGCATTTCTTGATTCTTTTACCGAGATCCGCACAGCCGAGCGCTCGGTTCGTGACTTTCAACTGATATCTCAGTTGAAAAAGTATTTTGCTTATTGCGGCACTCAAGAGTGCCGCTGCAATCATACGTCAATTCAGCCGATATCTCAGGAAGGCTCAAGAGAGGTCAATGTGAGCCACCCACCACGAGTTTCTATCGGTGGTGACGAAATGGAGGTGGTTGAAGAATTCGTGTACTTGGGCTCACTGGTGACCGCCGATAACGATACCAGCAGAGAAATTCGGAGACGCATCATGGCTGGAAATCGTACGTACTTTGGACTCCGCAAGACGCTTCGATCGAATAGAGTTCGCCGCCGTACCAAACTGACTATCTACAAAACGCTGATAAGATCGGTAGTTCTCTACGGACACGAGACCTGGACGATGCTCGTGGAGGACCAACGCGCACTGCGAGTTTTCGAAAGGAAAGTGTTGCGTACCATCTATGGTGGGTTGCAGATGGCGGACGGTACGTGGAGGAGGCGAATGAACCACGAGTTGCATCAGCTGTTGGGAGAACCATCCATCGTTCACACCGCGAAAATCGGAAAACTGCGGTGGGCCGGGCACGTAGCCAGAATGTCGGACAGTAATCCGGTGAAAATGGTTCTCGACAACGATCCGACGGGAACAAGAAGGCGAGGTGCACAGCGGGCAAGGTGGATCGACCAGGTGGAGGACGACTTGCGGACCCTCCGCAGACTGCGTGGTTGGCGAAGTGCAGCCATGAACCGAGCTGAATGGAGAAGTTTTTTATGTGCGGCACAGGCCACTCCGGCCTTAGTCTGATGATAAATAAATAAATCTCAGCTATTGAGCTTTAACCGAGATTTGCACAGCCGAGATCGGTGAAAAAATTTAAGTGTGTATGACAAAAGCATATTTGTCTTTCGACATTTTGTCCTTTCGACCTTTTGTCCCTAACCCGTGATAGCCACGTAAACTTGAGGTGACTTTGACAGTTTTTGCGGTATTCCACCGCAGAGGCAACGAGGCAATTCGGCGTTTGTGGGGTCACGTTCAGTGGACGCCGAAGATTTCCAGCAGCGACCTTTGATTCCCAATGAATTTGGCGAGAGCGGGGAACAGCTGAGATGGCGTCTTCTTGTAACCAAAATGACCGCCAACTGGAGGATTGGCGGGGTCGAAATACACGTGATTCGGCCGGAAAGCACCGACAATGGGCGTGGCGATCTGGGAATCGATCGGATTGAAGGATGGAATGACTGGAATGGCCTTCGACGGATTCATAGAACGTATGAGGGTGGTCAAATATTCCAGGCACAGGTTACGAAAAAGACTGCAGAGTGGAAAACTCCGGATACACGCCCACTGTTCACATGAACCTGCATTTATTTCTGCACGAAAGCTTTTCAGATATTCTTTCCAAATCAGGTTGGCCACGTTTTTTTAAAGATGTCTCTCCTTTATCAGTTTAAGGTCACTCCTGATGAAATCTAGTTTTCAAAGTACTCGCGTTTTCAAGGGCACACCATTCGATACGATACGCACAATTGTCATTTTTATTTTCTCAGCTTTGCTGCGTCGCAGCATGCGTGAAAAAATAAAAATGACAGTTGTGCGTTGCTTCCGTATCGAACGGTGTGCCCTTGAAAACGCGAGTACTTTGAAAATTGGATTCCGTCAGGAGTGAACTAAACTGTTAGACAGGGTAAACGAAAGTTCTGCGGATGAAAAAGGTTGATGTGAGTTTTGACGATCCAGTGGCGGCTGGAAGTGGTCCAGGGTTAAGTTTTCTAAAAAAATCAGCCTTCTGAAGTCGAGGGGATAGCCGTTTATAGAGGCTAGCGTTAAAAAATAATTCCGAAAAGCATAAACGTCATACTGACGTTATGGTGATTATACACTTAAGTTGAGTTTTAAATTCACCACATGTATTTCTTGTCCCATTTTAAAAAGTTCTAATTTTGTGTAGTAATTGTTGTTCAATGCTGAAATTTAAGTCGCTTGTTGAGCAAAAGTAAGCAAATGATCTACCAATGTTTTACCTTAATGCGTGTTATGATTCGCCCTATTCGTGCTCTTGAAAAATAACTGAAAAAAGCACGTAGTTTCCAAGATGGTTGAGTTTTGGCTTTCTTGTATAATCACCTTAAGATATCATCAAATTCTACCAATAATCCATTCTCGACTAACTTTGACTTGCTACCGCACTGAACACCCTCGTTGGTGTCCCAAAACCTGGCCCGTCGAAGGAGGATAACTTTCAGTTGAAATATTACTAATCTTTCTCGTCTCTCGACTGTGCCGACGAATCCGATGACACCGTCCCAAAATCGGTCTAAACAACGGGCTTGATGCGCGCCGGTTTCCCTTTACGATGGTGCGTGTTATTCGGATTTGTTTTCATCTACCTTCATGTGTGTACACAGCCAGTCTGTCAGTTTCTCCAAGTACAAATGTCTTCAAGCACGTTCGAAGCGCGGGTTGAAGATTCTCGATAGAAGAAGCGGTGTACTTTTCTCGAATTTTATATCCCTGGCCATAAGCCAGGGTCGTGCCTTCCAGGAGATGCAACCGCAGATTGTATTCTGTTCGTTGAATGGCGGGATTTGAAGCACGTTCGACCGGGAGATTTGCTTAGGAAGTATGATTGAGTTAGATTTAAAAACTGGAAAAGTGGAACATAATTTGGTTTTTATTTCTGAAGTGTTCCGTGATTTTGCGTGTACTATATATTCAACTCTACTGACTTAATTATCCTCTTTTCCCATTCGCCTTGTTTAATTGTGAAATCACTGTCCAAATTTACGCTCCAAGAAACCACATTTGTCTTCTTGGCTCAGGATGCTTGGTTTTAAAAATAAAATTAAAACAAGAAACTCAACGGAACACCCCCTCAAACAAACAGAGAAGCAGAACCAATTCCCCATAAGAATCACGGAGGCGAAAAGACAGTGTTTGAAACTAGAGATTTACAGCTTTTTGTTTTATTGCGATGGCCGGTTTGGGTTGACCGTGGCTCTGTTCCGATTTCGCTGGAGCTTCTGTTAAAATTCGTTGCTAAATAAACGATTCGTTATGCAATATAAATTTTCTCTCGGAAAACTCTTTTTCGCTTTAATCTTCTTCTTTTCCTTGTTTTCAATGGCTCTCCAATTTGAACTGGGCCTGCTGTTTAACTGATGGTGCTATTAGCATTTCCACAGTTATTAAATAACATCTTTATGTATATTTATTGTGCAATGGGCACACTGTGCCCAAGGAGCAGAGAAAAGTCCCAACCGAAAACATTTTCCTCTTTTATAAACATTTAATGCATATACTTTTTTATTAAAAATTATTTTTAATTAAAATTTAAAATGTTGAAATCCTCGAACTTTTTGATTGAATACATGATTTGGTTACTTTTAAGATTCTGATTTATGAACACACAGTTCTCGTATATTTTTTGGATATTCCTTGTATTGTAAAAATTGACCTTCTTTTGTCGTCTCGGTATACAAATTTCGACTTCAAGGTCTTTCCGCGCAAAACTCATCAGAAACAAACGGTTCTCCACAGCTCCTTCGCATTGTGAGGCGGCTGGTACGAAAGCACAGAGGAAAGTTTCTTTTATTTTATCTTCGCCGTTGAAGATTTTCCATTCCGTTTTCATCTGTCTCGTTGAAGGGCACTTCCGTTTCGCGCGGAAGCGACTGTTTCGCTTCCGCGAAAGTCATTGTAACAAACACACGCGCACACTCTCCTTACCCGCAGGACAATGGTACCGCTCATGGATAATCTTGATTTTATTTTGACAATTATCTCCAAGAATGCGGGATTAGTAGCGGAAGCAAAAATAAAATTAATGTACAGCTGGGAAGCGATGCCGCTACACCACTACTCGCTTCCGGGCGGAGGCTCCATTTCCTGGGTCTGATCTGCGCGAAACATCTTCCGTCAAGGCGACAGTACAATGCGGACCTTATGTTTCCCTCGAGGGGGAAAATTCTCCGCCGCTTGTAATCGGATTTGAGTCGAGAAAATGTTGGCTCGTGTTTTTCCGCGTAAAATTAAGACATTAAGTGGATGGCGAACGGGAAAAACCACCCATCTCATCCACTTCGTCGTAAGTTAATGTAATTAATAAACTTTACCTCTCATAATTTGAGCAGCTGGAAATATGTAAGTACCCGTCATCATTTGTCCGAGTCAAGAAAACGGCGGGAGAACCCACAGGGAAATTGTCTGCCTAAGAAGTGACGCCGAAGGAACTCAAACATTTGTACAGGAACTGCTGATAAATTCTCGGTCGGTTTGAAGATTGATGTTTGCATAGGAATTAGTATGGATAGAAAAAAAACTCTTGAGAAGAAGAAAAGTAGTTCATTGATTAGGTCTCATAGTGTGTTGTATTTGGTTACACACTTTTATGTTATCATTTCGGCGGAATCCTGCCATATTAAAATGAAATTCTGACTCATCTTCATGAGATACGAGAAGAATCCTTCAAAGGATTTAAATTAAAAGGTGAGTTGAATCTCTCTAAAAATTCGACCGGAAGTTTTCTTCAGGTCCAAATCAATCCTTTTAAATATTCGAGTAGAATTTTTGTAATGATTCGAAAACAAATGTTTTAAGAATTCGAGTAGAATTCTTCTGATGAATTGAGAAGAATCTCTTTGAAGATTTGATTTGGAATCTTTCCGAGATTTGATTAGAACTTTTACAAGGTTTGAGCAGAATCCGATCAGAATCCTTAAATATTCAACAAGTATCTTTTCTTCCTTTCAAAAACTTGTATGAAATCTTTCGTATATTCAAGTAGAATTCTTGTTAGTACTCGAGTAGGATTCTTAGCATGATGAAAAATCCATCCAAGATTCAAATATAATCGTTCCAAGATTCCAACATAATCGTTCCAGTATTCGAACGGAATCCTTCCAGGATTCGAACGGAATCCTTCCAGGATTTGAACGGAATCCTTCCAGGATTCGAACGGAATCCTTCCAGGATTCGAACGGAATCCTTCCATGATTCGAACGAAATCCTTCCCTGATTCGAACGGAATCCTTCCATGATTCGAACGAAATCCTTCCAGGATTCGAACGGAATCCTTCCAGGATTCGAACGGAATCCTTCCAGAATTCGAACGGAATCCTTCCAGAATTCGAACGGAATCCTTCCAGGATTCGAACGGAGTCCTTCCAGGATTCGAACGAAATACTTCCAGGATTCGAACGGAATCCTTCCAGGATTTGAACGGAATCCTTCGAGGATTCGAACGGAATCCTTCCAGGATTCGAACGGAATCCTTCCAGGATTCGAACGGAATCATTCCAGGATTCGAACGGAATCCTTCCAGGATTCGAACGGAATCCTTCCAGGATTCGAACGGAATCCTTCCAGGATTCGAACGGAATCCTTCCAGGATTCGAACGGAATCCTTCCAGGATTCGAACGGAATCCTTCCAGGATTCGAACGGAATCCTTCCAGGATTCGAACGGAATCCTTCCAGGATTCGAACGGAATCCTTCCAGGATTCGAACGGAATCCTTCCAGGATTCGAACGGAATCCTTCCAGGATTCGAACGGAATCCTTCCAGGATTCGAACGGAATCCTTCCAGGATTCGAACGGAATCCTTCCAGGATTCGAACGGAATCCTTCCAGGATTCGAACGGAATCCTTCCAGGATTCGAACGGAATCCTTCCAGGATTCGAACGGAATCCTTCCAGGATTCGAACGGAATCCTTCCAGGATTCGAACGGAATCCTTCCAGGATTCGAACGGAATCCTTCCAGGATTCGAACGGAATCCTTCCAGGATTCGAACGGAATCCTTCCAGGATTCGAACGGAATCCTTCCAGGATTCGAACGGAATCCTTCCAGGATTCGAACGGAATCCTTCCAGGATTCGAACGGAATCCTTCCAGGATTCGAACGGAATCCTTCCAGGATTCGAACGGAATCCTTCCAGGATTCGAACGGAATCCTTCCAGGATTCGAACGGAATCCTTCCAGGATTCGAACGGAATCCTTCCAGGATTCGAACGGAATCCTTCCAGGATTCGAACGGAATCCTTCCAGGATTCGAACGGAATCCTTCCAGGATTCGAACGGAATCCTTCCAGGATTCGAACGGAATCCTTCCAGGATTCGAACGGAATCCTTCCAGGATTCGAACGGAATCCTTCCAGGATTCGAACGGAATCCTTCCAGGATACGAACGGAGTCCTTCCAGGATTTGAACGGAATCCTTCCAGGATTCGAACGGAATCCTTCCAGGATACGAACGGAGTCCTTCCAGGATTCGAACGGAATCCTTCCAGGATTCGAACGGAATCCTTCCAGGATACGAACGGAGTCCTTCCAGGATTTGAACGGAATCTTTCCATGATTCGAACGAAATCCTTCCAGGATTCAAACGGAATCCTTCCAGGATTCGAACGGAATCCTTCCAGGATTCGAACGGAATTCTTCCAGGATTCGAACGGAATCCTTCCAGGATTCGAACGGAATCCTTCCAGGATTCGAAACGGAATCCTTCCAGGATTCGAAACGGAATCCTTCCAGTATTCGAAACGGAATCCTTCCAGGATTCGAAACGGAATCCTTCCATGATTCGAAACGGAATCCTTCAAGGATTCGAAACGGCCATATTAAAATGAAATTCTGACTCATCTTCATGAGACGAATCATTCAAAGGATTTAAATAAACAGGTGAGTTGAATCTTTCTAAAAAATCGACCGGAAGTTTTCTTCAGGTCCAAATCAATCCTTTTAAAGATTCGAGTAGAATTTTTGTAATGATTCGAAAACAAATGTTTTAAGAATTCGAGTAGAATTCTTCTGATGAATTGAAAAGAATCTCTTTGAAGATTTGATTGGAATCTTTCCAAGATTTCCGGAATCCTTTCAGGATTCGAAACGGAATCCTTTCAGGATTCGAACTGAATCCTTCCAGGATTCGAAACGGAATCCTTCCAGGATTCGAAACGGAATCCTTCCAGGATTCGAAACGGAATCCTTCCAGGATTCGAAAGGAATCTTTCCAGGATTCGAACGGAATCCTACCAGGATTCGTACGGAATCCTTCCAGGATTCGAAACGGAATCCTTCCAGGATTCGAAACGGAATCCTTCCAGGATTCGAAACGGAATCCTTCCAGGATTCGAAACGGAATCCTTCCAGGATTCGAAACGGAATCCTTCCAGGATTCGAAACGGAATCCTTCCAGGATTCGAAACGGAATCCTTCCAGGATTCGAAACGGAATCCTTCCAGGATTCGAAACGGAATTCTTCCAGGATTCGAAACGGAATCCTTCCAGGATTCGAAACGGAATCCTTCCAGGATTCGAAACGGAATTCTTCCAGGGTTCGAAACGGAATCCTTCCAGAATTCGAAACGGAATCCTTCCAGGATTCGAAACGGAATCCTCCCAAGATTCGAAACGGAATCCTTCCAGGATTCGAAACGGAATCCTTCCAGGATTCGAAACGGAATCCTTCCAGGATTCGAAACGGAATCCTTCCAGGATTCGAAACGGAATTCTTCCAGGATTCGAAACGGAATCCTTCCAGTATTCGAAACAAAATCCTTCCAGGATTCGAAACGGAATCCTTCCAGGATTCGAAACGGAAACCTTCCAGGATTCGAAACGGAATCCTTCCAGGATTCGAAACGGAATCCTTCCAGGATTCGAAACGGAATCCTTCCAGGATTCGAAACGGAATCCTTCCAGGATTCGAAACGGAATCCTTCCAGGATTCGAAACGGAATCCTTCCAGGATTCGAAACGGAATCCTTCCAGGATTCGAAACGGAATCCTTCCAGGATTCGAAACGGAATCCTTCCAGGATTCGAGCAGAATCCTTCCAGGATTCGAAACGGAATCCTTCCAGGATTCGAAACGGAATCCTTCCAGGATTCGAAACGGAATCCTTCCAGGATTCGAAACGGAATCCTTCCAGGATTCGAAACGGAATCCTTCCAGGATTCGAAACGGAATCCTTCCAGGATTCGAAACGGAATCCTTCCAGGATTCGAAACGGAATCCTTCCAGGATTCGAAACGGAATCCTTCCAGGATTCGAAACGGAATCCTTCCAGGATTCGAACGGAATCCTTCCAGGATTCGAAACGGAATCCTTCCAGGATTCGAAACGGAATCCTTCCAGGATTCGAAACGGAATCCTTCCAGGATTCGAAACGGAATCCTTCCAGGATTCGAAACGGAATCCTTCCAGGATTCGAAACGGAATCCTTCCAGGATTCGAAACGGAATCCTTCCAGGATTCGAAACGGAATCCTTCCAGGATTCGAAACGGAATCCTTCCAGGATTCGAAACGGAATCCTTCCAGGATTCGAAACGGAATCCTTCCAGGATTCGAAACGGAATCCTTCCAGGATTCGAAACGGAATCCTTCCAGGATTCGAAACGGAATCCTTCCAGGATTCGAAACGGAATCCTTCCAGGATTCGAAACGGAATCCTTCCAGGATTCGAAACGGAATCCTTCCAGGATTCGAAACGGAATCCTTCCAGGATTCGAAACGGAATCCTTCCAGGATTCGAAACGGAATCCTTCCAGGATTCGAAACGGAATCCTTCCAGGATTCGAAACGGAATCCTTCCAGGATTCGAAACGGAATCCTTCCAGGATTCGAAACGGAATCCTTCCAGGATTCGAAACGGAATCCTTCCAGGATTCGAAACGGAATCCTTCCAGGATTCGAAACGGAATCCTTCCAGGATTCGAAACGGAATCCTTCCAGGATTCGAAACGGAATCCTTCCAGGATTCGAAACGGAATCCTTCCAGGATTCGAAACGGAATCCTTCCAGGATTCGAAACGGAATCCTTCCAGGATTCGAAACGGAATCCTTCCAGGATTCGAAACGGAATCCTTCCAGGATTCGAAACGGAATCCTTCCAGGATTCGAAACGGAATCCTTCCAGGATTCGAAACGGAATCCTTCCAGGATTCGAAACGGAATCCTTCCAGGATTCGAAACGGAATCCTTCCAGGATTCGAAACGGAATCCTTCCAGGATTCGAAACGGAATCCTTCCAGGATTCGAAACGGAATCCTTCCAGGATTCGAAACGGAATCCTTCCAGGATTCGAAACGGAATCCTTCCAGGATTCGAAACGGAATCCTTCCAGGATTCGAAACGGAATCCTTCCAGGATTCGAGCAGAATCCTTCCAGGATTCGAAACGGAATCCTTCCAGGATTCGAAACGGAATCCTTCCAGGATTCGAAACGGAATCCTTCCAGGATTCGAAACGGAATCCTTCCAGGATTCGAAACGGAATCCTTCCAGGATTCGAAACGGAATCCTTCCAGGATTCGAAACGGAATCCTTCCAGGATTCGAAACGGAATCCTTCCAGGATTGGAAACGGAATCGTTCCAGGATTCGAGCAGAATCCTTCCAGGATTCGAAACGGAATCCTTCCAGGATTCGAAACGGAATCCTTCCAGGATTCGAAACGGAATCCTTCCAGGATTCGAAACGGAATCCTTCCAGGATTCGAAACGGAATCCTTCCAGGATTCGAAACGGAATCCTTCCAGGATTCGAAACGGAATCCTTCCAGGATTCGAAACGGAATCCTTCCAGGATTCGAAACGGAATCCTTCCAGGATTCGAAACGGAATCCTTCCAGGATTCGAAACGGAATCCTTCCAGGATTCGAGCAGAATCCTTCCAGGATTCGAAACGGAATCCTTCCAGGATTCGAAACGGAATCCTTCCAGGATTCGAAACGGAATCCTTCCAGGATTCGAAACGGAATCCTTCCAGGATTCGAAACGGAATCCTTCCAGGATTCGAAACGGAATCCTTCCAGGAATCGAAACGGAATCCTTCCAGGATTCGAACGTTATCCTTCCAGGATTCGAACGGAATCCTTCCAGGATTCGAACGGAATCCTTCCAGGATTCGAAACGGAATCCTTCCAGGATTCGAAACGGAATCCTTCCAGGATTCGAAACGGAATCCTTCCAGGATTCGAAACGGAATCCTTCCAGGATTCGAAACGGAATCCTTCCAGGATTCGAAACGGAATCCTTCCAGGATTCGAAACGGAATCCTTCCAGGATTCGAAACGGAATCCTTCCAGGATTCGAAACGGAATCCTTCCAGGATTCGAAACGGAATCCTTCCAGGATTCGAAACGGAATCCTTCCAGGATTCGAAACGGAATCCTTCCAGGATTCGAGCAGAATCCTTCCAGGATTCGAAACGGAATCCTTCCAGGATTCGAAACGGAATCCTTCCAGGATTCGAAACGGAATCCTTCCAGGATTCGAAACGGAATCCTTCCAGGATTCGAAACGGAATCCTTCCAGGATTCGAAACGGAATCCTTCCAGGATTCGAAACGGAATCCTTCCAGGATTCGAAACGGAATCCTTCCAGGATTCGAAACGGAATCCTTCCAGGATTCGAAACGGAATCCTTCCAGGATTCGAGCAGAATCCTTCCAGGATTCGAAACGGAATCCTTCCAGGATTCGAAACGGAATCCTTCCAGGATTCGAAACGGAATCCTTCCAGGATTCGAAACGGAATCCTTCCAGGATTCGAAACGGAATCCTTCCAGGATTCGAAACGGAATCCTTCCAGGATTCGAAACGGAATCCTTCCAGGATTCGAAACGGAATCCTTCCAGGATTCGAAACGGAATCCTTCCAGGATTCGAAACGGAATCCTTCCAGGATTCGAAACGGAATCCTTCCAGGGTTCGAAACGGAATCCTTCCAGAATTCGAAACGGAATCCTTCCAGGATTCGAAACGGAATCCTCCCAAGATTCGAAACGGAATCCTTCCAGGATTCGAAACGGAATCCTTCCAGGATTCGAAACGGAATCCTTCCAGGATTCGAAACGGAATCCTTCCAGGATTCGAAACGGAATCCTTCCAGGATTCGAAACGGAATCCTTCCAGGATTCGAAACGGAATCCTTCCAGGATTCGAAACGGAACCTTCCAGGATTCGAAACGGAATCCTTCCAGGATTCGAAACGGAATCCTTCCAGGATTCGAAACGGAATCCTTCCAGGATTCGAAACGGAATCCTTCCAGGATTCGAAACGGAATCCTTCCAGGATTCGAAACGGAATCCTTCCAGGATTCGAAACGGAATCCTTCCAGGATTCGAAACGGAATCCTTCCAGGATTCGAAACGGAATCCTTCCAGGATTCGAAACGGAATCCTTCCAGGATTCAAAACGGAATCCTTCCAGGGTTCGAAACGGAATCCTTCCAGAATTCGAAACGGAATCCTTCCAGGATTCGAAACGGAATCCTCCCAAGATTCGAAACGGAATCCTTCCAGGATTCGAAACGGAATCCTTCCAGGATTCGAAACGGAATCCTTCCAGGATTCGAAACGGAATCCTTCCAGGATTCGAAACGGAATCCTTCCAGGATTCGAAACGGAATCCTTCCAGGATTCGAAACGGAATCCTTCCAGGATTCGAAACGGAATCCTTCCAGGATTCGAAACGGAATCCTTCCAGGATTCGATACGGAATCCTTCCAGGATTTGATACGGAATCCTTCCAGGATTCGAAACGGAATCCTTCCAGGATTCGAAACGGAATCTTTCCAGGATTCGATACGGAATCCTTCCAGGATTCGAAACGGAATCCTTCCAGGATTCGAAACGGAATCCTTCCAGGATTCGAAACGGAATCCTTCCAGGATTCGAAACGGAATCCTTCCAGGATTCGAAACGGAATCCTTCCAGGATTCGAAACGGAATCCTTCCAGGATTCGAAACGGAATCCTTCCAGGATTCGAAACGGAATCCTTCCAGGATTCGAAACGGAATCCTTCCAGGATTCGAAACGGAATCCTTCCAGGATACGAAACGGAATCCTTCCAGGATACGAAACGGAATCCTTCCAGGATTCGAAACGGAATCCTTCCAGGATTCGAAACGGAATCCTTCCAGGATTCGAAACGGAATCCTTCCAGGTTTTGAACGCATCCCTCCCAAGAATTGAACGCAATCCTTCCAGGATTCAGACAGAATATTTCCAGGATTCGAACGGAATCCTTCCAGGATTCAAACGGAATCCTTCCAGAATTCAGACAGAATCTTTCCAGGATCCTTCTAGGATTCGACCGAAATCCTTAATTAAGTTGGTCCTATAAGATTGAAGCAAAAAGAAATAAAGATTTGATTAGCTTTTGGTTTCTTAAATAACTTCGAAACGGCCTTCTAACACCAATTTCGTTTGCCTTTTATTTTATTCATCAACACACCAATTGCTCATTAGCCTATAACTCTCAGACATTCATTCATTTAGCATTGAATGCCACAATCAAAGGTTTACTCGGTCTGGATAGCGCCGCCCTATCGTCGAGTCTCCATCCAGCTGCGGCTGCTGTCATCGTCAACCGCATTCCACTGGTGTCAGCTTCTTTCATCATAGTCCAAACCGCACACATATCATAGTCTGCTAAATGCTTCGCCTGGTGGCTGAGTTGCTTCTCGCATAAATAAGATGCCGCCCAGCCTCAATAAAAGACAACATGACTGTCGGCCGTCAAGACTACATGAGTGATGCATCACACTCTCTGCCAATTGAAGAATGAAAGATATGTTCTCGTGTTCTCACTATTCTTTCACGCCCTCCTCGAACCATCCACCCTTCCTTGTTATGCCTACTAACGTTGTAAATGACCGGTATCTGAGCTACTAAATGACTTTCTGACGGAGACATCCAACAACGGGGTGGCAGGGTCTATCATTTACTTACATCCATGCGGCCCACAAACCGAATACACCCTTCTTCATTCGGTGAGCAACATCGTCAAAGGAAGAAAGGGTTTAGACGACCATTATGCAGACGTAGATAATAATAATAATGTTCTCCAGTTTCAAAGCACACACCCGCCGAAGCCGAACGGCCAGCATCAGAGCAGAGCGGTTAACCGGCGATGATGGTGGTGCGGTGGCGCCTCCTGGGGCCGTTAATCCTGTTTCATCGGTGCGCGGCGGGAATCCACGGCTTCTCCCCGCGCCGTGTCTTTGGAGATTGTTAAATTGAGAGTTAAACCCAGCTGCCGGCCGCCGCCGGTTAGTTGCGTTTCCGAGAAGCGGTCAAAGTGAATTTAATTATAACAGAAGAAAACCTCTTCTGCGCAAGAAACTAACCTTCAAAGCGGAGTGAATGGACACAAACAAGGCGTGCAACGGACCCTCGAAAATAAGAAAATAAAATGCGCTCTGCAGCAAAAAGGAGAATGCCAGAGCCGAGTGTCCGTATCCATTATCTTAATTGATTGGATCTTCCACTGGATCCTTGCGTTGCGTAGTTAGCGGAGGACCGAGGGAAATGTTTGTTCCCTGGGGCATTAACTGCTTGACTGGAACAAAGCAGTGATGCCAGATTCCAGTGCTACCAGTAGTATAATGAACTTTGTTTCTCTATGTGGATCGGCTTAGTTTACCGAAACTAATTTCACTGATAGTTAATCGGAGTGACATTTATCAGTGTCTGGTAGACACTGATTGGAGATTGTAGACATGCTGAGCAGCGAAAGGAACATTTCATAAGCATTATCCCCCAGTCCTCTTCCATGTTCCTAACCGAATTAAATTGCACGATATAATCTTCTTTTTCCTTAATTCGGGCAAAGTTTTTTTTCCCTGTTGTTTGTTGGAAGAAATTGAGCCCCTGCCACTGCCAAAAAACATCCAAGGAAAATCACAAACAACCTCTTAGGCAACGGAGAAGAGAACGGGAACCTGTTTTTCTCATATCCTACGCGACCGCGCCACGCTACGCGGCTCGGTTTCCTTACCTTTGGCGGTGAGCTCGATGGCTGGCGAGCAGTTCTTTCTTGTGCTTGCTATTGAAACTATTGAATCTCGTTCCAGTGCTCTCGTATGTTGGTCTCTATAGCTACCGAGAGACATAGTAATGTTGCCTTATCTTGCTACATATATTCCTGTTGGGGAGGGAGGTGTAAAATATTCAAAGATTCTGTGATTTGTTTTTTTGTTTAGATTACTTTCTCAAATTTGTTTTTGTTACCATGTTGCTCAACGAACAAGATTGAAGGCGTGATTGACTGAATCCAACCGGATCCTACCATTTACGGTTATAAATAAAATATGATATCAGTATTATTTGATCCCTAGGGATTTCTTGAACTGCTTCCTAGAATAATACATAACAAAAGTAGGATTCATTAAGTATTGCAACACCTTTTTTAAATATTGACATTTTCCATATTCATGTTGTTGTACCTCCGGATCATGTTCATTTATGAGTTATGTTGAATGAGCAAACCTTCAGCATTTTTTTTGTTTGGCCGAAGGCATTCGAATCACAGTTCAGAGCTCTATGCAGCCGTGTATTAGGGTGGTCAACTGGAAGATCCAAATCTGCAGTAGAAAAGAGTAAAGTAGAGTAAGAAAATTAATAAAATCTTTTAGTGGAAAGTCTTGGCCTGTTGTAATCTTTACGGCTGCGCATTGGGACCTCAACTATAAGTGTCACGTACTAGACTCGACATTCTGTTTTAAAAGGCTATCAGCGAAATCAATTCAGGGTCTCTTAGAGATTGAGTCGGGTTTATAAGATTACTAAAGTAGTGTTCGCTCAACTCATCGTCACCATCGTCGTTCATGCTGTTTGTTGGGTTGAAGGACCGCACAAAGCAGAGCAGTGTGTTGTTCGTTTTAGTCGGTTCATGTGATTCGCGCCAACAGCCCGAACGCGTTGCAGCGTTCGGTCAGCAGTTTGGCACGGAGGTAATCTGATAAGATTTAAATTAGAATGTTGTGCGCACTTCCTAATTATTAACGCATTTGCCCAAAAATACACGCGGCGCTCCCCACAGGAAACGACGCACCGCGCTTTTTGCTGCCCATATACTCGATTCTTATGGGGAATTAACATTGCGGCGTTTCCTAAGGTGCGGTTGTTCCTTTCGAATGTGGAACGCCGCTTGAAATCTTGTGCAAATGCGCTTTTGGAAGCATTACACCAGCCGCGCGGTGAATCGTATTGACAGCACCCTACAATATTGTATATTGTTTGTAAATTCTAAAGTCGTAAAGTCGTCTATAAAAGGCAACTCTGAGATGAATGTTTTATACAGTGTTCGCAATTGTAACCTCCGAGTAGGCACGCTGCCTCTCGGAGGCAATAAATCAACCGTCCAGTTCAATCAGTAGTTTTCTTAACCGTCGCCCGGAGAGTCCACAACAAAAAATAACACAACGTAGGGTCGTCCCACCCTGGACGAAACATTTACATATTATTCAATATCAAATGTCATGTTTTACATTTTGAATGCCCTTAACATTAAAAATTAGGCTTTTTTGCCATGGAAAGCACTCCATAATAACCCATCCAAGTTCCAACTCCAGATATCTATGAAGGTCGCGCGAGTTCTCCGCATCTTCTTAAGTAGGTATCTAATCAACACTTCCTACCCATATGCCCACTAATCGTAAGGACCTGGCCAGGCGTTGAACAAAGAGATCGTTGGATGAAAAATATGTCAAGTCCCAGGCTGTTTTCTGGCGCATCTAACGTTTCTATCGGCAGGATGGTGTGCGGTCAGTTATGCTATGCTATGTTGTGCTATGCGAAAGTGTCCATCTGTCAATCCTTCCCCACTGGAGATTACAGAGTTTGTGTGTGGCCGATCATCAATCTAATGTTAGTTTCGGAAAATTTATGAGTTGTCGATTATTTTGGGTATATAAGTATGTAAATTTGACTGAGAAATGCCGGAGATATTGCTGGCTAAGTCAATTCCGGAAGAGTTTTTTGGACCCCTTCAGGAGCGTCTTATAAAGTAGGTCAATGTTTAGGAACATAGTTTTCTACGAAATAGGAAATGTCAAGATGTTTCAAACGTCAACATTGTTTTTTTTTTAACCAGTTCATTTATTTTGTAGGCTCAGTCGTGTGTGACACTTTGCGGAGCCGCAATTCTCAAGTATGATATATTTACATGGTATATCATCTTATCTTAACAGTTAGTTGGGAGGGGACATAGACCATAATACTCGTGGCGACTCAAGGCTAGAAAAACTTAATACAGGACGGACGGGGTAGGGATTTGGGTTTAGGTTATTTCAGCTGCTCATCCGGGCGTTTGACGTTGAACGTTGAAACGGTTTTGCGTGGCGTCGTGCTCGATTTTGGTTCGTCAGGGAGCATTTTCCGGATGGCCAGAGCTTCGGGGTACATGGTACAGAGAAACAGAATCGAACAAGAAAAAAAAACGGAGAAAGAGAAGAATATAGGCATTAAACTTTGATGTCAGCCAAACAAAGGAAGGCATAGATGGCCTGCATATATATCACACCGCGATCTCCCAAAACACCTCTTATATCCCGGAAGGGTTGTTTACCTCGGGCCACAAGGGTATCCAATAGTTGCTCTCTGGAGGCGTCATTTTCCGAGCAATACCAAACTACGTGATCGATGTCATCGTAACCGGTTCCGCACCTACATAGGTTGCTATCGACCAGGTTTATTCTGTAGAGATGTGTGTTTAGTGAATAGTGATTGGACATAAGTCTCGACATCGTGCGAATGAAGCTTCGACTTAAGTCCTCACCTCTGAACCACGCTCGCGCTGAAACTTTAGGAACTATGGAAAATAGCCACCGTCCAAGTTCATTGTGTGACCAAATCATTTGCCAATTTTGAAGAGTACTCTGACGGACTAATGGGAAAAACTCGTTATTCGAGATTTGTCTATCATAAACTTCACCTTCCTGTGCGCCCACCTTTGCTAGCGAGTCCGCCTTCTCATTGCCATAGATTAGGCAATGGGATGGGACCCATACAAAGGTAATCTTGAATGATCTTTCGACCAAAACACTCATCTGCTCTCTTATAGTTGTAAGAAAGTAAGATGCGTGCTTAACAGGTTTCATCGACCAGAGTGCCTCGATAGAACTAAGACTATCCGAGAAGATGAAATAATGGTCTACGGGCTGATCGGAAATTATCCCCAAAGCGAAATTAATTGCTGCCAGCTCAGCAACATAAACCGAACACGGTTCTTGAAGTTTTCGGAAGGTGGTGTCTGTTGGCCAGATAAGGGAACCCCCTCACAAAGAATAACCACTAGAGTTCCCTCTCTACACCACGGCAGGCTACTGACTGATACTTCTGCCAGCAGCTGCAGTTCTCTTTATTCAGCAATAAGTATATACAATAAATCCATAACAATATTCCTTAATCTACCTAAGAGCAACTACAACCAACTGGCGCCCGCTTTCTATCCATCTTCGATCTACAGCGAAGCGTCGCACACTACCTGATATTCCAACACTCCTCCTTAGTGTGCACGCGTCGCTACTTTCTTGGCTCCTTCTTAAACCGAGCCTCCCGTCCAGAGCTCCTCCTCGCCGAACAATTCCTCCTGGCCCAATCCGTTGCCCGTACAAATGGCCTCCATCCGACGTTTGCACAGCTCCCTCTGTTGACCAGCTCCTGAATGTCCCGGCGCTCCTCCTGGACGCTTGCTGACCAGCCAGCATCCTACCGAACGTTCCAACCTCCTGATGCCGTCCGGCGCTACCCAAGACTTACGTGGCTGATCCATGATCCCACTGCGCCACGCGACTTATGCGGCCGATCCATGATCCCACTGCGATAACGTCGACGGCCATAACATCTCACTAAGATGGAGAACGGGAATCGTTCCTGGGCCCATAACCTGTTGACCAGAGAAGAAAACCCTCTCACAAAGAATAACAACTAGAGTTCCCTCTCTACACCACGGCAGGCTACTGACTGATACTTCTGCCAGCAGCTGCAGTTCTCTTTATTCAGCAATAAGTATATACAATAAATCCATAACAATATTCCTTAATCTACCCAAGAGCAACTACAACCAACTGGCGCCCGCTTTCTATCCATCTTCGATCTACAGCGAAGCGTCGCACACTACCTGATATTCCAACAGTGTCAACATTGTTGCGTTGAAAAGTTATTGCAATTTGAAAGCGCGGTTCGGGTCATATTGACCTGAATACGTTAGGATGGTTAAAAAAATCCTTCTGGAAGTTCTCTGGGTACGGGTCGATAAGTTCCTCATTCTGGACGGATCGTTCAGGAATTCATAGTTCTTTATGGTTCTTTATGGTTCTTTCGCAGGATTCCCTACTTAAAACTTTTCTTTGAAACGGGACAGATATTCTCCAACAATATTTTCTACAGAGTTCTTCCAACAGGTTTTCTCCTGGAGTTTTGCAATAAAAATGTTGCAAAGTGAAAACACTAAAGAATCTACACCAATATGATTTCTCAAATTCACCTGAAACAATATTTAGCCAAATAATCCTCAAATCTGTTTGCATGGATTCTTCAATAATTCCCATCATGTTTTCGCGCTTTTGGCGATTCTGGAGCTAATTCAAGACTTACTGTTTTTTGTAACTTGCGCAGTAAATTTCCACAGATTGTGTTATAGATTTTGTAACAATTCATCACAATGAATTGGAATTTCTTGAATAAGAAATATCTGAATATTCATGACGAAGTGTCCATAGAATGGTCTATTTGGAATTTGTACACCTCTACGATGTGTATCAGCTAGGTAGGAAAACGCATTATGTATATCCTCAACCACTAGCTTGAGCAAAACTTTAATTTTTTCGCAAACAATGTAAGACCGAAAAATAGACAGAAATGCTATAGCCCCTCCCTGACCAGGGGAGGGATCATCAAGCCCTTGGACATAGTCCCTGCTACCCCCTACCTTCAAGTAGTGGTTCCATACCACTGTCAGACCCATTGCGGAGTTGTTTTTTCTCGATTCGAATAGATTCGATGACGATTTCTCGCTTAACTTTTCAGAAGCGCAATCAACAGAACAACATGAAAACTATTGATTGCAGTATTCAAATTAATTCATGAAAACAATGTTACTTAGGTCCTTTTCAAAAGTTAGCGAGATTTCATCCACTAACCTTACTAATCTACTTGATCCAATAATGTTTCATAGTGATTTCGACCGTCGATTAAGATCCAGATTTGAGTTTAACTTTCAATAATGATTATTAGTCCCTTCAAATGAACAACCAAGCCACAACAGATTTGAATTTTTCATGATCTGATTAGGGCTGACAGCGATTCCGAACATCAATCAAACCACTTTAGAGCTGGGTATCATTAACTTAACTAATCAAACCATTGAAAGACTCTCTCCTGTGTTGGATTTGTGTTGATCTGAATAGTTCCAATGGCGATTCCGGTCAACAACCTACCCAGCTCAAAATAGGAGTGTTTTTTCCCTAGACTAGAGTCGGACTTTCTTGACCCATCTACTAGATCTAGCAATGCGTGGGTTCTGGAGAAAAAAATGCGTTGGTTTATTTTCGCAAACATTTCTAGGAATGTTATGAATATGTAGCCCCTGAATGTAAAATTTGCGCTTTTTATTTTCCGTAGTAAGAGAAGGGCGTCCAACGATTGTTTCACCAAGGGCGCTGGGATACCTTTTTTTATAGAGGGATGAAGGCAAATCTGCATACAGACACCTGAAATTATCACTCGGGTTGGCGCGGAAGGCAGAAGGCCAGCCCGCCGGATCCACTAAACCCACCCAAGCAACAGAAGGTTACTTGAGTTACCCTCTCTACTAATACCCTGGTTCCCCCAGGAACTGCCTCCCAGCATTACTTCTGGAGGATATGCAGTACTTAATTTATTCGCTCATTTACACTCACACAGGTACTCATCCCGTATGAGTCTTACTTGGGTGCTCTCTCTAACACACCCTCTGACGTACCCTGAAACTCTTTCTGACATACCATGTGAGTCTAACTTGGGTGCTCATCCTTTACGCGCCATGTGAGACTCTCCGCGTGCCCAAACCTGTGGAGGTATTGCCGGAAGCAGCCATGGCCTGACAGGAATTGTGTCAGATGGAGGTGAACTTCCCCATGGGGTCTCTCCACCCAGCTCGATATGTTAGGTATCAGCCGGTGGGTCCACCTACCTTTAGAAGGGTTATCCCACTCGCGCTGCCATCTGGCGACCGAAGTCACCCTGATGCGTTCGCGGGCTTCGCGGGCTCCACGTAGCTCGAAACACTCCTCGTCTTCCCGGATGACCAGCCCGACTGGCATCATGCTCGCAATCACGCAAGCTACATCGTGTGATATCTCTGAGACACATTAAGGTGATTATAGAATGAAGCCCGTGGTGAATTTCAAATTCACCACACGTTTATGTACATACATTTCAAAAAGCCCAAATCTGGCGTAATAGTTATCGTATAGTGCCGAAACTCAAATTATGATTGTTCAGCATAACTAAGCAAACGATCTACCATTATATCAGCCCCATACGCGTTATTGTTCTTTCATCTCGTGCTCTTGAAAAAAATATTGGAAAAGCACGTGGTTTACAAAATGGCCGATTTCTGGCTTCATTCTATAATCACCTTAAGCGGTACGTGCTCTCCAGCTTCCGCAGGTAACTGGTTACCCCCAGAGCTCTCGCCCAGGACGGGCCGCCTTACCTAAGAATAGATTCGGCAACGCCTGCCAGTAGGCTACGTTTACTGGCACTAGGGACGTTCCGATACTTCAAAATATCGATATTTGATTCGATACGATAATCGAATCAAAGTATCGATATCACCGATATATTGGAATGAAAATATCGATTTATCGGAAAATCATATGATATTTCAGAAATGAGAATATTTAGAATATATTTGTTTTAGTTATCTAATTACTATAGTATTACCATATTACCCCTTTACAATAATTATTAGAAACTTTTTTTCTATTACTTAATCCAATCTAGAGTGTGCCAGTCCAACAATCATCGGCGGCGGCGTTCGTCGTAGTTTTAACAGGTGTCGGAGGCGTTTTCGGCATGATACTGCCTCACTATCTCCCGTTCGCTCGAAAAAATCAATTGAAGTTTCGAGAAATTTTCTCTCTTCAGAATTTTCACTGAAGTTTTTTTTTCTAATTTAATTTTCAAAGAAAATTCAGAATTATCTCGAGAAAATCCATTGACATTGAAAAGGAAATTCTCATAAGCTTTCATGAGAAATTATCATTTTGTTTCACATCAAATTCCTTTGAATTTCGGCAGGAAATTCTCTTAGATTTTCACGGGCATTCTTCAAACTTTGCGCAAAAATTGCCATCCGAAAAAAAAATCATCAAAATTTTCATCAGAAAACCCGTAGAAATATTTGGAAATTCCTAAGGAAATTTTCTTAAATTCTTAGGGGATATTCTTTTGAGTTTTGGAAGGAAATTTTCATACGTTTTCCAATTCTTCGAAATTCCCATTTCCACAAATCTTTTTCTAATAACTAAAAGTTAATTTATCTAATCTACCATAGGAACATGTCTAATATATACAGACAACTCTCCACATTTCGATGTTCTGTATCTCGATATCTCTCCCTATGTAGATGGTTTCCCCAGTCCCTTCAATCTACATACATTTGGGCTTTCTACATCTCGATAATCTCCCTATCTCTCTATGTCGATGGGTTCTAATCATATTTTGTTCAGGATTTTCTCTTCTTATGTCGATTTGGCCATCTTTGGACAATAACAAACAAATCAACAACTGGAAACGACATTTGTTTTGTTGTCGTTTTTCATAGGGTAAAGTGCCCAATAGTGGATCCCCAACCAATAGTGGACCCTCCAGCCATTTTTGCATTATTACTGCACAATGTTAATATTTTGCTATGAAATTCTGTCGGGAGAATCTACCTTACCGTCCTATGATTTGATTATATGCATTGGAAATGCTATGGAAAGTAAAATTAGATGATTTTTTACCATTCTTTAAAAAATAAACACGAGAGTGTCCATTATAGGAATATTTTGGGGGGTCCATAATAGGGAAGAAGAACGTCCCGAAACGGGACATGAAAATCAAATGAAGTGTCGATTATAGTGAAGCAATTTCATATTATGGACCCCCAGGGGGTCTACTATAGGGCGAATTCGGTTAGACTTTTAAATGTTAATTTCAACGAATAACGTCATGTATTTGGGTGTTTTATGTATGTATCGTAAAGAGGGGATGCAGAGCTTGTTTTTAGATATCAAGCAGAGTTAATATGTTGAAAATTGCTACTCCTTATCACGGGAAGAGTAAAATTCCGCTACTAGGGGGTCCACTATTGGGCATTTTACCCTAGCAACGAGCTTTTTTGAATCTAGTACCCATTTCAATTTTCCTTCCATTCCTCGATCTCTACCTATCTCGATAATCGCTTCAATATCGAGATGTGGAGAGGCGACTGTAATTGAATTCGCATAAGGATTCAAGTACCAGCGGTATGACAAATGTTGCACAATTGCGCGTCAATATAAAGTATTGAGTTGTTAAAACTATTTGTGATGGCAGCGCACACATCACACCATCCGCGCTACCGAGAAAAATTATCTTAACCATTAAAAATACGGCATTCCAGATTCATTTTGAAGTATTTTCTTTCACGAAATACATTGCAATTGATTTTCGTTTGTGTTACTTTGTTCTGATTCAATATATCGATATCGAAAGCAAAAATATCGATATGACCGATATATTGAAAGCAAAGTATCGATACAAAAATATCGGATATCGAAACAAAAATATCGATATTCCGATATATCGGAAGTATCGGAACGTCCCTAACTGGCACACACCTTGGAACTGTTGGACTCATCCTCGATAATGTCGCAACAGCAGTCGAAGCCCTCTTGCACGCGTAGTCGACATGGCTGGCGAAGGTCAGCTTGTCGTCTATTACGACCCCAAAGGAGCTTCAAACTCCGCTTTGATGCGATCGCGACTTCACCCACGTGAATCACTGCATGTTGAACCGACTTGCGGTTATTGACGATAACCACCTCCGTCTTATGTTGAGCGAGCTGCAGGCCTCTAGCGCTCATCCAATTTTCCACCGTGCTGATCGCGTGTGCTGCGGTCAGTTCTACCTCGGAAATTGACTCCCCGTAGACATCCAAGGTTACGTCAACTGCGAAACCGACGATCTTAACACCAGGAGGGAACTTTAGCTTCAGAACCCCGTCATACATAAGGTTCCATAGTACCGGGCCCAGTATTGAACCGTGCGGAACTCCTGCGGTAATAGGTACGCTTCTCTGACCGGCATCGATCTCTTATAATAGTACACGGTTATGGAAATAGCTTTCCAAAATCCGGTACAGGCCCACCAGCAGGCTAAGCCGGTGTAGCGAGAGCGCGATGGTATCCCAGCTTGCGCTGTTGAATGCGTTTTTCACGTCCAGTGTCACCAACGCAAAATATCTAATTCCTTGCCTTTTCTGTTGGATCGCTACCTCTGCAGTCTTTAGCACTGAGTTGATAGCGCCCACTGTGGACATACCCTTCCGAAAACCGAACTGGTTGCTCGACAGGCCATCCGTTCCTTCTGCGTACGGGGTGAGTCTATTGAGGATGATCCTCTCTAGCAATTTACCCGTCGTGTCGATCAGGCATATTGGTCTGTACGCCGATGGGTCGCCTAGAGGCCTTCCGGCCTTCGGCAGGAGTACCAACTTTTGCCTTTTTCTTCTCTCAGGGAAGCGACACTCATCTAGGCATCTCTGCATAGCTAGCCTGAACATGTTCGGGTTTGCTATGATCGCTGCCTTGACTGCGCTGTTTGGGACTCCATCAGGCCCTGGGGCTTTGTTCGTCGCCACGGTACTAGCCACTGCGAGTAACTCTTCATTCGTCACCGGAGCCGCCATTTCGGCCAAACTCCCAGCACCTAGCAGCGCCGGAGGCCAGGGACTTATGGCTCGGGACGTGATTAGTACTTTTATGATCCTCGCCAACCGGTCCGGTGACCGTTCGGGGGGTGTAGAACTCCCTTTGGTCTTGGCCATAACGATCCTATAGGCGTCATCCCACGGATTCGCGTTGGCACCCTCACACAGGTTGTCGAAGCATGCTCTCTTGCTGCTCTTGATGGCCTTGTTAAGGGCCAATCTCGCAGCTCGGAACACTTCACGGCGAGCCGCTCTTTCCTCCTCAGTGCGGGCTCGTTGCGTCCTACGTCTGGCCTTAAGGCAGGCTGATCGTAAGGCAGCAATTTCGGCACTCCACCAGTATGCCGGGCGTCTGCCATTTCTTAGCAGGGCTTTCCTCGGCATAGCTCTGTGCCGCACTGCTCTTTGACAGCAGTAACGACATCTTCGGCGGTCGTGACCTCGTCCAGTTGCTTGCACTGGAGGGTCACTTCTGCACCCAACGACTTTACTTTGGCACCGTCAACCAAGACCTCCTGGGTTAGCTTTTGGTAAGCTTTCCAGCTGGATTGCGCGCCACGCTTCAACACCAAGATCATCTCCCCCGAAGTCGGTCGCTCCTTTGGCCGTAGCAGCACCAGTAGGGGAGGGCCTCAGTCTGTATACTTTTGGCCACCTTCTCCTCCGCTACACGCCTGATGAAGGCGTCCTGTTCTTGTCTTGCGACTAGAACAGCCTGCCGAAGCACCAACAGGCTCTGTCTGAGCTCTTTGTTGGTGTTCGCTTTCCCGCTTACGAACTCGATGATGTCATCGAGTTTTTCGGCCACTAATCGTATTCCAGGTAGTGGGTCGTCGGGCGTGCAGACAAGGCTGCTCCTTGCCACCACCGGGCTACTCTCTGCCACCGCGGGGCTACTTTCAACCTCGTCGGGGGTATTGGCTACCACCCCGAGGTTGCTTCCTTCCGCCGGTGAGGGGTCTTCGGTACTGTCCATTGCAAATACCGTCGCTGCTACCGCAGCTACCGTCTCACCATTCCCCTCTCTGGTTGGGGACCTCGATAGGGTTACGATAGTTGTAATTTTGTTGGCATAATGCAGCGCTTTATGACATTGTATCTATAACTTACTAGTTGACCCAGCAAGTTTTGCCCTGTATAGTAAGTGAAAATGTGCGTTGTGAACTGTTATATTAGAAAATTAGTAAATTGTGTTCAAATCCAAACTGTAAAACTTAAAACTAATGGCCAATGGCCAAACTAATGCTGAATGCAAATAGATGACCAAAAAATCTTAATGCATGCTGCCATGGGCGTAGCCAGGATTTCGAGAAGGGGGGGCCAACTTTTTTGGTCTTCTAAATCTTAGCTTTATAGTAGTTTTATAAAAACACATGAATATTAACACATGAAACCAAATCGAAACAATAATGATTAAAACAATAATGGATTTAAAAATGCGTGATTTATTGCTCATCAGATATTTTTAAATAAAGTGAGAAAAATACGAGCTTAGTATTCAGAAAGAATATAAAATCGGCTATAACAATTATTATAAAAATCCTGCATTCTTCCATAAGTTTAAGAAAACTAGAACCATACATCTGAATTTCAAAACAAATCCTCTCTGAAATAATATTTATTATAAAATAGGCAGAAAAATCAATATGCAAGCTTTCTCCAGGAATTCCTTCGACAATTGCTCCTGGCACTCTATCCGAAATTTCATCAGGGATTCTTTAGGAATGCCTCCAGAAACTTCTTCGGCAGTGTCTTCAGGAATTCCACCATAAATTTGGCCGGGAATTGATCAGAAAATTCCACTATTATTTACTACAAGAAAATCTTCACGAACTACTTTATAAGTTCTGCAGAATTCCCTGCAATAATTCAAATAATTTCGTGCTGTTTCCCATATTTTTTAAGAATAAGAATATTCCGTGGAAATTCCGCAGAATTGCCAGTAAACATTCCTGAGAATTTCACGAAAAATTTTCGAATTTCTTGTGTAAATTCCATAAAATTTTTCGTGAATTGTTTCGAATAATTTCTTGTGAAAATTTCAAAGAATTTCTCCAGGAATTCCACCGGAAATTTATACAGAAATTATACCGAAAATTAAATCAACAATGGAATTTTCGGATGAATTCCTAGATTATGTCGCAATGAAATCCTGAAAGAATTCCGGTGGAAACTTCAAGATTTCCACTAGGAGATCCTCCAGGAGTTTCTCCGAAAATTCCTCCTGGAATTATTCTAGGAGTTCCACCGGCATTTTCACCAAGAATTTCTCTAGGATTTCCTTCGAGAATTATTCCGGTAGTTTTATCGGCAGTTCCTCTGAAAAGTCTTCCGGGAATTTCGGCAGAATTGGAATTTATGAAGGCTTCTTCAGGAATTTATATACATTTTCCACCAGAAGCTCCTCCGAGAATTTCTCTGCGAGCTCCCCAGGGAATTATCCGGGAGGTTCTCTGAAGATGATGATGATGGTCCAGCTACAAACCCCAACAAAAGTTTCAGCTAGACAAGATATGTCTATAAGATGAATTCTCTTGTTTCCGAGAATGCTTCTGGTAGTTTCCCCGGGGTTCCTTTGAAAATTCTCCCGGGAGTTTCTTCAGAAAATTCTTCCAGAAAATTCCTTCGAGAGTTCCTCCGGGAATTCCACCAGCAATTCATTCGGGAGTTTCTCCGGAAATTCCTCCGGGAGTTCCACCAGAAGCTATTCCAGGAAATTATTCAGACTTTTTTCAGGAAATCATTTAGGCTTTCTTCAGAAATTAAGCTGGAAATTCCTCCCGAAGTTCTTCCGATAGTTTCTCTGGAAGCTCATCCTTGAGGTCCTGTAGGGATTCTTCTTCCCATAGATTCCTCCGGGAGTTCTTACGGGAGATCTTACGGGAGCTCCTCCGGCAGTTCCTCCGGGAGATCCACCAGCAGTTTCTACGAGAATCACTCCGGGAGTTTCACCGGCAGTTTCTCCAGGTGTTTCTCTGGAAAGGAACTCCCGGAGAAACTTCCAGAGTAATTTCCGGAGGAACTCCCGGGGGATTTTCTATAGGAATTCCCGGAGAAATTATCAGAGGAATTCTCGGAGGAACTGCCGGTGGAACTTCTGGAGGAATTTATTGAAGAACTACAGGAAGAATTTCCGGAGGAAATCCTGGAGGAACTCTCGTAAGAATTCTAGGATGAACTCCCAAAGGAAATTCCGTAAGAATTCCAGGAGGAACTCCTGGAACAATTCTTAAAAGAACTTCCCAGAGAAATTCTCCGAGGAACTTCTGGAGGAATTTGTAGATAAATGCCTAAAGAAATGCTAAATGAATTTCTGGAAGAAATCCTGATTGAATTCCCGAAGGAACTACTGGTGGAACTTCAGAGGAACATCCGGTGGAACATCCTAGAGGAAGAGAAAAAATATTCCTGAAGGAACTTCCGAAATCCCATTTCCCGTGAAATCCCTGCCAAATATCGTCCAGGAATTCCCTGTAAAGTTCCTGGAGGTATTACCGGAGAATTTCTTGGAAAAACTTCTGGAAGAACTCACGGAGGAACTCCCACAAGCACTTCCGGAGGAATTCCCACATGGAAGTCCTGAAATAATTCTTAGAGAAGTTTCTAAAGGAATTTCCGAAAAAATATCTGAAGGAATTCCCAGAAAAATACCAGGAGAAATTAATGCAGAAACTCCCAGATGAAATCCTGAAAGTATTCCCAGATGAATTGCTGAAGAAAATCCCTGCGGATTGTTCCGAAGAAATTTCTGGAAGAACTCTTGGCAGATATCCGAGTAAATTCCGAGTGAAGTCCAGAAGGAATTCTAGTACACTTCCGCGGAAAATCTCCCGGAGAAATTCCTGAAGGAAATCCTGGAGAAGTACCTGAAGAAGCTCCCGAAAAAATACCTGTAAGAATTTCTGGGGAAATACTTGGACGAATTCCAGGAGAAATTCATGAAGATATTTCTAGAGGATTTCTTGAAGGATATTGTGAAGCAATTCAGATTTCCTTCGTCCGGAGGTCATACCTCCATTATTGGCAAGCAAATACGGGCACGCCAGTGATGAGAGAAGCTTTTTTACAGATGGGTCAAAATCGGATGACTCCACTGGGTTCGGTGTATTTAACGTTTTTCATAGCGCCTACTTTAAGCTCAAAGAGCCTAGCTCCGTGTATACTGCTGAACTAGCAGCTATACACTATTCACTCGAGCAGATCGCATCCCTACCTCCTGACCACTTTTTCATCTTCACCGACAGTCTAAGTTCCTTGGAGGCTGTTCGGTCAGTAAAACCGGATAAGCACTCAGCGTATCTCATAAATGGGATACGGAAAGCTTTGAGTGCTTTATCACAAAGGTCTTACACAATCACCATGGCTTGGGTCCCTTCTCATTGCTCGATTCCGGGAAATGAGAAAGCGGACTCTCTGGCTCTGGAAGGTGATATTTACGATCGGCAAATCACCTTCGATGAATTTTTCTCATTAGTTCGTCAGGAAACCTTGATCAGCTGGCAACAAAAATGGACAGATGGGGAGATGGGCAGATGGCTGTATTCAATTCGCCAACAGGTGTCGAAGCGACCATGGTTCAAAAAATTGAAACTGGGACGAGATTTCATTCGAACCATGTGTCGTCTAATGTCCAATCACTACTCTTTAAATGCACATCTTTTTCGAGTGGGGCTCTCAGAAGGCAATCTCTGTGTTTGCGGCGCAGATTATCAGGACATTGACCATGTCGTGTGGGCGTGCCAGGAGCATCATGGCCCCAGATCTACGCTAACTGAACATCTTCGGGTCCGAGGAAAGCAGCCAAAGCCTATTAGGGAAGTGTTGGCTGGTCTTGATCTCGAATACATGTCCCTTGTCCACCAATTTTTGAAAGTTGCTGATGTTAGATTATAATCGTCGTCCATCCATCCCTTTGCTGTCGTAATCCCTTAAGAATGTCTTCCTCTTGTTGTACATCTCAATATCTGTCGTTAATCCCTCCCGTATGTCTTCGTCTCATCGTTGTCTCCCAAAAAAAAAGTTTGTCTCGTTACAGATGTGAAACATTGCCAAGGACTCAACTGTGTAAACATCAGCATTGTAATTAATTAAGAACCCTAAATTCCCTCCCTTTCCTATTGTATTATTGTATTCCCTAACCTCGACCAAACCGCGAGTCTTTCGGTTCCCCAAAACTAACATTAGTGTATAAGAATCATGAAAAAATGTATTCAAAAACATGATCACGGCTCCGTAACGCTTTACGGCAAATGAGCCTTCCAAATAAATGAAAGTTAAAAAAAAAATTGTGAAGCAATTGCGAAAAGAATTCCAGATTGGAATGCTAGATGATTTCGCTATTGAATGTTTGGAGGTATTCCCGGAAAACTTCCTGGAAGTAATTCCGGAGGAATTAAAGGAAGAGTTCCGAGAGGAATGCCCGGAGAAGTTCCTAGAAGAATTTCCAAGGAATTTCTTATAGATTTACAAGTGAAATTATGGAGCTAAATCGGAGGATTTCCGTCATAAATTTTTGAAGCAACTTCTGGTAGAATTTTGGGAAGAAATTCCGTATGTATTCTTGACGGAACTCTCGAATGCATGCCTGAAGGAAATGCCGGATTCTTCCTGAAGAGAGAATAGCCGAAGAAATATCTAGAAGTAAATCTTGGAGAGAAGAAAAGAAATCTTCAAGGAATTTCCACGTGAATTTCTTAAAAAGAAATTAGTGGGGTGTTTCTAGATAAGGAGGAATTACAATTACATGAGAAGGATTTTCGAACGATTTTCAGAGGAATTTGTGGATAACTTTCCGGAGGAATTCAGAAGTTCCCAGGGGAGCTTCTAGAGGGATTTCAAGGAGAATTTTTGAGCCCGAAATGTTTCGAGTTGTTTTGAACTTTCATATATTATGGATCCTGGATGCCCTTATAAGTTTTGGGAATCTTTTGAATTTCAACCACCTATTTCTGTATATGATTGGATCGTAAAGTGCACATGTTTGAGGGAATTCATTTCAGTACCCGTTCAATCTTTCCACAATTTAGGGGAACAGTGCACCCCTTGGCTACGCCCTTGCATGCTGCAACTCAGCGAAGATATAAAACTTGTATTTCGTGTTTAAGCATCACATATTTTGAGATGTGTTCACCCGAAAGCGTAGGGTAGATTTGAAGTTGGATTCTAACGGGTTTCGCCTTAACCTTCGGGGACTCTCGCCGTACACGTACAACGCCTTCGAAAAAGCACGCTTCTCGTTCACAACAGAAGCGGGACTGCGTGAGCGGTCCAGGGCCCAGCAAGTCCCAGAAGATTAAAGTATGCTTTCAAATCAGTGCAAGAAACAGCTGCTATGGACAGTATGAGCTAAAAGCAATCATGAGTAAAGAACTTTCAGCAATTTTAATGATCTTTCCCATCGTTATGGATTTTTTTTTTGCAAATTCCATGCGAATATATAGAAATGTCCACGACTCTGCAATGTTCCTTACATATTGTGCAAAAAGTCAAAGAATATCATAAAATTTAAATCCTGGGGGCTGTATGCTTATTTCGATGATTAGCCGAATATTGATTGTAGTTTGGAATATCTTCAATCCTCTGAACTTTTAACTTCTGAACTTCTCAAATATTAAGTCGGATCACTTTTGTTATAAATGGGATATCCCAAAAATTGAGTTTAAGATACTTTTTGTTTTTATTGTTAAACATTTCTAACAAACACTGACGACGTTTTATAGAAAAAAACTAAACACGTTTTTGTCCACACAGAATGGGGTTATGTAGTAGGCGTTGATAGAAAAATTTGTATAACATAAGTTTTGAAAACAGTTTATTCTAAAAATATCTAAAGAAAACTTTCCTCTTTCCGGTTCAATTTATAAACTACCGCAGCTGTCACTTCATACTTTTTCTTTGCTGTTTTGCATGGCATTCTACGATGACAACGCCAAACATCAGGTTTTTGTTTCAGTGTATCGAATATTTTTAGGCTTGCGGTAGAACTTTGACAGCTGCGGAAAAACTTTGCGGAATCCGTAAAGTGGAAAATTTTAAAAAGATCCGCAATAGTTTGTTCTGCGGCGCAGCCGAAATTTTTGATAATATAAAGTATGGCATAAATTTAAATTTGTTTCGAAATTCCGCGAAGTTCCGTTAAATTGCGTTAAAAGCTAGTTTTTTCTCTCGAAATTTTTGGAATTTGACGAAACGAAACTTAAATTCCGCGGAATTCGTTCCGAACCACCTGAAACGAAATTTTTCGAAATACCGCATATGCTTATTCATTACGCATGTTTCTTCTCTCAGGCAAAATTTGCGAAGGATAAATGAAAAGGGTATATGGCTCAAACATTAGCCTAATATGCTATGGTTGAGCACATTTATCGTTGTAAATTTCCATATATTGAAGCTCACAAAATTATTCCACCAGACGGCTGTTAGGCCAAGAAGTCAAAAAGAACAACAATTGTGCACAATCTCTTATATAACCTATCCCAAGCAACGATTAAAATGGACTTTATGTTTGGCAACTTTTTCTAATCATAGCTCTGGTGATAGATGCTTTTTCAGCCCATGCAAGGTTGTTGCATTATTCTCTATACCCGAATAGAAAATACAATAGAATTACATTAAAATATCATTAAATTACAATACATTTTATTGAGGAACAATCAATTTTATTGTTCTTCTATTGTACCAATTAAATTGCCTTATTGTTGTTCCAATAAACGTACAATAAAATCTATTGACAGAAAAATGTTGACAATAGAATAACAATAAATTCTATTGTAATTGCAAAAATTTATTCGAGAAATTTGCGATTTTTTTATTGTTACGGTAACTAACAACCCCTAATTTCTATTGTAAAATTGCCATTTACAATAGGATTTATGGTGGCAAACAATATTCTTAATTGTTATTCTATTGTGAGCAACAATAGAGTTTATTGTAATAACAATTAAACTTATCGTATTGTTACAATAATTTCTACTGTAATTCTATTGGACTTTTTTATTAGGGTAAATAGTTCGTAAACATTGAGTCAAAGTGATTTTTCACGAAAGTTTATTTTATTTAACACGTGTGCTCACTGCTGAAAAAAATCACGAAAAAAAAGAAACAAACCAAATTCCTTTTCATTGCTTTGTTTTTGATGGGATGGAAATAGGAGCTATGCGATGAAGTGCCGAACCGTTCCCCTATGTGACGAATTGTCATATGAGCCACTTTCGGAACACATGATCGCAACAGGATTTCCACAGCGCATCATGGCGCTGTGCCCCATCCTCCCTACACTGCCAACGGGACGCGGTAGATGTTTTTTTTTTCAGAGCTTGAATCTTTTGTTTTCCTTCGCTCCACATATTCCTCCATCGAGAGCCGTCCAACTGTCGCGCGGTTATTGTGTTTGAACAAGTTTCTTTATTCGCTTCACAAAGTTGTTGGGGCTTTCACCGCTGCTGTTATTGTCGTCTCCATCGTTCCCAACCCCCCCATAGCTACCAACAAGCACACGCCCGGTGTATCCTAATTGTACTTGGCTCCGAACAAATGGCCCCGTCGAGCATCATATCTCTTCTTGTGTCTGTCTCTCAGGCTCCGACTGACTGAAGTGTAGAATGAAATGAAAAGAGTTTCGGGATCATTTCTGTCGTCGCCGCGACCGCCACACTGTCGCGCTACCGCAATAGAAAGAAAGAAAGACCCCGCGCGCGCTCGCGGGACGGAATCTTTTGCACTTTTGAAAATGAAACAAATAATGCGAGCGAAAAAATAGCTGGGAGAGACGAAACACGAGGGGAAGGTGTGTGACCCGCTGATTGCGATATTGCCACCTGTGCTTGGCGAGCTCTGTTTGATGTGATTAAATAAATAGTGACAAATTAGACAAAAAGTAATTTTCGTGCTCACATAAGAGATAAAATATTCAGGCTGTTACAATGGCGCCCGAAAAGAGCTCCAACATTCGGGGCATGAAAAGTTTTCTGCTTTGTGGATTTTGTTTCTAGAACTGCGCAGTTGTATTTCCTGCAAATAATTTGGGCTGTTATTAAAAAGCGGATACATTGGCGCCCAACGAAGTTTTCCATGATAGAAGACAATTTCCCTTGAGGATTTTAAAATGGAAAGTCTTATTTGAATATATGGCTCATGTACGGTATTGCGAAGCCACGTTTCATAATGTTGTATACGTTCGCTCTGCAAACCAATTTTCCCGTTAAACACGCAAAAACATGTTGCGATGTTCATCAAAATCACCGTTTATCGAGTTTTTGTGGTTTTTGCTATATGTCGACTACAGGTGGAACAATGAGAGCTGATGCTAAGCGGGTGATACACAACGTGGCAACTTATTGTTTTCGATGACGCTCGTCGCACAATATGGTACGTAAATATAAGAAACATTTCCATTAATTTCCATCGTTCCGGGGTGTGGTGCGGTGCGTGCAAACATCAACAACGACGACAACAAGGGTTTGGGGTAGGCGTTCTGTTTTTTACCCCCGCGAGCAAGCAGTCTACCGGGGTCGATCTCACGTTTGTTTGTTTTTTAAAACACTCACTCCGAATGAAGCGTAGGGGAAGGGGGGGGCAATATGCCCTAGCTAAGCAAACACTGCTCAATTGTCTTATTTGTAACGGTATTGATGGGTATTTTTACATTATGCATCAGTTAAACAAGATAGCTAGTTGATGCCATTCAAAAATTGTCAAAAATCTCAATCATATTGATAATATTCACATTTCAAAAAAGTGGTGATATTCTGTTGCCGGAAAACTCATGAGGCAAAACGCCTTTTAGCTGGCAGCTCCTAGGGAACAAAGTACCACGCGTCGGCGAATCAGCATTCTAAGATGGATAGTCCGTGGAGACGCAAGTACTTTGTAGGTTATTGCAACTAGGGCGTTTTGCCTCGCCAAAATGTTAGATGTTTCTTCAAAATGTGGAAATTTTCGGTTTTTCCGACCTTCCCATGCACTTATTTGAAACTTTCTTCGCCTATCCTACATAATTTTAGATCTAGTTTTGTTACGGACATCTTAATGACAGTAAATATGAGGGAAACCACAAAAGGCGTTTTGCATCGGGGGGGCGTTTTGGGGCCTCTTCCCCTATTGTTTTCTGGTTCCGCTTTTCATAATTTCGCCGTGCCGCAGGATTATCCTTCAACCACAGACAAACACGCATAACACATTGAACATTTGTCGAACATATCCTTCATCGCTGACGGCATCTGATGTTTGCAGCGACTTAAAAAAATCATCAGCCAGATGGCAATACTGGGCAAACGTCAAATTTGACAAACTAATGATTATTTGCCAACTAATGTTTGTTTGAATCTATTGATAAATCAGAGAATGATGAAATATTCTCAAGTGTTATATCTGTATGTATGTGCTTCAACAATGCTGTCGGAAGCTGGAGAGTTTGACGAGCGGGGATTATTTATCCGCGAATTGTATATGTACTCAAAAAGTCAGATTAAGTGATTTTAGCGCACATATCGATAAAGTGTGGCGGGTGAACATTTTTCACCTTTTTTTGCGGTTTGCTTTAGGGGGAGCGAGATTGAAACATGGGACACGCGTCATGAGGGCAATTATGATGGTTATTATTGTGATTGAACTTTTGATGATTTATTCCGACGAGTGACAGCTATTGTGTGAGTTCAAGGGGCTTGCTCTTCGCTGTTGATGGAGCCAATTTACTGAATGTTAGAATAATATGTTGTTTATGATAATCGACTGAAGATGAAACGTAGGGGTACAACGGGTTCATTGACTGAAACCCGTAAAATGTGACAGTTAACGGTCGATTGGCTAATTCAGATATCACTTACTGGCGGATTATTCATTTATTGCTATTTAAAAAGTGTGAAAGTGTAAATTAGAAAAATGAACATGCAAATCGTATAGAGTTCGAAAATGATTCCACGATGTATAGCAGAGCCTTCGGCGGGATCATTAGTTTTCATTTTGTACCATGTACATCACTCCATTTTTTAGACAATTTCAGCGATTGTATAGCTTTTGGTAAGGTTTGCTCTGCTGGGTATTAGCACGCATTTTTTAGGCAAGCATCTTTGAGAATGACGTTTTGCCACTGAGACTAAAGTTCGACTCGCTGAATATCTGGGCCAGTGATGGAAAATGTCATTTCGATGTCACAAGTTATTTACAATTGTGTTTTTATACAAACTTGTAGCCATGAACCTTTTCAGACCCAAATTTTTCTAAACGGTTTGTCCCAGTAAGTTTTGTATGTTTCATTTGTTTTCGTGATTATTAATGGAGAAATGACAAAAGAAGTTGGAATATTTTAATTGGGCTGTGTCGGATCACCCAAGCTGTCCTTGAGTCCAGAACTTGCAATCTTCAGTTAGCATGCTAGCTTTCTCGTCACTCCAAGCTTGGATATGTTTTCAATCATACCAATAACATATTCCTGAAGATCAAGAGACACGGTCAGATGGTTTTGGGACATCCTGGGTCATCCAAACCATTCTTGATTCCAGAACTTGTGCTCTACAGCCACGACACTAACTTTTTTCGCCATTTCAAGCTTGCATATGTATTACAACAACCGGCGGCGTTCCGAAACAGATTTGTTAGTGTTCTATCACGAATACTAAAAAAAAAACAAAAACGCAACGATTTTTTGCCATATCCTTAAAACTTGACCTGTTCATATTGCTAAAAAATCGAAATCATCGGAGGCAAATACCAGCAGAAATCCGCAACGCATGAGAATAACACTAAACACGGAAATTGGCTAGCATGGCGAGCTCTATGTGTTTTTTGGAAAATCGATTTTCTAATCGTACTCTACCGTATGCATTTGTGAATTACGAACAGATAATTGCAATCCTATTTTTAATTTCTTCCAAAACACAATAGCAATATCACCACCATATTTGGGGCAGGGAATTGAAAACTGAAACGTTTGAGGGTCACTTTTGTCTAGAACTGAATATGGGAGGATGCATCTCTTTATCCCTTAATGTGATTATACATTGAACCCTGTGGTGATTTTAAAATTCGCTACATGTTCCACTTCTCCCATTACTCGCAATGCTCAAATCTGACGTAATAATTGTCGTGCAGTGCAGAAATGTAAGTCCATTGTCCAGCATAAGTAAGCATATGATCAACCACTGTTTCACCCTCATGCGCGTTATGGTTCTTTTAGCTCGTGCTGTTGAAAAAATAAAACTGGAAAAGCACGTGGTTTCCAAGATTGCCGATTAGTGGCTTTGTTGTAAAATCACCTTACTTCAACAGACAGACACAAAACTGACCTTTTAAAGTATTTAAAATGTGTTTTAAAATCTGGTGCAAAAGACACAGAAGATGGAGTAAAATGTCACTGGCATTAAGGATAAACTGCGAAACCATGTTGTTTGTTTACCATACGAGATATCAAACGAATATCTTATAAATAAGATGTCCCAAATAACATTTAAAGTTTTATAACGCTCTTGAAGACCATAATTTACTCTTCAAGAGTATTATAAAACCAGCATCAAACCAAAATGTTACTAGGGGTAAGAAAAAAAATAAAATCGTAGAATTTCAATGAAAACTAAGAGATGTTTCTCAACCCTTTCCCTTGTAATGGAAGTTTTCGCTCAGAAATGTAATATGAACGATTCCATGAGTGATTCTATATATTGGACCATGTTGGTCTCCAAGGATGCTTTTTATGTTATTCTTCACTACTTATTTCAGGTTTGTGGAACGTTATTATTTAACAAATGAATATTTTTATTTGATTAATAAAAATTAATAACTGTTGTTTTTCCATTTCTGTTACAGGTAAATGTCAATCTTTCCTGAGCTTTTATCCAATTGTCTACTATTGGAGACGTAAGTACAAGGAGGAGGTTTTAATTGAGAATATGAGGCAATCTTCTCCACCATTAACTGCACACATTCGTCGCAATACCATTCGTTTTTGGATTCGGGGACATCGTGTCTAGCGGAGTGGTAGCAGTGCTACCAAGGGCGGATCGATGACTTCTTTAGCCATCATCAATAGCTACGCTTAGCTGCTGATGGAAGTGCCACTTTCAACTAGTGCGCTTAGTCTTATTGCAATGCTTAACCGCGGCGATCGACTTCGATTCGTGTTGTACACCACCAAGAACTTTGAGTGCAGGCATACTGATACTGATAGGCTACGTTCTATCGGGCAACGTCGGCTCTCGAGGTACCTTCGATAACAGTCGTAACATAACACACCACCTTCAGTGAACCTGGTTCTGGAGCAAAACACTGGAAGTCTGAGCGGGGACGAGCTGGTTGCGGTTCTGTCACGAGCGCGTGACGCTACCATGTCGAGGATGACGCGACCGTGGAATTGTAGGCCACATGTATACTGATGGGGCGAGCAAATTGCAGTCCTTCGAGCAACCTGCCTCAGGGCTAGAAGAAGACTACAAAGGGCACGTTCGGCGGAAGTGAGGGAGGAACGATTCAAAGCGACGAGGCTGCCATGCCATCAAGCAGAGCGAGAATGCCTGCTTTAATATTGTTATTGACCCCTAAGTATGGAATTGATGGTTTGACTACACACGGACCATTGTGGCCATCGGGTGGTCCCCTGGAAGATCGGGAACATCCGTAAAAATGGTCAATTTCATCGTAGATCAGCGGGATTTTTTTAAAATCCGATTGCTACAAGCCTCGCTTGCTACAAGCCATGGCGGTTATGCACTACCACGACTTCCGTCTTGTGGTGTGCAAGGGACAACCGTCTCGAGTTGAGCCATTCCTCCACTCTGCCAATCGCGTATGAAGCCTTCAGTCTGACTTCGTCGAGAGTGTCTCCTGTTACCTCTAGCATTATGTCATCCGGAAGCCTTCAATCTTCACACCGGCCGAGAGACTTAAGCGTAATACTCCGTCGTACATAATATTCCACAGAACCAGTCCGAGGATCGATCCCTGTGGAACACCCGCAGACACTACGATCGACTTTTGACCAGCATCAGTGTCGTATAGCAGCACCCTGTTCTGAAAATAACTTTTCAGTATCCTGCACAGGTAATCCGGAACTCCCATCGGTGCAGGGAGTCAGCAATTGCTGCCCAGCTAGCATTGTTAAACGCGTTTCTTACATCAAGTGTAATCAACGCGCAGTACCTAATACCTCTTCTGTTTAAACCTCTCACTATCTTGGCCGTATCCGTTACCGCTCGAATTGCTTCGATGGAAGAACGGCCCTTACGGAAGCCATACTGGTTGCTTGATAAGCCACCAGCACACTCTGTATAAGCCGACAAACTATTCAGAATCTCTAGCAGCTTCCCAGCTGTGTCGAGTAGGCAAATTGGTCTGTATGCCGAAGGATCCCCCGGCTGTTTGCCAGGCTTCGGTAATAGCACCAATTTCTGCCGTTTCCATCGATCTGGAAAGTTTCCTTCGTCCATGTATCTCTTGAGGCAACTCCTGAACATATCTGGATTGGCAAGAATGGCGTGTTTTAGGGCCAGGTTTGGAATACCATCCGGGCCTGGCGCCTTATTGAGCTTAAGTTTTCTTGCGGCTATGATAAGCTCCTCGTTAGTCACTAGCGGTACCACGTCAACTGACTCGTACGGGGTAGCGGGCCAGTCCGATGGTTCATGTCTCGGAAACAATCCCTCTACTATACCGGTTAACATCTCTGAGGATCTTTCAGGAGGTGTGCTATTGGTCCTAGACATCACTATCCTGTATGCATCTCCCCACGGGGTGTCATTCGCCATCCTGCACAGCTGTTCAAATCTGGCTCGCTTGCTACATTTAGTCTCGTAGTTCAGAGCTCTGCTCGCTGTCTGGAATACCCCACGTCTATCGAGTCGCTCAGCGTCCGTTCTAGCACGTCGCAACATTCTTTCAGCTCTAAGACAGGTTCTACGAAGATCTGCAATCGTGTCAGACCACCGGTACACTGGTTGTCGATTTCCTGGGGGCTGGGTTTTCCTTGGCATCGCTATGTCACAGGCACGTGTTAGTACCTCGGTCAGTTCGTTACCGCTTAGTCCTGTAGTCCTACTCTCCCAGCGCAGCGCCTCCACCAACAGCTCTTGATTGAACTGTGAAGTGCGCCATCCGGGATCCGTTGCACCACCTCTTCTCGTCGTAGTTCTCCGGGTATACTCGACCATAAAACGTACTTCCTGATGGTCGCTAGAAGTATGACCCTCGTGGACCATCCATCCTGGTTCTTCAGTCCATCCTGCGCTGCAGAAGGTGACGTCGATACATGAATCACCGCTCGGTTCTCTAAACGTTGGCACTTGACCTTCGTTCAGCAGAACTACGTTCAATACCGCTAGTTACTCTAGCAGGATATCGGGAGAAGATATTATCTTCTGGATGGGGTATCGCCCACAAGTCCAGATTCCCACCATACCGGACTTGTCCGCAATCCAGCTGCCGTTTCCGGCAGGGATGCGGTATGGGTCGGACAGCAAGGCAACATCAGCTTCGCACTCGATAACCGACTGTTGTAGCAGCAGCTGGGCCGCCTCGCAGTGGTTCAAGTTTAGCTGTGTTATTGCATGTCTGGACCCTTCTAGAGGCCGGACAGGCCTGAGCACCGGTGAGATGCCTGTTGTCTGCCCCCGGAGGACAGATCAGACATCTCGGTGCAGCCTGGCAGGTGCGAGCCTGGTGGTTTTCGGCTCCGCACCTACGGCACAGCTTACTACGGTCAGGTCCCTTACAGTCATAGGACTTATGACCGTAGCGAAGGCACCTGTAACAGGCCTGATTGGGTTGGCTTGTGCTCAGCGAGCACACCGACCAGCCCACCTTCAGTTTTACCTTATCCAGTACCTTCTTGGCCTCAGCCATAGGTACTTGGAATGAGGCAACCTGGATTCCCGCAAAGTCTTTGCGTAACCGAATCGCGGATTCCTGGATCTCGGATTCCTCGGAATCGATATTGCACTGCTCCTTCAGTGCGTCTATCAGGTCTCCGGCTTCGGTTATTTCATCCATGCCCTTGCACTGGATGTTCAGGACTGGGCACAGGGCTCTAACCTGAACCCCGTCACCCAGGACCTCTTCCGTCAACTTTTTATACTCGGAACTCTTCGGAGTAGCATCCCGCTTCAAGACGAGAATCATCTCGCCTTTGCACGTTCTTCGGATGCAGTTGACTAGACTAGAGAGCTTCTCGGTGCCTCTCATAGTCTTTAGGACTTCGGCATAGCTTTTATCGTCAGCCTTGACAATGATCGCTTCGCCTCTGTCCTTCCACTTGTCGCTGCCATTGGAAGGCGCGCCCTTTTTCACACGGGCTCTACCCTTCTTAGCAGTGACCTGTTCCGTACCTTTGGTCGCACTGCTTGCGACCTGCTGACGACTTTTTTCGCCTTTTTTGGATTAACGACCTCTGCCCATGGCAGGTCTTCCTCCCGGCGATCCTCTAGTATCTTCCTAGACCTTCTCTACGGTTCGTGCCGAGGCTTTATTAGCTACTTTCAGGTCCGCCTCCTGCGTGACCTTACTTAGCTTAGGAGTTGCACCGCTGGTTGCCATACGCCATTGAAACTCTGCAGTCTGGCTCTCCGCCAGCTGCTTTCCCTCTGTAAGGAGCCGAATCTTCGATCCAGCCTCCTTCGAGGCCTTCACTGCTTGGCTAACCGCCAACTCTTTCTCCTCAGTAAGAAGACGGATCTTGTGCTCTGCCTCTTTACTGGCTTCCAGCAAGGACTTCCATTCCGACTTCGCCTCCACGACTAGAGCGCAGAGGGTCAGTACGGCCTGCTTCAAGTCCTTACTATAGTTCACTCGGTTGTCCAGGAAGGACATGATTACGTCCGATACGTCCGTAATCACTTCCATGGTCTGGACTCCATCCTCCCCGTGGTTAGTCATCACCGAGTTAATGACTTTGGTCAGAATGGGGCCATCCATCTTGACGTCCACCGGCACCTCGTCTGACCCACCACGGGCTCCGCCGTCGCCTCCCCCGGCGACCTTTGGGGTGACCGATCAAGGCCACTGCGCCTGGTGAAAGGGTTCTCCTTGTCGCCATTCGCCTCACCTCCCTCCTTCGAAGATTTTGTTTTTGTTGTTGGATTAATCATTGCTATTGAGTCCCCCTTGCGGCTGCTGTCGAATCCTGTTGGTGTAGTCGCCTTCGCGATCCCATGGTTATCTATACATACCTTGCGGCATGCAGGGAGGTCATGCGAGGGTTGACACTTTCGTGTTCAGAGCCAGATCAGCGTTAGTCAGGAAGGAGCATCTGAGCCTACTCCCACTCAGCTACCAGCTGAGACAGCCTGGCCATTAGCCCATTCGCCGTTTCAGGTCAGTGTCACCCGGCCTTACTAAGAGAATAAAATAACCAGACTACCAACCCTCGCGTTCACAATATTTCAATATCCAAATACAAAGTCCAATAACACGCAACCAGTATGCCATAATCAGGATCTTACTGGTATCAACCCTGAAGTGCCAGTAGCACTCCCTGGGCTTGTGCTTTTGAAGCGGCACACATTCGCTTTGATAGAGTCTGCTTACGGGCACTTGGGGTTTTTGGGAGGGATTTTAGCAGAGCCCACTGCTAAATCCCACCACGCCCTAGGCAGTTCTCCCTGAACTCTGAGTATGGAATGGATGTTTTTACCACACATGGATCATTGTGACTACCAGGTGGTCCCCTGAAAGATCCGGAACATCGGAAAGATTTTAAAACTTTTTAAAACCCATTGATGTCGAAATCTGAATATGGAATTGTTGTTGTGATCCCCATACTGACCGTTTGGATTACCCGGTAGTCCACTGGAAAATCCGGAACATCCGTACAAATAGTCAATTCGAGAATTTCATCGTAGAGCCGTGAGATTTTTTTAGAGTGTGAAATTGTTGTGACCCATACATGGACCATTGTGTTCAATGTAAAAATGGTCAATTGGTAAGTGTCATCGTAGAGCGCTTGGATTTTTTAAAACCTATTATTGTTGAACCCTGAGTATGGAGTTGTAGGTGATGAACTTATGTTGAATAAAAAATCAGATAAATTAGGATAAAAAAGTATGAAATTGATGTTGTGACCCAAGAAGTGCACGTGAAGGGATGCAGTTGCAAGGAGGTGTGTGAAGCATGTGTTCAAGGTAAAATGCAGTGAAAGCCGTTCCCGAATGTGTCCGACTCCAAGAGGTCGGCGGTGATGGACCTCGTTCACACCGATATTTGTGGACCGATGTGGACGAAAACCATTGGAGGGCGGAGATATTTCTTGATGTATCTAAAGTAGAACGGGATTGTTGGCCAGTTTACTGCTCTGTATATATCCGGAGGATGCAAACGGAGTGGCCGAGCGCAAAAATCGGTACTTGGTGGAAATGGCCCGTTGTGTGCTGATTGACGCCAACATGGATAATCGATTCTGCGGAGAGGCGGTGGTTATAGCCAACTACCTTAAAAATGTTGGAGGAGATAAGTTCAATCAATTCCAACGACACTAGGGACCTGGTAGACATTCCCGGAGGTAAGCGTGCTGTTGGCTGTAAATGGGTTTTTAAGATGAAACGGAACCAGAACGGTGAATTAATCAAGTTCAAGGCGCGGTCGGAATTCTCAAAAGAATTCCCCCGAGATTCCCAAAGGCATCTCCCCGAGATTCCCAAATAAATCTCCTCATTTTCATTAGATTCTCGAAGGAAATTCCCGAAATTCCTTCCAGAAATTTTGAAAGGAATTTTCTCATGAAATTGAGAATTTTGAGTACATTTCTTTGAGTATATTGGGATATTTTATTTGGGAATGTCGGGTAGATTCCTTTTGGATTCTCTAGGACAGCGGTACTCAACCTGGGGTACATGTACCCCTGGGGGTACCTTCGCTGGCCCCAGGGGGTACCTTGGAAAAAAATCCGTAATGGCGGATGTATTGCAATTCCAATCAAAACTAATTTTTGAAGTTTTGATACTTGTGTATTTTTTTTTAAATTCAAAACTTTGTCTAAAACTCTTGAATAATATGCAGGATCAATTAATCAAAGTCAATTGAATTCTGCCTTCAACAATCAACACAGTGCAGTGTATGAAGGGCTGCGGAACAAAAGATCAAATGGACAAAACGTCGAATTAACAAATTTGTAAAAATCTTCAATGCAATCTACCTGATCGAAACAAAATGTTGAATAATATTTTAAGAATATGTTTCTGAGCTAAAATCTAGAGTCTAAACGTTCGGAAGCCTCTGTTTGAAAGGCTTGAAAGCTTTTTTTTTCCTGATAGCTCGGTTGTCACGTTGCAAGAGGATTGGAAGCATCCTTTCACGTTTCTCGGAAGCCTTCTTCCAAGTAGCTTGGAAGCATTCACAGCTAAAAATATGTAGTGGTTTTAAATGGAGCATGCAATTAGGCATAACAATCAATCGATCTTACTCTTCCTCTAAATCGAAATGCGTTTAAACTGTCCCTGCTTGTAAATTCAGTCAAAATTTAAATTTTAATGGAGTATCGAATGTTATTTCGTTTGTTGGGATTGGCTGCATTTTTACACGTCGTTGAATTTTTGAAACTATTTGCTGAGTTCTTCCAAGCAGCTCGGAAGCCTCCTCAATAGGCTCGGAGGACTCCTTTCAAGAGGTTCGAAAGCCTTCTTTCAAGAGGTTCGGAAGCCTTTTTTTTTTAGGAAAGCCTAAAAGGCCTGGAAGCCTCCTTTCAAGAGGCCCGGAAGCCTCCTTTCAAGAGACCCGGAAGCCTCCTTTAAAGAGGCCCGGAAGCCTCCTGTGATTCATTTGAGAATCTGGATGGGATTCATTTGGGAATCTCTGGGAAATTCTATCGGAGGAGATTCCTTTGGCAATCTCGGGGAGATACAGTCGGCAATCTCGGATATATTAATTCGGCAATCAATTCGGGAAATCTCGGGGAGATTCCTTATGAAATCTCTGGGATATTCGTGAGGGAATCTCTGGGAGATTCCTTAGGGATTCCCAGGGAGGTTCTTTCAGGATTCTCAGGGAGATTCTCTCGGGTTTTTACAGGGAACCTCCTTTTTCCTTTAGGAGTCTCAGGGAGATTCCTTCGGAAATCTCGGAGACATGGCTTCGGGAATCTCAGGGAGATTTCTTCGGCAACATCGGGGACATTCCTTTGGCAATCTCGGGGAGATTCCTTCGGCAATCTCGGGGAGATTCTTTCGGCAATCTCGGGGAAGGAGCCTTAGGAACATCGGGTTGATTCTTTCGGAACTTTCGAAAAAATACCTTCGGGAAGGAACCAGGAACCAGGAAGAAACCTCGGGAATATCGGAGAGATTATTTCGGAACTTTCGGAAAGATACCTTCGGGAATCTCGGAGACATTTTTCCGGGATTCTCTAGAGGGTTCCTTCGGGAATCTCGGGAGAATTCCTTCGGGAATCTCGGGAGGATTCCTTTGGGAATCTCGGGAGCATTGCTTCGAGAATCTCGACGATATTTCTTTGGGAATGTCTGGAATCTCGAAGAAATTCTAGCGGGAATCGTAGGGAGATTCTTCCGGAAATCTTGAGAAAATTCTTTTGGGATTTTCGTGAAGATTTTTCGGGAATGTCCCTGAATCTTCCCGACATTCCCAACGGAATTACCCCGAGATACCCTAAGGGATCTACCGAAGTTTCCTAACGGAATCTCCCAGAGATTCCCAACAATATCTTTTCGAGATACCCAACGAAATCCTCTCGAGAATCCTTCCTACACAGAAAAAAATCCTTGGTGAAAATTACTATTTCGTAGACTACGCCTTGTCTCACCAGGATTCCCAATGTAATTCTCCTAGAATTTTGAATATAATACGCCAAGAAATTTTGATGGAAATCTTCCCAAAATTCTTAAAGGAATTCCGAAAGAAAATACTCCCGGGATGCTGTTGGGATCCCTTTAATGGAATCCTGTATGAGCTTGAAAGGTATTCTGTTTGGATTTCGAAAGGAATCAAATTAGAATTCCTAGAAGAATATTTTTTTGAATTTCGAAGGAAGCCCTTTGTAGTTTCAAAGGAAATAATTTTGAAATTCAAAAGCAAATCCTTTTGGAATCCCACGAAAAAACCCTCTTGAATTCTAAATTTATTTTTGCCTTCCAGATGGAAGAAGGTATCTTTCTGAAATTCAAAAGAATTTCTTCTGAAATCACAAAAGGATCCTTCCGGGGGATTCTGAAGAAATTTTTTTCTGTAACTCAAAAAATCCTTTTGGAATTCCAAAAGAAAAAAGGATTTTCTTCAGAGTTCCAAATTATTTCCCTACAAAATCCCAAAACAATTTTCTTTGGAATCCAAAAAAACCTCAGCAACCCCACACAGAGCTTGAGGATTTCAAAGCGCCAAGAGATTTACGGAATCAATAAAGAATTTTGTCCGGATTCCTTAAACGATCTTCTTCTACGGAAACTGATAGGAATTTTCTTGGAAATCACGAAATGTTTCTTGTCGAAATCCATAAAGGAATTCTTAAGGGACCTTAGAAAATGATTGGTTATACTTTCCCTGTGAGGACACTCCGACTTTGAAATAGTAGTCCATTAGTAGCCCTGATAGTTTATTACTTACCTCACTCGCGTTAGGATTTTAGTTCATGTTCTCGACAAGAACACTCAACGGATGTGCACCGATAGATATCCTTTCCAATGTATATAAGATGAATGTCATCCGGACGGATCTGTAAGGACTGTGTATAACATCGTTATTCCTCGGAGGAACAGTATCAGTGGACGTGTCCCGTTACTCTAAAGTAGTGTGTAACGGTGTAAATCCGGTCATATCGCCAGGCTCGGTACAACACTGAAGCTGACAACCCCTGAAGTCCCTAACCCTGAATCCCAAGGTGTCAGGCGACCCGTGCTGAGGAGATGAATGGCCTGGGGGTGAAACAATTAGCCAGGCAGTTAACGGAGCCTGTAATGCTGGGTAGACACTCTTCGTGTTGCATTACGGAGTAAGATCTACCACACTATGCTCTAGTTCTTACTATTCTTGTTAATACTTATGAGTGATGGTCGGAAGAGTATGGAACGACTATAATTTGCTTTTAGATGACCCATTTTTTGTTATTTTTGGATGGAGTCAATGGAGTAAATTGTAAAAACGTAACTCAACCCTAGGCTGGTTTTCGAAGCCGACGACATGAATCTCCAAGCTCCAGAGCGCTGATTAATTAGGAAAGAAGCGGATACGAATTTGATGGATCTGCTGAACCCTCTGATTGATTAGAGCTCTGTGTAAAGGTGAGATCCGAAAATGCCAAACGCAATGAAATCAGATCTCTGTGCAAAAAACTCATAAGAAGAAGCAAAAATATGGTTGAACTTCAGTACCGATGCATGGCCAAAATCAGTATTATCCCACTTATTGTTGAGCCGAAACTGATTGAGGGGCGCGCCTTTGAGAGTTGGTATAAGCCATTTTTCGAAGGGTATAAAAAGCGGTACCTTAATCTAAAGAGGCTTTACATTAAGCTTGAGAAATGTATGAATAAATGACTACTTCATTTCTCAATAGAAATGGAGCAGAAAGACATGCACTAAACAAATGACACGGGTATACTACAAAAGTTCAATTAAATGATGGTTCATCCCGAACAACAAAAAAAAAAGGTTTGAGCAGAATTCTTTGAGCTCCTGATGTGTTTTCATGAAGTTTGAGCAGTCGCATGCCCAGTTTCATTGCAATTGGTGATATGGTCCCTCTCCCTATTTTCACCCCTGAATGCGGTCCTGGTCAAAATTTCAGAAAGTCAATTTCAAGTTCAAACAGAATTCTTTAAGCTCCTGATGTGTTTTCATGATGTTTGAGCTGTCGCCTGCCCAGTTTCATTGCATTTGGTGAAATGGCCCCTGCTCTCCCCATTTTCACCCCTGAATCCGGCCCTGGTCAAAATTTCAGAAGGTCAATTTCAAATTCAAACAGAGTTCTTTAAGATCCTGATGTGTTTTCATGAAGTTTTAGCAGTCGCATGTCCAGTTTCATTGCTATTGGTGAAATGGCCCCTGCTCGAGCCATTTTATCCCTAAATCCGGCCCTGGTCAAAATTTCAGAAGGTCAATTTCAAAATCTTTACAAATTTCTTTTTGGGTTGGTTTGATGGTTGATTTGATAAATTTTGGGCATGAACACATCCAGAATATTGAAAAGATGTTCGAATTACAGGAAAAAACACCCCCGCGCACACTTATTTTTAGCAATAACTCGGATCTGAACAGAAATTTCGGTTTGAAAATGTATCAGGGCAAAAATATAGCTATTCCCATTGAGCACAAACGAAACCGTGAGGTATTCCGACGATCAGGTGCTAAAAAAAATCCGTTCGTCCCGGGGCTTCGAGGATTAAACATTCCATAATATTCTTTGAACAATACAATGGACATCAATTAAATGTTATTAATTCTTATTTGTATAAATATATACTTTAAACACATGATTGTGGAGTGGAGTAAGGATGCGTTTTTCACGTGTATTGCAACAAGAAGGGTTCTACTAAAACGAAATTCAAGAAAAAGTATACGAATCGTCGACATTGATTTGATATGTAGAAGCTTGCTTCATAAGGGCCCCATATGGGGAATTATGTTCGATAGACATATGTTCGATTGAAAACTAAGTGCGTACCCACTCTACTGTGTTATGCAATATTTGTGAACAGTTCCTGATGTTTTATTCGCCCAAATGGAAACGGCTCGAATGGCCGTTTCATCGTTAGCCATTCGGTGAAAAGCCATTTGTTTGGATGCAACTTGGCCGAGTATCCGAAATCGTCCTACAGCCGAAAGGGACATTCGATCGAACTGGAAATTCGACAGAACAAGATGTTTATCCTGATAAGTCTCGCTAATAAAGACAAAAAATCCTTTCAGGTTATTTGGCCAAAAAAATGGCCGTTTTGCCAAGATAATCGTTTGACTTAAATGGTCGTTTGGCCGAAAAGATCATTTGGCAAAAAATGCCATTTGGTAGAAATGGTCATTTTGCAGAAAGATCTATCTGGCCCGAAAATGTCCTTTCTGCAATACGACCATTTCGCCCAAAAGGCATTTTCTGCCAAATGACCTATTCAGCTAAATGTCTTATTTGGTACAATGATCGTTTCAACCGTATTTTCATCCAAAGGAACTGTTCAGCCGAACGACATTAACTTTGGGCGAGATGGATTCGTCAAAATGCTTTGTTTGATCAAATTAAATGTTCGCCCATGTGGCCGAAAAGGAGTAGCCGAAAAGTATTACCGTGAGTACCAAGGTGTTCCTGTAGTCAGTATTTCGAATCCCACACTCTATCGCTTAAATGTGTGGGAGGGATGGCAACTTCCTTAATACGGGAGCTGGGCCAGTGTGTAGAGGCATTCCATCTGGTAAAATAGAAAAATGCAATGCTGACTGAAGAGCTTATGTCATGTACCTTCCAGTTGACAATTGCACCGACTCGAAGGTGCCCGAGGAACGCATGCCATGCACCTCGAGAAGCATAATAGCTGGAGTCACAAGAAGCTGCCCAAAACATTAGCCATGTGCCTCTTTTAGTGTGATAACTGCAGTTAAACAAAACTGCTTGATGTTTTTTTTTCCAATTTCGTTTATTTGGTAGGCTCAGGCGTGTATAACACTTTACGGAGCCATGGTTCTTTGGGATATGTACAATCAATATCATTTTTTTATGAAGTTAATAAGAGAAGGGAAGAAGCCAACGTACTCGTGGTGACTCGAGGTTAGGTTTACAATGTTCAGGGATGGAAGGGGATTAGGATTCGGAAATCAGGGAATCATCATAATCAAAGAATGTCAGCTGCTCATCCGGTTATTTGGTGTCAGTTACGATGTGGTGTGTCGTCGTGCTCGAAGAATGGTTCGACTGGGAGCATCTTCCGGATGGCCAGAGCTACGGAGCTCTACGGAACAGACAGGCAGAGACTTAAAAAAAAACTTTAAAGAAAGAAAAAAAAAACAAAGCATTAGATTTTGATGTCAGAAGAACAAAGAAAACCATAAATGGCCTGCATATAGACTACATCACGATCTCCCAAAACACCTCGAACTTCCCTGAAGGGTTGTTTACCTCGGGCCACAAGGGTATCCAATAGTCGCTCTCTGGAGACGTCGTTTTCCGAGCAGAACCAAACTACGTGATCGATGTCATCATAATCGGCTCCGCACCTACATAAGTTGCTATCGACAAGGTTTATTCTGTACAGATGTGCGTTTAGTGAATAGTGATTGGACATAAGTCTCGACATCGTGCGAATGAAGCCTCGACTTAAGTCCGCACCTCTGAACCACGCTCGCGCAGAAACTTTAGGAACTATAGAAAATAGCCACCGTCCAAGTTCGTTGTGTGTCCAATTCCTTTGCCAACTCTGAAGAGTACTCTGACGGACTAATGGGAAAAACTCGTTGTTCGAGAGTTGTCTATTATAAACCTCACCTTCCTGTGCGCCCACCTTTGCTAGCGAGTCCGCCTTCTCATTGCCGTAGATTGCGCAGTGAGATGGGACCCAAACAAAGGTAATCTTGAATGATCTTTCGACCAAAACACACATCTGCTCTCTTATGTTTGTAAGAAAGTAAGATGCGTGCTTAACAGGTTTCATCGACCGGAGTGCCTCGATAGAACTAAGACTATCCGAGAAGATGAAATAATGGTCTACGGGCTGATTGGAAATTATCCCCAAAGCGAAGTTAATTGCTGCCAGCTCAGCAACATAAACCGAACACGGTTCCTGAAGTTTTCGGAAGGTGGTTGAAGTCACATTGAAAACACCGAAGCCAGTGGATCCGTTAATGCGAGAACCATCAGTGAAGTATCTGTTGTTGCAATTGACATGTTCATATTTTTCGGAGAAAAGAGAGGGAATGGATATTTTTCGAAGATGATCTGGTATTCCTTGAATGGCATGTTTCATGGATAGATCGTATTCAATAGAGGAACTGTCGTTGGTGAAGTGAACTCGAGATGGATTATAACACGGAAGACAAAGATCTGTTGATATGTAGTTGAGATAAACTCTAAGGAATCTTGAACGGCAAGTCAGTTCAAGCATTTTTTCGAAGTTATCTAGGACAAGTGTGTTACTTGTTCCACATTTGATGAGTATTCTTAGTGAGAGCTCCCAGTAACGGTGCTTTAAAGGAGTGACTCCAGCAAGCACCTCCAGGCTCATGTTATGCGTTGAATGCATACAGCCAAGGGCAATACGCAAACAACGATATTGAATTCGTTCCAATTTAATAAGGTGGCAATCAGCTGCTGAGAGGAAGCAGAAGGAGCCGTACTCTAAAACAGAGAGAATAGTCGTTCTATAGAGTTTGATGAGGTCTTCCGGGTGAGCACCCCACCATGTTCCGGAGATAGAACGTAGAAAATTGATCCTTTTCCGGCATTTTTCTATCAAATACTCAAAATGGAGTTTCCAGGTACATTTGGAATCAAACACGACCCCAAGGTATTTAGAAGATAAAGATTGGTTAATGTCATCATTCAACAGCTTTAGTTTCAGTTGAGCAGGGTACCGCTTCCTAGTAAACACAACCAACTGAGTTTTTTGCGGTGAAAACTCGATCCCTAAATGTCTGGCCCAAACAGTCAGATTATCTAGGGTACTTTGCAATGGTCCTTGCAAGACATCTGCACATGGACCTCTTAGAGAGACCACGGCATCATCTGCAAGTTGTCTCAGCGTGCATTATTCTTCCAAACAATTGTCAATATCTTTAAAATAGAAATTATATAGCAAGGGACTTAAACATGAACCTTGGGGAAGGCCCATGTAACTAGTTCTGGAAGTTGTCAGAGTGCCGAGTGTGAAGTTCATTTGTTTTTCTGACAACAAATTGTACAAGAAATTATTCAAAATAACGGGTAATCCATTACTGTGCAGATTGTCTGACAGTACTTCTATGGAAACTGAATCAAAAGCGCCCTTAATATCCGAGAATACTGAAGCCAATTGCTCCTTGTGCGCAAAGGCCAGCTGAATATCTGAAGAGAGCAACGCTAGACAATCGTTTGTTCCTTTCCCTTTTCTAAATCCAAACTGAGTATTTGAAAGCAATGCATTTTGTTCGACCCAATGGTCGACTCTTGAAAGGATCATTTTTCCAATAACTTTCTCATGCATGATAGCATGGCAATCGGTCGGTATGAATTGTGATTAGACGCTGGTTTCCCAGGCTTTTGAATAGCTATTACTTTGACCTGTCGCCATTCAGGTGGCACAATGTTGTACTCCATGAAACAGTTGTACAGGTCAAGTAATCGTCTTTTTGCGATATCTGGGAGATTTTTTAGAAGATTGAATTTGATGTTATTGCATCCCGGAGCAGAGTTATTCGATGAAAGAAGAGACATAGATAGACTGATTCTCGAAATAGCGGTTCTGCTGGTACGGAATCTGGACAGACCTTTTTCGCGAACTTGAATATCCATCGATTGGAGTATTCTTCACTCTCATTGGTGGAAGTGCGGTTTCGCATGTTGCGGGCCGTTTTCCAAAGTGTTGTCATTGAGGTTTCTCGTGATAGTCCCTCGACAAAACGTCGCCAGTAGCTACGTTTTTGCCTTGAGAAGATTTTTGAGTTTTCTTTCGTGCCTCAAATACTCTTCAAAAAGCTCGGACCTTCCGTGTTTACGAAAGGCCTTGAAGGCATCAGATTTCTCAGAATACAACTTAGTACATTCATCATCCCATCCAGGGGTGGCTGGTCGTCGGATGACAGATGCACATGGAACGGTTCGTTTTGGAGCATCTAGGGCGCTTGTTTGAATCAACTCAATAAGGAATCGATATTCATCCAAAGGTGGAAGAGTATCAGTTGAGTCAATACCAATTTTTACCGCCGATGCAAATTTTTGCCAGTCAATGTTCTTCGTGAGATCGAAAGGAACATTAACTGGCTCAGATTGTTGATAGCCACTCTTAATTGTGGTGACTATCGGCATATGGTCACTACCATGGGGATCTTGAATTACCTTCCACGTGCAATCTAATGATAGTGAATTTGAACATAAAGACAGATCAATACGGCTTTGTTGACCATTTGGTCCTATTCGAGTTACTTCACCAGTGTTCAAAATATTCAAATTGAAATCGTCACACAAATCATAGAAAATAGGCGCTCTATAATCGTCATACGTTTCGCCCCATCCAATACCATGTGCGTTCATATCACCCAATATCAATACTGGAGATGATAGGAGGGAGACTGCGCTCCAAAAATGTCGACGATTAATAGAGGCATTTGGAGGAATATACACTGAAGCTATGCAAAGATCTTTATTCTTCACATTTACTTGGCATGCGACGATTTCTAAGCCGGGAACAGTCGGAATGGAATTCTGTAGAAGGAGTAGCATTTTTGATCCCCAAAAGAACGCCACCATAGTGATCATCCTAATCTTGGCGAATAATATTAAAATCGTGGAAGTTGATTTCATCTTCAGAAGAAAGCCATGTTTCACAGAGTGCAAATATATCGCAATCGGAATTGCGAATCAAAAACTTGAACACGTCTAATTTATTTTAAGACTATGACAGTTCCACTGCAGCGCAGTGATTGTATCTTGTGTAATAGCCGTATTATCCATCGAAAGATACAATTCCTGCAAGAAGGGCCATGAACCAGTCAATTGCTTCAGATAACTTGCCACTGTTGGTATAAAGAGGTCAATGATTGGCCTCAATGAAATCGGAATATTGAATAAATTCAAAAACGGTCCACAAGGTCCTTAAAGGAGATCAACCCTCGCTTGGACGGAATTCTTTTCTAGAAGTGCGAGTAACATTCTTTTTCGTTGATAGTCCTAATCGGATGTTTCTTTGAAACATCGGTTTTAGCAATGGCGGGAATGTCTTGCTGCAACTAGGATCTAAAGGAGCAGTGAAGACAGGTTGCTTCAGGATTTTAAATAATCCCCATTGCCTTCAGATTTTGGCAAGCTTTTATGGATGACTTTTGATTTCTTACGGCGCGATCCTGGGAAGACGGTTGCTACCTCTTTTCGGGCACGTGTACCTCCGCAGAATCATCCATGTCGGCTACATCAGAGTCCAATTCGTCAATGGAAATGGAATCGTAGTAATCACTTACTTGAACGGTAGCTGAAATAGCAGCCTTTGCAGTGGTATCGGCGGATGAGTCTTGCGCTTTAACCATCTCCGCATAAGTCTGCTTGGAGCGCTGTACCAACGAGCGCTTCACTTTTTGGGTGCGCTTTTTGTACACCGGGCAATCTTGCAAACCATGGGCTGGAGCCATACCACAATAAGCACATTTTGTGGCTTGTTGCTGACAGGACTCCTCCCGATGACTTTCGAAGCATTTAGCACAACGTGGTTTGTTGTCACAAAACTCGGCAGTGTGACCAAGTTGTTTACAATTGGTACAATTAAATACCCTTGGCACAAAAAGACGCACCGGAAACAACATATTTTCTATATCGACATATTTTGGGAGCATCGAACCGGCGAATGTCACCCGAAGAGAGCCTGACTTAGAATATACCTTTTTGCCATCTACCGTGGCTGCTGAATGCAATTCCTTGCAGTCCAGAATATCCACGGTAGATTGCAGGGCATTCTTTAGGCGACCTTTCCCTGCAAGTACATCCTTACAAGTCAGGCTCGCTGCGTTGATTACACCTTCTATCTCGACCTAATATTCAATATTGTACGCCTTGTCTTTCGCAATTTCATTCGCCACCTGGTATGTAGGTGCGGTGATGCGTAATTTGTTTCTGTTGATTTGATTGAATTCAAGCTTCGTAAAACGACGCGTCAAATCTCGTTTTATGCCCAGGAAATCTAGGCTCTTCACTTTCTGCCGAAAGTAAACAACCCAAGGCCCAGGCGAAGCCGCATGGTACAATCGTGTGCGAGTACTATCTTTTGGAGGCCCATTGCCTCCTACTGTCTCTGCCTCCATTCTCACCTCGCAAGGTGGAAGGATAATTATTGCTTATGCTAACTTACAACTAATAGATTATTAGAAAAAAAATATCAAGAAAAAAAACTAATTCAAATTGTTTCTATTAGTTCCGCTCTTTGACGGGAGAACAATAAAGCAATCTCTTCCACTTATCTGCGCCTGCTGCTGTAGGTAGCAGCAGTAACAATAGCCTGCTTCACTGGCGTCGCCAGAAGCAGCTACTTCCCTCGCCGAAAGCGATCGCCTTGGATCCGTAGGTAGGAATAGCACCACACAATACTTGCACTACCGAACACAATCCGCGATGAGACACAGCACACACGTCTGGCTCGTTCAAGCTATCGGCACGGAATGAAACTGCTTGATGTTATTAAACTTTGAAGTTTTATAACAATAACGTTAAGACATATTTGGAAAAAGCGTGATGCGTATTCCGGATATCAATAGCACGCATATCATTGCAGGCTACTTTTACCAATTCAATTACATATTTCGTTACTCACCTGCACGTAGAGATCTACTTACAGATTTAGTCAGTGACCAGTGACTTTTCTATGATATCATTAAGCCATACTCAGTTTATCAAGACTAGCGGATTACGATACGTCGGACTAGATATTTACTTCCAGCTCTACATATTCAACACCAAAAGTCCAATGTTTGGCATCTGATTGCACAGCAAAATACCCAAACACCCCGGCGACTGGTCCCTTCAACAAACTACCTTCCTCCCAGAAGACACGACATCCAACCATCGCTCAAACCGCAAACCGCCTGTAAAAAGCATGCTAACAATGTGGCTTTTCTTTTTGCGATCCCACTGCTGCCGGGCGTTCTAACGGGTACGGAAAAAAATCCTCCCTATCTCTATCGTAGGTATTTGCTTGTCGGAGAACTTGACGGCTGCTGCCCTGCCAGTCACAACACCATCGATCGTGGAAAGGAGGTGTAGGGGGCTGCTGGTGTGTGTTTCATGCAGTCAGTTCAGTACCGTTCATTTACTTCGGCTTAGATTCATATCCTTGATTCACAGGAACGGCCATCCGCAAAACAACTCCCAATGGCGCACTCGTAGATGGAACCACCAGCAACGCTCGGTAGGGCGGGACGGGAGAGTGAACCAACTAGAATTAGCCCAAGAGGTGCTTGGGCAAATTGAGCTCGTGCGGATGACGGCGACGACGACGACAACAACAGTAACGGGCACTCGGATTACCTAACCGCAGGGCCTGCTTCCGAATGGACGAGGATATTTTCATGACCCCCAATGAAGGTATTTCACTGAGGTCGACAATGGCGACCAAGTAGGCTGGGTGGTTTTTGCTTCTTTTCTTTCGTTCCAAGTAGGCGGTGGAAAAACAAAAATTGCCCGGAAAGCTAAGCAACGCCGAGCCACTGGCTTCCAGGGAAACCTTGCTGGATGGGGTGTGTATAAATTAAGGCGCTGCTTTTTTGACCCATCGGCTCCGATATGGGACCATGATGAAGTGAAATGGACACCTGATTACGGTACGGATGCGTTCGTTTGGGCGGCAAAGGCAACGATGGTGGACGGCCGCAGCGAAAATGTGGGCCATTAACGTAAATTAACCAATATCATTTACATATTTGGAGCTTTATTTGGCAAGTTGGCCGCCGAAGGTACCGCGCTGATGGTTGATGATGAAGGAGTAGATTATGCGGCATTCGAGACAAGGACGACCAGAACGGACGACATTAACGACTCTCCGGTCTGTTAGGTTGGTTTGATGAGCTGTGGGCTACTGGTTGGTTCATAAATTAGCATTGTTTATCCAACATTTCTTCTCGGTAGTGATTATGGGAGAACGCGAGAAAGCGAGTCATTCCGGAAGATTAAAAGATTACCCGAATAACACTTTGCTAGATGAGGTCGTGCGATAATCGGGTTGAGCGTTCCAGCGGAATATTTCATAGCCAATCAATTATGTTTTGGCTTGAACACATTTATGTATGAGATTGGTAATCGTTAAGTCTGATGTCTGCTAGGATTAAAGTTACCCCAAATACACGCGACTGTCGGCGTCGTCTGGTGACTGAGATTATGTTGCCGTTGGTATGGAAACGTAAAAGGGGCATTGCATGCAGATACGCAGCGATAAAGTCGAGATGGTAGTCGCTCAGCGACAGAGACAGTTGCGTGGTATGTGTTTGATGGAAGCTTTAGTGTTTGATGCATTTTTTTTTAATGATTTGTGTTATGTTTTATTCCTATAGGAACATCATTATTTAGTAGAATATTCGGATTCCCTTGATAATCTTGTCAGCGCATCTCATCAAAAGTATTAGACTCGAAGCTCATTAACATATGCACGCCATGGAAGGCATTAACCTCCAAAGATTCCTCGTTTCGGCGTATTAGCTTATTACTCTTCTAAGAAGCTCAATCTTCATCCCAAGTGACACCAAAGTCAACTTTTTTGCTCCGAAAGTAATGAGCTCGTTTGAGTCATCGCTGCTGCCCGATCTTTACGCGTCTCGGTCGGTGGTGGTCGGTGTCATTCTCCCAGCCAAATACAATATGCAATGTGTCTCGTAGTCGTACCACGCGGGGATGGTGCGTGCGTGGGCAATTTCACATACATGCACCTAAATCATGTGAAGTGCGGTGAGCGACATGCTCTGTAAAGGATTACCCCGCCAACGCACGAGCGCCCGCGAGCGCGTCAACATTGCACAGATTCATCATCGGATCACAATGTGCGGCCGGAATGCCGAACATCCCGAGGTTGGCGGTCCGGTCTCGTCGAATTTGGGTGCATTCTTCTGTGTTCTGTGATCTTTGCTGCGTCCGCTTTGAAGCGAAACTTGAGCTCGTATTGTGCGGCGCCTTTGGCAAATGACGACGATGTCATTTATGGTAAGAGTCGGGGAGTGTAGTCAAAAACGATGCCAGGGCCGTTTTATACACAGAAGAATTCAAATACCTAACTCAGACCTAGATTTGTTATAATAAACAATGTCTACAGTGTTACAAATATTATTCAAAACAAAAGTAAATGATGCACATTTGACCACTTTCTTCTAGTATTTTTTCTTCGTACGGGGTGAAAGATCAGCGGAAACGAGCTCGATTAAGTTTGAAAATAAAGAGCGCTTGTTTACCCGTTGATCTGTAATTGTGCTTCCTCTAACTACGTGTGGGGTGCGGAAAGGGAAGCATGCATGATGCACTCCGATTTGCATCTTTGGCAGCTGTGAGCCCCAAGCGCGTCTTGGCGACGAAGCGCGCTTATCAGTAATGACCGTATTTATTCAACAGACAACAATAACGCATTGGGAATGTGTTCAATGGGAATTGACACACAAGGGGAAGTAGAATTAAAAATAAACATCCAGAAACTGAATCTTGTTGATGGGCTCATTCTACGCGGGGCGCGATAAGATAATGGCGCTGTGTCGCGCTTTAGATTACAGCAATTTAAGTCACACATGCAGATACCTGTGTTAATGGGGACACCCACTGCTGGCGTTACATTTTGAATATTAAAAAAAAAAAAAATTCATTACACCAATAAATGTAACTTAGCTGATACTAACTTTCATTCCTTTCATTCAATAAATTCAAATACTTGTCCTATGCTGTTATTGTCTTTGGAGAGCTCTAAAACACGAAAACAGTGAATCTTTTCTGATTTTGATTCTATTTAATTTCGTCTAATCTCGCGATATAACAACAAAATATACTTGTCATAAAACGAGTTTGTACAATCCCATTTAATTCCACCACTTAATTGTACCTTGACAGATACGTATTTCGACCTCAACAGTAAGGTCGTCTTCAGTGTCTCGTACTTGACTCGACTTGAGTCGCTATCTTCAGTGCTATCGGCAGGTGCCTTGCTACAATTGGTGGTAGTATCATCAACATCACATCCGATTACCGTAAACCTTGCATGAATTCAAAAGATTTCAGTCCGTTTTGATAGCAGGGTTACTAAATACGCTTTGACTACGGCAGCTGGTCTGCGCCAAGGTGTGTAGCGTCGCTGTCCGCTCGAAGTGCTTCGATCCTTATCGAAGTCCTTCGTCTTCCATCGTCGCCAACCAGACCTCATCTCTCGTCGTACCGTCGGCGTTCGTGTTCCAACATTATACGGATCGCCTGGTGATCGCTATGGGTATAGTTGCGTTGCGTTGTAACGGAGTATTTCGTAGATTGCATACTGATAGTTGTCATGTATATTCTTGACCTTTCTTACCCCAATTGCTTATGGATTTCCATTTGGGATTCAATGGAAATCCAATTGGGGGTCCAAAATGATAAAACATGAAAGCTATCATTGCCGGCCACGCCCCTTCTCCGTTACTAGGAAAGGGAAGGAAATGATGATATGACATCTACTTAACGAGAGGCCAGCGACTCACCGACGCCCTCATAGATGTCAAGGAATTGGATGGTGGGTAGGGTATGTGGTTTAGGAGTATCATTATAAGCAAATGATAGAAAATTTGTGGAAATACGTTGGGAGTGACTATGCTAAGAAATTTATGTCACTCCATTATCCTTGCCGATGATTTTCCTCGGATGGGGCGAAGGTATTAGCCTTGCCCTGGCTAATAGCCTAGGTTTAAGCGCCTTTGCTCGCTCTCTGAAACGAAAAAAGAGCAAAAAGAAATTAAATTCCCCTTCCCCCTTTATATGATAATGATTTTGATCAATAAATGAATTCTAAGTGGATGAATGATTCAAAGATGTTTTCCACCACAAACTACGAAACATTCTCCATCGACCAGAAAAATGCATGATTTCGTCTCATCAATCGAAAAGTACGAATTCTGCATAGAAGCAAATAACTATAGAAGCTTTTTCAATAAAGTATTTATATTGAAAATGTCCTCTGCAGTACACAGGGACATGACATTCCAACTAATTTTTGTATATATCAGCATCATTTGCCAGTAGCATTTTTTTTAAACTCAGAATCATTATACAATGTGTTGCAGTAGCAAATGTTCCCAAAGAGGCACTACATGTTTTCCAATGAATGTTTCAACTTCGGTACGGTATTTATTTGAAACTCTTCACATAGTGCTGAGGAATTCATTTCAGAGGAATAATTCAAATGGATATAATTGCAAAAAATTGCAGTCGTGAAATGTGGCAACGCTGTCAAATAAAAAATCCTATACACACCAATTAAAAAAGGAAGCTATTCACATCGATAGTCTTTAATAAAACCTCAAATCAAATTAGGCAAGAGAAAATCCAACAAAAAGGTAATTTCTTGTGCTCGTAAATGAAATTAAGTTTGTGGTTGGTTTGAGTACAATTAAGATAAAAAAAAATATTATAGTAGTGGTAGTTATTATGGTAGTTCTAGTGAAATCAAATGATAGTGTGTTGTTTTTTGCTATGAATATGAGTAGAACAAGACAAAATGGCAATTGATCAGCGAAATCTTTACTTTTATTTTGTACTTCAATTTTGTACCAGTAATGTGGAATAAAATGTGTTTATTATTGATGCATAGGTAACATACGGTACCTAGAGCATTAAGGTTTTGTATCATATTTGCTCTATTTCCGATACATAATAAAATAATGGGGTCGTGAAACGAGTAACTACAGCATAAGTTCAATAATCGTAAAGAAAAGACATATTTCTTACCTCAATCAATTACCACTCTCAATGGAGGGAGTCTTACCTTGGGTGGAGGCCTACCTATCGTCTGAATCAAACCGGAGAAGTTCTCTGCCTCTTGTTTGCGTTCCTCCTTGCAAAGTGTCTTCTCTTTAGGCTGATTTTGATTGCCAGCTCCAGATTTAGTCCAATGTTCTGTCATGTTCATGCTGTCGTCGTTGATGGTGTTAGGGTCACTGATTATACACAGCGGATCCTGGACTCCAGCTTCGATTGCCGTTGAAACATTCGGAGGACATTGTGCTACCATTTCGAATTTCAGTCTAGTTCTTTTCATATTAGGCACAGTTACATTCACGAATGAATTCTTGAATAATATATTGAACTTAAATGAAGTAAGTTTGGTCGTAGCAACCATGGTGGCCGGTTGAGGAAAAAAAATGCTCCCGTCATTTTTTTTCGAATTTTCGGTTTGAACCTACATTATCAAAATTCAAGATAGACGGCCACATCTTGGACGAGGTTGGAGGCCTCATAGGCAAGGCGGAAGGAGCTATGGGAACAACCCACCTGAATCTTACCAGCTATAGCAACAGCTTCAATTAACACTAGGCGACGTTCTTGTCGCTCCAAATGAAATGTTTAGAGTCGAAGTTGCAAACAAAAGTTGTTCATCAACGGGTTGGCACCGGGAACCAAGCTTGCAATCGTCTCTCGGAATCAACCAGAGCCGAATGGATTCAATCGCTGAAGATGGTGAAGACTTCATTGTTCATCTCATCGTATTTTCATCTATGCCACTTATATTTCATCATTATCTCGGGAGTATAATTGGACGTCATTTGCTAGTCGACAAGGAACGTGCGGTTAACATGGTGAGATCTTCCAATTTTACATATTCTAGTTATGATGACCTCGATGTTTACACTGGCCAAACCCTTTCTAACCTTACCATTTAATCTATATGTAGATTTATTCATTTCTGTTCCCTACGTCTATGCTCTATTCCACTACCGTTACGTCAAAATCATTTTCCTGCGATCTCAAAATAAAGTTCTTGCTTCTCTTAGGGACGATTTTTCCTAATGCCATTCAAATTTCCTTTTTTTATTTCGAACTTCTACGGGCAAGTCTTTTAAAGTTCCACGGGTAGTTCTTTAGGACTTCCACGGAATATTTTTCTAAATTTCAACAGGAGATTCTTTTGAATTTTATAGAAAATTCCAAGGAAAATTTCAATGAATTCTATTTTTAATATCCACGAAGAGTATTGTAGGTTTGTTTCCTAAATTTCACCAACATTCCACCGATAGTACAAAAGAAATTCTTCTGAACTTCAGAATGAAATTTTTATAATTCTTCACGAGAAATTCTTCCGCATTTAATGATAAATTTTCTCACATGTGCTCGAGAATTTTATTTGAGTTTGCAAGGGAAATTCTTACGAATTCTCAAAGGAAATCTTTTCTTATAGACAAAAGACATTCTTAGCCTTTCTTCCACACTTCAATAAGGCTTCCCATGAAATTTTAATATGAAATTCAATAGATTTCAAGATGATTTTTTATTCATACGGAAAATTCTTCCAAGTTTCCATGGAATCCAACGACATAAAATCTTGAATCCAACTTTTTCATAATTTTCAGCAGATATTATAAAATTCAACTCAAATTTATGATGTTTAAATGCTTGAACGTAAAATTTAATTTACAAATGAATTTGTTGCTGTGATTTTTAATCATATTAGTGACGATTTTTTTCAATTCATCATCGAATATTTCATGTATTGCCTCAAATATTTTTACAGAAATTTTTAAAGCTGTCAAGATTGCCGGAAAAGTGCCCAGTTAGTTTCCAAGATTTTTGAAGATGTTTCCTCCGGATTCTAGAGACGTGCAGCTGTATCTGACATCAGGAAAGTGGAATATTGAGTGCTGGAGTGCAGCCGTGTCAAGGAAGATATCTAACGATGGAGTTGAGTAGACGGCTAGTTTGAGTTCAGCTGAGCTGAACCAATTTAACTGCAGAAGCGCCTTGACAGAATATTTGCTGATGTAAATCGGCAAACGATAATTATGACGGCCACAATTTCGATAGAAGCAAAGAAGGATGATAAGTGTTAAACTCATTGAAATTATGTCGTTTCCTCGGATATTCCTAATGAGACCTGTTCAAACCTGGAGCTACTTTGATAGTGGATGAACTGGTGAGCATGTTCCAAATTTTCTCATTATTTTTTTCATTGTCTTATATATTTACAAATTAAAAATTTAACACTAAATACGTACAGGGCATCGTTTGCTGCTATTGCCGCGGATATTGTGGGAGTCCCAGGTATCCGGTTCACGCTTTAGTTAGCAACGGTGGCTCTTCTCGACCTACTATTCCCTGAGTAGTGCGAATAAGGGCGTCCTTGTGAAGTTTTGCTGTACCTGTTATGAACAACTAGTACATCCCGTACCCTACACTTCCTGAAGAAACCTTCAGAAGTGAATCCTTTTTGTAGTACTAGTCTTCGTAACAAAAAGGGCACCATTACGGAGCATGAGATATGATCAAATTATTCGTAGTACTTCTTGACCAACACCCCCAGCTGGGTGAGGGGTAGAGGATGACACACACACACACACACACACACACACACACACACACACACACACACAATATATTGAACTTAAATGAAGTAACAGCAAAAAAAAATCGGGATGGAAAATTTTCGCGTCAAGTCTTGTACATGGCACACTACGATCTCCTGGTGATCGCTATGGGTATAGTCTTCACAAACTTTTCAGTTCATGTTCCTCGCCATCGACGGACTGCAGAACGTGACATTGATGATGGACTCCCTGCCATCTCTGCGAAAAGTACTAACGGTACCTTCGTTGCAAAGTCTGACGTCCAACTTTGCCAACTACTCCAGCAAACTGTAACCTCTGGGGTTAGTCAGTCTGCTTCCCCACTCCACTGTCCAAGGGTTAAAGCCGCCTCCGATGATTACCGGTTTTTGGACGATTAGCTGTTATGCTTCGTGAGTGAGTCCACCATCCGGTTATACTGCTCCAAAGTCCACCTTGGGGGTGCGCAACAGCTACACACAAAGATCCCGTTAAATTTGGCGATTTCGAAACCCTCGCTTGAACTGTTTACCACCTCTTGGATAGGGAATCTGCCCATCACTGGATAGTCGCAATCCCCGTAGCATTCGCCACCCAGTTTCCCTTGTTAGAAAAGATCCGGTACGGCTAAGCAATAATTGCCAAGTCGCACATTTCTTCTGTTGTCGACTGCCACAATAGGTGCTGTGCGGTGTCGCAATGATTGAGATTTAACTGGATGATCTCCAATAATCTCGACCCGCCATCGCCTCCTTGTAGGCAGGGCATTGGAAGCCACCCGTCATATGATCGTTTTCGTTCTCCGGTTTGCAGAGTAGGCATCTTGGTTGTTCCATGCAGTCCCTAGCAACGTGTCCTTCTCCACCACATTTCCTACATAGACCGGATCTGTCCGGGCAACTGCAGTTTCGCGCCTGGTGTCCAAACGCCATACATTTGAAGCCTCACTCCATCTGTTTGGTGATTTGAGGGGTGAGTCTTAACGGACACATTGACCATCCGACTTTCATCTTGTCCACATCCACCATTTTGTTGGCTGCGTCTACCGGTAGTCATATCGCTGCTATTTGTGTACCACCGTAGGCTTTCCTCAGCCGAATGGTCATCTGAACTTCGCCTAGCGCTCATTGTGAGATCAGTGCATCCCTCAGTTGGACTATCGTAGTGATCTCGTAATTGTCGTAAATAAGGGAGGGGGGGGGGGCTAGGTGGGCTTAGCCCTCCCTAGAAAAAAATAGCCCCCCTCCCCAGGATTTGAAAAGTTAGCTAGCAGTGATATCAATTTTCAACATATAGCATAATGAATTACTGAAAAGGTTTGAAGACAAAAGATTTATCTCCAATATTCCACTCTATCATAATGAAATGAGTGGAAGACAAATGAGCTCTTTTTTCATTTCTGAGAAAGATTCCCATTAGCATCCGAGAAGTGTTCTTATCAGTATCTGAGAGGAATTTCCATCAGAATCCAAGAAGAATTCTCATTGGAATCTCTAGAGAATTCCTTTCAGAATCATCAGAGTGTTCCAGCCAGACTCCAGAAGACTTCACACTGGATTCCTTTTAGTTTCGTTGAGGGATACCCTTGAGAATCGTCGAGACATACCCTTTATAATCCATGGAGCATTTGCTTCAGAATCTCTCGTTGATTTGCTTCGAAAATCCTCTGTTTGTTTTTGTTGTTCGAAGTTTTGTTTCAGAATCGTTCGGAGATTTGCTTCGGAATTCCTTGACGATTTATTACGGAGTCCTTCGATGATTTGCTTCGGAATCCCTCGAAGATTCTAAATCCTTCGATAATTAGCTTTGGAATCTCTCGAAGATTGACTTCAACATCCCTGAAGGATTCCCTTTGAAATCGCTGGAAGATTCTTTTCAGAATTCCTGGAGAATGGAATCCCTCGACCAATTGCTTCGGGATCCTTTGACGATTCGGTTCAAAATCCTTCGATGATTAGCTTTGGAATAGCTTTAAGATTTAATTCGGAGTCTTTCGACGTTTTGCCTCAGAGTCCCTCAATTAATTGCTTCAGAATCATTCGACGATTCGCTTTGAAATGCTTCGATGATCAGCTTCGGAATCTCTCGAAGATTTGCTTCAACATCCCTTCGGAATTGCTGGAGGATTCTTTTCGGAACTCCTGGTGAACTCTTTTCGGAATTCCTGGAGGATGAATTCGGTGTCCTTCGACGATTTGCTTTGGGATCCCTTGACATATTCCTTCAGAATCCTTCAATGACTTGCTTCTACATCCCTAGAACATTGCAATCTTTGGAACAATCTCGTTAGAACTTCTGGAACTCCTGGAACTCCTCTTGGAATTCCTGGAATATTGCCGTCGGAATTCCGGGAGAATTCCATTCGAAGTATCCAGAAGTTTCTCATATTAATCCCTGAAACATTCCAGTTGGAACATTCCAGTCTCAGTCCAGTCTCGTTGACTTCCCGGGAGACTTTGGAATCCCTGGAACATCAGAACGACGGCTCCAGGGGCACGTTCACCTCAATTTGAGAGATTTGTGCCTTGGAGGATTCCCGTCGGAATTCATGTTGAATTATTATAACTTTTCATTAGAGATTGATAGAATATTTATGAAATATGCAAAAATATCCACTGCCTAACGGCGATCCGTCACATATTGTCCTTACACTTAGACGCAATAGCCTACGCTTTTAATTTAAGTCATTGTAGCAACTATCGACCACACTTCGATACTGTGGGCTACAACAAAAAGCACATGATTGAGAAAAGAGAATATGGATGAGTGTGATTGATTGCTTTAGGGGTTGTCCATAAAACACGTGGACAGTTTAGGGGAGGGGGTGTTAAGTCGATTGCCCACGGTCCAAACAAATTTTTGCAAATTTATATGAGCAAATGTCCATGCTGGGGTGGGGGTGTCTAAAACTGACCAAAACCTGTCCACGCGGTATATGGACAGCCCCTTAGGTGGTTACGGTCACATTACCCCTAAGATAACTTAATGAGGTAGTATAATGATCGAGAATTTTTTAAAGAAGTTCAAAATAGAGAAAATATATGAAGGGGCTCCTAGGCATCTAAATAGGCTAGTTACGCCAATGGATCTCGTCCAGGTCTCTGCACTCGACCACTGCCTCCTGCGTTAAAGCTCCTACGTTTTCTTCACTGCCTAAGGAATTGGCAATGTGCTCCCGGAAGGCCGAGCTCTTGACCGTAGGATCCTTTTTCAGCTCGAACAGCAATTCCTTTTCTGAGTACGCCTAGTCCTCACCACTTTTTCACCCAATTCCTCTCTCACCTTCCGTATAAGATCGCTGCGTATGTCGTCTTATCGCTCACTTTGATTATCAAGGCGTCCCCCTTGACCCTCTCACGGGAAGAGCGATGTTTTTCTTTCTTCTTCTGCTCCTTCTTCTGTTCCACGTTCTTCTTCTCCTTCTTTTTCTTCTCCCGCTAACTTTCCACGGTTTGCCTTGCCAATCACCGTTCTTGACGCCTTCCTTCAGTACGCTAGCATAATCTTGCACGTTCCGCTGCTTCTTCGGGACTTCCTGCTCTCTTGGAGAGTCCCTGCTTCGCTTATCCGTGCGAGTATTTCGGGGGCTTATTGGTGTTTGCAGTGCCTCGACTGTTGTATGTTCCGCTGCATCTTTCAGTGCTTTTTCAGTTGCTTCCGCTCTTCTTTTGAGCGCGTTCTGTTCGTGCTCGGCAGCTTTAACGGCGGACTTGATGCTCGTCACTAGAAGCTTGATCTTAGTGTTAGCATTGTGCTTCTTCTTTACGAAGTCATAAAGCTCGTTGAGTCGCTTCCACATCTCCAGCTACTTTTCGATTTTAGGGTCGACACCCTATTCTCGAATCCTAGCTTTTGTTGCATGGTTGCAGCAACTTGATTGTGACTGAATCCGATCACATATGAATTGCAGTAATCTATGTGGAATATGTGTGCTGCTAAGGCATACTGCTGGAACTCGGTATAGGCGACAGGTGTTGAGCGTTACCGGAGGCCTGCCAGGTTGTTTACCGGGACGGAGGTAGATGAACCATTAGCCTGCTTGCCATTTCAAAAAGATATCACTCTTTTATACTCAGGAAACAGAATAGCTCGACTGTCAGCCCATATACGCCTAATCCTATCCCTAAACCAAGAATCATCCAATGCCATTAGCCGTGACCAGTATACCATAATCATAATCTGTGCCGGTTGGAGCTCCTGCTGGGCTTGTGTGCTTTGAGCGGCGCACGGTCGCTTTGATAGGGCCTGCTTGTGGGCACATGCAACTTTTTATAGAGGTTCAACAGAGCCCACTGTCAAACCCCACAACATCCTAGACAGGCCCCCTAACTCATAATGGCCATGGGCAAGGGTCGTCAAGCTCTTGGAAAAGGACGTGTCGGTATGTGTGTGTGTGTTCACCCACCTAACAAAAGTGTCACTCATTTTTCAGGCTCTTATCCTTTACCGATTCTCTTGCAAGTTGCATTCGACATAAAATTTTGTCCTATTGTTTCCTATTGAAAATTTACCACATTGGATTATGAGCTTGGAAGTTATGGTCGAAAAACATTTTTTCATATGCACGAGAAACGCAAAAAAAAATATAAATAAATAATAAATAATAAATAATAAATAATAAATAATAAATAATAAATAATAAATAATAAATAATAAATAATAAATAATAAATAATAAATAATAAATAATAAATAATAAATAATAAATAATAAATAATAAATAATAAATAATAAATAATAAATAATAAATAATAAATAATAAATAATAAATAATAAATAATAAATAATAAATAATAAATAATAAATAATAAATAATAAATAATAAATAATAAATAATAAATAATAAATAATAAATAATAAATAATAAATAATAAATAATAAATAATAAATAATAAATAATAAATAATAAATAATAAATAATAAATAATAAATAATAAATAATAAATAATAAATAATAAATAATAAATAATAAATAATAAATAATAAATAATAAATAATAAATAATAAATAATAAATAATAAATAATAAATAATAAATAATAAATAATAAATAATAAATAATAAATAATAAATAATAAATAATAAATAATAAATAATAAATAATAAATAATAAATAATAAATAATAAATAATAAATAATAAATAATAAATAATAAATAATAAATAATAAATAATAAATAATAAATAATAAATAATAAATAATAAATAATAAATAATAAATAATAAATAATAAATAATAAATAATAAATAATAAATAATAAATAATAAATAATAAATAATAAATAATAAATAATAAATAATAATAAATAATAAATAATAAATAATAAATAATAAATAATAAATAATAAATAATGCATAATAAATACATAATGAAAAATAAGTAATAAATAATAAATAATAAATAATAAATAATAAATAATAAATAATAAATAATAAATAATAAATAATAAATAATAAATAATAAATAATAAATAATAAATAATAAATAATAAATAATAAATAATAAATAATAAATAATAAATAATAAATAATAAATAAATTATTAATTATTATTTATTAAATAATAAATAATAAATAATAAATAATAAATAATAAATAATAAATAATAAATAATAAATAATAAATAATAAATAATAAATAATAAATAATAAATAATAAATAATAAATAATAAATAATAAATAATAAATAATAAATAATAAATAATAAATAATAAATAATAAATAATAAATAATAAATAATAAATAATAAATAATAAATAATAAATAATAAATAATAATAAATAATAAATAATAAATAATAAATAATAAATAATAAATAATAAATAATAAATAATAAATAATAAATAATAAATAATAAATAATAAATAATAAATAATAAATAATAAATAATAAATAATAAATAATACATAATAAATAAATAATAAATAATAAATAATAAATAATAAATAATAAATAATAAATAATAATAAATAATAAATAATAAATAATAAATAATAAATAATAAATAATAAATAATAAATAATAAATAATAAATAATAAATAATAAATAATAAATAATAAATAATAAATAATAAATAATAAATAATAAATAATAAATAATAAATAATAAATAATAAATAATAAATAATAAATAATGAATAATTAATAATAAATAATAAATAATAAATAATAAATAATTAATATAATAATATATAATAAGTAAATAGTAAATAATAAATAATAAATAATAAATAATAAATAATAAATAATAAATAATAAATAATAAATAATAAATAATAAATAATAAATAATAAATAATAAATAATAAATAATAAATAATAAATAATAAATAATAAATAATAAATAATAAATAATAAATAATAAATAATAAATAATAAATAATAAATAATAAATAATAAATAATAAATAATAAATAATAAATAATAAATAATAAATAATAAATAATAAATAATAAATAATAAATAATAAATAAATAATAAATAATAAATAATAAATAATAAATAATAAATAATAAATAATAAATAATAATAAATAATAAATAATAAATAATAAAAAATAAATAATAAATAATAAATAATAAATAATAAATAATAAATAATAAATAATAAATAATAAATAATAAATAATAAATAATAAATAATAAATAATAAATAATAAATAATAAATAATAAATAATAAATAATAAATAATAAATAATAAATAATAAATAATAAATAATAAATAATAAATAATAAATAATAAATAATAAATAATAAATAATAAATAATAAATAATAAATAATAAATAATAAATAATAAATAATAAATAATAAATAATAAATAATAAATAATAAATAATAAATAATAGGGGGAATGACGGCTTTGGCAGGTTTTGTTCTATTATTGGCAGGGGGGTTTTTTATGACTGACTAGGCTCAAATTTGTCCTAAACATTCTTTGCATATCAAAGAACATTAAATAATAAATAATAAATAATAAATAATAAATAATAAATAATAAATAATAAATAATAAATAATAAATAATAAACAATAAATAATAAATAATAAATAATAAATAATAAATAATAAAATCATTGTTGTTTGCGGTATTATTTACAAAAACTAAAAAAAACGACTAAAATGTTCATAATTTTTTAGGTTAAAAAATCGCGTTGGAAACGTGATAACATACGGGGGAAGACAAAATCGGGGAGTGACAAAATCGGGTCAACAAAGTAATAAATAATAATTGAAAAAAAAATCAATTTTATAATTGAGGTAATTCTTTAAGATGACGTAATCAACCGATACACAGATCCGAATATAACATAATATTGGGTCATATTTGATCCAGAATCCCAATACAATATATTTACAGTACTGTTCTGTCATCAAATACTGAATTCAAGCTATCAGAAGCTTTTCATTGTAAAATGAATTAAATTTACAGTAATGACGATCGAAATACGATTGATCTATCGATTCAGGGTTTGTTGAGCTATGCAATGAGGCTCAATACCATGATTGCGTTCTGAAGCAACTTGATTTTTGGTAATATGTAGTAATCATGTGCAGTACATTGTTATTGCAGAAATAGTGTATGCTATTAGTTGCAATATTCGGATTTTTCATCCGTCTTATAACGTTCAACTCGTGCTGAGAAATTTCGATTTGCAACTAGTTGCGCAAACTAATATTCTGCTTAGTGATTTTATTTTAACGAATCCGTAATGTACCGTAATTCAAAAGTGATGTTTGCGCCAAAATACTACGACACTAAATTAACAAAATAACGTTGAAGTAACTTTTATATCACGGCAGTAATCCTTATACTCTCATATGATATGGCTACTCCATTAGATGCTAAACATGTTCAAAAACTAAATATTAATTCTTCATTTTTCTCCACTATCCCACAGGCACGGCATACGCAGTTGAAGTCCACTTCGAGACGCCAGACAGTGGCTTTTTTCTGAAGCATTCCCCGCGGCAGAGTTCGGTGGTGGCGAACTCGAACAAGGGCCGTTTGAGCTCCGATTCCGTGCTATCGATAGACAGGTTCACGGTCGTCCAGACCAGCCAACCGGTCTCCATTCGGGCCAGCTATGGCCCCTTCTCCACCAAGCAAACCGTCCCAGCGAGGTACATCGTGCCGGATGTACTGGAATCGGCCTCGGATTCCACGCAGAATGCCACCGCTGCGTTGATGGATCTGCAGCAGTCTAATTTGCATCTAGACATCTCGGCACACCTCGTGAAGAGCAGCATACCACGTGATTCGCCAGTGCTGAGGGTCCTGTTCCACGCCGGTGCAGATCCTGGTGGACACCTCCAGCGACAGAAAATTTGCGTTCTGTTACATGCATCGATTGGCAATAAAACTCCTCTGAAAGGTCGCTGCATGCCCGAAGGAGAAGATGGAGTTTGTGTTGCGGAGGTCGTGATACCTTCAAGCTGGTGGCCTCCGCTTCCTCCTCCAGAAAAAGACGGCCGTCCAGCAGCCATTCAAAAAACACCGCAACGGTTGGTGCAGGTGTCTTACAGCGTATTTGAACCACCTGCAAGAAGTCCGGAACTATGTGAACCTAAGGTCCAAATTCAACCACTGACTCCGTTTGCTAAGGTTCCGCTCATCCAATCGCTGATGCCCTACAAGGAACTACGCGCCGATGAAACTCTAACGATGATGGTTCCGCAGCAACCGCTGTATCCGTTGTCAAAAATCCACGTTCCGGTTTTTCTACATCCGGAACCGGGACAAAACGTGGCGGTATTTATTGTCAGGTTAGTAGGCTGACGTGTTTCTCCATTGGATCTTGATTGAATTCCGGATTATTTTTTCTCTCAGGGCCCGCGTTAAGGCGGGCATGCGGATTCTCGGAGCCAGCGCTTCTTCCGATGATTGGAATGTTTCGGTTGAGAAGGAGAACACGAAGCACACCGTAGCGAGGGTTACGGCTTTTCGCAAGGATCAAGACCCCGACAGTCCGGTGAGCTCGTTCGACGAAATGAACCCAAATAAGTGAGTTTCTTTAATAAACTTATGTCCAGAACAATTTTCTAATACTTCTTTTTTTTGTTTTTCAGGGTAATGGAAGTATTTTCGTGGCTACTGGAAGTGGCGAATGACACCAAAGAGCACCATGACGGTGGACGGATTGTCTGGTCGGTCAGCTACGTACACGACGGTCCCAAGGTCAAAGAACTTTCGGCCGAGGCATCCAGTTCGCCGCACGAAGAAGGCCGAAAGAAGATTGTTGCCAAGCTGGAGATTCAGAAGGACGACATCCAGGCAGTGCTGCCAATTGCGAAGGTATAGTTGCATTACTTTACTTGTAATCAATGGTAAAATTGTCATGATCTACTTTATCACAGAACTGGGAGTTGATGAACACGGCAGTTTTAACGGGCCGCCAAGTATCACAGGCCATGAAGGTCTTCATTGTGTCGCAAGCGGGAAAAGTTGCGGATGTAACCCTGCAGAGCTCATGCCAGGCCGAAGATGAAAGCGTCATCAAGGTAGCTAACACGGTTTCAGACTAAACGAATCAGAATTGTTCGATGTTCACATGCTCATTCCATTCGAAGGTTTCCTCGTCCTGCAGTTCGGTCTACGTGGACGGTTCAGAGGCTCGCGGCTCATCCAACGCTTCGGTTATAGTCAAATACGGTACCTATTCTGGGCTGGCGAAGTTCACGGTGTGGATGCCCGAGTTTCCGTTGGAGGTCTCTGTTGCCGATTTCCGCCTGTCGCAGATCAAGGGCTGGAAGATTCCGGAGGATCACAATGTGTAAGTTGTTCAAGGATTTTTAGGAGTGTTCCGGATGATGAATTGAGAATCAAAATATTTGCAGAAGTGCCAACGGTAAAATGCGCCGGCGAAAGCGTGCCTATGGCTGGGGTCATCACAGTGAAGATTTTGTCAATGGCGTATCGCCGGAAAGAAGCATCTGTCGAGCGCGATATCAGCAAAGTCCAGTGGAAGTATACGCCCGGTTTTTGGCCGTAGATCAAGATTCGGGGCGAGTGAGTTATCTTATTTCTCGGCGAACTGGATTGAGAGTGACGGATTTGGTGCAGCCGTTGTTGCGAGTAGCTGATCCAAAAATTGCGACCCTGAGGGGTAGAACACTGCAGGGAAGAGCCATGGGAAGGACAGACGTTCAGGTAGGTACGGAACCATCTGATCAAATCATGATAATCGAAAATGTGTCGTTTTAGGTGCTTTCTCCAATCACTGGAAGAGTCATTGGAGCACGTGAAGTGCGAGTCGGAAGCGATAAAGTTAGCATAACTCGACTGTTGGTGCGAGTTGTATCAGGACTGCAGCTTTCGATCGGCAGTGATAACGCAATCGAGAATGGTTACATAGCGGAAACTTCGGTCACCCGAAAGCTGACTGCCCAGTACCAGGAGGGTTTACTGGACATCGATTTGGAGTTTTCGGATGGGTCGAGGACTCCGTTGAGGTAAGATACTTCAGTCGAGCCTACGAGCGGTGGTAAACAAATTTTTATGCTTTTTATGATTGTACCTACAGAGATATCTCGGTGGACGATTACTTCCTGTTGGTGGAAAGTTTGGACACGGAAGTGGTTGCCTTCGCTCCAATGTTGGCATCGCACCATCCACGCGTGATTGCTGTTGGGGAAGGTAATGGCGATTTACTGCGGGTCACGCTGCTGCTCTCCGAAGAATGTCGACTGCGTCGTAATATTCCGGTGTCGAAGCAGGTAGGTTGACATGTCGGTGCTTCATATATTCTATAGATGCAAACAAAACGGAATGTTAAACAGATGTACAGACCTAGAACTTGTCATCGATAGAAGCATTATCAATACTAATTAACTAATTGGAAACGTTTAGGACTAATAGAGTCATTTCCGTCTCAACCGAGGTATTTAAAAAGCTGTTCATTTCACAATTTACCACAAGACACTTCTCATACTGACAAATTGATTATGAATAATTAGGTCTACCAGGGCAAACTTCTCATGCTCATCATCAGAGAATGTAAAACTGAACAATTGACAATGGCATTGTACTCTCGTAAATTTCAGGACAAACTCAACTTGCAATAAGCGATTGTCCTAATCTGCAGCATAATAGGACAATTATTATTTTTGTTAATTTTCTTGCCTGTACATATGCACAGCACATGTTTCGAAATAAACCATTTGATATTAAATTTGCGAAAAAGAATCTATGTGTCTTGGAGGGACTCGAACCCTCAACCTCCTACTGTCTAGATAGGCGTGATAACCCCTACACATTGGCGTAACTAGCCGCGATGTCTAGGGGGGGCTATAGCCCCGTCATCTTTTCTCTCTATTTTGAGCTTCTTTTCAAAAATTCTCGAACATTTTACCACCTCATTAAGTTATCTTAGTGGTAATGTGATAAATACGGTTCAACCACCTAAAGCAATTGCGGATTAATCACACTCATCCATATTCTCTTTTCTCAAGTACGTGCTTTATGTTGTAGCCCACAGTATCGAAGTGTAACTGTTTTCCAGCCGATGATTGCTACAACGACTCAAGTTGATAGCGTATGGCAATTGCCTCTCAGTGTAGCGCTCGGCTTTGTCCCGCACTTTCAAAGGACAATATGTGACGGATCGTCGTCAGGTTCGCACCGGAAAGGCAGTGGATATTTTTGCATGTTTCATAAATATTCTATCTATCCCATTGAAAAAAAATGCAACATTTCTCTAGGGATTTCGACGGGAATGTTCCAGGGATTCCGACGGGAATCTCCAGAGATGTCGACGGGAGTCCTCCAAGCATACCGAAGTGAACCTCCAGGGATTCTGAAGGCAATCAACCCGGGATTCTGACTTAGATGTTCCAGGGAATCCAAAGTGAATGTGCCAGGGGTTTCAAATCCCCCCGGGATCTCGACGGAAATCCTCCAAGGATTCCGACGGGATTGTTTCAAAAATTCCAACAGGAATATTTCAGGGATTCCGACGGAAATGTTTCAGGGATTCGGATGGGAATGTCCCAGAAAATCCGACGGAAATGTTTCAGGGATTCCAATGAGAATCTAATCCTCCAGGAATTCTGACGGGAATATTCCAGGAATTTCGTCAGACATGTTCCAAGAATTCCAACGTGATTGTTCCATGGATTTCGTAGGCACTGTTCCAGGAAATTGGAAGCAAATCGTCGAAGGATTCCGAAGCAATCTGTCAAGGGTTCCCGAAGCAAATCGACGAGGGACTTTGAATTAATCCTCCAGGGATTCCATAATGCAGCGGTTCTCAACCTTTTTCTTGAGAGGTACCCCTTCGAACTTTTGCATGATTTGAGGTACCCCCTCTCGAAAGTAGGCTTCCAATCCTCTTGAAAACATAATTCCGAGCCCTTTTGAAGAGAAGCTCCTTTAAGCTTTTGAGTCCCTTTAGAGTGGGCTTCCGCGCCTTTTTATTAGAGGCTTCTGAGCTTCTTGTAGAGAGGCTTTCGAGCCTCTTGAAGGCGGTTTTCGAGCCACTTAAAAGGAAGCTGTTGCATCTTGGAAGAACGCTTATGAGCCTCTTGATAGTATGCTTCCAAGCCTATTGAAAGAAGAATTCTGAGCTTCTTGAAGCGAGGCTTCCGAGCCTCTTGAAAGGAGGCTGCCGAGCCTCTTGAAAGAAAGCTTCCGAACCACTTGAAAGTAGACTTCCGAGCCTCTTGAAAGCAGGCTTACGAGCCTCTTGAAAGAAGGTAGCCTTAGCACTTGAATGGAGGCTTCCGAATCTCTTGAAAATAGGCTTCCGATCATCTTGGAAAAAGGCTTCAGAGCCTCTTGAAAGGAGGCTTTTGAGCCTCTTGAAAGAAGGCTTCCGAGCCTCTTGAAAGAAGGCTTCCGAGCATCTTAAAAGGAGGTTTTTGAGTCTCTAGAAAAGAAGGCTTTTGAGCCTCTAGAAAAGAAGGCTTTTGAGCTTTTTGAAAGGAGGCTTCCGAGCCTCTTGAAAGGATGCTTCCAAGCCTCTTGGAAAGAGGTTTCGGGGCCTCTTGAAAGGAGGCTTTTGAGCCTCTTGAAAGAAGGTTTTCGAGCCTCTAGAAAGGCTCTTGAAAGGAGGCTTCCGAGCCTCTTGAAAGGAGGCTTCCGAGTCTCTTGAGAGGCTTTCGAGCCTCTAGAAAGGCTCTTGAAAGGAGGCTTCCGAGCCTCTTGAAAGGAGCCTTCCGAGCCTCTTGAAGGAAGCTTCCGAGCCACTCAAAAGTAAGCTTCCGTTGCATCTCGAAAGAACGCTTCCAAGCCTATTGAAAGAAGAATTCTGAGCTTCTTGAAGCGAGGATTCCGAGCCTCTTGAAAGGAGGCTGCCGAGCCTCTTGAAAGAAAGCTTCCGAACCACTTGAAAGTAGACTTCCGATCCTCTTGAAAGCAGGCCTACGAGCCTCTTGAAAGAAGGCATCCTAACCACTTGAAAGGAGGCTTCCGAACCTCTTGAAAAGAAGCTTCCGAGCCTCTCGAAAGAAGCTTTCCGATCATCTTGGAAAAAGCTTCTCTTGAAAGGAGGCTTTTGAGCCTCTTGAATGAAGGCTTCCAAGCATCTTTAAAGGAGGTTTTTGAGTCTCTAGAAAGGAAGGCTTTTGAGCTTCTTGAAAGGAGGCTTCCGAGCCTCCTGAAAGGATGCTTCCGAGCCTATTGAGAGGAGGCTTCCGAGCCTCTTGAGAAGAGGCTTCCGAGCCTCTTGAGAGGAAGCTTCCGAACCTCTTGAGAGGAGGCTTCCGGGCCCCTTGAGAGGAGGCTTCCGAGCTTCTTGATAGGAGGCTTCCGAGCCTCTTGAGAGGAGGCTTCCGAGCCTCTTGAGAGGAGGCTTCCGAGCCTCTTGAAAGGAGGCTTCCGAGCCTCTTGAGAGGAAGTTTCCAAGCTTCTTGAGAGGAGGCTTCCGAGCCTCTTGAGAGGAGGCTTCCGAGCCTCTTGAGAGGAGGCTTCCGAGCCTCTTGAGAGGAGGCTCCCGAACTTCTTGAAAGGAGGCTTCCGAACCTCTTGAAAGGAGGCTTCCGAACTTCTTGGAAGGAGGCTTCCGAGCCTCTTGAAAGGAGGCTTCCGAACCTCTTGAAAGGAGGCTTCCGAGCCTCTTGAAAGGAAGCCTCCGAGCTGCTTGGAAGAAGGCTTCCGAGGGGCGAAAAAGGATGCTTCTAATCCTCTTGCAACGAAGCAACCGAGTTTTAGTGAAAAAAAAAATCATTTTGTTCATTCGACGTTTTGTTCGTTTGATCTTTTGTTCCGCAGCCCTTCATACATTGTGCTGGTTGTGGAAGGCAGGATTCAATTAGGATTTATTGATCGCATTACATATTCACCCTTATTCTTGTTTACGTACGAACGCGCTTTCGAACGAAAGCTGATGCGCATTCTCGTTTACGCCAGCAAAATCAAATGGGGAAACGATTCGAACGAACTGCATTCGTTCGAATGTTTCGTTCGTCCGTAAACAAGAATAGGGGTGATTATGTACAATATAAATTTTTGAAATAGAAAATACACAATTATCAAAACTTTATCAATGAACTTTGATTGAAATTGTAATATGTCCGCCATTACGCATTTTTGTCCGAGGTACCCCCTAGGGCCAGCGAAGGTACCCCCAAAGGTACATGTATCCCAGGTTGAGAACCGGTGCCATAAAGAATTCTCTAGCGACTTTGAATCGAATCCTCCAGGGGTTTGAAGCAAATCGTTGAGGGATTTCGAAGAAAATCGTTGAATGATTCCGAAGCAATTCGTCGAGGGATTCTGAAGTAAATCGTCGAAGAAGTCCGATTAAAATCTTCAAGGAATTCCGCCGATGTATTCCGAAGCGAATCGTCAAATGATTCCGAAGCAATTCGTCGAGGGATTACGAGACAAATCGTGGAGAGACTCCGAATCAAATATTCAAGAGATTCCGAAGCAAATCGTCGAAGTATTCTGAAACAAATCTTCAAGGAATTCCGAATTAAATCTCCGAATGAGTTCGAAACCAATCTTCGAACGACTTTGGAGGAATTCCGGAGAAAATCAACGAGAGATTCTGAAGCAAATCCTCCATGGATTTTTAGAGGTATCCCCACAGATTTCCAAGGGTGTCCAGCAACGATACCGAAAGGCATCCAGTGTGAATTCTTCTGGATTCCAGTTGGAATATTTTGATGATTCTGAAAGGAATTCTTTAGAGATTCAAATGAAAATTCTTCGAAGATGGTAGCACAACAATTCGGTTGGATTTCGAGAATCGGTACTTTTATGTGAAGGATTTTCTCACTTCTCACAGAGACACTCCGACAACTGCTTCGTCTTCTGCTCCGCCCTGCCAACCTCCGAATTCCCGAGTTCACCTCCCTGTTTACAAAATTCCTTCCTTTGACGGTTGTGTGACAGATTGGTTGAGCTTTCGTGACGCCTTCCAGAGCATGATAGGCAAAGCGCTTCGCTTTCGTCTGTGGAAAAATTTCACTATCTTCTCTCAGTATTAACGAAGGAGGCAAGAACGTCGGTAGAATCTATCGAAGTGACAGGGGCCAACTTCGACGTGGCATGGCGACTTCTAGAGCAACGGTACGAGAACAAAAAAAAATCGCTCGAACGCTCATGGACACTTTTGAATGCTGAGTCAATATGGCGTGAGTCGTATGAAGCACTAGTTGTTCTCATCCACTCGTATGAACGAAACCTTTTGCAACTGCGGAAAATTGTACTGAATACTGACGAATGGTCTTATGTGCCATCCAGACTTCGAGCTATATCACTTGATATAGAGAATCTTGACATGAGATGTCATATGCATTATTTGCAGTGAAAATAAGATATGTGAACTTTGATGTCAAGCTACTCTACATCAAGTGATATAGCTCGTAGTCTGGATGGCACATTACTTACTAGCACATATACTCTATACACGTCTTGATGCTGACACACAAAGGCATTGAACGCGTGCTCACAACTGTCGTGAAGCACCAAAGTACGAGGACTTGATGAAGTTTCTACGGGACCATCTTGCAATGTTACAACCTCCAGCATCCATGAAATCTCGAGGATCGGACTCGCGGCAAGACCATGGAAAAACAACGGACAAAGGGAAATTTGACTCTACGCTTACAACCATCACAGCTCAGAAAAAAAAATTGTCCACACTGTCAAAAATCCTTTCACTATCCGTTCAAATGTGACTCCTTCAACAACATAAATCCTTCCCAAAGACTGGAATCAGTCAAGAAAGCTGGCTTATGTCTGAATTGTCTTTCCTCTTCCCACTTAGTACGGGCTTGTCCTAACTCAGTTTGTCGTGTTTGCGGTCAAAGACACCATACGATGCTACACTTGCGCCCAGCAACCAACAGTTCCAACCAAGGACAAGAGCACTCGCAATCGCAACCCCAAAAACTCACAATTCCATAAAGTCAGCCCTCAATCGTCAAGATGAACAATTCATCTGATTGACAATCGCAAAGCTTCACCAGCGCGCCCTCTGTTGGCCCATCCACTTCCCAGCCAGTTGCTCTTCCTGCCTCTGCAACTGCCGACAGTAGTGTTACTTTTCTCTCAACCGCTGTTCTTAAAATCGCCGACTATAAAGGCAACATCCAGTTCGCAAGAGCTCTACTAGATTCCTGCTCTCCATCGTCAGAATAACCCATTATCTTTCCATGGCGTGGGACCCAGTACTGCTGTATCGAAACAATCGACGACGGCAATCATTAGTTCATGCTGCACTGAATACACGGTGGACCTACAGTTCCACATTTTACCGGAGTTCAAGTTGATTTTACCATCCAACCGGTTGTCGGTCTCCATCTGGAATATTCCCCCATCCGTTAAACTCGCTGATCCTCGCTTTTTTGAGCCAAATCGAATCGATGCCATCATGTCATCGATGAAATCTCCAGGTTTCATCGATCTTGGTCCCGAACTACCCCATTTAAAGGAAACAGTTTTCGGGTGGATAGTCTCCGGAAAAGTGAACACGTGGAATTCAAGTCAACCTGCCATGACGCTTGTTTGCAGTAATGCCGATTTTGAAAACCAGCTTGCTCGGTTCTGGTAAGTGGAGTCATGCCACTCGGACGAGACCCTCTCCATACTGGCAGGTTTGTGGTTTCACTGTCGAGAAAGTCAGATGTTCTGGACAATTGGGAGAATCTCGTACAATCGCTACTCGACGTTTTCTGTCCCTGGAAAGACGGCTTCACGCGAATCTTTCACTATTAGAGAAATAAGCAGCCTTCATGCTGGAGTCCGTTCAGCTGGGACATATGGCTCCGAACGATACTAGTTCTGAAACCCGGAGAGAAATCCTACTACATGCCTCACCATTGCATCGTGTGTCCAAAGAATGTAACGACGAAACGCCGCGTCGTTTCTACGTTCATTATACGATTCAGACTACCGCTTCGTTATTGTGGCTGATTTGCAGAAAATGTAGCGGCAAGTGCTGGTATCTCCGGCCGATCGTCACTTGCAACGCATTGTGTTTCGACCTTCTCCTTCAGATCCCCTACAAACCTACCAACTGCTGATGATTACTTATTTACCACAGTTTCTGTTATCGGAAACGTCTCGGTGCACTTACAGCAAAGTTGAAAGTTGCGCCTACGGGGACTAACAAACTTGAGCCCACTATTCGCCTACTTCGTTTAGAGCTCTGCGGTGCGCTGCTACTAAGCCACTTGTTCGAAAAGGTGGATACGAAACCAAGCCAGTGCATTTTTCTGGACGGATTCAACTATTGTTATTCATTTGTTGTCAGCTTCACCATCTCGTTGGATAAAAAATCTTTGGCAATCGAGTGGCTAAAATCCAGCAAATCACTGCTTCCGGATGCTGGAGGCACGACCCAGGCATCGATAACCCAGCAGACGCCATATCACGGGGTATGTCTGCTATGGAGCTTGTTGATCATTCCTTGTGGTGGCAAGGTTCACAATGGCTGCTACAACCAAATCGTTTTTGGCCTGATTTAGTTCCAACTTCCGATGATCTCTTCAGTTCCGTGCAACTACAGGATAGACCCAAGATAGGCCCTATATTCGCATTGAAAGCTACTCTCTCTGGTCTTGTTCGATTGGTTTCCTATATACGATGATTCTGCTGTAATGCGAAGAACTGTAACATAGCAACCAGAAGATCTGGACCATTGTCCACAGAAGAATTTATTAGAAGAAGCATTGATCAGTTTGGTCACTCTATCCGTACTACTGGTCAAGTGAAGCCTACGTCGAAGCTAAAGACCCTATCTCCAGTGCTCGTTAATGGGGTTCTCCGCACGAGAGGACGTCTCACCAACGCATCTATTTCGTACGCTCAGAAGCAACCTATGATCTTGGACAACAAACATATGCTTACGCTGTTAGTCGTTAGGCATTATCACCAGCATTATCTACACGCTGGACCTACGCTTATGGTAGCAACTGTTCGGACAAAGTTCTGGCCTCTTCGGTTGCGCGACATCGTGCGCAAAGTCACCCACGAATGCGTCACCTGTTTTCGAACCCGACCAAGCACTGCCGAACAAATCATGGCAGACTTGCCCCCCGTTCGAGTGTCACTCACGTTACCGTTCTTGAATACCAGAGTGGATTTCTGCAGTCCCTTCTACCTGCGGCCGCCGTCGAGAAAAGCTGCGCCAGTAAAATCGTTTGTTGCAGTATTCGTTTGTCTGTCAACCAAGGCGATACACCTTGAGTTGGTGGGCAATTTATCTGCAGAGTCGTTTATTGCCTCTCTGAAAAGATTTGCCGCACGCAGAGGAGTCCCGCATACCATCTATTGCGATAATGCGACGAACTTTGTCGGGTCTCATCGAACATTGAATCAATTCCTGCTCCTGTTTCGCACTCAGCAGAATCGCCTGGATGTTATTCGACACTGCTCCGATGAGGGCATTCAATTCTCATTCATTCCGCCTAGATCACCCCATTTTGGGGGAATCTGGGAAGCAGCGGTAAAATCCCTGAAGACGCACCTCCGCCGAACACTTGCGAATGCTTTGGTGACAACTAAGGAATTCAACACAGTGCTTACGCAGACTGAGGCAATTCTCAACTCCCGGCCACTTACGCAAGTCAGCAATTCCCATGAGGACTTGGAGGTCCTTACGCCTGGTCACTTTCTGGTACATAGACCACTGATCGCAATTCCTGAGCCCTCCAATGAAGAAACACCTAGCAACCGCCTTTCTCAATGGCAAATTACACAGGAGCGATGGTCAACCGAATATCTTTCGGGACTGCAACAACGAAATAGATGGACCCATGAGCCCGACAACATTCGCATCGGAACAATGGTGTTAGTTCGTGAAGATAATCTTCCGCCGCAGAAGTGGGGCGTTTTGGTCGTATAACTGAAGTATTCCCTGGCAACGACGGTCTACTCCGGGTCGTCAACATACGTACGAAAGATGGCATCTACAAAAGGGCAATTACACGTTTGTGCGTCTTGCCTATTCCCGACAACCAACTTGGGGACCAGGAAACAGCGTAGTCTCAGCAGTTCGTGGTTCCAGCAACAAAAGTGATGTCCGACGCGAGGAGGCCTTATCTATTTTTGTCGAGAACCTCACCTGAAAACAATATTGGAAACGTGGTTTACAAAATGGCCGATTTCTGGCTTTATTGTATAATCACCTTAAGAATATGATTCTTGATTTAAATTTAAAGTCTACAGATTCGGAAACTTCCATTTGATAGACATGAAAACTTTTTCAGCTCCGTTGCTTCGTTGCAAAGGAATTGAAAGCATCCTTCTACGCTTCTCGGAAGCCTTCTTCCAAGCTCCTTGGAGGACACCTTTCAAGAGGTTTGGAAGCCTTTTTTCAAAAGGTTGGGAAGGGTTCTTTCAAAAGGACCGGAAGCCTTATTTTAAGAGGTTTTGAATCTTTCTTTCAAGAGGCCCGGACACCTTCTTTTAAGCTTTTTTCTATTTACTTTCTTTTTTTCCTGCTTCATTTAAAAGCTTCGGAAGGATCTTTTCAAAGGTCTCGGAAGGCATTTTTAACAGGCTCGAAAGTCTCCTTTAAAAGGGTCGGAAGTCTCCTTTTAAGAAGCTTGAAAGCCTCCTTCCTAGAGGTCCGGAAGTTTCTTTTTTAAACTTTTTTCTAAAAGGCTCAGAAGGCTCCTTTGGCGCGGAAGCCATCCTTCAAAGAGGCTCGGAATTATTCTTTCAGGAGGCTTGGAACCGTACTCTCAAAAGCCTCAGAAGCGTCCTTTCAATATAGTAACCTCATTTTAAGTGGCTCGAAAGCCTTCTTTAAAGAGGCTCAGGAATCGGTTTGGACGCATCCTTTCATCCAAAAGGCTCGGAATGCTCTCTTTAGAAAGTTCGGAAGGCTTCTTCCAAGAGGCTCGGAAGCCTCCTTTCGAGTGGTTCGGAAGCCTTTTTTCAAAAGGCTGGTAGTTTTCCTTTAAGAGGCTCGGAATTATTTTTTCGAGAGGCTTGGAAGAGTCCATTCAAAATACTCCGAAATCCTCCTTTCAAGAGATTCTAAAGCCTCGTTTTAATAGGCTTGGAAGCCTTCTTTTAAAAGGCTCGGAAGACTCTTTTAAAAAGGCTCGTAAGGCTCCTTTCAAGAGTCTCCTATGCTAACATTTAGGTGGCTAAAAAGACGCCATTTAAGAGACTCGAAAGGCTCAAAAGTGTTTCAAGATACTCCGAAGCCTCCTTTCAGGGGGCTCAAAAGTCGCCATTCAATAGGCTCGGAAGACTCTTTTCCAGAAGCTTGGATGCCTCCTTTCAAGAGCTCAAAAACCTCCCATCAAGATGCTTGGAATTCGGAAGCCTCCTTTCAAGAGGCTCGGAAGCCTCCTTTCAAGAGGCTCGGAAGCCTCCTTTCAAGAGGCTCGGAAGCCTCCTTTCAAGAGGCTCGGAAGCCTCCTTTCAAGAGGCTCGGAAGCCTCCTTTCAAGAGGCTCAGGCCTCCTTCAAGAGGCTCAGAAGCCTCCTTTCAAGAGGCCCGGAAGCCTCCTTTCAAGAGGCTCAGAAGCCTCCTTTCAAGAGGCCCGGAAGCCTCCTTTCAAGAGGCTCAGAAGCCTCCTTTCAAGAGGCTCAGAAGCCTCCTTTCAAGAGGCTCAGAGCCTCCTTTCAAGAGGCTCGGAAGCCTCCTTTCAAGAGGCTCAGAGCCTCCTTTCAAGAGGCTCAGGCCTCCTTTCAAGAGGCTCAGAGCCTCCTTTCAAGAGGCTCGGAAGCCTCCTTTCAAGAGGCTCGGAAGCCTCCTTTCAAGAGGCGCGGAAGTCTCCTTCAAGAGCCTCAGAAGCCACCTTTCAAGAGGCTTGGAAGCCTCCTTTCAAGAGGCCCGGAAGCCTCGTTTCAAGAGGCCCAGAAGCCTCCTTTTAAGAGCCCCGGAAGCCTCCTTTCAAGAGGCTTGAAAGTCTCCTTTCAAGAGGCTTGCGAAGCCTACTTTCAAGAGGCTCGGAAGCCTCCTTTCAAGAGGCTCGGAAGCCTCCTTTCATGAGGCTCGGAAGCCTCCTTTCAAAAGGCTCGGAAGCCTCCTTTCAAGAGGCTGGAAGCCTCTTTCAAGAGGCCTCAGAAGCCTCCTTTTAAGAGGCTCAGAAGCCTCCTTTCAAGAGGCTCGGAAGCCTCCTTTCAAGAGGCTCGGAAGCCTCCTTTCAAGAGGCTCGGAAGCCTTCTTTCAAGAGGCTTGGAAGCCTCCTTTCAAGAGGCTCGGAAGCCTCCTTTCAAGAGGCTCGGAAGTCTTCTTTCAAGATACCTGGAAGCCTCTTTCCAAGAGGCCTGGAAGCTTTCTTTCAAGAGGCTCGGAAGTCTCTTTTCAAGAGGCTCGGCATCCTCCTTTCAAGAGGCTCCGACACCTTCTTTCAAAAAGCTTGAAAGCCTCTTCTCAAGAGGCTCGGAAGCCTCATTCAAGAGGCCTGGAAGCCTCCTTCAAGAGGCCCGGAAGCCTCCTTCAAGAGGCTCGGAAGCCTCCTTTCAATAGGCCTGGAGGCCTCCTCTCAAGAGGTTTAGAAGCCTTCTTCCAAAATACTCAGAAGCCTCCTTTCAAGAGGCTCGGAAGCCTTCTTTCAAGAGGCTCAGAGCCTCCTTCAAGAGGCTGGAAGCCTCCTTCAAGAGGCTCGGAAGCCTCCTTTCAAGAGGCCCGGAAGCCTCCTTTCAAGAGGCTCAGAGCCTCCTTCAAGAGGCCCGGAAGCCTCCTTCAAGAGGCTGGAAGCCTCCTTTCAAGAGGCTGGAAGCCTCCTTTCAAGAGGCTCAGAAGCCTCCTTTCAAGAGGCTCAGGAAGCCTCCTTTCAAGAGGCTCGGAAGCCTCCTTTCAAGAGGCTCGGAAGCCTCCTTTCAAGAGGCCCCAGCCTCCTTCAAGAGGCTCAGAAGCCTCCTTCAAGAGGCCTCAGCCTCCTTTCAAGAGGCCTGGAAGCCTCCTTCAAGAGGCCCAGCCTCCTTCAAGAGGCCCAGCCTCCTTCAAGAGGCTCAGAAGCCTCCTTTCAAGAGGCTCAAGCCTCCTTTCAAGAGGCTCAGAAGCCTCCTTTCAAGAGGCTCAGGCCTCCTTCAAGAGGCTCGGAAGCCTCCTTTCAAGAGGCCCGGAAGCCTCCTTTCAAGAGGCTCAGAAGCCTCCTTTCAAGAGGCTCAAGCCTCCTTCAAGAGGCTCAGAAGCCTCCTTTCAAGAGGCTCGGAAGCCTCCTTTCAAGAGGCTCAGAAGCCTCCTTTCAAGAGGCTCGGAAGCCTCCTTCAAGAGGCTCAGAAGCCTCCTTTCAAGAGGCTCAGAAGCCTCCTTTCAAGAGGCTCAAGCCTCCTTCAAGAGGCTCGGAAGCCTCCTTTCAAGAGGCTCAGAAGCCTCCTTCAAGAGGCTCAGAAGCCTCCTTTCAAGAGGCTCAGGCCTCCTTTCAAGAGGCTCGGAAGCCTCCTTTCAAGAGGCTCAGAAGCCTCCTTTCAAGAGGCCCGGAAGCCTCCTTTCAAGAGGCCCGGAAGCCTCCTTCAAGAGGCCTGGAAGCCTCCTTTCAAGAGGCTCAGAAGCCTCCTTTCAAGAGGCTCTGGAAGCCTCCTTTCAAGAGGCTCAGAAGCCTCCTTTCAAGAGGCTCAGAAGCCTCCTTTCAAGAGGCCCGGAAGCCTCCTTTCAAGAGGCCTGGAAGCCTCCTTTCAAGAGGCTCAGCCTCCTTTCAAGAGGCCTCAAGCCTCCTTTCAAGAGGCCCGGAAGCCTCCTTTCAAGAGGCCTCGGAAGCCTCCTTCAAGAGGCTCGGAAGCCTCCTTCAAGAGGCTTGGAAGCCTCCTTTCAAGAGGCCCGGAAGCGTCCTGTCAAGAGCCCCGGAAGCCTCCTTTCAAGAGGCTCGGAAGCCTCCTTTCAAGAGGCTCGGAAGCCTCCTTTCAAGAGGCTCGGTCGCCTCCTTCAAGAGGCTTGGAAGCCTTCTTCAAGTGATCCGGAAGCCTCCTTTCAAAAGGCTCTGGAAGCCTCCTTTCAAGAGGCCTGGAAGCCTCCTTTCAAGAGGCTCAGGAAGCCTCCTTTCAAGAGGCCTCAAGCCTCCTTTCAAGAGGCTCGGAAGCCTCCTTTCAAGAGGCTCAGGAAGCCTCCTTTCAAGAGGCTCGGAAGCCTCCTTTCAAGAGGCTCGGAAGCCTCCTTTCAAGAGGCTCAGAAGCCTCCTTCAAGAGGCCTGAAGCCTCCTTTCAAGAGGCTCGGAAGCCTCCTTTCAAGAGGCTCAGAAGCCTCCTTTCAAGAGGCCCAGCCTCCTTCAAGAGGCCCCAGCCTCCTTCAAGAGGCCCGGAAGCCTCCTTTCAAGAGGCCCGGAAGCCTCCTTTCAAGAGGCTCAGAAGCCTCCTTCAAGAGGCCTGGAAGCCCTCCTTTCAAGAGGCTCGGAAGCCTCCTTCAAGAGGCTCGGAAGCCTCCCTTCAAGAGGCTCAGCCTCCTTCAAGAGGCCTGGAAGCCTCCTTCAAGAGGCCTGGAAGCCTCCTTCAAGAGGCCCGGAAGCCTCCTTCAAGAGGCTCAGAAGCCTCCTTCAAGAGGCCTGGAAGCCTCCTTCAAGAGGCTCGGAAGCCTCCTTTCAAGAGGCTCAGAAGCCTCCTTTCAAGAGGCTCGGAAGCCTCCTTTCAAGAGGCCTGGAAGCCTCCTTTCAAGAGGCTCAGCCTCCTTTCAAGAGGCCCGGAAGCCTCCTTCAAGAGGCTCAGAAGCCTCCTTCAAGAGGCTCAGAAGCCTCCTTTCAAGAGGCTCGGAAGCCTCCTTTCAAGAGGCCCGGAAGCCTCCTTTCAAGAGGCCTTGAAGGCTCCTTTCAAGAGGCCCGGAAGCCTCCTTCAAGAGGCTCAGAAGCCTCCTTTCAAGAGGCTCAGAAGCCTCCTTTCAAGAGGCCTGGAAGCCTCCTTTCAAGAGGCTCAGAAGCCTCCTTTCAAGAGGCTCAGAGCCTCCTTCAAGAGGCTCAGAAGCCTCCTTTTAAGAGGCCTGGAAGCCTCCTTTCAAGAGGCTCGGAAGCCTCCTTTCAAGAGGCTCAGAAGCCTCCTTCAAGAAGCCCAGAAACCTCCCTCAAAAGGCTCGGAAGCCTCCTTTCAAGAGGCTCGGAAGCCTCCTTTCAAGAGGCTCGGAAGCCTCCTTTCAAGAGGCCCGGAAGCCTCCTTTCAAGAGGCTCGGAAGCCTCCTTTCAAGAGGCCCGGAAGCCTCCTTTCAAGAGGCTCGGAAGCCTCCTTTCAAGAGGCTCGGAAGCCTCCTTTCAAGAGGCTCGGAAGCCTCCTTTCAAGAGGCTCGGAAGCCTCCTTCAAGAGGCTCGGAAGCCTCCTTTCAAGAGGCTTGGAAGCCTCCTTTCAAGAGGCTTGGAAGCCTCCTTTCAAGAGGTTCGGAATCCTCCTTTCAAGAGGTTCGGAAGCCTCCTTTCAAGAGGCTCGGAAGCCTCCTTCAAGAGGCCTGGAAGCCTCCCTTTCAAGAGGCTCAGAAGCCTCCTTTCAAGAGGCCTGGAAGCCTCCTTCAAGAGGCCCGGAAGCCTCCTTTCAAGAGGCTCAGAAGCCTCCTTTCAAGAGGCTCAGAAGCCTCCTTCAAGAGGCCTGGAAGCCTCCTTCAAGAGGCTCAGAAGCCTCCTTTCAAGAGGCTCAGAAGCCTCCTTCAAGAGGCCTGGAAGCCTCCTTTCAAGAGGCTCGAAGCCTCCTTCAAGAGGCTCAGAAGCCTCCTTTCAAGAGGCTTAGAAGCCTCCTTTAAAGGGACTCAGAAGCCTCCTTTCAAGAGGCTCAGAAGCCTCCTTCCAAGAGGCTCAGAAGCCTACTTTCAAGAGGCCTGGAAGCCTCCTTTCAAGAGGCTCGGAAGCCTCCTTCAAGAGGCCTGGAAGCCTCCTTTCAAGAGGCTCAAAGCCTCCTTTCAAGAGGCTCAGGAAGCCTCCTTTCAAGAGGCCTGGAAGCCTCCTTCAAGAGGCCTGGAAGCCTCCTTCAAGAGGCCCGGAAGCCTCCTTCAAGAGGCCTGGAAGCCTCCTTTCAAGAGGCTCAGAAGCCTCCTTTCAAGAGGCTCAGGCCTCCCTTTCAAGAGGCTCGGAAGCCTCCTTTCAAGAGGCCTGGAAGCCTCCTTTCAAGAGGCTCAAGCCTCCTTTCAAGAGGCTCGGAAGCCTCCTTTCAAGAGGCTCGGAAGCCTCCTTTTAAGAGGCTCGGAAGCCTCCTTGCAAGAGGCTCGGAAGCCTCCTTGCAAGAGGCTCGGAAGCCTCCTTGCAAGAGGCTCGGAAGCCTCCTTGCAAGAGGCTCGGAAGCCTCCTTGCAAGAGGCTCGGAAGCCTCCTTTCAAGAGGCTTGGAAGCCTCCTTTCAAGAGGCTTGGAAGCCTCCTTGCAAGAGGCTTGGAAGCCTCCTTTCAAGAGGCTTCCCTAGCAGCACACATGTTCCACATAAGTTACTGCAACTCATATGTGACCAGATTTAGTCGCAATACAGTTGCTGCAACCAGTTTTGTCTGACTTGTGCTGCTCGGGTTGGAAGCCTCCTTTCAAGAGGCTTGGAAGCCTCCTTTCAAGAGGCTTGGAAGCCTCCTTTCAAGAGGCTTGGAAGCCTCCTTTCAAGAGGCTTGGAAGCCTCCTTTCAAGAGGCTTGGAGCCTCCTTTCAAGAGGCTTGGAAGCCTCCTTTCAAGAGGCTTGGAAGCCTCCTTTCAAGAGGCTTGGAAGCCTCCTTTCAAGAGGCTTGGAAGCCTCCTTTCAAGAGGCTTGGAAGCCTCCTTTCAAGTGGCTTGGAAGCCTCCCTCCAAGAGGCTTGGAAGCCTCCTTTTCAGAGGCTTGGAAGTCTCCTTTCAAGAGGCTTGGAATCCTCCTTTTAAGAGGCTTGGAAGTCTCCTTTCAAGAGGCTTGGAAGCCTCTTCTCAAAAGGCTCGGAGGCCTCCTTTCAAGAGGCTAGGAAGCCTCCTTTCAAGAGGCTCAGGCCTCCTTTCAAGAGGCCCGGAAGCCTCCTTTCAAGAGGCTCAGAAGCCTCCTTTCAAGAGGCTCAGGCCTCCTTTCAAGAGGCCCGGAAGCCTCCTTTCAAGAGGCTCCAGCCTCCTTCAAGAGGCCCGGAAGCCTCCTTTCAAGAGGCTCAGCCTCCTTTCAAGAGGCCTCAGAAGCCTCCTTTCAAGAGGCTGGAAGCCTCCTTTCAAGAGGCTCGGAAACCTCCTTTCAAGAGGCTCTGGAAGCCTCCTTTCAAGAGGCCTGGAAGCCTCCTTTCAAGAGGCTCGGAAGCCTCCTTCAAGAGCTCAGGAAGCCTCCTTTCAAGAGGCCCAGCCTCCTTGCAAGAGGCCTGGAAGCCTCCTTGCAAGAGGCTCCCAGCCTCCTTGCAAGAGGCTCGGAAGCCTCCTTGCAAGAGGCTCAGCCTCCTTGCAAGAGGCTCAGAAGCCTCCTTGCAAGAGGCTCAGAAGCCTCCTTGCAAGAGGCTCAGAAGCCTCCTTTCAAGAGGCCCGGAAGCCTCCTTGCAAGAGGCTCAGCCTCCCTTGCAAGAGGCTCAGGAAGCCTCCTTGCAAGAGGCTCAGGCCTCCTTGCAAGAGGCTCAGGCCTCCTTGCAAGAGGCTCCAGCCTCCTGGCAAGAGGCCCGGAAGCCTCCTTGCAAGAGGCCCGGAGGCCTCCATGCAAGAGGCCCGGAAGCCTCCTTTCAAGAGGCTCGGAAGCCTCCTTTCAAGAGGCCTCAAGCCTCCTTTCAAGAGGCTCAGAGCCTCCTTTCAAGAGGCCCAGCCTCCTTCAAGAGGCTCAGAAGCCTCCTTCAAGAGGCTCGGAAGCCTCCTTTCAAGAGGCTCAGAGCCTCCTTTCAAGAGGCTCGGAAGGAAGCCTCCTTTCAAGAGGCCTCAGCCTCCTTCAAGAGGCTCAGGAAGCCTCCTTTCAAGAGGCTCAGAAGCCTCCTTTCAAGAGGCTCAAAGCCTCCTTTCAAGAGGCTCGGAAGCCTCCTTTCAAGAGGCCTGGAAGCCTCCTTTCAAGAGGCCTCAAGCCTCCTTTCAAGAGGCTCAGAAGCCTCCTTTCAAGAGGCTCGGAAGCCTCCTTTCAAGAGGCTCAGCCTCCTTCAAGAGGCCTGGAAGCCTCCTTTCAAGAGGCCTCAGAAGCCTCCTTTCAAGAGGCTCAGAAGCCTCCTTCAAGAGGCTCGGAAGCCTCCTTTCGAGAGGCTCGGAAGCCTCCTTTCAAGAGGCGCGGAAGCCTCCTTTCCAAGAGGCGCGGAAGCCTCCTTTCAAGAGGCTCGGAAGCCTCCTTTCAAGAGGCTCGGAAGCCTCCTTTCAAGAGGCTCGGAAGCCTCCTTTCAAGAGGCTCGGAAGCCTCCTTTCAAGAGGCTCGGAAGCCTCCTTTCAAGAGGCACGGAAGCCTCCTTTTTAAGAGGCACGGAAGCCTCCTTTCAAGAGGCTAGGAAGCCATCTTTTAAGCGGTTCGAAAGCCTACTACCCTTGAAGGGGTTTTGAAGCCTTCTTTCAAGAGGCTTGGAACCCTCTTTTCTAGGGGTTTGAAATTCTATTTCCAAGGAATCTCATATTTACACAGTGCTCTAATCAGTCAGAGGGTTCAGCAGATCCATCAAATTTGTATCCGCTTCTTTTCTAATTAATCAGCGCTCTGAAGCTTGGAGATTCATGTCGCCGGCTTCGAAACCATCCTCAGATTGAGTTACGTTTTTATAATTTACTCCATTGACTCCATCTCAAAGGTGCCAAAGATGGGTCATCTAAAAGCAAATTATTGTCGTTCCATACTCTTCCGACCATCACTCTTAAGTATTGACAAGAATAGTAAAAACCAGAGCCCAGTGTTGCAGATCTTACTCAGTAATGCGTCCCGAAAAGGTGTGTCTATCCAGCATTACAGGCTCCGTTAACTGCTTGGCTAATTGTTTCACCCCCAGGCCATTCATCCCCTCGGCACGGGTCGCCTGACACCTTGGGATTCGGAGTTGGGGACGTTATATAGTCAGCTTCAGTGTTGTACCGAGCCTGGCAATATGGCCGGATTTACACTGTTACGCACTACTTCAGAGTATCCATATCCCAGCGTAACGGGAATAAATCCACTTCATGTTCGGCCTTGTTACTGCCACTGTAGTAAGGATTTGCGGTATTACGAAAATAACCTTTTCAGGTGGTTCGAAACGAAATTCCGCGGAATCTCGCGGACTTTGAAATCAATCATATATATGTATACGCTAAGCCTGACCTACTCAAAATTGCGTTCCATTCATTTAATTAGAAAAATAAGGTATCCCAACAATTTAGTAAAATATTTAAATTTACAACGATGATATCATAAAAGTTAAGTTTACTTATCTATCTCTTTTTACAGTAAACCGATCACTAGTTTTAGTACAATAATCATTTTGATGAAGCATTATCTTTGATACTAGTCGTTCGATAACTGCAACATGTTTATAATTCAGTTAGCGAATACCGTTCGAACGGTTGTCCGTCTAAGTCAGATGCAATAAAAACGCATCAGATATGGCAACGCATACCAGCTGGCATCAACTTTCACACCGTTTTGAAATAGCTTTGCAGTTAAATGACTTGCAGTTATCAAACGTACATAATGCAGAAAAACGAGGAAAATCCACGGAAAAACATCAAAATTTCGTTTCGTTCCGCCAAATTTCAAATCACATGAGACCTCGATTTCATTTCGCTTCATTTCGAAATAACAACGGCATTTCAAATTTCGTCTCGTTTCACCAGGAAAAGGGGTTTTATCGCATACCCTTACACACCCTAGCAGCACACATGTTCCACATAGGTTACTGTAACTCATATGTGACCAGATTTAGTCGCAATCAAGTTGCTGCAACCATTTTTGTCGGACTTGTGCTGCTCGGGCAGTAGTATATGTGAAACTTGAATGAAGTGCCCGCAATTGTAACCACTGAGAGGAACTCTCGTGTCGTAGTTCTGATTCTTAGTTTTGCCAAGTTGCCGTTCGTTAGCTGTATGATCACTTAGTACGGATACACGTTTTGCTACTCCCAATAGAGGACTTAAGTCTGTATGTAATTTAGTCATTCCTCCTGTTTTCTTGGATGAGTCTTCCATGATGTGGGATATCCGCTGTAATTCAGAAAACTTTTCACTCAATTCCTTTTTAAAGAAATAGAAAAATACTTCCGTTAGGAAAGGGACGTATTGAGTTGAATATATTTTTTTTCTACAGTCCATAAAATATTTCGGATCCAGCTTTCTCCAACCGTCTAAATGATAATCGGCTCTCACCACATGACATGAAAAACAGAAAATAAACACTACATCTCAATCTTAATATTTCTTCTTAAGACATCCACAAAGATTGTCTTACAAGCTTTCACAAGAACAACAGTGAGATAATCTGATGCAAATCAATTTCCATTAGTAAATTTTATTTATCCATACTATTTAGAAACAAAACAATTTCCAAATACAGCATTTTAAAACATTCATATAATAAGGTAATGTAGCACAACCTATGGATCCAAATTCCACCCAGACATAAGTCTATAGAAATCTCACTATTAATTTGTCGGTAGTTTCGCTCGTTTTCACATTCATATCAGCTTCTTCATGAAGATACTTCAAATCATTCCGCACAACACCTCCCCTAGCTTGAAAAATCAACCAACCAATCAATCAACCTAGCATCTGCTACCTCATGTATGAATTCGTTTTCAGTAATCGCTTCCTCGTAAATTCGAATTCAAATCACCAGTAACACACATCGATACTTCCTAACCGTTCCATTTCCCACTTACGCTTCCAGGGTATGAAGTCCTCGGTGGGACCACTGGTGAGCGCCCTTGCCTCGGTACAGGTGGACTTCAGCTCGTCGGACATCGGCACCCGCCCGGACACGGTGCAGAATGACGGTATAGCCGGCCGAGACCGCAAACCGCAAGGGCGCGAACTAAGTGATTTGGCTGATATTTTGATAGGTATTCCGCTCAAGGACGACAACGGCCAGGGACCGGTGGCGCTGCAGCCGTCGCGACAGCACCGAGGCGGCATCCCGGGGTACGTGAACGGCAAGAGCGTGGTCTACACGGACGCCACCTCGCTGGAGATCGGAATGTACGTCCTGTTGGCGGCGTTCTGCTTGGCGATCGGAGTTTTCGTGATATCGTGCGTGGTGTACGCGTCCAAGTTCCGGCCGGTCACGATCGACGTTACGGGGGAGGCCAGCGTCCGGGATGGAATGGGCAACGCATCGGTGCTGGGTGGAAAGGGTACGGAGTCGACAACCAATGCGCACGATTGGGTATGGTTGGGCCGCGCCACGATGGATCGTTCGACCAATGGTCAAGACATGAGTGGAAATAATAGAGGTAAGCGTTGAAATTTAGAACTCTCAGGGGGTATAATAAGGAGGCTTGTCATGTTACTTACAGATTCACGTATGCATATAATCAACAATCCAATGAGCTCAAAATACGGAGACGCTGAGGAAAGTGTAGTGCAAGTAAACAGTTTCGACAACCCGAATCACATCCAGTTGCCATCCAGTTCTGGTGTAGAAGGGCAAAATGGTGTCGTGAATTCGTGTACCTACAACAAACGAGATCGCAGAAGTCGAATAGTAAAGTTAGTCATTATAAAGATTCGTTATTTCATCATTTCGGTTAACTCAAACTTTCATTACAGTGAAGACGAGAAGGCTCCTCCGCTTCCACCGCATGGAATTCCGATAATCGATGGAGTAGAGTATCGTCCTCCAGTTCCTCCACACAGGAATATGGGAGTGACTGCTCACGTGGCAAGCAGGGTATGACGTTGCCTTTTCATTAACAATTATCGATTCTAATAGTTTTCTTATTATTCCAGTCACAAGAACCAATCATTCAGATGCGCAATCCGCGGCCTCGAGTGCACCCACGTTACATCCGTAACAGCAGTTGTTCGACTACCAATCCAGCGTTTGAAATCCAGCTTCATGGCAATCAAGCGCCACGCAATTTGAACTTCACTCAGCAGCAAATCAACGCAGCGCTGTTCAACAACAGTATTCCTCAGTACTCAGTGCAGCCAATAGTTCGGCAGTCCACAAAGTCGCCGCATTCTTTCGAAAATATGGGATTCACAGTCCTTCCGCAGCAGCAACACCATCAACACCAGCAGCAGCACCACCACCATCAACCGGCGGCGATGGTGGCGCCATCCACGAGCAGGCCTCAACCAGACGATCTGCACATGGCGGAACGACTGGTGCAGCAGTGCGCCCAGAAGTCGGCATTCAAGTTCGACACCATCAACAATCAGTCCAGTGGCAGGAGTAAGGCAACGGTGGTTGCCATTGGCAGTGGAAATCCCATCGCCGGCAGTAGTATTAAAGAGTCCGCACCGGTAACGGTGGAGACGACCGCAGAAATCGCCCCGATGCCGGTGGCGGACAAACGACGCTCCCGAGCGGAAGAGTGCAGCAGTGGGGCAAAACTGCCCGAGTCCAGCTCGGACGACAATGGAGGCTTTGTGACCCCCCCGGACGAGCAACAGTCGAACAATCAGCAGCAGTCCAAAATACCGAAACCCCCGCAGCCGCTGAAGCACAACAAACCGACGGTGGTGGGCAATCCGATGTTTGCGAACACACCGGACAGCGAACTCGGGCCGGGGGAGAGTCTCGGTCTGGACGATCTAGATATGGACTACGAGCAGATTATGCACTATTTCGACAATTTGAAGGTAGGCGATTTTTCTTCTTCAATGGCGCTGCATTCCAACTGGAACTTGTCCTGCTTTTTACAATCCAAATCCAATCCAAATCCAATCCAAATCCAAATCCAATCCAAATCAAATCCAAATCCAATCCAAATCCAATCCAAATCCAATCCAAATCCAATCCAAATCCAATCCAAATCCAATCCAAATCCAATCCAAATCCAATCCAAATCCAATCCAAATCCAATCCAAATCCAATCCAAACCCAATCCAAACCAACCAAACCAATCCAAACCAATCCAACCAATCCAAACCAACCAAACCAATCCAAACCAATCCAAACCAATCCAAACCAATCCAAACCAACCAAACCAATCCAAACCAATCCAAACCAACCAAACCAATCCAAACCAACCAAACCAAACCAATCCAAACCAATCCAACCAAATCCAAACCAATCAAAACCAACCAATCAAACCAACCAAACAAACCAAACCAATCCAACCAATCCAAACCAATCCAAACCAATCCAAACCAATCCAAACCAATCCAAACCAAACCAATCCAACCAACCAACCAAACCAACCAAACCAATCCAAACCAATCCAAACCAATCCAAACCAATCCAAACCAATCCAACCAAACCAATCCAAACCAATCCAAACCAATCCAAACCAATCCAAACCAATCCAAACCAATCCAAACCAATCCAAACCAATCCAAACCAATCCAAACCAATCCAAACCAATCCAAACCAATCCAAACCAACCAAACCAAACCAACCAAACCAATCCAAACCAATCCAAACCAATCCAAACCAATCCAAACCAATCCAAACCAATCCAACCAATCCAAACCAATCCAAACCAATCCAAACCAATCCAAACCAATCCAAACCAATCCAAACCAATCCAACCAACCAAACCAACCAAACCAATCCAAACCAATCCAAACCAATCCAAACCAATCCAAACCAATCCAAACCAATCCAAACCAATCCAAACCAACCAAACCAATCCAAACCAATCCAAACCAACCAAACCAATCCAAACCAATCCAAACCAACCAAACCAATCCAAACCAACCAAACCCAATCCAAACCAATCCAAACCAATCCAAACCAATCCAAACCAATCCAAACCAATCCAAACCAATCCCAAACCAATCCAAACCAATCCCAAACCAATCCAAACCAATCCAAACCAATCCAAACCAATCCAAACCAATCCAAACCAATCCAAACCAATCCAAACCAATCCAAACCAATCCAAACCAATCCAAACCAACCAAACCAATCCAAACCAATCCAAACCAATCCAAACCAATCCAAACCAATCCAAACCAATCCAAACCAATCCAAACCAATCCAAACCAATCCAAACCAACCAACCAAACCAACCAAACCAATCCAAACCAATCCAAACCAATCCAAACCAATCCAAACCAACCAAACCAATCCAAACCAACCAAACCAATCCAAACCAATCCAAACCAATCCAAACCAATCCAAACCAATCCAAACCAATCCAAACCAATCCAAACCAATCCAAACCAATCCAAACCAATCCAAACCAATCCAAACCAACCAAACCAACCAAACCAATCCAAACCAACCAAACCAATCCAAACCAATCCAAACCAATCCAACCAATCCAAACCAACCAAACCAACCAAACCAATCCAAACCAATCCAAACCAACCAATCCAAACCAATCCAAACCAACCAAACCAACCAAACCAACCAATCCAAACCAATCCAAACCAATCCAAACCAATCCAAACCAATCCAAACCAATCCAAACCAATCCAAACCAATCCAAACCAATCCAAACCAATCCAAACCAATCCAACCAATCCAAACCAACCAAACCAATCCAAACCAATCCAACCAATCCAAACCAATCCAAACCAATCCAAACCAATCCAAACCAACACAACCAACACAATTCCAATTCAACCAATCCAAACCAATCCAAACCAAACCAAACCAAACCAATCCAAACCAATCCAAACCAACCAAACCAATCCAAACCAATCCAAACCAATCCAAACCAATCCAAACCAATCCAAACCAATACAACCCAACACAACCCAACCAAACCAATCCAAACCAATCCAAACCAAACCAAACCAATCCAAACCAACCAAACCAATCCAAACCAACCAAACCAATCCAAACCAATCCAAACCAATCCAAACCAATCCAAACCAACACAACCCAACACCAACCAATTCAAACCAATCCAAACCAATCCAAACCAATCCAAACCAATCCAAACCAATCCAACCAATCCAAACCAATCCAAACCAATCCAAACCAATCCAAACCAATCCAAACCAATCCAAACCAACCAAACCAATCCAAACCAATCCAAACCAATCCAAACCAACCAAACCAATCCAAACCAATCCAAACCAATCCAAACCAATCCAAACCAATCCAAACCAATCCAAACCAAT